>NC_072404.2:117060000-117742500 GCF_028858775.2 Pan troglodytes | reverse complement strand
AGCTCCCCAAATTAACACTTTTGTAATTTCTTATGCCTATCTTTACTGTAATCTTTAAACATAAATTGTAAAGATTTCATGGACACTTAACCACTTCCCCAATCAATACCCTTGTGATTTCCTATGCCTGTCTTTACTTTAATCATAATTGCGTTAACTACAAAAATTGTACAGCATGTGTGTTTGAGCAATATGAAATGTGGGCACCCTGAAAAAAGAACAGGATAACAGCAATTGTTCAGGGAATAAGAGAGATAACCTTAAACTCTGACAGCCAGTGAGCCGGGCAGAACAGAGCCATATTTCTCTTCTTTCAAAAGCAAATGGGAGAAATATTGCTGAATTCTTTTTCTCAGCATGGGATATCCCTGAGAAAGAGAATGCACACCTAGGGGTAGGTCTCTGAACTGGCCCCACTGGGGCGTACCTGTGGTTGAGACTGCAGGAGTGAAATAAACTCCAGTCTCCCATAGCACTTCCAGGCTAATTAGGAAAAGGAAATTCCCACCTAATAAATTTTGGTCAGAGCAGTTGATCTCAAAACCCTGTCTCCTGATAAGACGTTATCAATGACAATGGTGCCCAAAACTTCATTAGCAATTTTAATTTCGCTTCTGTCCTGTGGTCCTGTGATCTCACCCTGCCTCCACTTGCCTTGTGATATTCTATTACCCTGTTAAGTACTTGATGTCTGTCACCCACACCTATTCGTATACTCCCTCCCCTTTTGAAACTCCCTAATAAAAACTTGCTGGTTTTTGTGGCTTGTGGGGCATCACGGATCCTACCTATGTGTGATGTCTCCCCCGGACGCCTAGCTTTAAAATTTCTCTCTTTTGTACTCTGTCCTTTTATTTCTCAAGCCAGCCGACGCTTAGGAAAATAGAAAAGAACCTACGTGATTATCGGGGCCGGTCCCCCGATGGTCGAATTGTCCCTGTTTTCAGACAACATGATCTTACATATAGAAAACCCTAAAGACTCCACCAAAATGCTGTTAGAACTAAAAAATGAATTTAAAGTCACAGGAAACAAAATCAACATACGAAAATCAAGTGTTTCTATTTGTTAATAGTTAACTATCTGAAAAAGAAATTAACAAAACAATTCTATTTACAATAGCTACAAAACCAATAAGATACCTAGGGATAAACTTTACCAAGACAGTGAAAGATCCCTACAATTAAAACTATAAAACACTGATGAAAGATGACACAAATAAATGGAAAGCTATCCTATGTTAATGGATTAGAATAATTTTGTTAAGATGGCCATACTATCCAAAGTGATCTACAGATTCAATGCAATCCCTATCAAAATGCCAATGACATTCTTCACAGAAACAGAAAAAATACTAAAACTCATATGGAACCACAAAAGACCTCACAATAGCCAAAACAATCCTGAGCAAAAAGAACAAATCTAGAGGTATCATACTACTTTATTTCAAATTATACTGTAGTAAACAAAACAACATGATTAAAGTTGGCATAAATACAGACACACAGAGCAATGCAACAGTATAGAGGGCCCAAAAATAAGTTCATGCACCCACAGCCAACTTTTTTTTTTTTTTTTTGAGACAGAGTCTCACTCTGTCACCCAAGCTGGAGTGCAATGGCACTATGTCGGCTCACTGCAGCCTCCACCTCCCAGGTTCAAGTGATTCTCCCACCTCAGCCTCCTGAATAGCTGGGACTACAGGTACGGATCACCACACCTGGCTAATATTTTTGTATTTTTAGTAGAGAGATGGTTTCACCATGTTGGCCAGGCTGGTCTCAAACTTCTGATCTCAAGTGATCCACCCACCTTGGCCTCCCAAAATGCTGGGATTATAGGCGTGAGCCACCATGCCCCACCTGATTTTCAATAAACGTATCAAGAACATACATTAGGGAAAAGGTAGTCTCTTCAATAAATGGTGTTGGGAAAATTGGATATCCACATACAGAAAAATGAAACTAGACCCCTACCTCTCACCTTATACAAAAATCAATTCAAAATGGATTAAGGACTTAAACGTAAAACCCAACACTATAAAACTACTAGAAGAAAACACAGGGGAAATGCTTTACAACATTGGGCTCCACAAGGGTTTTTTAAAGAAGACCTCAAAAGCACAGGTAACAAAAGCAAAACTAGACAAATTGGATTACATCAAACTGAAAAGCTCTTGCATAGCAAAGGAAACAACAGAGTGAAGAGAAAATCTACAGAATGGGAGCAAATATTTACAAACTCTACATCTGACAAGGGATTAATATCCAGAATATATAAGGAACTTTTTTCCCCCACCCAAGACAGAGTCTTGCTGTGTTGCCCAGGCTGGAGTGCAGTGGCCCAATCTCGACTCACTGCAACCTCTGCCTCCCAGGTTCAAGCAATTCTCCTACCTCAGCCTCCCGAGTAGCTGGGATTACAGGCATGTGCCACCACACCTGGCTAATTTTTGTATTTTTAGTAGAGACAAGGTTTCACCATGTTGGCCAGGCTGGGCTCGAACTCCTGACCCTCAGGTGATCCACCTGCCTCGCTCTCCCAAAGTGCTGGGATTATAGGCATAAGCCACCACCCCTGGCCCAGAATATATAAGAAACTTAACAGCAAATAATAATAACCTGATTTTAAAATGGACAAAATGCCTTAATAGACATTTCTTAAAAGAAGACATATAAATGGCTAGAGGGTACAGGAAAAAATTTTCAACATCACTAATTGTCAGGGAAATGCAAATCAAAGCCACAATGAGATACCACCTCACTCCAATTACAATGACTATAATAAAAAACAAAGAAAACAAGATTTGTCAAGGATGTGGAGAAAAGGGAACACACAGTGTTGATGGGACTGTATTTTAGTATAGTGGAAAATAGTACAGAGGTTCCACAAAAATTAAAAATAGAACTACCACATAATCTAGCAGTCTCACTACCAGATAGCTAAAGGAAATCCAGCATGTCGGAGAGATAGCTGTACATCCATGTTTACTGCAGGACTAGTCACAATAGCCAAACTATGGAATCAACCTAAGGGACCAGCAAGTGACAAATGGATAAAGAAAATGTAGTTATCATACACAACACTATTCCACCCTAAAAAAGAATGAAGTCCTGTCATTTGTGACAATATCCATGAACCTGTAGGACATTATGTTAAGTGAAAATAAGGACTGGGGAGGGGAGAAGGAAAGGGGAAAATGGGGAGAAGCTGGCCAACAGGTACCAGGTTTCAATTAGATAGAAGTAAGTTCTGGTGTTCTGTTAGTCAGGTGACGACGATTAACGGGAAGGTACTGTATATTCTAAAACAGCTAAAATAGAGGCTTTTGCCATGTTCTCACCACAAAGAAGTAAGTGCATGAGGTGACACATTAAATACCCTGGTTTGATCATTATACAATATATAATATCAAAACATCAAACTCTATTTCATAAATATCTATAATTACAAGATGTCAATTAAAAAAAAAAAAAGCACCTGAAAATGTTCTGTGCTAAGCAGGTCTATGTAAACCTACCCTCAAAGTCTGAGTAAGCTGAGGGGCCAGAGGAGGAGGCAACAAATCCAGTTTCTCAGAGGGGAAAAAAACAAAAATGTAATAGGCCCTTAAAAACACAAGCCATGCCTCAGGCTGCAGGCGAAGAGATGGTGTATCCCCTCTCTGTTACCCCCATCCCAGACCCAGGGCTTATATATTAGAGGGAATTTGCCTCAGGGCAGTATTTATGCTAAGTATGTGTTTACATTAACATCAAGGTAAACAATCTAATGGCAGGATTTGTGGTACATGAAAGTAGAAATCTTACAGGCATTCCCGGAACTAGCGTTGAAGAAGTCAACGTGGCAGATTAGCATCAAAGACGGAGCTGCTTTAACCTCAGCACTGACTAGACTAAAATAGTCAAGAAGTTAACCGTGTTTTTAAAGGAATCACTAGCCTAGCCTAAAAATGTTTGTGACTGCTGGAGATTTTAAATGATCCTTGTAATGACATCTTGTAATTATAGATATTTATGGGATACAATTTGATGTTTTGATATTATATACTGTATAACGATCAAATCAGGGTTTTTACTGTGTCACCTCAGGCACTTATTTCTTTGCAGCGAGAACATCCAAAAGCCTCTATTTTAACTGTTTTATAATATTCAGTACCTTACCAATAATCATCGTCACCTGACTAAAAGAACACCAGAATTTACTTCTATCTAATTGAAACCTGGTACCTGTTGGCCAGCTTCTCCCCATTTTCCCCTTTCCTTCTCCCCTCCCCAGTCCTTAGTTCACTTATTCCTCCCCTCCCCACCGCCCACCATCACTGTGGAGCAGCAACCAGTCAGAGAATGCTGTTCATCCCCCAAGGAGGTTGTGAGGTCAAATCACAAACTGTCTTTCCTCTATGCTCATTCCACAATAATCAACACTGAGGGCTTCTGTGGCCAGATGTGTAGGGGTTTTTCCCTACGTGCCAAGCAAGTAAATCAACATGCAGTGACATCATCTGGGTATCCTCCAATCCAGTTCAACTCCAACACTCTCTACCTGGAGACAGTGTCAGACACCACATGCTGAGGGCTCAGTCCCACAAGACTGTCCCCAATTCTGATGCCAGTTGAAAGCCTAAGGTTGTGTTACATGCTTCTGACCAACTAGCTGTAAATTGGGGATCCCACAACCTCCTCTTTGAGTCTGATTTGTTAGGATGGCTTACAGAACTCAGGGAAACACTTAGGTTTACTGGTTTATTAGAAAGAATATTACAGGCCAGGCGCACTGGCTCACACCTGTAATCCCAGCACTTTGGGAGGCCAAGGCGGGTGGATCACCTGAGGTCAGGAGTTCGAGACCAACCTGGCCAACATGGTGAAACCCCATCTCTACTAAAAATACAAAAACATTAGCCAGGCATAGCAGTGCACACCTGTAACCCCAGCTACTCAGGAGGCTGAGGCAGGAGAACCACTTGAGCCCGGGAGGTGGAGGTTGCAGTGAGCTAAGATCACACCACTCTACTCCAGCCTGGGTGACACAGCAAGATGCCATCTCAAAAAAAAAAAAAAGAATATTACAAAGGATACAGATAAAAATATACATAGAGATGTATGGAAGGGGTATGGAGATTCCATGCCCTCCCTAAGGACACTGCATTCCAGGAACCTCCACATATTCAGCTATCCAGAAGTTCTCCATACTTTTAGAGAGGTATGGAGAATCCACCCCCTTGGGCCTTTTACAGAGACTTCGTTTGATAGGCATGACTGAAAGATGGATAGCCATGTGGAAATGGCTGGACAAAAAAGGTATGATCTAATAAATACTAATAGACTGAGTGGGGAAACCCAGCAAGGCCTGTCTGTTCAGATTCTTCTTGGCCTCTCTGTGCAGCATTCCTTCCTCCTGGGTATGGGGCAGGACCCTTTCTTTACATCTTATGGCCTATAATCAGACAAGATAGATCAGAGAATTTCTTTATAGTCAGCTCCAAGACCGAAAGGCTAGGGGACATTCCTGCCTTGGAAAGAAAATGAGCAAGTGAATGGAGGGCAAGAGAAAGAGAGATTGTTTTCTAAGGCCTAAAGGGCCCTAACATTATAACAAGGGCTATGCTAGTTATGAGCCAGGAAATGTGGATGAAAACCTGTGTGTATTCTTTCAAATATGTCATATATATCATAATATATAACAGATCATCTCATTTATGCCCTCTTCAGATGATACCCAAGAAAGTAAAGAAAAAACAAAGCAGAACCAAAGGCCATGGAGAACACAGACAGGGAACAACTCGTGGGAGCTGACCCAGGGCTGCCGATTCAAGAAACATACCGTCTCTGCAAGAGTGGAGGTCTCGGAACGTCCGCCCACCCTTAGTCTACTTCAGGATTGCTATGGACCAGCAAATGCTGTATATCTCCCACTTCTCCCATTTCCACTGGGAGCATTTAATGCTGTTATCCCAGCCTTATTCAACGATTGCATTTTTAGAGAGAGAACACGAATAGCTCATTTTCCTAGTTCGCTGGTTTCACAATCAAGAGGAGCCGTACTCCACATCAGTGAGACTGTGCCTCATTCACTAAAGTAGACAACATCATGACATCCTAAACTTTGAGCTGAATACTGAAACTGGATGGGACGCTGGGGCTCCCTGGGAAATGGGAGGGGGATGGGTATATTGCGTGGGAAGGAGGGCTGAATTGAATATTTGGTCACCAGATGGGTCGACTGTTACAGTTATCAGTGATGTTCACCAAGTATTCTAGTTCTCTCTTATTCTGGGGACAGGGTAGGGCTGCACTTCCTGTCCCCCTTGTAGTTGGTAGAGACTGAATGACTAGTTGTGACCAATGAATCATGAGCAGAAGTGACATATGTCACTTCTGAGCCTGAGTATGTAATTGTCAGTGTGAGACCCTCGAGAGCTCCCTTTCCCTTTACAATGACTGGGAATGTTCCAGAGAGTGGCTGCTCCTTTAGCCTGGGGCCTGCAGGAAGGATGCAAAGCAGAGCCTCCAGCCAACAGTGCACTGATGGACAAGTTGGATGAGCAAAAACCCCACAGGCCAGGCTCAGTGGCTCACCCTATAATCCCGGCACTGCGGGAGGCTGAGGGGGGTGGATTGTTTGAGCTCAGAAGTTCAAGACTAGCTTGAGCAACAAAGTAAAACCTGTCTCTACGAAAACAAAACAAAACAAACATTAACCGGGTATGCACCTAGAGTCCCAGCTATTTGGGAGGCTGAGAGGGGAGGATCACTTGAACCTCAGAAGCAGACATTGCAGTGAGCTGAGATCATGCCACTTCTCTCCAGCCTGAGCAACAGAGCAAAGCTGTCTCAAAAACAAAAAAGCAAAAATATCTTTGTCATTTTAAGCCACTGAAATTTTTAGCTTGTAGGTTTCTACAGCATAACCTAGCCCATCCTAATACTAGCGCAGAAAGGACTAAAAATCAAGCATCTTCCTAACAGCTACTCCAAAACTCTTTCTACAGTGATTTAATCCATAATAAGGGAGAGTCTGCTCAGTTTTTAGGGAATTTCAATAAAGTTGATTCCACAATACCCTTTGGGAGCTAAAAGTTTTATAAATCTTAGCATCTTCACTGATTGTCTCACACTGTAGTTCAGGCCTTTTTGTGTGGATATCTCTAAAGATTGATTAAATCACAAAATCTCCCCACCCCCCCCCCAACCTTCTGGAGCCTAAAGAGTTTCCTGTTCATGTGCAAGCCACCGTATTCGGTTTCTAGGGCTGCAGGAACAAAGCGCCACAGACTGGGCGGCCTCACAACAGTGTATGCCTCACAGTTCTGAAGGATGGGTCTCAGAGCAAGGTTTCTGGAGGGTCGGTTCCTTCCAAGACCACACAAAAAAAGGATCTGTTCAAGCCTCTTTAGGTTGTACATGGCCATCTTTCTCAGGTGTATTCACATCTTTCCATGTATGTTTGTATCCAAATTTTTTTTTTTTTTTTTTTGAGACAGAGTTTCACTCGTCACCCAGTGTGGAGTGCAATGGCCTCATTTCAGCTCACTGCAACCTCCTCCTCCTGGGTTCAAGCAATTCTCCTGCCTCAGCTGCCCAAGTAGCTAGGATTACAGGTGCCTACCATCACGCCTGGCTAATTTTTGTATTTTTAGTAGAGACGGGGTTTCACCATGTTGGCCAGGCTGGTCACGAACTCCTCAGGTGATCCGCCCACCTTGGCCTCCCAAAGGTCTGGGATTACAGGCGTGAGCCACCGTGCCCGGCCAAATTTCCTCTTCTTAGAGAGCCACCAGTCATACTGGATCAGGGCCCACTCTATTTATCTCATGTTAATGGAAGTACTTCTTTAAAGACCCCATCTCCAAATATAGTCACATTCTAAGGTCCTGCAAGGTTAGGACTTCAACATAGGAATTTTGGTGGGGAGCACACAATTCAGCCCATAATAGCCACCCTCCAAAAGGTACTGTTTGGAGTCTTCAAGAGCTTGCGAAGATATCTGTATATAGTCAGTTCGTTTGCAGGATGCATTTGGTCGAAGAAAGATGAAAAGGATTGAGAAAATCTTAGCTCTCTTCTCATCTATGTGGTCTTATCCTATCACAAGCTTCTGTAGCAGGGGAGGCCGCCCTTTTGAGGCCCCTTTTGCCGAGTATGTAGCAGAGAGCAGGACAGAAAGGGGTGTCATGACCTTGAACCCACAAAACTGAGCTGAATGCACCTGATTCCATGACAATAAATGCACATTTGGAATCAATTAATATAAATTGTTGTCACTTCCATTCAACAGACACCTTGGAGCGCTCGGCTTATCACTCTTAAGCATCACTTTACTTACTCAGCAGTTCTAAGAAGCTGAGAGTATTAGAGTTCATATTTTATAGATGAAAAAACGAAAGCTGAGGTCTTCTGGCCAGGATCAAAGCTTTTAGGAAAAGGTGCTGGGAAGTTTCCAGATGGGCTCCTTGGAGGGTGGGATTGTATCTTACTCTAAGAGACACACAGGCCTCAGTGGTAAAGAACGTAGGCCTTGAGCTGGTCTAGCTCTTTGAACAAGTCACCTGCCAACACTGTGCCTGTTTCTTCATCTGTAAAATAGAAAATTTTCTATTATCTATTTAGTGGGGTTGTGAAGATTGGAAGGGATAATATATGCAAATCTTTCAGCACAGTGCCCAACAGAGTGCTAAGTATCTGCTGTTATTCCCAGCTTGTCCAGCGTCCAGCACATAAATGAGCTCCATCTATCTATGCTGAATAAGGAAATGAACACTTGAATGGGGAAAGGTGGTTGGCTAAATGGCAGTAGCTAGGGCTGCAAGATGGAGGAAAAGATTTTTGTTGTCGTTTCAATTGATTTTGCTTAGTTTAGGAGAGATATAGACGTGTAGTAAGCAAATAAATGAACAAGATGCTGTGCGGGGCTGGAGTCCAGCTAGGATGCTATGGTAGGGTGCGGCTGCTTCTTGGGCCACTGCACATACCCTGCAGGCCAGGGCACAGGGTCTAATGAGGGAAGGCTGGTGTGGCTGGCACCTCTGCACCACACTGTGTGGTGCTGGTTTCTCACTTGTTTTCTGTTGATGAGCACTTTGCACTGTAAAATACCCTAACTGCACAGTGCTACACGGACTCTTAAAAGTCACAGGGAGCCGGGCACAGTGGCTCATACCTGTAATCCCAACACTTTGGGAGGCCAAGGTGGGCAGATCATGAGGTCAGGAGACTGAGACCATCCTGGCCAACATGGTGAAACCTCATCTCCACTAAAACTACGAAAATTAGCTGGGCATGGTGGCACACACCTGTAGTCCCAGCTACTCAGGAGGCTGAGGCATGAGAATCGCTTGAACCTGGGAGGTGGAGGTTGCAATGAGCCAAGATCACGCCACTGCACTCCAGCCTAGCAACAGAGTGAGACTCCAACAAAAAAAAAAGTCACAGAGACTGGGTGTGGTGGCTTACACCTGTAATCCCAGCTCCTTGGGAGGCCAAGACAGGAGGATTGCTTGATTCCAGGAGTTTGACACCAGCCTGGGCAACATAGTATGACTTCATCTCTACAAAAAATTTTAAAATTAGCCAGGCATGGTGGCACATGCCTGTAGTCCCAGCTATTTGGATGGCTGAAGTGGAACGATTGCCTGAGCCCTGGTTGAGACTGCAGTGAGCCGTGATGGTGCCACCACACTTCAGCCTGGGCAACAGAGTGAGACCTTGGCCAAAAAAAAAAAAAAAAAAAAAAAAAAAAAAGTCACAGGGAAAGCCTGTCAGTGCTGCTGCTGCTGCTGCAGCAACATTTCTGAGTTCAGTAATTAATTAATGTTCTAAGTAATTAATGCATGTTCTAAGATCCTCCTCAATCTGTTCACATGCCTGACAATCTAATGAAGTATCAGCTATAGCCCATTTGTCAAAACCCTAAAGTCTTGTTCTCTTCATCTCCTTCATGCTAAAATTTCCCACTAAAGAAAGCAAGAGGCTTTAGCTGAAAGCAGGGCATAAGGCCCGCTCAATGCAGTGTGGTCTCTGCTAAATGACTATTGGTTTGCGAGGACTACTATAACAAAATTACTACAAACTGGGTGACTTAAAACAATATAAATTGTCTCACAGTTCTGGAGGCTGGAAGTCCAAAATCAAGGTGCTGGCAGCACTAAGCTCTCTTTGAAGAATATAAGAGAGCCCTTGTCTCCACTCACTTCCAGTGGTGGCTAGCAACCCTGGCGTTCTTTGGTGTGTAGATACATCACTGCAAACTCTACCTGTCTTCATCCGGTCCTCTTCCCTCTGTGTCTGGGTCTTCACATGGTGTTGTCCCCTGTGTGTCTGTGTCCACATTCTCCCTCTTCATATAAGGATACCAGGAATTGAATTAGCCCCCTCTAATCCAGTATGACAAACAAAAAAATCAATTTGTTTTTTTGTTGGCTTTTTTGGACAGGGTCTCTGTCACCCAGGCTAGAGTGCAGTGGATCATGGCTCACTGCAGCCTTGACCTCCAGGGCTCAAGCAATTCCTCCCACCTCAGCCCCTTGGATAGCTGAGTCTACAGGTGCACGCCACCACATCAGGATAATTTTTGTATTTTTGGTAGGGAGGAGTTTTGCCATGTTGCCCAGGCTGGTCTCCAACTCCTAGGCTCAAGCAATCTGCCCGCCTCAGCCTCCCAAAGTGCTGGGATTATAGGCATGAGCCACTGTGCCCAGCCTGACCTCACTTTAAGTTGACTAATTACATCTACAAAGATCCTATTTCCAAATGAGATCACATTCTGAGGTCCCAGGTGAACATGAATTTGGGGGTGGGGGGTGATATGACAATTGTCAACCCAGGACAGTGACTAAATCTTCCTGTGTGAGAGCTGGGGGCATGTTCCAAAGTGGCTGATTAGCTTACTCTCCTGAGGATACCCTTACCTTAGCCCCTGGTCTGCTCCCAGGTAATGATAGTTGAGCACTTACTCTGGGCCAGGCCGTATCTAATTTTACACGCAGTAGCTCATTATATTACCACAAAAATCTTAAGAGGCTCTCACCATCCTCATTTTAAAAAAGAGGACACTAAAGGCTCTGAGATGTTAAATGAACTACAGAGGCCCCCATAGGTGAACCAAACTACCTCTGTGCCCATGTTCTTAACCCACATGTTCTGCTGCGTATGGTGGGAAACTACGGTATCAGAGCACTTAGGTCTGAACAAAGTGTGCTTCTTTTCTGCTTATTTTGCTTTTTGTAGTTTTAGGAAATGTAAAACTAAAATATGTGGGGGAAATACTACATCAATGTTCACATTTTCACATTTATTTTTTGAGACGGAGTCTCACTCCGTCGCCCAGGCTGGAGTGCAATGGCGCGATCTTGGCTCACTGCAACCTCTGCCTCCCAGGTTCGGTTTCAAGCTATTCTCCTGCCTCAGCCTCCCAAGTAGCTGGGACTACAGGTGCACACCTCCACACCCAGCTAGTTTTTGTATTTTTAGTAGACAGGGGTCTCACCACATTGGCCAGGCTGGTCTTGAACTCCTGACATCAAATGATCCACCCGCCTCGGCCTCCCAAAGTGCTGGGATTACAGGTGTGAGCCACTGCGCCCGGCCAATGTTCACATTTTTAAAATAAAACAAAAATATCTGAAAGGAAATTACCCAGGATAATTACAACTGTGTGGCAATGAGAAAGGAAAAGCCTACCTATGAGAAACAGTACAAATCTCTTTAAATTAGTCACACACAGCAAGTTTAAACCAAAGACCCCAGGTAAGATACCTTCATGTCTTGATGTGGGTTTCTTCCCTGAAGCCATGAGCACCACGTAAGGAAGGTGTCGCCTCTACTTTCTTTCTCCTTGATTGAGAGAGCAGCTGCTGGTTTCCAGGTTCAGGAGTAGGCTGGAGGAAACAATCCTTCTGGCACAAACACGATCCTTCCCGAGGCCGTGCCTGAGATGCCTCTTCCACGGGGTGCCTCCCTCCTGGCCGTACCCTGTGAGCCCGCTCTACCCGTCTCTAGAGGAAAGAACAAGCAGAATTTTTTTGAGACAGGGTCTCACTCTGCCGCCAGGCTGGAGTGCAGTGGCGCAATCTCGGCTCACAGCAACCTCCGCCTCCCAGGTTCAAGTGATTCTCCTGCTTCAGCCTCCTGAGTAGCTGGGATGACAGGTGTGTGCCACCATGCCTGGCTAATTTTTGTATTTTTAGTAGAGACGGGGTTTCACCACGTTGGCCAGGATGGTCTCCATCTCCTGACCTCATGATCCACCCACCTCGGCTTCCCAAAGTGCTGGGATGACAGGTGTGAGCCACCATGCCTGGCTAATTTTTGTATTTTTAGTAGAAACGGGGTTTCACCACGTTGGCCAGGATGGTCTCCATCTCCTGACCTCATGATCCACCCACCTCGGCTTCCCAAAGTGCTGGGATGACAGGTGTGAGCCCCCGCACCGGCCGAGCAGAACAGGCGGATATTTTAAAGGAGCCACATCCCCCAAAATCACCTCTCCCACCTGCGAGGTGAGTGATAGCTTCCCACCACACTCTAGTGACATCAGCACCGCAGCCCTGGGGCCACCCAAACTCACTTGTTCATTCCACAATAGTCACTGCATCGTGAACTTGTTAGACACTGGAGAAGGAAGGCATGGAGCCGCCATGGTGAACAAGATGGACCAGTCCCTCCCCCATGGAGCTTCTGTTCTGCCAGGGAAATAAACATAAACATGAGCTCATTTCAGAGTGCTAAGTACTGAGAAGCTGCCGATGCAGGGCACTGTGACCCACGGCGACCTCTGGGTGGACAACGTGAGCTGTGTGCTCAAGCAGACCCTCTTTAAGGAGATGATGTTTGAGTAGAATCACAAGGAGGTACAGCGTTGTTAGGTTGAAGCGGGGCCTCAAGAGACACAATGCTGGATTTATTCAGTCTTCCTGGCCTGCCTCCACCTGGGGCAGGCAGCGCCTACCAAGTAAATGAACTTCTGCTGTTGGTAATGAGCTTTGATATACCTTCCAGTCAGTACTGTTAAAGCAATACTGCTTAAGAGGGCAAATGCAAATAAAAAAATGTATTGACAAAGATTTTGCTCTGATTGTGAAATAAATGTGTGCACACAGTTGGATGTAAGCTTGTTAACTGTTCAGTATGGGAAACAATCCACTTCATCAAGGCAGGGAAGGGATGTTCCCTTGGGAACAACTTCTACCTCAATTTACTATTTTAAAAGGGAGCTAGGAAGGACGTTATTTTCTTTAAACCACAGGCCACTTCTGCCATTCTTCTGTCACAGTTACGGTAACTCATACACAGTCTGAGTTAAGGCTCCCTGAAATCTGGGAGAAGTCTTTGGATTCCACGCAGTGGCTGGGGTTCCTATGGGGTGTTGTCTGTCCTGTGTGTGGAGCCAGGACTGGGTGGCCAGTCTCAATAGCTTTCATTTTCTGTGCCCACCCTGCTGTAAAAGGCTGCCTTACATGTAGTCATGGACATCCACAAGAGGAAGGGGATATGGAGTCAATGGCTTGATGTTAGCTCTCTCAATGTCCATTCCGGTTGCTTTCTAGCTAAATTCTGAGCTGAAGATTATGGAAAGCTAAATTCCATTTTTTTTTTTTGAAACAGGGTCTCACTGTTGTCCAGGCTGGAATGCAGTGACACAATCTTGGCTCACTGTGGCCTTGACCTCCTGGGTTCAAGTGATCCTCCCACCTCAGCCTCCCAAGTAGCTGGGACTACAGGCACATGCCACCCTGCCTAGCTAATTTTTGTATTTTTTATAGAGATGGGGTTTTGCCATTTTGCCCAGGCTGGTCTCAAACTCCCTTTCTGCTTAAACTAGCTTGAGTGAATTCTGTTGTCTGCAACTAAGAACACTGATCCACATAAGATCCTTGTTTTTATTTACTGATGCTCTAGTCACTTGCCATTTTCTACTGAATTCTCCTTTTCTCCTCATTAGGATCCCTATGTCAATGCTCTGTCCCTGCCTCTAGCAATCCACTTACCTCAGCCTCTCAAGATGCTGGGGATACAGGAATGAGCCACTGTGCCCGGCCTAAACGTGATTTCTTGTGTCCTCTGCAGCTAGGGTGCAGATACGTAACATGGTTCTGGTTCTCCCCAGAGGATGACTTCCATGAGTCTCAGAGCTAGAAGTAACCAGTGTGATACAGCAGCCATAGATAGGCAGGGGGGAATGAGTTCTTTTGGCAAACACACGGGCAGACACAGCTAATTCTTCTGCGTTAACTCTGGCAGAATCTCCAGCATCCAGTCCCTAATTTCGCAGGTGCCAAAGAGTGGGAAGAAGCAGCATTAGTGCTTGCACTAGAATCATCAGGCAGTGGTTTGCAAACTTCACTGTACATCAGAATCCCCTGGAAAGCTTATTAAAACACAGATTGCTGGGCCTCAACTCCATAGTTTCTCCTTCAGGAGGTCTGAGGAGTGGCCGGAGAATTCCCACTTCTATGAAGTTCGCAGGTGATGCTGATGCTACTGGTTGGGGGACACACTTTGGAAACCACTCTTTAAAAGTGTGGTTCATTTCTTGTGGCTGCTCTATCTGTGGCTGCATTGTTCCTATGTATAACTTCCAAGGTTGTGTGGCTTTCCTGGGGATTCTGTGAATCCAGTAATACCCATTGGTAAACCCCTTTCTGCTTAAACTAGCTTGAGTGAATTCTGCTGTCTGCAACTAAGAACACTGATCCACATAAGATCCTTGGTTTTATTTACTGATGCTCTAGTCACTTGCCATTTTCTACTGAATCCTCCTCTTCTCCTCATTAGGATCCCTATGTCAATGCTCTGTCCCTGCCTCTAGTTCTTAGAGGAGTCACGTGACTCATGCTGACACAAACCCTGTCCTACCAGAAGTCGTTCTACTTCCCAATCATATCTAAGTAACTCCCTCTCATTCTGCAACATTTCCAATCTCCCCACCTTCTTCAAAAAATAATCCATGAATCCTCACTGAACAACAGCGCTGGGGTCTATTGCTGTAAAGGCAAAAATATTCTGATTTTAGCACTGAAGTAGCACCACAGAAGAAGTGAAAAAAGTATTTTTATCTACTAAAGTTAAAAAAAAAGTCAGGTGCCAGATGCTTGCTTCAAAGCTATTTTAAAAGATTTGATCCTTTCTTTTTCCTTTTTTGTAAAATATCTTACTGTGAAATTTACTATTTTTATTTGTATTTATTTATTTTTTTGAGACAGAGTTTCACTCTTGTCGCCCAGGCTGGAATGCAATGGCACAATCTCGGCCCACTGCAACCTCTGCCTCCCGGGTTCAAGCAATTCTCCTGCCACAGCCTCCCAAGTGTCTGGGATTACAGGTGCCCACCACCACGCCTGGCTACTTTTTTTTTTTTGTATTTTTAGTAGAGATGGGGTTTCCCCATGTGGGCCAGGCTGGTCTTGAACTCCTGACCTCAGGTGATCCACCCACCTCAGCCTCCCAGAGTGCTGGGATTACAGGCGTGAGCCACCGCACCTGGCCTTAATGTGAAATTTAAAACTAAAATGACCTAAAGGAGCCCTCTCTGAAGGGTATGAGAGATTGTAAGGGTATGTAAGATTGATAAAATGGCATCTTGCTAGACACGTCTATTTAAAAATTGGTTAAAAGATATTATTTACCCAATGAAACATGAGAGCTCAAAAAAAAAAAAAAAAAAAAAAACCAAACAGAATAACAGTCCCTCAGGTAAATGCTCCTTCAGACAGTTTTTTAAATGTGTATCATTTACTTGATAAAGCATAGCAGCCTATCAAGAGAGGAGTTATGGTCTGCTGCACAAATAGGCATTTGGACAGCTTTAAAAATGCATACTCTTTACATCCAAATGCCGAGTGAAAACCCCAGTGGAAAGTGGTTGTTATAGGCAAAGAGCAACCACTTTTTTTTTTTTTTTGAGACAGAGTCTGACTCTGTCACCCAGGCTGGAGTGCAGTGGCACAATCTCGGCTCACTGCAACCTCCACCTCCTGGGTCAAGCAATTCTCCTGCCTCAATCTCCCGAGTAGCTGGGATTGCATGTGTGTGCCACCATGCCTGGCTAATTTTTGTATTTTTACTAGAGACGGGGTTTCACCATGTTGGCCAGACCGCCCACCTTGGCCTCCCAAAGTGTTGGGATTACAGGCGTGAGCCACCGCACACAGTCAGGAGCAACCACTTTTCAAAACTGATGGGCGATCTGGCCACATTGTGTCTTTAAAGCTCTTCTTCTTCAAGATCTGCACAAACATCTACTTATTTACTTATTTAAATGATCACTCTGGGCCTGGGTGGAGGGTGGAGGGTGGAGGGTGGGCCCCTCCCAGAGCTCAGGCTGGCTCAGTGTTCTCAGCCTTGTCTGCTCATCAGAATCACCTGCTGAGCCTTCCCAGGCCCCACCTCAGAGGGGCTGGAACACTGATTGCTTTAAAGCCCCTGAGGTGATTCTGATGTGTAGTTAGGTTTGAGGACCCCCAGGCTAGATGCAGAATCTGAAGCCCAGAAAGGTAGAGTGACTTGTCCCAGATCACACAGTTTAAGCCTTGGGGAGAAGTCAGGTGTCTGGATCCTGATTTTCCACTCCTACGGCTGCTCCACGTTCTCTCCTTTCCTTTCAGAGTTGCCTTTTTAATTTTAATATGATTTCATTCCTTCTTTCACTGCATCTATATTTAAAGTATGTTAATAGTGTACAGTAGCTATGCAATGAAATTACCAAGCATTTAGAAAATACAAAGGAAAACAACATATTTCCATTCCCCAAACACCAGTTCAATTAGTACTATTTTAATATTCCTTGAGATCCTGTTTTCTACTTCTACATATAAAATTTTCTCTATTTATAAATATGAGTTTATATGTTTGCATATTTAAAATGTTTATTTTAATATTATTTTTTAGAGACAGGATCTTGCTCTGTCACCCACACTGGAATGCAGTGGGGTGATCATGGCTCACTACAGCCTCAACCTCGTTGTCTCAAGGGCTCCTTCCACCTCAGCCCTTTGAGTAGCTGGGACCACAAGTATATGCCATCATGCCCACCTAATTAAGATACAATTTTTAAATTTCATTCATTTATTTTATGTTTTGAGATGGAGTCTCGCTCTGTCATCCAGGCTGGAGTGCAGTGGCGCAATCTTGGCTCACTGCAAACTCTGCCTCCTGGGTTCAACCGATTCTTCTGCCTCAGCCTCCCAAGTAGCTGGGACTACAGGCACGTGCCACCACACCTGGCTAATTTTTGTATTTTTAGTAGAGACAGGGTTTCACCATGTTGGCCAGGCTGGTCTCAAACTCCTGACCTCGTGATCTGCCCGCCTCAGCCTCCCAAAGTGCTGGGATTACAGGCTTGAGCCACCGCGCCTGGCCTATTTATTTATTTATTTATTTATTTTGGAGAGATGAGGTCTTGCTGTGTTGCCCAGACTAGTCTTAAACTCCTGGGCTCAAGTGATGCATATTTTAAAATTTTATAATCCAACTGTTCCACCTTACTATAAAGTCTCTATTGATTTTATATTAATTTTAAAAGTAACATAAGTTCACTGAAAATTTCAAGGAAATATATACAAAATAAAAAATGGGGCCCAGCGCGGTGGCTCACGCCTGTAATCCCAGCACTTTGGGAGGCTGAGGCGGGCAGATTGAGGTCAAGAGTTTGAGACCAGGATGGTCAACATGGCGAAACCCCATCTCCACAACAAATACAGAAATTAGCTGGGTGTGGTGGTGCACACCTCTAATTCCAGCTACTCTGGAGTCTGAGGCAGGAGAATCACTTGAATCCGGGAGGCAGAAGTTGCAGTGAGCCAAGATCTCACCATTGTACTCCAGCCTGGATGACAAGAGTGAACACCATCTCAAAAAGAAAATGGAAGGCCCTAAACTCTAACCATCCCAGTTTCTTTTATTTATTTTTATTAACTTATTTATTTTTTTGAGATGGAGTCTCACTCTGTCGCCCAGGCTGGAGTGCAGTGGCACGATCTCAGCTCACTCCAAGTTCCGCCTCCCGGGTTCACGCCATTTTCCTGCCTCAGCCTCCCGAGTAGCTGGGACTACAGGCTCCCGTCAGCACGCCCGGCTAATTTTTTGTATTTTTAGTAGAGACGGGGTTTCACCGTGTTAGCCAGGATGGTCTCGATCTCCTGATCTTGTGCTCTGCCCACCTTGGCCTCCCAAAGTGCTGGGATTACAGGCGTGAGCCACTGCGCCCGGCCCATCCCAGTTTCTAGAGGAAATCTTTTCTATGCATTTTCTGAAATGGGATTATGTGATGGGTGCAGTTCTGTAATTTGTTCTTTGTTTCTTTTTTTACGTAAAAGAATGCCTTGGTCATCTTTCCATGTCAGTGTATACTGATTTACCTCATTCATAGTATCCCATTGAATGGATATTCCATAATTCAGTTAACTGATCTCTCATGAGACATTTAAAAGCCTTTTCTATAAAAAACAAATAGGCTGGGCGCAGTGGCTCATGCCTGTAATCCCAGCGCTTTCGGAGGCCAACGAGGGTGGATCACCTGAGGTCGGGAGTTCAAGACCAGCCTGGCTAACATGGTGAAACCCCGTCTCTACTAAAAATAAAAAAATTAGCTGGACATGGTGGTGCATGCCCATAATCCAAGCTACTCGGGAGGCTGAGGCAGGAGAATCGCTTGAACCTAGGAGGCAGAGGTTGCAGTGGGCCAAGATCATGCCATTGCACTCCAGCCTGGGCAACAGAGTGAGACTCCATCTCCAAAAAACAAACAAACAAACAAACATACGAACAACCAACCAACCAAGTAAACCTCTGGGCTTTCTAGCTCAGGCTACTATGTGGTCCCTGCTGCCCTTCCGAGGGGCACCTCCCCCATGCCAGTGTCCTAGTGCACATACTGTGCTCTGAAGACAGAGGACTGGGGAGGAATTCTGTCATTGCCTCCCAGACATGTGGTTTAAAAAAAAAGAAAAGCCCAAAAGGAGTGACACTGATAATTCACCTCATATCCAAGTCAACTCAAAGAACAGGGAGGCCAAGCCCAGGATGTGCCTGATCGAAATGTGCTTTTAAAAATCTCCAAAGCTGTCATAATTCAAGGACTTCAGGTCTCCTGTGCAGACAAATCTTTGTTTCTCTGGTCCCTTCTCCTGCTGCCAGCTCAGGGATGGGAGACAAAATGTAAATAGAGCTATTCAGCTACAGCAACACAGGTGTTTCGTTTTGTTTTGTTTTGAGACAGAGTCTCGCTCTGTTGCCCAGCCTGGAGTGCAGTGGCCTGATCTCAGCTCACCGCAAGCTCCGCCTCCTGGGTTCACGCCATTCTCCTGCCTCAGCCTCCCGAGTAGCTGGGACTACAGGCACCCGCCACCATGCCCGGCTAATTTTTTATATTTTTAGTAGAGACGGGGTTTCACCGTGTTAGCCAGGATGGTCTCGGTCTCCTGACCTCGTGATCTGCCTGCCTCAGCCTCCCAAAGTGCTGGGATTACAGGTGTGAGCCACCGCGCCCGGCCTCGTTTTGTTTTCAAACATCAAAGAAGCAAATGAAGTGGAAATCCATTGCCAAATGAGTAAATTTTACAGAGAGCAATTTAGCAATATTTCAAGAGCCTTAAATATGCTCTTGAACTTTGGACCCAGAGATGCTATCTTAGGGAAAATACCCTCAGAAAACAATTTGTGCAGAAACATTAAGAGCCCAAGCCCTGGAGACAAACTGCCAGGGTATGAATCTTGAATTCACTGTTGTCTAGCGTGTGGCTCTGGACAGCTTATCCCCCACTGCCTGTTTCCTCATCTCTAAAGTGAGAATAATACCTGTACCTCCTCACTGGGCTGCTTTAAAGATTGAGTGAATTAACTGACACCAGCCATTTAGAAAAGAGCCTAGAAGGCTTTGTAAAAGTTAGCTATTATCACTTGTAATAGCAAAAATTGATGGGGAATTGGTAAAATAAATGATGGGATATTATGGGGCCATGAAACATCACCATGGAAAATTATTAGATATCTCTGGCCTATAAAGATTATGGGCATTTTTAATATTTTACAAATTTTATAAAGTTTTCTATCATAAGTATCAATTACTTCTATAATCAGGAATTGTTTTTAATAAAGAAGCATCTTAGGGTATATATGTACAGTCAGCTGTCCATATCTGTGGGTACCCTCATCAGTGGATTCGACCAACAGCAGATGGAAAATATTTGGGGCAAAAAATGGATGATTGATTCTGTACCTAAAATGTACAGATTTTTTTTCTGTTATTATTCCTTTCCAATACAGTATAACAACTATTTACATAGCATTTACATTGTTTTAGGTATTATAAGTAATCCAGAGATGATTTAAGGTACATGGAAGAGTCTATATAAATTATACGCAAACATTACGCCATGGAACTTGAGCATCTGTGGATTTTGGTATCTGAAAGGTGTCCCGGGCCAGGCACAGTGGCTCATGCCTGCAATCCCAGCACTTTGGGAGGCCGAGGCAGGAGGATCACTTGAGGTCAGGAGTTCAAGATGAGCCTGGCCAACATGGTGAAACCCCGTCTCTACTAAAAATTAAAAAAAAAAAATTAGCTGGGCGTGGTGGCGCACATCTGTAATCCCAGCTACTGGGGAGGCTGAGGCAGGAGAATCACTTGAACCTGGGAGGTGGAGGTTTCAGTGAGCTGAGATCACGCTGCAGCACTCCAGCCTGGGTGACAGAGTGATACTCCACCTCAAAAAAAAAAAAAAAAAAAAAGAAAGGAGTCCTGGAACCCATCCCCCGTGGAGACCGAGGGGCGATTGTGCTGCACCCTCCATGGTAATGCTTTTCTTCCACATCAGTGCTCCCTCAATGCAGTTTCCTGCTCTCTGGGTGTCTCCAGACGTGTGGCCCTTCTCCCATCACAACTGTCCCACTCTTCACTTCCCTCCTCTCCTCCCCCTTACATGGCCTCCTCTCAGCATGGGATTCTGTGAACTCAAGCTCAACTGTAAAAAGGCATAAAGCATTATGCTTGCCACAAGAATGTACGTTTTACCAGGAAACAAAGGATGAAATTCCTAAGAGTGGCATTTTAGGCAACACCAAGACAATGGAGGAAGCTGTGGAATAAGCAGGAAGGAAAATGGCTTCCTGATGCTCCTGAAATCAAAGCCTGTTAATTCATTTGGTTGAGTTATTCATTCTGGCTCAGCTCAAAACCACTGACAGCTCAAAGTGAGAAAAACCTTATTTCCTAAGAGGTACAAAACTTGCTAAAATAAACATGAATGTTGGGAGGCCAAGGAGGGCGGATCACTTGAGGTCAAGAGTTTGAGATCAGCATAAGCAACATGGTGAAACCCGCCTCTCTACTAAAATACAAAAATTACCTGGGCATAATGCCATGCACCTATAATCCCAGATACTTTGGAAGCTGAGGCAGGAGAATCACTTGAACTCGGGAGGTGGAGGTCGCAGTGAGCTCAGATCTCGCCACTTCATTCTAGCCTGAGTGATGGAGTGAGACTCCATCTCAAAACAACAACAACAAAAAATGAACATGAATGAAGAAGCAAAGTGAGAGGCAGGGTGGAAGAGGGTTAGAGAAAGAGCTAGTTCACCCAGGAGAGTTTTATTATTTGTAATATCAGATAGGGTTTAAATGAGCCTTTAGGGTGTCAAAAAGGAGTCTCAGGGGAATATGCCAATTCCTTAGTGAGGGCAAGAAAAACAACAATGACCTCTAAGAACTAGACATGCCTGGCTTGCTGCCCGCTACGGGTAGAAGGAGGAAAAGGATGAACGCCCTTTTGAGTTCAGAGGGCACTGTCCTGGGAAAAGGAAATGATTAGAATTTACATCTGAGCCCAGGTTTGTAACAAAGAAATTGCTTCATAATTTAAAAATTATTCATCCCTGCCTATGCTGTGGCCTCATCCCAGGAAGTAGCAAGTCAACTGTATCCAATGAGGGATTAAAGATAATAAATAAAAGAGTAGCAATTAATTGTGCATCCTGATTTAACAGGCTGGGTTGCCTGGGTCATGCTTGAGTGGCTTATCAAATTTAGCTCTATTACGACTGTCTTGTATTTCAACTGATGTCTGTGCTCACATCTGAAGGCACTTGTACCACAAGGCGCTTTCAAATAGAAAAGAATTTAAACATATAGATTGTTATAGGATTCTATCATTCTTACAGCACGAGCCAAAAGTGTTGGAAATGGCAGTTTAATGAGTCATGCAAAGCGGCTCAGTATTCAAAGTCAGTGATTCAATTACGTTTCCCCTTCCAAAGGCCATTGGAGGCAGAGCGATAAAGTTGTTTTTGAAATGCCTTGGTTCTGACTTGCCTTTTTGTAATTCTTGCCCATTTTCTTGCACTTTAAAAAGCAAAGGCATCCCAGTGGCCCAAACCCCAGGCCACCTGATAATCAAAATCATTATCAGAGCCAAACAAGAAAAATAAATACATCATAACGGTGAGGGGATTGGCAAGGGGACTTTAAATGCAGTGCCCACAATGAATCCACCCCTTCCTGTACTCTTCTTGCCAGAGCAGAATTGGGAGGTGAGTGTGGGAAAGGGCTCTTGCTGAAATGTAGGTACAAATGTGCTCCTGTCTGGCCCTGTCAGCGTCCTTGGCCCAAGACCTTTGAAGGTGCCCTCGACAGCCCCAACAGGTAAAGATTTCTCTGCTTGAATGACAAATCGCATTTTAACAGAGCACTAATTCTTTCATTTGCTGCCCTACATGTTTTTATCCTCAGGCCATAATTTTACCTGCCAACTCAGGTAAATAGCCTTTAATAGGACAAAGGCTTTAAAAGGTTATACTGTACTGGAATTGGTGCTGAGACTGTGTACTTTCACTGCTGAGTCCTCAGAAGAGAGATTTTGTCATCTAAACCAAGTGTGAGTCGCCCCAAAAGGCCCCCTTCTTGTAGCGCTTTGGGAAGGGAAGGGTGGCTCTGTCGCCCATCAGACAGCTTGGCCACTGCTGCTTCAGCAAATGCTTTCCTCCCCTTGGTGTGAGTGAGCCGGGAGGCTGGAGACTGTCCCCACTGTGTCCACTCGTCATCTTCCTCCATAACATCACTGCACACTGTTATGCATGAATAGTAGACCTGATGGGCTGGAGACAGCTAAAGGAAATCACAACTTAGAAGAGAAGAATTTAAAATTGAACAGGAACGTGACTTTTCCCCTATACAAAGGTATAGCTCTCAAGAAAGAAAAGGAACAAAATGTAAAATAACTGCCATGTATTATACCACCTAGAAATCAAAGAGAAACATGAAAACCTGCTAAAAACACAAATAATTAATCAAGATGCTTACATTCAGTTCCTAGCTCCTCCCTCCAACAGCATTAACATGGGGTAGCATAATTTGTCGATAACATACCATAGTTGGGCAAAGCCAGACCATTCAGAGTCTCCAGAAACCACATGGGCTTTAATTTGAATTTTGTGAAATCTTTGTAATTTGTAGTTTGGCAATTTGTGGCACTCAAGCCCACAGCCACAAATTGGCTTCAGATGAATATCACCTATTGATGGGCTTTATTTCTTCTATATTTTCCAAGACACAGTCACATATTTTTGGACTCTCTAATTCATTAGCTATCTAGCAGGCACAGATATTATATTAGCTTGCTAGGGTTTCGTACAAACTGGGTGGCTTACACAATAGAAACTTGCTGTTTCACAGTTCCAGAGGCTAGAAGTCCAAGATGAAGGTGTCAGCAGGGTTGGTTCCTTGTGAGATGTAAGGAAAGGATCTATTCTGGGCCACTCCCCTGGGTTCTGATGTCTGCTGGCAATCTTTGCTGTTCCTTGGCTTGCAGAAGCATCACCCTCATCTTTGCTTTCATCTTCATGTGTTCTTCCTGTGCGCATGTCTGTGTCCCAACTATTTCCTTGTTTTGCTTTGTTGTTGTTGTTTTTGATTTTTGTTTTTGCTTTTTTGAGACGGAGCCTCACTCTGTCACCAAGGCTGGAAGTGCAGTGGTGTGATCTCGGCTCACTGCAATCTCCACCTCCCAGGTTCAAGAGATTCTTATGCCTCAACCTCCTGAGTAGCTGGGACTACAGGCAACCGCCACCAGGCCTGGCTTTTTTTTTGTATTTTTAGTAGAGATGGGGTTTCACCAGGTTGGCCAGGCTGGTCTTGAACTCCTGACCTCAGATGATCCGCCTGCCTCAGCCTCCCAAAGTGCTGGAATTACAGGCATGAGCCACTGTGCCTGGCCTACATATTGCCACTCAGGGATATTTGTTAAGAGGACATGCTTTTCACGGGGAAAATGGTTAAGTAAATTATTATCCACTTGATGGAATTGTATGTATTGATTTTAAATGACGGCTTTGAGCTCTATGTAATGACATGGAGAAAGTGTATTAATAATGTCAAAGGGAAAAAGGCAGAAGGATAAATGTGTTCTTACAAACTCATATACAATGATTAACAGTTATAATAAAGTCCCACACCTTTGTCCAGGCCTGCATGATTCAGCCCTCTGTCCAGCTCTCTGACCACATCTCCTCCCTCTCTCCTGGTCTCTTGCTGTGCTCCAGCTACTCAGGACCTCTTTTGGTGCCTCATACACACCCAGCTTGTTTGCACCCTGGGATCTCTGCACAGCTCTTCCCTCTGCCTGGAATGCCCTTCTCCCTCTCTTCACATGCTACATCCTTCCTAGCAATTCAAGTCAAGTGTGGCTCAACATCATGCCCTAATGAGGCTTTCCCTGAAAGCCCGATCTAAAGAAGAGAACACAAACCTCCTTATCACCTTGTTCAATTTTCTTCTCCGGTGAATGTGAAATTATCCTTATTTCAGCTTATTCATTCATTTTCTTGTTTACTTTATGACAACAGGAGCTTTGCCAATTGTTTGCTATTAGATCCCCATATCCCAGAATAACATTTGATCAGTTACTATCTGTTCCATGAATAAATGAAAATATGTGGCCGGGTGTGGTGGCTTACGCCTGTAATCCCAGCACTTTGGGAGGCCGAGGCAAGTGGATCACTTGAGGTCAGGAGTTGGAGACCAGCCTGCCAACATGGTGAAACCCTGTCTCTACTAAAACACAAAAAATTAGCCGGGCATGGTGGCAGGCACCTGTAATCCCAGCTACTTGGGAGGCTGAGGCAGGAGAATTGCTTGAACCTGGGAGGCAGAGGTTGCAGTGAGCCAAGATCACGCCACTGTACTCCAGCCTGGGCAACAAATCGAGACAAAATCTCAAAACAAACAAAAAAAAAAAAAAAAAGAAAGAAAAGAAAAAGAAAATATGCAAAGGAAAAGAAAGGCAATAGCTGCTCCAAATAAGACATGTTTTAGACAAATGCTCATGTGTATGGGCAAAACACTCAAGGACTGTATTTGTGACTAATTGTGTAACAGGTAATTTTAGTTTCTGCTCTGTGGAAAGTGAAGAGCATTCCAACAAAGGGTTTTAATGTAGTTTTTTTTTTTTTTTTTTTTTGCACCCATGCTGTTGATTGCTAAATGTAATACTCTGATCATGATGCTGAATAAATGTCTTTCTGAAAAATGTGCTGTGTAAAGTTAGTCTATTCTGAAGCCATCTTGGTAAATTTCCCCAACAGTGTGAAGTTAGAATTCCTTCAGGGTGATGACAGGTTCTATTCGGAATTTATTTGCAACCCGCTTGGGTGGAGATGTCATTGTCTTCAGAAGTCTTGGTGTAGTTGATCTGATAGTTACTGTTGTGACCTGAAGTTCACCATTAAAAGGGATCAAGCAAAATCATGTGGTTATAAAAATGGTTGTTAGCACATCCTATGCAATGTATCTAAATTGAATAATGCTACCAGATAAAATTATAGATTGGAATGAAGCTTGTATCATCTATTATCATGTGTAATCAATAAGTGATTTAATTTTCTTAAAAAAAGAAAAAGGAAGGCAATACCTCAAATTGCTAGCATTTTCTACAAAGATACCTGAGTTGATTTTTTTTCTCTTTCTTAATATTTTTATATGCTTTCTATAATATTATTTCCCTCCCTCCCTTCCTTTTTTTTTTTTTTTTTTTTTTTTTTTTTTGACAGCATCTCGCTCTGTTGCCTAGGCTGGAGTGCAGTGGGGTGATCTTGGCTTGCTGCAACATCCACCTCCTGGGCTCAATCAGTTCTCCTACCTTAGCCTCCCAAGTAGCTGGGATTACAGGTGTGAGCCACCATGCCAAGCTTGGGAGTATTTTAATTTTTAATCTATTTTCTAGAAAACGATATAACAAAAATTGGGTTTAGATGGTTCACCTCAACGTGAATCAGCCTTTCTTTAAATACGGTACTACGGTCGGAATGTCCTGCAAAATTCATGTGTTCAAACTTAATCACCAATATGATGTATTAAGAGGTGGCCTTAGGCCGGGCACGGTGGCTCACACTTGTAATCCCAGCACTTTGGGAGGCCGAGGTGGGTGGATTATCTGAGGACAGGAGTTCGAGACCAGCCTGGCTAACATGGTGAAACCCCATTTCTACTAAACATACAAAAAAATTAGCCAGGCATGGTGGCATGTGCCTGTAATCTCAGCTACTTGGGAGGCTGAGGCCGGAGAATCACTTGAACCTGGGAGGCAGAGGTTGCAGTGAGCTGAGATTGCCCCATTGCATTCCAGCGTGGGCAACAAGAGTGAAACTCCATCACAAAAAAAAAAAAAAAAAAAAAAAAGAGGTGAAGAGGTGGCCTCAGCACCTCGGGCATAGTGGCTCACGGCTGTAAATTACCCAGTCTGTGATATTTCGTTACAGCAGCACACATGGACTAAGACAATGGGCTCATACTTGCAAAACAGTAAACCTTCTTTCTGGAGAGGTGCTTAGTTATTATATCAACTGTAAATAGTTTGCTTTGATCTAAAGACAAATCTAATCACATTAAATAAAGATCACGTAAAACTGCTAACAACAGTGTTGGTGAAATGGGCAGCTTAGGGAAGAGAAGAAGAAAAAAAGAAAGTTCCCAAATCCAAAACAAAAAAAAAAACCAAAAACCAAAACAAAAAAACGACAAATAGAACTCCAAATGAATGGCGTATTTATGCCACCTACTGGATTCTTGTTGCACTGCTTAGTTGTGCCCTAATTTCCAGGGTTCTTTCTTGTCCTCTGACAATCCACAAATCTACCAGTCTTTTTAATACCCAACTGGACTTCCTTCCTTCCTTAAAGTTCCAGAACTGTTAATTGATGTGTACTGGGCACATCTGCAAATCAACTCATTCTGCAAGTCCTTGCTCAAGGCTCCTCCTCTGCAAAACCCTACCTGACCCACTGAGGTGCAGAATCAACCCCTCCTTCAGCCAAGTCTTTCTCCTCAGTTGCCAGCTCACCTAACCTTGTGTCGTGAGGGCTGGTGTGTCTGTCTCCCCCTTAGCGTGTAAGTACCTAAGGGCACATTGCTTCTTCCTACCTGCTTTGTACCTGGAGTGTCATAAGGATGGTGTTAATTCAGTCAGACCTTGTTCAAGTGCTACAATTAATTCTATCCTCACAATCCTATGAGTAGAGATTATCATGCCTGTTTCACAGATAAGGAAACCAAGGCACAGAAGGGTTAAGGAACTTCACCAAAGTCACCAATGTAGAAATGGCAGGGCAGTCTTCAAGCCAGGCAGTCCAGCTCCCTGTGTCCTTCGTTGCTATGCTCCCAGCCACTTGATGAAAACTGTGGTATCCTCTGTGCTTCATTTATGAAACTGGCCCTGTGTTCACCTGTCACAGATGGCCACCATGCTAGGCTGTAGCGCTGCCCTCCAGGTCCCCTGTGCCCTCTTCTCCACTCTGCTCTGTGTCCCAAAATCTGGCCTCTATGGACTGCATCAACAGGCCCCTTGTCCTCTGGCTTTAGTTTGCGTGTGGTCATAAGAGGTACCCTTAAAAGTAGGAGGGTAGGACAAGGGCAAGGAAGGAGTCTTTCTTTCCCTGGTTTTCTCCCTGCTGGGTGACCAGAGGTTGGCTGCAGGTCTCTGCTGAAGCCAAGGCCTCTGCCAGATGGCATTCTCCAAAGCTTCAGCCCCTTTCTTGGGTTCCTAGGACTATTCCTTGTCCCTTCAGGTGTCGGATGCTTGTGGCTCCCTTTGTTGCCATCCCCGGGGAGGCCTGTTGCTATCCCATGTTGGTTTCCCTTAACCTTCCTCAAACCTCTGTAAATTATCTCTTTATTAAATTCTCCTCCATTCCCCACCTAAGGGTACCACCCTCCTCCTGTCAGTAGCCTAACTCACATAGCCTCCAAATACTTTACCCACCTGCTGAAATTCCTCCACCCTGCTCAAATCCCACCACTCAGTTTTTGGGAGTTACAGATATCCTTTGCTGAAAGGCAAATGCTAGGAATCCCAAGCCAATAATAACTATTTATCAGATTGCTTTCCAACCCTGATTCAGGAGGAATAAGTTTTATACTGGGTAATAGGAACAAGGGAGCAGGCCAGGAGTGGAAGAGAAGGGGAATGAGAGGTGAGATGGCCCCAAGGACAAAATTCGCATAGATACTAAGAACACTTCCAGAGGATGCTATCCTCTGCAGTGGCTGCAGCCTGGGAGCTGTGTGGGGAACAGAGATGAGTAGGATTCACAGCTCTGCTACTTAAAAGCTGACAGCTGTTAACTTCTCAGAGCCTCTCTTAATTTATAAAAGGTGAACAACAGTAGTATATGCTCCATAGGGTTGTTCTGAGGATTAAACAAATAATGCAGGCAAAATGCTTACTGCAGTGACCATCCTAGCCAACATGGTGAAACCCTGTCTCTACTAAAAATACAAAAAAATTAGCTGGGCGTGGTGGCTTGTGCCTGTCGTACCAGCTACTAGGGAGGCTGAGACAGAAGAATCGCTTGAACCGGGGAGCAGAGGTTGCAGTGAGCTGAGATTGTGCCACTGCACTCCAGCCTGGTGACAGAGAGATTCCGTCTCAAAAACAAACAAACAAACAAAATAACCATCACAATGACCATTTAGTTCCCATTTAGTACAATCCTTTACAGATCATAAGATAATGCTGCTCTGCAACGTGTGTGTGTGTGTGTGTGTGTGTGTGTGTGTGTGTGTGTGTGTGTGTTTTCTTTGTTTCTCCTTTAGGCCATGAATTCTCAGAAGTTAAAACTGGTTCTTGGGGGGCCAAGAAATCCTAGATATTACAATGGTGTGTAGCCCTCCAAAGTCAAATCCTACCTGACAAATTCTTCTTCTTTAATATTTCTCTCACTAGGGAGAAATTAAATTACATATGTGTTATAATTTCCTATTATGGAACTTAATTTAACTTTAATTAGTTTAAATTTATTAAATTACCATAAATTTTCTGCTTAGAAAGTGTGTTATAGACCGAATGTTTGTATTCCCTCAAAATCCATATATTGAAATCCTAATCCTGGCCGGGCATGGTGGCTCACGCCTGTAATCCCAGCACTGGGAGGCCGAGGCAGGCGGATCACGAGGTCAGGAGTTCGAGACAAGCCTGACCAACATGATGAAACCCCGTCTCTACTAAAAATACAAAAAATTAGCCAGGCGTGGTGGTGCAAGCCTGTAATCCCAGCTACTCTGGAGGCTGAGGCAGGAGAATCGCTTAAACCCGGGAGGCAGAGGTTGCAGTGAGCTGAGATTGTGCCACTGCACTCCAGCCTGGGTGACAGAGTGAAAATCCGTCTCAAAAAGAAAGAAAGAAAGAAAGAAATCCTAACCCCAAATGTAATGGTATTAGGAGGTGGGGCCTTTGGAAAATGATTAGGTCATGGGGGATGGAATCCTCATGAGTGGGATTGGTGCTTTTATAAGAGACCCCGGAGAGGCTGGGCACGGTGGCTCACATCTGTAATCCCAGCACTTTGGGAGGCCAAGGCGGGTGGATCACGAGGTCAGGAGTTCAAGACCAGCCTGGCCAAGATGTTGAAACCCCGTCTCTACTAAAAATACAAAAATTAGCTGGGTATGGTGGTGCACCCCTGTAATCCCAGCTACTCGGGAGGCTGAGGCAGAAGAATCGCTTGAACCTGGGAGGCAGAGGTTGCAGTGAGCCGAGATCGCGCCACTGCACTCCAGCCTGGGCGACAGAGCAAGACTCCGTCTCAAAAAAAAAAGAGAGACCCCAGAGAGCTCTCATTGTCTTCCTACCAGGTGAGGATAAAGAAGTCACCGGTCTGCAACCCAGAAGAGGGCCCTCACCTGAATCTCACTGTGCTAGACCCTCATATTGGATTTCCAGTCTCCAAAATTGTAAGAAAATAAATGTCTATTGTTTAAACTATTCAATCTATGGCATTTTGTTGCAGCAGCCTGAGCTAAGACAGAGTAAAAATTAATAATATCAAAAAACATGAGAAACACTGCTTCAGGCCCTTTTGCAGAACATATTAGAACTATCTCTAGCAATAAAAGGAAAGGTGTCTAACGCCTGTAATCCCAGCACTTTGGGAGGCTGAGGCAGGAGGATTCCTTGAGCCTAGGAGTTTGAGATCAGCCTAGGCATGTAGTGAGACCACGCCTCTACAAAAAAATTTTTTTAATTAGCTGGGTATGGTGGTGTGCACTTGTAGCTGCAGCTATTCAGGAGGCTTAGATGGGAGGATCACTTGAGCCTAGGAAGTCGAGGCTGCAGTGAGCCACAGTTGCAGCAGTGCACTCCAGCCTGGTCAAGAGCGAGACCCTGTCTCTCAAAAAAAATAAATACACGCATAAAAATAAAGGGAAAGGTACGGCGCAGTGTTTTCATTTACTAGGTAGGTTTTTCAACTCTGTTTGCTGTTTCACCTTTAATTTTATGAATGATGAGAGGAGTCAGTGTTCTTTGATTTAGCCAATCTTTAAAAAAATTGTGGCCATTAAATTGTAGTAACTCAATATTAAAAGTAATTTCCATAGAAATTTGTTTTGTTCTCAATAGCTGTAGCACTAACACTGCATTACTCAATTTCTGACAGCAAAACCAGCACACTCCACCCACAAGAACCTTATCACAGCTCTGATGAAACCAGTTATATTTATGATGATGACCTGCAGTTAAATCTACCGCTACGACCTCTTCCTCCTGAGCCTCTGTCCTATTCAAAATGCCATTTATTTATTTCGAGAGACTGCTAGTCATTTCTGTTGGGCATCCAATAAGCTGCCAGGCTGCTGTCTAAAACAAAACCACTTGTTTCTGGGGGCCTTTCTAAGTTTCCCTTTAAACACAAGCTACTTAAACAACCAGAGCACAACCTCCAGCTCCATGACTCTTTTTTTTTTTTTAAGACGGAGTCTTGCACTGTTGCTGAGGCTGGAGTGCAGTGGAGTGATCTCAGCTCACTGCAACCTCCACTTCCCAGGTTCAAGCAATTCTCCTGCCTCAGTCTCCCAAGCAGAAGCAGCTGGGACTACAGGTGCATACGACCACACCCGGCTAGTTTTTGTATTTTATTAGAGACTTAGTCTACAGTGAAACTTTTTTGCACCCTTAGATGCTTACTTCCACTACAACTTGCAGGTGGGCCTTGAAGAGTTCTTGGAATAAGTTTGAGCTTTGATCTCCTCGGATTCATTTAGCATAGATTCTCAAAATGTGGTCCCTGGACACACAGCATCAGCATCACCTGGAGATTGTTAGAAATGCAAATCATCGGGCCTCATTCCAGACCCTCAGCTGGAAACTCTAGGGGCATGGCCAGACCCTCTGTAGCTGAACAAGCCATCCAGGTGGTTTTGTTGCAGCTAAAGTTCTGGAACAACTAATGTAGCCCCATTTGGAAAACTTGGCTGTACAGGCCTCCCTAGCTGGTAAGCTGCTAGCATTTTTTGTTTGTTTGTTTGTTTTGATACAGGGTCTTGCCCTGTTGACCAGACCGTGACCTCCTGGGTTCAAGCGAGGACTCAGCCTCCTGAGTAGCTGGGACTACAGGTATGTGCCACCACCATGCCCAACTACTTTTTGTATTTTTTTTTTTTTTTGTAGGGATGGGGTTTTAGCCCAGGCTAGTCTCAAACTCCTGGACTCAAGCAATCTGCCCACTTTGGCCTCACGAAGTGCTGGGGTTATAGGCATGAGCCACTGTGCCCGGCCCTGCCAGCTTTGTATAAGCTGAGGAGTTTTTAAAAATACCTAGACTCAGGGCAAACCCCAGACACTTAAGTCAGATTCTCTGGGAGGTGAAGCCCAGGCACTGGTATTTTTAAAGTCTCTACAGATGGTTCTAATGTGCTGCTAAGTTAGAGAACCGCTGATCTAGACCAGGCCTTTTCAAACTTAATGTGCACGTGAATTACCTGGACCTTGTTAAAATGCAGATTCAGTCTGCATAGGCCTGGGGTGGAGCCTGAGCTTCTGCATTTTTAACAAGTCTCTAGAGGATGCTGCTGCATCTGGGCTGCTAACTACACTTGGAGATAGGAGGTTCTGGAGAGCAGAGGAAAGAGCATGAACCATAACCTGGGGGCTGGTAGTCCTGACTTCCGAGCCAAGGTTTGCCTTTATGTGGCTGGCAACTTGCTTGGACTCCTACCTCAATTCTTTGGGCCCAAGGTTTGTCCTGCCTCAGAAGGATGTCAAGAAAATTGAGTGAGTAATGCAGAATTGTTTCTTAAAGTGTGTGCAGATGCTCCATGAATTTAGAGAGTATGTGGATGCACATTACTAAATTTTAATAGTTGTGAACATGTTGTTATGAGTACTTAGAACAAGTAATAATGGCTTTTGATGTATAGTAGTAAGAAAGCTTCCTTTTAAAAGGCATGCATTTAAGTTTCAAAAGTGGGGCTATTTAAAAATATATGAAATAAATAATAGTAGAGGTAATTGACAGAGCAAAATTATGAAGGCAGGATGAGAATGACTCAAGTTTGGGAAATGCTGAGAAAGCAGATGCCCAAGGGCTATGAAAACTTAAAAAAATAGGTAGCACTTGATTTTGATTGGCTGAATGAGATGATGTGTTTGATCATTTATGGGGTTGGCATTTGGCAACATGCACTGGGTGGCTGGGATCACTGTTTATTAAAAAATATTTGAGTCTCCACTTTGCACTAGATACTCTTTTAGTCTCTTGGAAAAGGGATTGGGGGGCAGGCAGGATAAAAACAAATCAGTTGTGCCCACAAGAAAATTGCAGGAAGATAAAAGTCATGAAATAAACTCTATGCTTCTAATTTAATATTTTTTATAGATTATGAGAAAAAAGTTTTGCTCACTATCAGCTAGGAAAGCTGTCTTAGCACAACCATTCATTCTTGCACAAATCAAAATCTAGACGAGCCAGATTTAATTTAATATTTTTTCACAGATTATGAGAAAAAAGTTCTAATTTAATTTTTTTATAGATTATGAGAAAAAAGTTTCGCTCTCTATCAGCTAGGAAAGCTGTCTTAGCACAACCATTCATTCTTCCACAAATCAAAATCAAGATGAGCCAGAAGGCTCCATTCTGACAGCTTCTAATGGAGAAGCTACATTTACTGGACATGGGGAAAGTTGCTGGGCTCTAAGGACTGTGCTCATTTCTTGAACTAGATAAATTGTCTTGGTGTAGCATAATACCAAAACTTCTTGTCGCAGCCCGTAAGGACAGAACTCAATCAGCCTGAAAAGGAAGTCAGTGACTCCGATTCAACACAGGAATGTTCTGTGATTCCTAAAGAAGGATGTAGGAGTGTGGCACAATTCAACCACAGTCTGTGGCCCTGTGCCTCTGCCTTGACATGAGTGGGATTTCCCAGCTGGTCATTTTCTTCTTATCTAAGACATTGGGAACAAATTACTTGACCTCCTCTGGGCTTCAGTACTCCCACTCATCAAATTAGAGGACTGGGCAGTCGCTAGGCTCTCTTTAGGCATCATAGTTTAGTTTCTGTGATTTTAAATTTGAGAAGGGGTGTCTAAGGGAGAATACGTAGGGGAGGGGGAAAGGCTTATTAAAAGTGTAGTTAGACACTGAATTTTTAAGAATTGCATTTTGTAATAATACCTTTACCTAATCAGGACTGACAATCTTACCTGATGACAGCACCTGGAGGAATGGCTGCATTCAAAAATAAAAATGAAATAAAACAAGACCTTATTTGAACTTAGCAATAATGCTGATTCCTCTTTTTGATTTGAGGAGGTTATAGCTGTTGTAAATGCTTGAATTGGGTCTGCCCAGGCAAAACGGAGTCAAGAGTCCATGTCTGATGAATTTTAACAATGTAGACAATAGAAAGGGTTGCTTAAACTGCCCCTCTTTTACCAAAACACATTTAAAAATGAAAGAACAACACTTCCATTTTTTAAAAACTTTTTTGAGATGAAGTCTTCCTTTGTCACCCAGAGTGGAGTGCAGTGGTGCGATCTTGGCTCACTGCAAACTTTGCCTCCCTGGTTCAAGTGATTCTCCTGCCTCATCCCCCGAGTAGCTGGGACTACAGACGCCCACCACCATTCCTAGCTAATTTTTGTATTTTTAGTAGAGACAGGGTTTCACCATGTTGGCCAGGCTGGTCTCGAACTCCTGACCCCAGGTGATCCGCCGACCTCGGCCTCTGAAAGTGCTGGGATTACAGGCGTGAGCCAACAGGCGTGGCCAAAAAATTTCCATTTTTAATTGCAGGGTCTGGGGAATTAAAATGCATCCGTAATTTCTTGCATCTCTCCGCTCGGGCTTGCATGAATGCAGAGGGATGGGGAGGACTTCTTGAGGCAAGCATCCCCCTCTTGTCGCCTGCCATCTGGAGAGAGAGGGCTGTGATTTATCTCACTTTAATCAGGAAGGACCTGATGGGTGGATGGAGAGGTCTGATGGCTTTGTTGCTCCATGTGGGAAAGAAACGGACGGAGTGAATTTGTGTATGATCCCTAAGGAGAAAGCGTCTTTGTGCTCTATTTCTTTTTGACCTGGAGCCCCTGAAAGCAAGCTAGTTACAAGTTGGAATAGGCCGTTTCTAAAGTGTGATTTTGTTTGTGTATGAGCCTTGATTACAAAGGGGAAAAAAAACCCGCTTAATTTACATACACCACATGTAGTGCAGGATCCCCTGGGCTGTCTTTTCAGGTATCAGGAAACTTTGATGAAAGTCGCTTGTCTCATCTAGGAGTCATTTCATATTGTTTAGCAGAGCCTGGTATTAACATTTCCTTCCAACTGTTTACTGGAATCTGTGTGTTCCCTTCAAGTGATGCATACTAGGTGCACAGGCTTCCTGCCACTGTCATCCTAATCTTTCCGTGCAGATAGGAGCAGAGGGGAGAGCGCTGAGCCAGGCCCCAGCTTGCTTTTCTTTCCTGACACAGCCCGGCTCCGCTGCACTTCTCAGCTCTTGCTGTAGGTGGTGCTGTTTGACCATTTTCTTCATGTGACCCTCCACTCGGTAATATAAATTCATTCGGAGGATGACCTGATATCAAAAATATTCCTTTTGGTTAGTAGAATCAACTTGTTTCTTCACACGATACTCTTCCCACTGAGACACATGGAGACAATTCTGACTCCAGGTTTGCAACCTTGAGATTTCTCTCAGATGCAATAAAAAAAACAAAAAAGCATTTTGAGTGGCACAGTGATGCCTAGTGCATGATCATGTTTGTCTGCTCAAACATTAAAGGGAAACTGGTGGGTTTGAGGATGCCCAGCAGCACGACAGCTGCCAATGTAAATGAGCCGTATAGAGAGAGAGGGGGTGGGAGGGGACTACAAACTTCAGAATATGAGCTGATCGTTTATAAGTTAAAAAAAAAAAAAAAAAGTCAAAAGGGAGCCCAGGATGGTGCAGGAAAAAGGAGAAAGGAAGATTTTCCTTGCAGCTAATCAGGAGAGTTCATAAGGGCTGATTACATGTGTGGAAGCCTTAAGTTCTTTTTTTAAAAAATGTGAAAGTTTGCATGTATGTATGTATAGCTTCGTGTATTACCATTATTATTGCAATCAGCAAATGGATTTACTTCCTTTATCTCATGGGCTCCTTCCCACTCACTTCTGGCAGCCCTTTTTCCTTTTTCCTTCATCCCAGAACACCAAAGAACAGATGCGCTTCCTAACCCTGGCTCCAGGGGACTTTATACAATGTAAACAGTGCACCTCTAACGTGGTTCACCGCTTAGAGAACGTGTGTCCCATTTTAAAACTGTGACTCCTTTATATTTTGCAGTGCTTATTTTAATAAGAGACATTGGACTTGTGACTTATTTTTCATGGAGGAGTGAGCTTAATGGTTGAAAGTAATCGATAAACTTGTTTTTCGTCTGATGCCATCAGCCAAGATCCTATGGCAATAGTAAGAGGATGATACTGGGCTGGCACCCCCTCCATAAAATATTTGTACCATTTTTTTCCCCCCAGAATGCACATGCAATAGCTTTGGTTTGGTAAGAGAGAGATGGTGTACTTGGTTTCCTTCTGTCACACTTTTGGTGAAATGAATTAGACTTTTAAATCAGGAAATTCAGCGAGATGAGTTAGATTTTTACACAAGAGCAGTGGAGGACTTCCAGCTGGTTGGGGGAATGATACGGAAATATCTTGCTAAATCAGGGTCTGGTGGAATGCTGCTCCCCTGGCAGGCTCCTCTTCACAGGGAGCAATCTGTGGGTTGCTTATAGAACAGAGCGAGCAGGAGGCATAGCATGGTCTTGCTCATGGGAAGACCCGGTGTTCAGATGTTTGTCATTAGGAACTGGGTGTGGGCTTTTTCAAGCTAAACTGAAGCAGCAGTTCTATTAGGAAGAGCCTCCCAGATCAGCATCTTCTGTTTCTGGATACTCTCCCTTTGAAAAGCCAGATTTCAGCAAAAAGCTTTGCTAATGGTGAAATTGCACAACTGAAACCCTATGGGAGCAATGGGAAAGATGGAGAAAGAGGTGGTTATATCATGTACTTCAACAGTTTATTTAGAGGCTGTTGACGTTAGAATAACAAGCCAAGACAAACAAAAATACTCATTTTGGATGAAAATATTGTCTTTTCATGTTATTATAGATAGCTGAGTCCTAAGACTTCTACAGAAACACATTTTCCTAATGAGTGGCTGATTTTTCTGGTTGTGCAAGTAATATCCAAATTATTGTACAAATTTTTGGCTCAGGAGCAAACATTGTATTGCATATTGAGCTAATCACTTGCCCTTTCTAAGGTAAGCCCTTACCTCTGCTTTCCCTTCATCTTGTCATTTCTGTTTGTTGGGTACAGGTTTCCTGCTGGTTCTTTCTGTTGGCTCTGATGTAACATGAATGAAGTTCTTAACATCCTTTCAGTCATAAACACAACTTAGCTCATTGTTTCTGAGTTCATATAGAGGTTTTCTTGCCCCTGAAACTTTCGTGTCAGACAGCTGGATGTTGCTGTGTTCAAGGCTCTATATGTTGATTTTGTATCCTACAACTTTACTGATTTCACCTATCAGTTCAGTTCTAACAGTTTTCAAATTTTATTTATTTGTTTTTGTTTTTAAATATTGTATGTTTCATTTTAGAGTCAGGAGGGTAGATGTACAGGTTTCTTAAACAGGTATATTGCATGGTGCTGAGGTTTGGGCTTCTAATGATCCCACCACCCAAGCAGTGAGCATAGTAATCGATAGGTAGTTTTTCAACCCTTGCTCCCACCATCCTTCCCTCCCACCTTTGGAGTCCCCCAGTGTCTATTGTTCCCTTCTTTGTGTTGAGTTCTAACCTTTTTTTAGTGAAGTTTGTAGGGTTTTCTATCTATAACAAGATCATGCTGTCAGTAGAGACAGTTTCACTTCTTCCTTTCCTATTAGGATGCCTTTTATTTCTTTCTTTTGCCTAATTACCCTGAGAAGTGGTGTCCGTGGGCATCCTTGTCTTGTTCCTGATGGTAGAAGAAAAGTTTCAACTTTTCACCACTGATTATGGTGTTAGCTATGGGTTTGTCATATATGGCCTTTATTTTGTTGGGATACAGTCCCTCAATACGTGATCTGTTGGGTGTTTTTTTTTTTTTTTTTTTTAACCATGAAAGGGTTTCGAATTTTGTCAAAAGCTTTTTCTATATCTATTGAGATGGCCATATAGTTTCTATCCTTTATTTTTCTAATATGGTATATTATATGTATTGATTTGCTTATGTTGAACCATGACATGATCATGGTGAATGATTCTTTCAATGTGCTATTGAATTTGGTTTGCTAGGATTTTGTTGAGGATTTTTGCATCTATGTAGATCAAGGATATTGGCCTGTCATTTTCCTTTCTTGTAGTGTTCTTGTCTGGCTTTGGAATCAGGGTAATGCTGGCCCTGTAAGATGAGTTTGGAAGTATTCCCTCCACTTCAGCTTTTTGGAAGAGTTTGAGGACGACTGGTATTAGTTCTTCTTAAAATATGTGGTAGAATTAATCTGGGAAGCCATCTGGTTTTGGGTTTTTCATTGATAGGAGACATTTTCTTACTGATTCAACCTCCTTGCTTGCTATTAGTCTGTTCAGATTTTTAAATTTCTTCATGAGTCAATCTTGGTAGGTTTTATGTGTCTGGGAATTTATCCATTTCTTCTAGATGATCCAATTAGTTAGTGTGTAATTATACCTAGCAGTTTCTTAGGATCCTTTGTATTTCTGTGATATTGGCTATGATGTTTCATCTTTCATTTCTGATTTTATGCTCTATTGAAAACATGAGGCATAGCAGGTAGGGGGCACTGGTCAGGACTTGGGGTATAAACTGGCAGATGTTAAGGTGGGTGATTCTGGTTAACTCAGAAACTCCGAAGTCCCGTGTGGAAGAATTAACTGCCTGTACTCACCTAGTAATGTGTATCCTTGGTCAAAAAAGATCCAGCTGAGAATGTTGGATGAAGGGACCAAATCAATATTCATCATTATATTGAAAACAAGTCAGATTGGCTGTGGTCTTTTGACAGCAGGTCAGTGGCTAAGTCTATTTGAACAAAGTTAGGGCAGGTTCAAGGGAGAATCCTGAGATCGGTATTCTTTGTTCCATACAACCTTGCCTTTCAGTTTCTTCTCCCCAATGCCTCCAGGATGTCCCTGCACAGCCCGTAGGGCCCCCTCCTTCAGTACCTTGCCTTACGAAGGGGAGAAAATGAGTTTTCCAATGTTAGCATATATTTAGCCTTCCAAAATTTCTATTTCTATTTTAGGGGAGCTCTAGGAAAACAGCAGATTACTCTAAATTCCCAGGTAAAAGTCTGAAATGGTGGAATTTCATATGACCGGGAGACATATTTTGGGGCAAGTGGGCTTTTCACAATCACTTGGACATGAAGGCATCTGCTTCTTCTATGCCTAAAGTATTCCTTCAATTTAGTAGTTTAATTCCTCTTCCTCTTTTTCAAATTTCAAGACAATACATGTAGTGACTAAACAATTTGGATCCAAGTTTCACTATTTAACTGCCAGTGTGACCTTGGGCGAGTCACTTAATCTTTTCAAGGCTCAATTTCATCATGTAAAGTGGAAGTACAAACAATCCCTGACTTAGAATATTTTGACTTATGATTTTTCAACTTTAAGATAGTTTGAAAGCAATACACATTCAGCAGAAGCTGTACTTTGAGTACTCATACAACCATTCTGTTTTCCACTTTCAGTACAGTATTCATTATATTGCATGAGATATTCGAAGCCCACTTTATTATAAAATGGGCTTTCTGTTAGATGATTTTGCCTAACTGTAGGTTAATGTGAGTGTTTAAGGTAGGCCGAGCTAAGCTATGATGTTTAGTAGGTTAAGTGTATTAAATGCATTTTCAGCTTACAATATTTTCCTAAGTTTATTGGAATATAACCCCATTGTAAATTGAGGGGTATTTGTAATAATGATATCTCTTCAAGGAGACTTTGTGAGCCTCTCATAGGAAAATGCATACACAGATGCATATAAATATATAATCTTTCTTTTCCATACATATGATATTCTTTAAGGATATTCAAAAATCTGGAAACAGTTGCCTCCAGGGAGATAAATGGTAGTGGGTTGGGAAACTTTTAACTGTATACGCTTTTGTACCTTTTGCATTTTGAATCAGATGAATGTATAATCTACATAAAATATTAAGATTAAAACATCACCGAATAACTTATCAGGAGTTTGGTGAACATAAGGGAAGGCCACCTATGGTGGCTGTATTTTATTCAGTGTTGGTCACTGTTGGGCACTTCATAGAGCTTATTTCATTTCATCCTCACAAGTGCCGTAGGAGGAAGGGGCCCCAGAGGGATTCATGGTTAGAATAGCAGAGTAGGAGCATTTGGCAGCTATATTCTGTGTAGGTGATAACTTAAAAGATATTTTTGTTATAAAATGTTTCAAACATACAAAAAATATAGAGAATCAGTTTTCTATAGTTATTAAATATTCTTAATGGGTAGTCACAGAAATTATCATCCAAAGTGGGATATTCTTGAGAGAAAAAGGAGGTTCTATTTATAATTATGGTGGGATAACAAACTTAAGATGAACAGCTCTGGACAAACTGGGTTGTATGGTCCCTGGAAAACAAGGATTACTGTAAATGTGAGTCCCGCCTTGTGCTTCTCTCTGTCCCACCAAGAAAATATGATCTTGATACAGATGTTCATTGTGTCAAGGCAACCATGGCAACCATGATCTAGATACACTGTTCAAGTTTTATGCTGATCCTACCTATATATGTCTCAGGAACTTTCCAGAGTTTCCTTTGAGTGCTTCTAAATTTTGCATGAATGGTATGTTGTCCCTTGTCTCTTTTTAAAACCAGTAAGCCATTTTCCTTTCTTTTCCTGGAAAATTAAAGGAACAAAGACCAGGAAATAACAATGTATTAGCTAAGGTTCTGTTGATTGAAAGCAACAGAACCTAATTCTGGCTAGCTTAAACCATGCTAGGATTTAATGAAGAATACTGCAGAATCTTAGATATCTTATGACTGGGAAAGAGGAGGTTCAGGCAGTTCCTGGGATGTCAGCAACAGGTAGCTGTCAATTAACTGCCCCCACACCACCCACTGCTGCCGTGATCAATATAGCACACCACGATGGCTCCCAGCCTCTGTACGTCTGGGTTCCGGTGTTCAAATTCTAGAGACAGCAAGAGAAATCCCATTGAGTCAGGGATCCTTCCCTGGGTCACACTCCCTGCATATGGTCAGAAATGCAGGATTATGTAGTAAAGACACAGCTAAAGAGGACCCACTTCACTGTATTGGGACCATTTGCAGGGGAGGCAAAATTGTGAGCTACGCACTTAAAGAGGTGATAACCATAAGTTTGCAGGAAAAAAAAAATTGGAGAAGAGAAGGATAACACTATGCTACAGTTTCTTCTGAAAATGGATGAAGGGAATAGCATTTCCATTTGGAAATTCTCTCCTGGCATTTCAATATTTATGGATTCTGAATTCTGAGAAAAATCAGTTGAGAAATTAGGAAAATGGGAAGGAACATTCTAATTTTCCTGTGAAAATTACAGCTTAATAGTCAGTATAGAGAACTTACTGGCTTGAAGAAATGCACTGACTTCAAGTCAAGCAAGATGAGGAGGCACTGACATGTGGAGATGAAAGTTAAGGTGAACAGGACAGGAGCAGTAAAGGAGCCTCAGTCAGACTTTCTTGTATCTGTTGCTGTGTTACAAGTGTGTGTTCATGGCCTTGTCCACTGCTAACAGTGAACCATTTCTGCAAATATTAATGTGTTCATAGGCATAGTATATGTTTTACAAATCCTATGAGAGGTTTTCTAAGAAATGCCAAGTTTTAGAAACAAAATATGCCCTTAAATCGGCAATTTTGACAGTTGCTTCTTTCTAGTGCTATTCATCTTGCCAGGAGATCAGAATGTTATGTTATTTAAATGGTATTGGAGGGGATGATTGATGCCTTGTTTAACAATGTCATGTAAACAATGATTAAAGCATTAAGTATTTGTGGTGTTACCTTTCAATCTTTAAAGGACTTTTCTTTAGCATTTATTTTGTGATAATATTCATTTCTTTTTAATGTTTTCTCTATTAATGCTATTGGATTTTATAATCTTGTTACAATATGTTGGCTCATAATAATAATAAATCATCATTTGTTATCATATCTTTTTAAAACAGAAGACTACTAAAACTTTTCATATAATCCTGTTACAGAAAAAAACGACTATTTGCTTGTTATTATAGTCACTTATTATTTTTCAAAAACTTGTAAGTGAAGTGTTATGAAAATCATGTGAATTTGGAAATTCCCAAGCATTCTCAGAAATTCTATTTCCTTGTTCCCAAATCCCAATGATTAATATCTGCCAGGAGTTGGAAAACAGTGAAAGGAAGTAACATCCTATGTTGGATACCTGGTAGGGTTAGTGAAGAAACGTTATTGCTGAGCTCTGTGTTATGCTCACGAATGATGCCACTGAGGAAGTCACACTTGTTGAAAGGAACGCAGATACACAAAGAGTTCTGCTGCTGTCTGTTGGATAAGAACCCCCTGGTCGATTTCAGCTCCTACTGCAAGTTACAAAAATCAATCCACTGATAAATGAAAAGTGACCAGTGTGCTGGGAAATAACTTATTTTTTGGCTTCAGAGGAAATTTTATAAACAGTGCCAAGTGAAACGTAACAACAAACTACGAAGATGTTCATGAATTTCCCTCTGAAGCTGACAGCCGTATTTTAGCAGATGGAACTCCTACTATTAGCCCAACTCTTGGGTTGAAACAGTGTGTCCAGGAAACCCTATGTTAAAATGCAATGTGTTGGGGATATTGTTCCTCTATTTGCTTGAGTTAATTTTCAAATTAGTGTACTCTTGCTTAGCTGTGCTCTGAGGGAATGAACAAAAGATTGGTAAACTCTGATGGAGAACACTGGTCAGGCAGGGCACATAGAATCCCTGGGGATGGTGGTTCCTGACAAATGGGGGAGGAGGACCTGAGCCAGGCTTGGGCTGGGCTGGAGGAACATGAAGATGGGATCTACTCACAACCCCCAAAACTGAGGGGTCCTGGTAACACAGTATTTCACCCTCAGCCATACAAATTCATTATTTTTATGGATAAAATAGCTTTAAAAAACTAATTTACATTGAAATGTTAAAATATTTATATAGAGATTAGAAATATTTATATAGAGATTATTGGGAATCCCCTCCTAAAGCCCAAACATAAAAACTACCAAAAAAAAAAAAAAAAATTCCGTGTAGGCTAAGATTGCAAATGACTGATGGAATGTCATTTAAATTAAACATGGAAAATATATTTCCTCTTTAATAAAGATCTAAATTCTATTCTTTTTAGGAGCCTTCAGAAATGAAATTCAACTATTAAAAAAAGTATAGAGAAGCCTTTAGAAAAGAAACTTTTCTTTTGCTGTATTATGTATTAAAGAACTTTGATGAGAATAGTTCTAAAGTGTTTAATAATCGATTACACTGATGTTTCTAGGTATTGTGGGGAACACCTAGAAATTAAATCTTCATCTTTGGCAGCTCAGAGGCCTATTATTTTTAGGTAAAACAATTAAAATTTGCTTTTAATAAATCACAAATTTTGCAAGTTAGCCATTAATAGTAAGTGCTTTTCAAAGTTGGGCCCAATACATGAAAAAGCCAGAAAAACATACCTGCATTAGTTTTGCCCATCACCTTCTTATGCTGGCCTCAGGAGATTTATTAACAGCATTCAATATTTTAGGTAGGCTGGATGTGGTGGCTCATGCATGTAATCCCAGCACTTTGGGGGGCTGAGGTGGGAGGATGGCTTGAGGCCAGGAGTTCAAGACCAGCCTGGTCAACTTAGTGAGCCCCTCGGTCTCTCTGAAAAGAAAAAAAATTTAGGTATCCTGTGGCTACCTCCAAAAACAAACTCCAGAGGAACTGAATTTTTTTTTTATTTCATGTGTTGAGATAATGGCTTCTTTTGCAGTTACTTACGAAGAATTTAAGGGTCAGTAAAAATATTTTTTCATCCTTAATAACATGAATTCTCTAATTTGTATGTGATATAATGCTAGATATTGTGCCAAAAGTGTTACATAGACATAATCCATGCCCATTTTCAAAGATAATACTAATATAGAGAATAAGAATCATTATTATTGTAGTAATTATTATTTTAGTAATAGTAGTAATAATCAAAACAATTACATCAAACACTTATTAAACCCTTATTATGTGACAGGTACTGTGTAAGCAATTTCCACATATTAGCTCCTTAAATGTGATCACTAACCCCATGAGGTAGGTAGCATTATGTCCATTTTATAGATGCAGAAACTGAGCTTTGCAGAGGGAAAGCAACTTGCCCAAGGCCATGCAGGCAGTCACTGATAAGGGTGGGAAGCGAGAAGTTGAAGTCTGAGATGTAAGTTCACAGACACGAGTACTCAAACATGTACAAGATACTCGTATGACATGTGGGGTTGCTTGAAATATGTAATTGACTTTCCCCAGCACAAGAAAGTGTTTGGACAGATTTCAAAGGGATCTAACACTTCCTCAGAGGACTGCCCTATGACATAGGGGGACGTGGCCGTCGTGGGGGACAAGGGCTGCTCTCCTGTGCCGAGTTCTCGCTCCGGGGCCCGCAGGGTTGGTGGCTGCAGTGGCAGAGCCACGGGGAAGCTGGCCACGTAGAAAACTCGGCCCAGGCGCCTGGCCACCTGCAGAGAGATGGCCTGGTGGGGGCTGGCGCACACCCACCCAGAGCTTTCTGCCCACCTGTGGTCTGGAGACCCTGACCTCACTCCCCAGCATCTCACCTGGGCCCGGATCTTGAGGGCGGGCCCCAGCTTCAGCCCCATGGTGCTCAGCAGGTGCTCCTCCGTCAGCAGTGGCAGGGTCTCCCCGTTGATCCCCTGCTCCCTGAAGACCTGGAAGGGGGAGGGAGGGAGGGTGGGTCAGGACCCGGGTGCTGCTCCATCCTCCAGCCCAGCAGAGCCAAGAGGAGCTGTTTGTGCAGCTCACGGAAATTTTTTTAAAACAGTGATCTGTTGGGTTTGAGTCAGTGTCAGGCAGAAAACACCTGGCAAAAAAAAAAAAGGTGGGGTGCACAGTCCAGTCCCTGCTGCGCACTGCTTTTAGGGAGGGAGAGGCCGTTGGGGAATGGCCCTACCCCACCATCCTTTCCAGGGAGGTAGTGACTGCCAGCCAGCTCCAGCCCAGCCCCAGGAACTGGGGCCCCCCTTACCCGAGTGTACTCTCCACAGCCAAACAGGCCCCCCACGAAGCTGCAGACATCATCCACGGTCCACTTGGTGACGTCCTCAGGGGTTGGGGCCTCCTCCCCATCCACGGAGAGTCCCCCTACCGCGCCTGAGTTGTGGGGCGTGTTACTAGGGCTCTGGCTGGCTTTCCCATACCCGCCCGTCTCCTGACCGTCGTGTGCCCCAATTGCTGAGGTGGTGGATGGGTGCCTAAGGGGAATTTTCCTCCCCACGGCCCCTCCTCCCCCCAAGAACCTTCCACAGGCGGCCTGCCAGTCCTTTGCCCTCTGGAAGGATCTAGAGTGTGGGGGTGCCCACCTGTGAGGAAGTAGGGGCTGACGGCATAAGGGAAGCCCAGGGGCAGCGGAGGGGGCAGTGTGGACCCTGGGAAAAGCCCCTTCCCCTCGGCGCCGGCCCCTCCAGCTGGAGCTTGGCCCGGAGTGGGCCCCCTGCACCCAGCAGCTGCCGTCTCGGGGTCCTCTCCGTCCGAGTCTTTGGGGGGCTCGTCTTCCGAGCCATCTTGTGCCCAGAGCCTAGCCCCCGTCATCTCCTTGGACTCGCTGGGCCGCGCTGAGGCAGGGCCGGGACCCCCTTTCCGGGGGGCTCGCCGGGCAGAGTCCCGGGACGGGGTGGGGGGTCCGGAGACCGGGGGCCCCTGTGGGGGCAGGGCCAGCAGTGGCGCCGCGCCGTGGTTCAGCACCAGCAGGGCCCCGCGCCGCTGCAGCTCCTCGGCGCCGTCGTTGGGGCGCAGGGCGGTCTCGGGCGCCAGCAGCTGTGGGCGCGCGCCCTCCAGCTCCTTCTGCCGCAGGAGGTCGGCGGGCAGCTCCAGCCTGGGCCGGGGGCAGACGCGGGTCAGCCGCCTCCCGGGCCGCGCGGCCCCGCCCGCCTCCCCGCACCTACCGGGCCAGGTTCTGCTTCCGCAGGAGCTCCTGCTGCCGGGCGAACATCTCCGCCTGGGCGGGGGGCAGGAAGCCGTAGCCTGGTGGGGAGGGGGACAACGCGGGGTCGGGGGGTCCGAGGCGGTCCGAGCCGGCCCTTTGCAATCCCCTACCCCGTCCGTCTCGGCTCCGACAGGGGCAGGGACGGGTCCGCGGGCCTCCACGCGGGATCCCAGGGGATGCGCACCCGCCTCCTCACCTGGGGTCTGGCACAGAGCCGAGGGCACCCCCAGGAAGGGGGGCCTGAGATGGGGGCCCAGGGCGATGTGAGGGGCATTCTGCGGCGACAGCAAGGGGGGCGGCTGCGGCAGCTCCCTGTGGACGGCAGCGCAATGAGCGGCGTCCCCCCCGCCCCCATTCCCGTAAAGGCCCCGGCGCCCCTCCCCCGCCGCCTCCGCTAATTGCCGGCCCCGCGGGCGGTCGATGCGCAGCTCGTTATGGCCCCAGGTCGCGCGCCATCCCCGCCCCCGCCGGCGGCGCCAATTAATCTCGGCGGCGGCGCGGAGGCGCTGACCCGGCGGGCGGCGACGGCTGCAGCGGTAATTACTGCGCGGGGCGCCTGCCCCGCCTGCTCCCCTCCCCTGCGGACCCGAGCGGCGGGGGAAGCGGGGGCGTCATTAGCCGCAATCCGGGCGGCGGTGGAGGCAGCTGCAGACGCCGGGCTCAGCGGCCGGGCGGGGACTCGGTCTTCAGGCGGCCCCTCCCTTCTCCAGGCCCCCCGCCCCTGCCCCCGCCCCGCCTTGTCTCCTGGACCCGAGAAACCCGGGTCTGTGCCGGAGGCCTTGTCTGTGCCGGGAACAGATCCGGCGCCGGCGTCTAAATTTGAGCGCCAGCCAGGACCCCCTCTCCGCCTCCAGCTCTGAGTCCTCTGGCCGACCCCTCCCGACTGACCCCGGGGTTCCAGACTTGGAGCTCTCCCCTTCTCTGGCTTCTCCTCCAGGGAACCCCCTGATGGGCCTCAGCCTCCCTCACGCACCCCAGTGGCGCCCTCAACACTGCAGCCCAGATCGGTGTCACCCCCGAAACGCTCTGCTCGGACCCGAACCTAGACCTGAACACAGTGCTTGGCACTCTCGGGGCGCGTGCTGGTGGCTGAGAGCGTGGGGGTGCGGGCGGCACCCCAGAAACAAGCAGAGAACGGCAGCCACCCCAGTACCTCTCCGAGAAGGACGGGGCGGCAGCTGGGGCGGCGCCCTCCCGGTGCTGAGCCAGGCCCTGCTTCCGACGCTGACCGGCCGTGGAGGAGGGCAGGTGGGCTTCCAGGCCACTGGGGCCCCTCAGAGCTGCAGCTGCCACCTCCTGCCGGACCCTCAGGAGATCTGGGTGGGGAACAACAGCAGTGACCCCCCCCCGGCTATGCGCCCTCATCCTCCCCAGCCCGCGTCCTGGCGTAGAACACTGAGGTGGGGAACTGACCACACCACTCGGCCGTGTTCGGGCCCTGGGCTGGTCTCGGGCACGGGGCAGGAGGATGGGCGGCCACAGGGCCGAGACGGCAGACAAGATGCTGCGCGGGGAAGTGTCGGGAAAAGCTCTTCCCCGAAGGGGAGCCGGGTGCCTGGAGGCTTCTGGCCTGAGAGGCGGCTGAGCCTTGCGGGGAGGGGGCTGTGCAGACGTCCCGAGGCCACAGAGCCTGCGGGGTAGCGAGAGAGTCCAGGAGAGCCAGCCAGGGGCTGACCGCCCAGGGGACCCCCTCTTCGGTGGGAGGCAAGAAAATCTGAGGTCCCCATAGTAGACACGGCTGGCCAAAGCTTGTCACAAAGGCAAGGCAGCGCCCGTGCACGCACGCCACACTAGCACAGGGGTCGCCCAGTCCCGGCTGCGCAGGGTCACTGTCCCGCGTGGCCACACTCACCCCAATGCGCACGCAGCGCCCGCGTCTAAGGCGCCGCGTCCCAGGTCTCTCGGCCTCTCCCTCCCGCCCAGGCCCGGGCCTCCCGAGTCCCAGCAGCCCCCACTATGCAGGCTCCGCCAGCTCCACCGCCGCCTCTGTTTATAAATTAATTACCCGAAAGCGGAGGTGGGTCCCGCCCCAGGCCGGGTGCCAGCCCGCAGAGCCCAGCCGGCGCGACCGCCCGCATCGATCCCAGCGGGGCCCAGCGCCCCCGCGCTAGCTGCCGGGGTTATTTACAGCCGGCTCCGCGGCGGGGCGGGGGCGGGGGCGGGGGCGGCGGCGCGGCCTGATTGACAGCGCGCTCCCCGGCGGCCGGCGCCCCCTCCCCCGCGCGGCCAGCAGAGCGGCCCCAGGCAGAGCAGGGAAAGCAATTAAAAAGGAGGATTTTTAAATTATTAACATTTGGTGAATTATTCAGGCTCTTGGTGCCTGAGCTGCCCTGGGGGACGGTGCCTGGTGTGAGGAATCCTGCCTCCTTTCCCGGCGCCCCCACCCACCTCTAGCCCGAAAAGCCAAGCTCCCCTGCCAGGCGGGCGGCTGGGGCCTGGGAGGCTGAGTGCAGCGGGCAGGGGGTCCGAGTGCATCCCGGAGTGACCCCTGGAGAACGTCCTGAGGTGGGGTGGACAGGGTCAGGGCCGACCCGGGGGAAGGGGCAGCTCCTCCAGCTGGGGTCTCTTCAGCACCTGGGGAGTCCTGGTGGCCAAGTGCCCACTGCACCCAGCCCGGCCTTTCTGCTCACTGCCCCTCCCCAGGCTCCTGGGGCAGGCGTCTGGCAGGTCGGCGTCCACTGGCTGCATAGACGACTCACAGACCACAGGGTCCAGGAGCTTGCGCTCCTCGGGGAGTGCTGTGAAATGCCCACTGCCCACCCTCACCTGGGTCCACCCCAGACTCCATTTCTCTCTATATAAAATGTGAGCTAGTCATGACCCTAGGGACCTAGGGGACATGGAGGTGTGGCCCGCCCCAGGGGGCATGGGGCAGGACGTGTGGCAGAGGGGGTCCTCCAGGGACCCGCATCCAGCCTGGCCTTGGTGTCAGCAGGGCCTCAGCAACAGGAATGGCCAAGAACATGTGGCTGGGGAGGTGATGAGGGGGATCATGCCAGGGGGGGTCCTCACCGCGGCTGGGGAGGTGATGAGGGGGATCATGCCAGGGGCGGTCCTCACCGTGGCTGGGGAGGCCCAGGTGGTAGAGGCGCTGAGGATCCTCAAAGGTGCTGGCCTCGCTCAGTGCTGACACAAGCCGGCGATAATGGTCCTCCGGGGCCATGCTGGGCCCCAGCTCCGGCGGCAGCAGCAGCGCCTCTGCTGGGGAGGACCCGGGATAAGAGGTTTCTCCAGGCACTGCCGAGGACCACGCCCCTCTAGAGTGCCTGCTCGAGGTCCAGGGGACCCTCAGGGACTGCCCCCTCCCCTGGTGACCTGTCTCTCGTCCCAGCCACGCTCTTACTGTGAGGGGATTCGCTTCGTGCCCTCTTCTCTGAAAAGCAGTCGCTGCTGATATGGGGGGAGCGGCCCAGCCTCTTGCCCAACAGGTCACCTGCGGGAGGGTAGTGAGTGCCCACCTGCATCTCAAGGAATGGAAGGGGGACCCAGCCCCTGCTCCAGCTCAGCCTGGACCGCACCCACCATCTCTCAGGGGGCCCTTGGTCCTGGTGAGTACAGGCCTTGCCCAGCCCTGGCAGCCCCAGCCTTCAGCGCAGAGGACATCACGGCTGGCTGTGGCGGGACAGGGGCACAGGGGAGCTCTGACACTGGCCCTGGTGCTGGTGCGTGTGTGCAGAAGAGATCCACAGCAGACACTCAGCTGCCCCACCCGCCATCTAGCCTCTTGTGCAAGTTAACGAGCCGCCCTCTCATCCCCCTAGAGAATAAAAAGCTTTTGGTTTGACCAGGCACCACCTTCCCCTCCTGGATAGGAGTGAGGGTGGGCTGTGCAGGGTCACATGCCAGCGTGGGGTGAGACAAGCTGGGAAGGACCTCACACCTGACCTCTTCCTGCTCTGTGAGTCACTGGGCTGTGGGCCCCCCAGGCCGCCTCGAGGCGCCTCCACTCCCAGGCCTCCTACTTGGTCATACCCATCCCTGCCCCCAGAAGGCCCAAGTCCTCCTCTCTGGCCCAGTCCTGCCTGAGCTAGCACCCTGGCGTGGCTGTCATGCCCTTGTCCACCAGCCCAGCCAGGCTCTGGGCTTCTGGGGTGCACCTCCCAGTAGCTTCACCCACCTCCTCAGCCACGAGGCCAGCCCAGCCCTAGCCCCAAACACAGCCCAGCAGGTGGCAGAGGGGAGGCCCAGGCCAGGCCCAGCTCACTCTCCTGAGGTCCTCCCTTGGGTCCTGCCGACCACACCCATTCCAGACCACACCATCCATGTACCCATCTCCGACCCACCCCGAGCTCCTCCGAAGCCCCTGACTCCACGCCCTGGGGGTCTCCCAGGCCAGCCAGTGCCTCCAACTCTGGCCCCTCCTCATCCTCATGAGGGCTCTAGCTGGGTGGAGTGAGGGGCCACCCCCCTGTGACCCAAGACCTCCATGAGGCCTAGGCAGTGGGGCTCCCAAGCCCGTCCCCCCACAAGCCCTGCCGTCAGCTCCAGGCCTAATTCCTTTTTCTTATTCCCTTAATCTGTCATTTTAATCAGGCTGGGGAAGTGCGGCGGCCACACCGATCAATCCCACATTACAGCTGACAGAGTGGTGCTAATAACTTATTGATCCTGGCCCGGCTGCTATCAGGCCCGGCCCCAGAGAGAGGGTCAGTCCCACAGTCTGGTCCAGGGTCCCCACCTCGGTGACAGATAGGGTGGCTGGGCCCGGCGGGCGGCGGGGGGCACCTGGCCACACACGGATCCAGGCGCCACTGCTCAGGCCCCTGAGAAGCCATCGTCTCCCCCACAGCCTCCCGTGCCAGAGCTCGGTGGGCTGGGAGGGGGTGGGCCAAGGCTGGGGGAACCTGGCTCTTTTCCACACCTGCCACCTGGCCCACCATGCACATGCCCTCAGGGTTAGCAAGGCCTCTCACCTCCTGGCAATCAGTTTTCCATTGTACACAGTGGAAACTACCCTCTCCGTTCTGTGGGGGGCTAAGGCCTCCTCCTAGCCTGGGGGAGGTGACTGGGTGGGGGGGCCAGGTGGAAGGGGGCCTGCAACAAGACCGCAGGAAGGCCGATGAGGCCATGCTCACTCCTCACTCATGGACCCCAGCGGGTCTCAGAGAGGCAGATGCAGGACCTGCTCTGAGTCCCTCACAGCCCAGGGCCCAGGGAGGTGCAGCTTAGCGGGAGGGCCCGGGCTGGGAACAGGATGGATGTGTGGTTCCTGGGGTCACAGGAAGGGAGAAGAGGTGAATGCCCCCCAGGGTGAATGCCTCCTCCAAGAGGAAGCTCCGGGGAGCGGACCAGACCCTGACACGGAGTGCGTATGGGAGACCTGGACATGGGTCACAGGACACGCGAGGCCCTGTAGAGCCTGTGAGCCCGGAAGTGCACGAACACGTCCTGACTCCATGGGTGAGAGCTGCCGGGCAACCCCCATCACGTGCACCCCACAGGACCCCAGACACACACACGCCGGCACACGCACACGCGTGTACCTGAGGAGGTCTCCCTGTGTGAAGGCACAGGGGAGGGCCTGCTGGCTCAGAATATCTCAATCATTGTGGGGCTCCCTCCGCTCTGCTGGATCGATGGGGCAATTAGATTTTATCAACCGCCTCTCAGCTGTCTCCAACGCGGCATCAGAAGCTGCCCCCACCCAGCCCCACAAGGGCCTTCCTAGGTGCACGAGGACGCGGATGGGGGCCATGGATGGGGGACACAGATGGGGGTGGGCCTCCCCCACCCCTCCTTCCCAAGAGATGCAGGCCCTGCTGGGAACACCCCTGCCCAGGGTCCACAGGGCCTCAGGGGCGCCCCCGCCTCCTTTCACGGCCTGCCCTGGGGCTGAGGCTCTGCTGTGCCCCTCTCTACAGCAGTGCCCTCTGAGGGGGGCCTGGTCTCCCCACAACTGTGAACAGGCAGCAGCACCTCCCTCAGGCGCCGGATTCCTTCCCTCCCGGAACCCCATCCTTCCCGGAGCCCTAGAAGGCGGGACCGACCGGGGACCCCTTCCGTACAGGAGCCCTAGAAGGCGGGACCGACCGGGGACCCCTTCCGTCCAGGAGCCCTACGAGGCAGGACCAGTCAGGCGTGCGCTGCAGGAGTGCGTGCGTTCCTCCAGGGTGTGCATTTCTGAACCTCTGAGGCCACGCCTACGTCTGCCCTGTGAAAAGGGGGTGGCAGGGCCCCGGCTACTCCAAGCCCACCCCAGCGGCAGCCACAGCGGAGCCACCGCCTCTGCCTCCTGTCTGTCCCGCTGGCTGGGATTAACACAATTACTGTCACATGCAGCCCCTGGGGGACAGGCCGCTCCTCCTGCCTCTCTGGCTGCCTGCCAAGGCTGCTGGTGCTGAGTGGAGACGCCACCGTCCTCTGGCCCCACAGCCCCGACCCCGCCCTCAGGCCCCCCGTGCTCCTCACCGGCGGGTCGCAGGCCAATCTCCAGGCTGCCTCTCTGGAATTCACAGCGGCTCTGATGCTCGGGCATAACGAGGTGGCGGCTGCGGTGGACGCTGGATATGAGGGTGGGAAGGTTGCCATCCTGGCTGCAGAACGAGACCGGGAAAAGCTGACCCCGTGGGCAGCTGCGAGGCTGGAGCCCAGCCTGGGCACAGGGAGCGCCTAGCTCTGTGTGTGAGCGTGGGGATGACCTCTGAGTGCCACGTTGCTGTGCCCACGCCTCGGCATGTGGCCCGTGACACCACTGTGTGCACACCCACGCAGCACCCGAGTCAAAGCGACACAGAACCTGGCACTGGGACCTGGGACCCCACGGCTGCCCCAGGGAGGGTCTGTGTGGAGCAGCCAGCCGGCTCTGCCTTCACGCCCTCCACAGGGAATCGCACAGTTATCTCACTCCCTGCCTCAAAGGAGGTCGAGGGGCCCACCAGGCAGAGGAACCCCGCCCGGGAAGAGGCCGATCTGCTTAGGGGCAGTCCTGCAGGACAGGCCCCAGGAGAGAATATGCCACATGTGAACCATCCCCTGACCCCCGATTTCTGCACACGAGGAAACTGAGGCCCAGACCACAGTCCTGCAGCTGATGAGACGTGCCCCACGCACACAAGGCACTGGCAGACACGTGCAGCTCGCACCAGGCACCAGGGCTGCGTGCTCCAACCTCCCGCTGTGCCCCCGGCAGGCGGGGGCTTGGAATCAACATGCCTTTAACTCTTTTCTTCCCTCATTTCTCCTCTTCTTGCTAATTCAGCCGAATCCCACATCCACAGAGTCCCAGAGAGCAATGAGACGAACTGTGTGGAGCACGGCCCTCCACCCCTTCCTGGTTCCGTGAGCCTCTCCCCAGTCAGCAGAGAAGGGGCTCAGGGTCCAGGCGCCACTCCCTGAGCAGCCCTCCTGCAGCACAGCCCCTGCCCACCTGTAACGCAGCAGCCTCCTGGCTGCCCACCTGTAACACAGCAGCCTCCTGGCTGCCCACCTGTAACGCAGCAGCCCCCTCCCCCCCGCCTACCTGTAACGCAGCAGCCCCCCCCCTGCCCACCTGTAACGGAGCAGCCTCCCCTGCCCACCTGTAACGGAGCTGCCCCCCTGCCCAACTGTAACGCAGCAGCCTCCCTGCCCACCTGTTAACGGAGCAGCCTCCCCTGCCCACCTGTAATGCAGCCGCCTCCCCTGCCCACCTGTAACGGAGCAGCCTCCCCTGCCCACCTGTAACGCAGCAGCCTCCTGGCTGCCCACCTGTAACACAGCAGCCTCCTGGCTGCCCACCTGTAACGCAGCAGCCCCCCTCCCCCTACCTGTAACGCAGCAGCCCCCCCTGCCCACCTGTAACGGAGCAGCCTCCCCTGCCCACCTGTAACGCAGCCGCCTCCCCTGCCCACCTGTAACGCAGCAGCCTCCCTGCCCACCTGTTAACGGAGCAGCCTCCCCTGCCCACCTGTAACGCAGCCGCCTCCCCTGCCCACCTGTAACGCAGCAGCCTCCTGGCTGCCCACCTGTAACGCAGCAGCCCCCCCTGCCCACCTGTAACGCAGCAGCCTCCCCTGCCCACCTGTAACGCAGCCACCTCCCCTGCCCACCTGTAACGGAGCAGCCCCCCTGCCCACCTGTAACGGAGCAGTCCTGCGCAGTGACCTGGGAGCCTACCCTAAACCTCATTAAATAGCTCCCGGCTCCCCTGACCTGGGCTGGCTGGAGCTGGGCTAATCCAGGGCTGCCCCTAAGCAGATCCGTTTCAGCACCAAAGACTCCCAGGCTGGGCTCTAAACCTTCCAGGAGACCTAGATGACGGCTCTCCCCCACCCCCACCGGCTCCCAGTGGGAAAGGAAGCCCCCCCCAGGCACATAGGAGGGCAGCTGGGTGGGAGTAAGTACTTTATGGGATTAATCGGCAGCGAGTCTCATCCCTTCCATGATCCTAATCGACGCGGGGGTGTCAGGAGAGGACTGCTGGCCTCAGCATGGGGTGGGGGCTGAGGGCTGGCCTGGCAGTAGCCACAGCTGCCATGGAGTTCTCCCCAGGGGTCCCCCCTCTGATGTCCCCGGGACGCCTGCAGGAGGAGAACTAGCTTCCCAGAGACTCCAGAGGTTGGGGGCTGGCCGTGAGCCCCGAGCCTGGCGCCCAGAAGGAAAGTGAGGGAGGGCCTAATAGCTGGGTGGAGGGGCTGTGGCTGGGCAGTGGCACCTGGTGGGGAACTGGGTGCCACCTGCCCTCCCCGCCCCTGGTCTCTGCCTTGGAGTTTGCTCCTGAGGTTCCGACGCAGCCTGGCCTGGCCCGGCCCCTGAAAACCTGTTCTGGTCACTTGGCCACTCAGTGAGTCAGTTATGCCAGTTTTATGTAAAGAAACATGCCCTGGACGTCCCAGAGTGGAGAAGCAGGAACCCGGCCCGGGCACACCAGCGCATGGTCCTCGAACCACAGAATGCCCTCTGCACCCTGCTTTGCACAAGGGACGAAGCCCCTGAGAGTCTCTGTGGTGGGGCTGGGCTGCAGGTCAGGAGGTGGGGAAGCTGGGAGAAGCAGTCAGGGCTGGGGCACGAGGCGCAGGAAGGAGAGGGGGAGGGGGAGGCCAGAGCCTGGCAGGTGTGACCCCAGCTGCCCACGCAGGGGACTCCCGCCACCGCCCCTCAGTGATGACCACACGGTCTAGCCCTTGCCCATTTTCCCACCAGCTCAGGGGCCCAGGAGAGAGGGGCCAAGCCCCCGCCTGCAAACAATGGCTCGAGGAGCATCTGCCACCCCGGGTTCCTGAGGCAGAGGAGGACGGCCTGGGGCTCTGCTGGCTCCAAAAGGCAGGTGGTCACTGCAGAGCCAGCCAGACAGGGCGAAGGGGATGGAAGGACAGACGGACAGATGGGCGGAGACCAATGGACGGGAGGAAATGAACACACAGATGGAGTTGGCCTGGCAGTGTGTTCTGTGGGAGGCTGCAGAGGCAGAAGGACCCAGGGACAGGCCGAAAGAAACACAGACATGGCCTGGGAGCCCGTGTGGGTTCAGGGACCACCACCCACTCTGACCGGACACCAGGGTCAGGTCAACAGCTGGAGGCTTCAGTCCACTCAGGCGTGTGCTGGGCCTTCTCCTCCGGGGACCCCAGCACGCCCTCCCCTCTGACCGAAATCTCGCCCTTGGGAGATTCAGAAACTCATCCTAGCCCCTTCTAGGGCCCGTGCAGGATGGAAGACCTGGCCTCTTCCTAGGGTACCCCAGGCTGTCTGCCGTCAGTGCTGCCGAGGGACGCTGCATTCCCGAGGCCAGGCGGACGGAGGAGGGGGCTGCAGGCAGGAGGAGCCGTTACTGGAGCGGGGTCGGGGGGACCGCAGCTAGGTTTCCCTACAGGCCTCGCTGACAAATGTATTCTGTAGTGTCCCAAGTAAAAGGCTCATAAAATGTCATCAGTGTTCATGACATTTCATAAAAATGATCAGGTGAGCTGGCAACCCCAAAATGAGGTGGAAATAAGTTTAAAGATGTTTTTATTGTAATTCGGCTCTGAGATCCAGACATTCTCAGAGACATAAATAATAACACATCTGGCGTGGAGCCAAGACACGCAGGTCCCCTGGGCCTTCACGGCTCTGGCCCCAGGAAGCTGGCCTTGTGGCAGACGCCTCCTTCCTGCCTTGCTGCCCTGGAAGCCACAGGGTGAGACCTGACCCCATTGACAGAATCCACAGCTGGGCTCTGTTCACAGACTTACCACCCACTTCCCCCTGGAGCCAGGAACTCGGGTCCCCCAACTCCCTTGACCTCTTCCCCGGGGCTCTTCATTTTTATCTCCTTTCCACATCCTGGAATCACACCCCCTACCGTCCTGCTTCCACAGCCTGAATCCAATCCCCTGTCTGCCACGAGGGCCTCCAGAGGGACCTTCTCCAAACATACACCTGGTCACTGCCCTGCTCAAGAACTTTCGGTGGCTCCCGCCTGGAGGACGGTGCCCACAGGCCCAGCATCCATGACTCCTCAGCATCCAACTGAACCAGAGCTGCCATGTTCACTCCTCGTCCCTCCTACACGCCCTTCCCTGTTCCTCCACTCTGCAGACATCCCCTCACCTTAGTGAGCTCCTACACACCCTTCAGGGCCCCACTCACACATCAGCATTCTCACCTCCTGGTGGGTCTCTAGGAGGGTGGGAAGGGGGAGGTGACAGCCTCATTTTTGGGCTCAAATGGCCAGTCTCACATGGGAGGAAGTGCACTCTAACTCCAGGGCCGGGCTGCCCAGAACTCACACCTGAGCTGCTGCCGAGAGCTGCATCTGACTGGGTCTGGGGTCCCTCAGTCCCAACTGGGTGCAACACTGTCTGCCTCCCGGGCTGGGGGACAACCTTGCAGCACATGTCAAACCTGGCAGACACTCAGTAAGCATCACAGCATCAGCTCACGCTGAGACAGCGGACAGCAGACAGCAGGGCACGGGCAGGGGTGGGAGGGAGGGAGGGGAGTCATGGCCCCCTCTTATGCACGCACAGCACGGCTCCTACCTGCAGGACGCCTCTCGGAAAGAGATGTTCACGTCCCAGTGGGTGTGGACTCTGCAGGAAGGGAAGCAGAGGTCCATGTTGCTCTGGAGGCCCCTGACCCCAGCCTCAGGATAGTAGGGCATGCGCAGACCTGTCTCGGGTCAGTGCCCTGCTGGGCCACAGCCCTGGGCAGTGAACGAGGGCGGCTGCCATGCCCAGCACCACCTGCTACTGGCTCAACATGCTGGGGCCTCCCACTAGGACAGGCCCATGGGCCAAAGCCAGCTCCTGGCCTCAGCAGACACACGCATCAGGAAGAACAGAACCGAGGCCCCTTCTCCCTCTTGCTTGTTGCCGTGCACTCAGAGGAGCCCTCCTGTTGTACTGCAGGTGGGGGCCGAGGCTGCTTCTGCACAGCCAGTCACGATTCTGAATGGAGCTCCCTGTTGCTAGAGCTGCTCTCTGGCCAGACTGGGACCCGGTCAGCAAGGGTAGCTGGAGCGTCGGCCCAGGAAGGTGCAGACCTCTGGGTCCCAACTGCTGCCAACCTGCCTCTGCCAGTGAGCGCCGCAGAGCAGAGGTGGGAGGGGACGCCAGACGGGGCAGATGAGGAAACAGCTCCTGCCTGCGACCCACACAGGACCCCAAAAAGACCAGCATCTGAGGGAAGGTGTGGGAGGCCGGTGTGGACACTCTCATCTGAGCAGCTGAAGGCCTGAAGCTCCAGCCCCACCTGAGCCTTGCGCCTTCCTGTCCGGCCCTGGTCCAAGTACCTTCTCTTCATGATACGGATGTGCGGACCATCCTCCTGCTTCAAGCCTGGCCGCCGCCCACAGGTGGGGCCACTCCCGTCGCTGTCACCATCACTTGCAGAGAAGCTGGGAGTTCGCTCCTTCTTCAGGTTCCGGGCGGCAGGCAGGGCAACTGTCCTCTTGTCTGCCAGCCACCCCCGGTTCTGGTGGGGCAGGAGGAGAGGAAGGTGGGGCAGGAGGAGAGGAAGGTGGGGCTGGACCGGGCCGTTCCATCTCCCGGGGGTCTGCCCTGGCCTCACACCCCAGGCCGAGCCCCAAGCGTGGCAGAGGTGCCCTCAGAGCAGCCATCCTCTCTCTACCTGCCTCTGGGATGCGCCTGGGGCCAGCAGGAGCCACAGCTGGCCAGAGACCCAGAGGAGAGCCGAGAGACGGGGCCGCAGTTGGGCATCCCCCTACAGACGACGCCCACTGGCTCAGCCCTCCCCTGCCCCACCCCACGCCAGCCTGGTTGGCCCAGCCCTTGAGGATGCTAGAGGGTCCTGGCCAACTCCAGGGCCTGAGTCGGGGCCACCCCATGTGCGACAGGCCTCCGTCCTGGGCTTGTGTGGCCCCTCATTCCCAGCTCCCTTCTTAGGGCCCCTGCGTGTCTCCTGGGATCTGCTTGTGGCCTGGGGCTGGTGCTAGTGGACGTGCACTCAAATGCGCACGTTACCTCCGTGTATCTGCCTGCCAATACCACCCATATTTTGTGACCCTTCTGCCCACCACACCCTGCCACCGATGCCAACGTTGACAAGTGAATGCTCTTTTCTATTTCATCAGCGCCACGCACAGCCCGGCTCAGGGGCAGCTGCAGCCTGGTGCAAGACAACTGGCAACTGTCTGAGCTGAACCCTCGCAGATTGCAGGCCCCAGGGCTCACAGGTCACCAGACGAGGAGCCCTCACCAGCCCAGGTCCTCTGTTCTGCAAACCCTGCCCCGCATTTCTCACAGGGCTTCTTTTTCCCATCTCCCTTGCACCCACGGAACGAGTGTGTGGAGCTGTGGGTGCCTCGGGTGGGAGCACAGACGCGTCCGCTGTGGTCCCTGCAGAGCACAGCCGAGCCCCGAGCTGACGCACACACGCGGCGGACATGCCCGCAGCACCCTGCACAGCACACCAGCGCCGGCCCAGCCCCAGGCACTTCCGGACTCCTCCAGTGTTTCTAGGTCCTGCCACCCCCAGGAAAAAAGGAAAGTTATTGATTATTTTCCAGTGGGCGGGAGGCTTTTTTAAACGTAGTAACAGGCCGCTGGCTCCGGGAGGTGGCAGAGCCCTTGAGAGCGTCTAACTAACTCCCTCCTCCGTTCGGTCACCAGGGTCTCCTCAGACTTCCTCCCTCCCATTGCCACAACACAGCCCGGAGCTTGGGGATGAGGCTGTTAGGAGGGTGTCCCCCTCAGACCTAGAAGCACCATCACCTTCAAATGCACAGCCCCGGCGCCAGCTTAGTTTGGGCAGTGCCCCCTCCCCAAGGGTTTGGAAGCTGGAGCATCCCCCCACCCAGGTGGAGGCCCCCGTCCCAGAGCCACGTCTCCCCTCACCGGCCACTGGGCCTGCGCCGGGTCCCCTCTGCTCTCTCCACGACAGCTCACTGGGAAAACGCAGCACTGCTGGGCAAGGGGTGGGGCCTGGGGTCCGAGGCTGAGACCCTGCCCTGACCCTGGGCTGCCCCCGACACCAATGACCGCAGAGCGTGGCCAAGGCCGAAGCTATGATGCCTGTCTGTGCCCAGGCCTCCGCGTGTCAGCTGGAGCTCGGGGGTCCCTTCAACAGCCACAGCCTGTCCGGAGTGTGCTGTGCTGGGAAGTCCCGCTTAGCTCTGCCCTTCTGCAGCCCAACCACCAGGGCTTAGAGGCTCTGACAGCCTCTCCTCTCCCACCTCTCTTCTTTTTTATTTTTTTGAGACGGAGTCTCACTCTGTCGCTCAGGCTGGAGTGTGGTGGCACAATCTCGGCTCACTGCAAGCTCCGTCTTCCGGGTTCACACCATTCTCCTGCCTCAGCCTCCCGAGTAGCTGGGACTACAGGCGCCCGCCACCACACCTGGCTAATTTTTTGTATTTTTTAGTAGAGACGGGTTTCACCGTGTTAGTCAGGATGGTCTTGATCTCCTGACCTTGTGATCCGCCCGCCTCGGCCTCCCAAAGTGCTGGGATTACAGGCATGCGCCACCACACCTGGCCTCCCACCTCCCTTCTTTTGAGAAGAAGACACAATGCTTTGCTCTCTGCTTCTTGTCTGTGGGATGGGGAAGAGAGGGAAGCAAGGACCAGAAGACTGCCCCTTGGAAGGAGGCCAGGGCTGGCTGGGAATGGAGCCCAGGCTGTATACCAGCCTTAGCCCCGTGATGCGCAGAGTCGGGTGTGGGGACACACCGGCACCCCAGCCACGCCCCAAGGCACCTGGAGGGCAGGTCTGGGGTGGCTGATGGGGGTGCTGAGGACCAGGACAGCTTCCCTGCCACCCACCCTGCCCAAGGACAGAACACACCTCCTCCACACTAGAGACCTCAGCCACAGCACACAGATCTGAAAACTCGGCCCCTGACAGTACCTCCTCTTAGAAGGTGCTTGGCCTGCAGGGCCCCTGTGCAGGGTCCCCAAGGCACATACACACTCATATTCTGCCCCGGAGCATCTGTGACCCTGAGGTGCACATACCTGCGGATCTGGCATGGGGCTTGGGGGAGGCAGCCTCTGAGTAAGAAACATGGGGGCTGGAAAGAAGGGGCCCCTGGAGTTGCTTCCTAGGGGAAGGGTGTGGGACAGGCCTGGGAGGGACTGGCAGAGGCAGGCCTGGATCTGAGCCGTCCCTCACGCAGGGCAGGGACCTGGGAGCCCCAGGTGGGGGGGCATCTCCTGGCTGTGGCCGCGGGATGGGGAGGAGATGCTCACGCAAGCAATGTCGGAAGAGACTGACGCTGGGCTCAGGCTGTGTGCTCCCCACTCCTGCGGGAGCCCTCAAGGGGGCCGCTCAAATCCAAACAGAGACCCAAGGCTAGGCAGCGGGCTGCCCAGAGGAGCCCTCTCCAGCACCAGCTGCTTGAAAGGAGGGAACTGGGCCTCTTGCCCCGGGTAGGTCTGTGACAGCAGACGGGGCTGCCGGCTGTCTGCACACCTGCCTGGGAACTCTGTGAGCTGCCTGCCTGTGCGTGCAGGTCCATGTCGGATTGTGTGTCAGGTGGGCACATGGGTGAGGTGCAGCTGTGTCCCCTTCCCCTGCCCAACATGCTGTATGTCTGAGGGACCAGCTGTCTTCACAGGTGTGTCTGCAGCCGCCCAGCCCCCTGGCTACCGCACTCATGGCTCACAGGCCCCTGGGCATCCCCTCCCCCATCCTACCTCAGGCCCAAAGCAGGCAAGTGGAGGTACGCCCGGGACCCTCAGGCCCATTTTGCACCTCTGCCTCTCCTACCCCTTCCTGGAAGAAGGGGTTCCTGAGTGTGTCAGGAATTGCAGGCCCCACCCCCAGCAGCCATGGCCCTAATTGGCTCCAAACTGGTCCTTCCCAACAGGCATTCTTCCTTTTCAGATCAATCCTCTAACCCTCGCTGCCCAACTAGGGGGCTGGAGACTGGGTGGGGGGGTGCACGTGCCTCCCTGAGCAAAAGGCAGCTCCCAGCATCCCCGTCTCTCCTGCCTGCTCCCTCAGTGAGGGTGTCCATAGCTGTCTACCCTGGGTTGGGGCCTTGAACCAGCCTCCGACTCCAGTTCCCTGGACACCAAAGGCCCACACTGCAAAGACTCTGCCCCTGGCTAGCCTCTGCCCCTGGCTAGCCTCTGCGTCCCTAGGACACACTTCGACGTCCAGGCCCTTGCACCCTCTGGCCTTCAGCACCCAGAGACACAAGTCACTCACACCCAAGCCTGTAACTCCCCAAAATGCTGTCGTCCCAGAATCACACCTCACCAGCTGGGCCAGAGAACACGGTGACCCCCAAGCGGTGACAGGGCACAGTGCCAGGCCCACGTTGAATTACTCCTCCCAGGGAGAAGACCCTGACCCAGGACTCGAGGATAAGCAGCTAAAAGGCACCCAAGGGGAGGCTCTAAGACAAGCGCGGCCCCCCTGTCTCCACTGGGGAGGGCGCTCGGGTGCCCGAGGACTCCTCTCCCGTCCAGGTAGAAGTGCTGGGAGAGCACGAGGTAAAGCCGCTTCCCCCTTCGGAGGCTCCCTCCAGCACACCCGCAGGGGTGAGGTTAGGACTCTCGATCCTGAAAACCCTGAAAACCGCAGGGACAAGCTCCGCAGGGGAGAGTAACTCCCAGCCCCAACCGAGCCCCGCATCTCACCACCGGGGAGGATATTCGGCAGCCCGGGCAGTCGCAGATCGGAGGATGCACCTGCAGGATCCCCTTGGACATAAGCGTCTTCAGACTTTTCCCTGCGAGCAGAGCCGAGGCAGACCGTGTGAGGGAGCGGCACGCTTCTGGGCGCAGTCAGCGGCAGGGCCAGTACCCCCTTCCCGGCTCGTGGACGAAATACACCCCGAACCCCACACCCACCTCGGCCCGACTTCCCAGCCCGCTTCCCGCCCCACCCTCGCGAACGCCGCAGGGATCTGCTGGGCTCTGCAACTCCAGCCCGGGTGGAGCGCCCTCCCCCGACGAAGGGCCTGGGCGTCCCCACCCGGCGCCCCTCCTCCCGCGCTCCACCCTCTCCCCGGCCCCGAGGGAACCGCCGGCCGGGCCCAGAAAGGCTGAGTCCCGGAGCGGTGAGCGGCGCCGTCGGGACCCTCGGCCTGCGCGGCAGGAACAGGCGGCCACCGCGGAGCCACGCACCGCTCAGGTCCCGAACTTTTTAACTCCCCGCGGCGCCTGGCGCTCACCGCGCCCCCTGTGTCCCGGCTCAGGCGCCCCCGCGTCGCACCCTTGGGCCCAGGCGCCCGCAGGCGCCAAAACAGGTTGCGTGACCTGGCGCCGCCGCTCGGGCTCCGCGCGCGCCCCCGCGCCGCCCCGCAGCCTCCCCCGCCGCGCGCTCGCACCCGGCCGCACGTGCGCCCCTCTAGTCTCTCCCGAACCCGGGGCTCCGCGCCCTCCCAACCCGCCTCCTGCCCGCTCTCTCGAGTTCCCGTAAACTTCCTTCGGGCCTTAAGGCCCAGGAGCCTCGCAGAGACCTTCCGAGCGGAGGGAGCGGCCCGCGAGCCCCAAGCGCTGTGGCCCAAGCTGGGAGGAGGTGCAGCGGGGGGCGATCTGTCCGTGTTCACCGAGGCCTCCGCGCGCGGCGGGGGTGTCCCCGCGCAGCCCTGGAGCTGCAGCGCCCCCTCGGCCGAGCCGGAGGCTCCCTGGTGTCCGAGTCGGGTAGGGGGTGGGGTCGGGGCCGGCGGGTCCCGGCAGCGAAGGGAGGGGCGGCGGCACCTTTGTGGCGGATGCTGCGCTTCCAGTCCTTGGCCGTCTCGCGGCCGCTGACGAACTGGAACTCGTTGGGCGTGAGCCACTCGCCGCGGTGGCGGATGGACGGGCCCTTGCTGCCCTGGCAGAGTTTGCGCACGTAGAGCAGCGCGCGGATGGCTCCGCACTCCACCTCGATGCACGGCTCGCCGTTGTCCAGCAGCGGCTGGAAATCCGGGGCCGCGGCCGCGGTGGCCGAGAAGCGCTCGAGGGCCAGCGGGTCCCTGGACAGGTGGAGGTGCGGGGCGGCCTCGTGCGGGCTGAGGTAGGCGCGCGGGGGGCGGAGCGGCGGGGCCAGCAGAGCCTCGTAACCGGCGGCCGAGGCGGGCAGCGAGGCGGCCGGGGGGAGGGCGGCCGCCGCGGGCAGTGGCGCCAGGTAGCCCGGCAGCGGCGGCAGCGGCAGCGGCAGCGCGGCCAGAGTCGGGTGGAACGTGGCCAGAGCCAGGGCCAGGTCCTCGCGGCCCGGGAACTCCTTCTTGACCGCCGGCATGGCGCCCCGGTGGCTCCGCAGCCCCGCTCTCCGCCGGCGGCAGCAACTTATTCCGGCCCGGGCTGGAGTTGGGTCGCGGGGGCCGGGGAGGCGCCTGGCCGCGCGCCCACCCCGTCCGCTACTGCGCCCCGGCGCCCGCAGCCGCCGCCTACGCGCCGCCCGCCAGGCCTCCCCGGACTGCCCAGCCGGCCGGCGGGGCCTCAGCGGCCGGAGACATGGAGCTGCTATCGATCCCGGATCGACTCGCCGAGCGCCACAGTTCCAGGGCCTTGGGGCTCCGCGGGGCGTCTGGAGTCCCGCGCCCCGGCCACCAGCGCCCGCGCCCGGGGCAGTCCCACCCCCGGCTCGCCGACCCACCCGCCAGGCCGAGCCCGGCAGCGAGGAGTCACGGAGTCCCCGCCCCTCCCGGGGGTCCCAAGCCCCCGCCCCGCCGCCCGGGCCGCGTCAGTCGTGCACCCGCGTCCACTGGCGCGCGCCCGCCCGGCGGGGACTTGGGAGACTCCGCCGCCGCCGCCGCCGCCACAACTTGGCCCATTTAAAAGGCCCCGGCGCGGCGGGCGGCGCGGGCTCCCGCGGGGGGTGCGTGACGGCCGACTCGGGGCATCCGGCGGCGGCAGCGGGACAGGGCTGCGGCCCCCGGCACTATCCCGAGTACCGAGTCACTGCTAGCGGCTGGAATCCAGGACTCCGCGCGGGACTGGGATGGGCTGGGCTGGTCGCGGACCGGGCTCCTCTCGGAGGGAGGGAGCTGGGGGCTGCTCGCCGGGGTGTGAGCGTGCGCCGGCGGCTCTGGGACTTTGCACAGCGAATCTGATGGTGGGCGTTGGTGTCCGGGAGGGCGTGGGTGGTCTCCGTGCACCTGCAGGGAGCGAGGTTGTGGATTTGTAGTGTGTTGCCTGGGCAAAGTGTTCTGTGAATAACAGGGCAGCACCTCCCCGCCCACTCGTTCCCCTTCCTATGCACTTCACAGGAGTGAGTTCGCCCGAGCCACGGAGTTCCTGTTTAGTCTTTTGCAGATGACGCTGAGACAGAAAGGTCAAGTAACTCTCCTGAAGTCACACAGCTGTTTCAAATGCAGGATGTCTCACACCAGGACCGCGCCAGGGCCATGGTGTGGGGCAAGAGCTTCCTGTCACCCCACACCTCCCAGCAGGAAGGTGGTGTGGATCCGAGGCAGGGTGAGGGTGGGGGATAGCGGGTTGGCAGGGTGCACGGCCTCCCACTAGGAGGAGCAAGGCTAGTGAAGCAGGACCGGCCACACCACGTCCACCTTGGTGCCTTCTGACAGGTCAGTCTGGGCCCCAGTCCCTGGTTCCTGGTGAGCTTCCTGTCACCCCACACCTCCCTGCGTGCCCAGATCGGCATTGCATCTGGAGCGTTCCGAAGAGAAACACAACCTGGGGGCGTTGGTAACAGCAGGTGAGACAGCCTTGTCCTGCCCTGCTGTGCCGTGTTGCATCCACTAGAAAGGGGCCTCCTGTTCTGACCCCGGCCCCTGCCCTTGAGATGCAGCTGGCATGTCCCTGTGGGCATCTCCCAGAGCAGGTCCAGGGGTGAGTGGGCCACAGGCCTGTTTGCACAGGTGCCTTCTTCGAGGGAGGGAACAGCCCACCACCACCTCCTGCCAGACCAGCTTCCTTGAGCATAAACCTGACCCTGGGTGACCACGCTGGGCTCCTTCACCTTATCTCACCAGAGGCTTCTGCTGGTCCCACAGTCAACCTGCGGAGTGAGGTCTGGGCCAGGAGTGCTCTGCTCAGACAAGGAACATGCCCAGAAGCCTCCCCCGCTATCCTGGCCCTGTTCTGTGGGGGCTCATTGGTCTGTTGGGGTCTTGGGGGCCAGGTGGGAGTGTGGGTGTGAGTGTGGGTGACCCTTCCTTATGTGGCCACCCTTGGCCCTATCAACCTGTCTGCATCCAGGACCCCAGCACATCCCTGACCCCAGCTGTGGCTGCCAGTGAGTTCCTGTGCCTTCCTCTCCTGAAGTCTGTGTCTTCTCCCAGGTCTGATACCATGTGGAAAGTCTGCTCCTGGGGTCAGCTGGAGGCCATGTGGACTGGCCCTGAGTGCCCACTGTCTGGCTGCAGCCCTGACCCTACTGCCCGTGTGTGGGCTACTAGGTTCACCTGCACCTGACCCTCCTTCTAGGTTCGCCTGCACCTGACTCCCTGATGTTCACACAATGATTTGGGGAGGGAGGCTGGGGAGGCGCAGGTCTGCATGGCAGTGCCTCTCAGGGTCTGAGGCCCTTGGGCCAGGCCTCTCCTCTGACCTGGGCCAGCAGAGGGGCCTCCTTTCCCTTCCAAGAGCCCTCCCCTGTTCACCAGCATCTCATCATGCTCAGGCCCACAGTGTGGTTAAGGAGGGGCATGGGGCTGGCCCTGGGTTTCTGGCTGGGTGTGGGGGCCAACCCGGGCCCATGGTGTCTTCCAGAAAAGACCCTGACTGGGTCCAAAGCTGGAGGCACCCCTCTATCCTCACTGTCCACTCCCTGATGTTCTGGAGGTCCCTCCAGGGGCTGGGTGAGGAGGCCTTCCCCACCACCTCCTTGTCTTCCTGGGAAGCAGGCACCTGTTCAGAGGCCACTTTCCCACAGGAGCAGGCTCCTCACCCCCAGCATCACCCTTTTCTGTGGGGTTGTGCCCCTTCCTTGGTCCTGTCCACTCACACACTCATATCCTGTGTCCACTCACACACACCCGTGTCCGTGTCCATGTTCACACCTGTTCTGTGTCCACTCCCACACACCTGTGTCCACTCTCACACCTGTATCTCATTCGTGTCCACTCGCTCACACCTGTACTGTCTGTGCCCACTCACACATGTCCTGTATCCACTCGCTCACACCCATGTCTCATGCCCGCTGGCTTACACCAGTCCCGTGTTCACTTGCGCACCTGTGTCCCATGTCTTGTGTCTGCTCGCACATCTGTGTGATGTGTTCACTTGCTCACACGTGTCCTCCACTACCACACCTGTGTCCCATGCCCACTCACACACCTGTCTTGGTCTGGGACACCTGGGCCCCACTCTCCCCTGCACTCCTCAGGCTGGTGGCAGAGGCCAGAGGAACGGAGTTTTGGCGCTGGAATCATCCTGAGCGAGGCAGGGACCTGGCGGTGTGGACTTCCCCGCCCCTCCTCCGGCCCACCGAGCCCCGCCTGCCTGGGCCTTGGTGCCTCTGTCGCTGCTCCGGGTCCCCCTGCTGGGGCCCCTCCGCTGCTGGGCTGAGGCTGGAGCCTGCCTCCCGCCACCAGAGGGAGGAGGTCATAAATAACCCTGGGGCTGCCATGGAGCAGACGGTGACCCCAGACGTCCTGGGGGAGTGTGGGGGCGCCAGGGGCCGCTGCCCCAGCCCGCATGCCGCCTCCGCCATCCGGGAGTGCCTGCCCAGGCTCCCCAGCATTTCTCTTAGAGCCCTTCTCATCCATCCCCTCATCAATCAATCAACCATTTATTGAGCCCAGATGTGGTACAGCCCCAGCCGGAGATGACCCAGAGGTGGGGTGGGGAGGAGAGAGATGGGGAAGCCGAGTCCGGGGCCACAGGTGCAGCCAGGAGGTGCAGGTGAGCAGCGCTCAGGCCAGCCTGTCAGCCTCAGTCCTGAGCTTACTTCTGGTGATGGAGGGAGATATACTGAAAAGATCCTGCAGCCTGCAGGTGTGGCACAGCTGATCTTGGGCCAAGGATGCACAGCTGTGTGTGTGCCTGGCCACCGGCAAGGGCACGCGGGCTCAGAAGCACAGGTGTGCCCACACCCTGCGTGCCCGTGTGTGGCGCAGCAGCTCCCAACGCGCGCAGGACACACACACAGCACAGACAGACCCTCCCATGGCCACACGGACAAAGATGGCTTCCCTATAGACACCGGTGCAGACAGGATGTGCGCTGCTTTCCAAGGCCTGTGCGCATCAGCACCGCACGGACCCAGGCACACGTGATCCTCAGCCAAGGTGGCCTGTCCAGTCCTGGTGCTGTTGGATGGAAAGGCTAACCCGGGAGGTCAGGGGTCGTGGTATATCAGCTGGGCTCCCTCAGATGCTCCTGCAGAAGTGGCCAGGACCTCAGGAACACACCTGCTCCTGGTCAAGACAGGAGGGGCTGCCGTGATGCAACTTGCCCGTGCCTTTGGGTGCTGTGAGCTGGCTGCGCGCCACGTCGTTTCGAGGACGCAAGAAGGTGTTTCCAAGTCCAGTCTGTCCACCGACCTGAACCTTTACCATTGAAAGAACAAAGGGGTGGGGCCCGAGGGACCCTTCCCTGCCGACCTGTGGTGTGTAGTCAGGGATGCTCCTGCAGACACACAGGTGGGCTCTGACTGCCAGATCGCAGGGGCGGTGCCGTGGTCCTCACCTGCCATGTGACTAGCGTGCTGACGCGGACACCGGCGAGAGCGAGAGTGCTCGGCCCGGCACATCCCAGACAATTCCTCTGTAAATGGTGCAGCAGCCAGAGGCCCCAGCACCTTGAGGTTAAAGAGAAGGAATAGAGTTCTCCAGAGCCCCAAGGAGCGGGAGGTTCTGTCCCAATGGATGGGCTCAGCCAATTTCACCCTCTCCTCCCCCTGCCAACACTGCGGCCTGCAGCCTGGACCTGGCCCGGGTTGTGGAGGGGACCAGGGGATGCAGCTGCCACCTGCTGGGCGGACGTGGGCCTAGGTGGTCCTCAGCCCTCATGACAGGAGCCCCCGAAGCACTGTTGGGGCACCCTCTCTGACATTGGGTGGGAGACTCTGGGAGCCGAGTGCAGAGCCAGGGCCCAGCACGCAGGCCTTGGGCTCCAGTCCGTGTGCCCCACATCTGGAATGTGCCAGCAGGGCCCGGTGCGAGAGAAGAGCGGATCCCTACATGAGTGAGGGTGGAGGGATGGTGCCTCTGCCACGGCCATGGTGCCGCCGTCCATGTCAGCTCACTCTCAGCACAGATGCTGTGTGATGGCCTCAGGCCACGCCGCTTGTTCTGAGGCCCCTAGCAGGTCGGGCTTGTGCTGGCTGCACATTGACTGGCTGGTGAGCTTGGCGGGTCTGTGGGCACGGAGAGACCAGAACGTGCGTAACAGGCCCGATGAGGGTGCCAGGCTGCGGCAAACCCCGAGCTTTAGAGGAGAGGGGCATCAGCCGGGGGCCCTGCACAGGCAGCCTCAGGTGCAAGGAGCTGGAGCCCAGGCCACCTGGGGAGGGGCGGGGTGCCGTGGCTGGAAGTTGCTGTTCTCAGACCTGGTTCTGAGACCCTCTCCAACTGCATGGGGGTGGTCCAGGCTGGACCCCAGATGTGACGGTGTATGTGCTGGGATGGGAGCCCCCCTGAGAGCAGGGCTTTTGTTAATTCACCGGCAATCCCACATGTCTGGCACGAGATAGGTGCTCAGTCAGTGAAAACCACACACGGGATCTTCCATTGTGTCCAGGGGAGGGTGGGCCCTGCTCGCAGCCAGACTCCTAGCCCTGGGCAGCCCTGCTGCCTGCCTGCTCCTTCCACTCCTACCACCTGCCCAGGTGGGACTCTGCCTGCCTTCCTGTCCCCAGTGCTCTGTAGGAGTTTGACCACAGGTATCCTCTTCATTAGAGAGAGGAAAGCTCACGATCTGGAAGAACTCCAGGCCTGGCCCAGCGAAGACGTCCTTATCTTCAGCAGACATTGCCCAGTGCAAGGGGAGGTCAGTCTCAGGAGACAGTCTCCTGGACAGTGGCGTGGCATCTGTCCTAAGGCCTTGCCTGCAGCACAGGGTGCCACAGAGGTCCCCTGTGACACAGCCTCATGGCTGGGGCAGGCAGGGGTCGCACCTGCTCCTGCATGAAGAGGCAGATAAAGACCCACAGCGTGGTCTCTGGGGTCCCACATCCCAGGTAGAGAATGACCCAGGTCGCTGGCGTCTGTGCCATCTCTGCTCCACTGACCACTCATGGGGGTCCTGGAGATCCTGACACCGGTGGCCGGGGAGCAGCAGCCCAGGCACAGGCCCCAGTGCACACGCAGATCCCACCGTGTCTGCACAAGGCCTTGCCCCAACGAGGCCTGGGTGCCGTGTGAGGGCCGGGACGCTAACACAGCCGAGGGTACCCACGCGTGAGCTGCTCTGGGGTCCCTCCCCATGTTTCTTCCGGTAATGAAACTTGTACCCAAATGGGATATGCAGGGTTGCACTGTGCAGTCGCTGTGTGTTTAAGGGTCTCATCCCCGTGTGCGCCAGCAGGACCACAGCTGTGACCGGCTGCTCCAGAAGAAGTGGGTGGGTTGAGACCCCACCGGCAGCGTCACTGGGGGCAGCAGGCCCTCTGTCAGCACTGACCTCTGTATCATGTCAGGGATTTTTAGGGCGGCAAGCTCAGGTGGACAGGCAGTTTTATTCTGTTTCCCATGTCAAGTCCAGCCCCAGACTGACTTTCTGAGGTCACAGACGGAGCCTCACCCCATCCAAGGCGGTGTCCTAGACTCCCACTGTGCTCCCCAGAGGGCAGGGTGAGTGCGTGGCATCCTTTTGGCGGGCGTGGGTGCCTCTGTGGACCTGGCGTGAGGCTTCTCTGTTTCTGAGTCTCCTATGGACCATCTGTCTTCTGTGTGGCTGCTGAGGAATCACACTGGGGTGGCCGTGCAGGTGGCTGAATGAGAACAGGACCCCCATGCTGCACAGCCCTGCTTAACCCGGGGGTGGCCCCAGAAGCAGGTGGGCGAGGCTGGGCAGCAGGGATTGGCTGAAATCATATGCAGAGCCCAAGAGGCAGGGGAAAGGCGGCAATTTCAGGGTCCCTTTGTTCGCCAGGTACCTGGGGCCCAGCCCGGGCGGCAGGAGGGACTCAGCCCCTTGCCCAGGCAGGAAGGGTCCCAAGCAGAGGCCCCTCCCTCAGGCACTCCCCAGCCCACACCTGCAGCACTGGGACCAAGACTAATAAAACACCCGCCTCACGGAAGACAGCTTTATCTTGTTGATCAGAAGTCTGCCAGCCCAATTTATGATGGAACATAAGATCTCTAAATCTGAATTTACGCTCTATAGCGTAACGAGAGGTCAATAAGATTAAACGGGGGCTCAGGAGAGGACCAGCGTCAGGCTCACTGCGAGGTGCTGCACAGAAAACCCACAGCCAGAGCCCCTGGGCCCAGCCCAGGCAAGACCAGAAAAGGAGGGGGCAGGTGGGAGACCAGCCTGGGGCTCCTGGGAAGCCCACGGGATGGAGGCGGGAGAGCCAGGAGGCCTGGGGCAACCCTGGGACGGTTCCTGGATCGAAGAGAGCAGGGGGGTGATGAGGGTTCCCTCAGGGCTGGGGAGCCTTCTCCTGGTCTGAGACCCACCCCCCTTCAGCTCCCAAGCCTTGGGTGCCCCTGGCTCTGAGGACAGTTGGGAATCTTCCCTGAGGCAGGTTGAAGGACAGAGCTGTGACCCTGGCCCAGGGCTGCTTTGGGTGCCCATGAACTCAGCTTCTGGCTCAGAGCAGTTCCCTGCACCCGTTCCTGAGCCCTCTGTCCTCTGGAACCCGTGGGCAGGGTGAGGGACGGGTGTTCCATCTGGGTGGGGGCCTGGGCGCCCAGCCAGCACAAGGCTGGCTTGCTGAGCTTAGGGCAGACCCCGACTTCAGAATTTATACAAATAAATGCAATGAAAAGTGCTGGCAGCCTGATCTGATTACAGAATCATTCATTCTCTGGTCGTTAATAATTTGTGCAATAAAGGACTGCAGCCGCTCAGTGCAGGGGAGGCTGTGGCCCAGCCTTCCCTCGGCGCCGGCCCCGGGAGCTGGAAGCATAAATTATTAGTTTCTTATCGCTGGGCGTGCCATCGCTCATGCTGCGAGGGCCTGGTGGGAGCTGGTGGCTGTTCTGCTGCCCACCCTGGCTGGCTCAGGGCCCGCTCTCAGCTGTCGCATGGGGCCCTTTGTCACCCCCACCCTGGCCCCCCAGGTGTGGGAGCCCCAGAGCCTGCTCAGGCCTGGAGGCTGCTGCTGGAGCCGGCAACTCTGGAAGCCAGAAAGGTGGGGCTTTAGTGCCTGTCCTCAGACCCTCAGGTAACCAAAGCCAAATCACTCCCTGTTGGAAACGCAACCTCACATACCGGGCCACAGCACGGACACCCACGACAGCAGCCCACAGCACGGACACCCACGACAGCAGCCCACAGCACGGACACCCACGACAGCAGGCCACAGCACGGACACCCACGACAGCAGCCCACAGCACGGACACCCACGACAGCAGCCCACAGCACGGACACCCACGACAGCGGCCCACAGCACGGACACCCACGGCAGCGGCCCACGGCACGGACACCCATGTCTGCGGCCCACGGCACGGACACCCGCGACAGCGGCCCACGGCACGGACACCCGTGACAGCGGCCCACGGCACGGACACCCGCGACAGCAGGCGATGGTGGGGACACTCGCGACAGCGGGCCAGGGCAGGAACACTCACACACCGGGCCACGGCACGGACACTCACAACAGCAGCCCACAGCATGGACACTCACAGCATGGACAGCAGCCCAGAGGGACCCTTGCCCAGACCCTGACCAGGGGGAAGAGACAGTTGTGTCTGGGTTTGTCGGTCCTCTGGTTGTGGCAGGGCCCCTCTGGGTGGGACTCGGCACCTATACCTGGGAGCACCTGCTCAGATGAGGGAGTGGGAGCAGGAACAGCGCTCATGCTCTCTCCCTGTGTCCAGGGCTGGGGCTCTGGTCTGGCGGGTAGGCATAGGGCACCTCCCGCCCTCTCATGCCCTCATACACCTGCTGCTGGGGTTCCCTGTCCCACCCCAAAAGGGAGAAGCCAAGGCTGAGGCAAGGTTGGAAAATCAGGGTGGGGACTCTGGAATCCAGACATCCCGACAGAGGATGCAAGAGGAATCGGCGTGAGCGCAGGGTAAACTCACGGACCCGAACTCTCAGATGTGCCTCCTGGGCTCAGCTTCCCCTTTCTGGAGGGCTGGGGGTTCCAGAACCTTGCCTTGAATTTGTGAGGATGGTGGGACCTGGAGGGCAGGTGGCGCAGAGGGTGTGAGGCCTCACCCCAGGACGCTGTGCCCACTTCTGGCTGTGCAACCTTGGGAAGGCTTCTGACTTCTCTGAACCTCAATCTGTAAAATGGGAATGAGAATGAAACAAGATGAAATTAACATGCATTGAGCGTGTGGGGTGGGGCAGAGACAGCCACCTTGCAGCTGGTGAGGCCCTCACAGCATCTGGTCCTGCCACCTCGCAGCTGGTGAGGCCCTCACAGCATCTGGTCCCGGAGCCCACACAGCCCCTTGCAGAGACTTCCCTACCCACGTGCAAGCATTTCGCCCTCCTCCCACGGGCGACCCCAGCTTGGCCGCATACGTTTTTGCTCAGAATGTCCCCACCTATGTCCCACCTGCCCTCTGGCTTCGGGAGCGCTGGGCACAGCGGTGGCAGGTGCCTCGGTGCCCTTGGACTTGCCCGGTCGTCTGTCGCTTCTGAGGCGGCCCCGTTGATGGGTGCTCCTTCTCTTCTGGGTGCATTTTCCTTTTCCTGCTTCCTCGCATGCCTGGTGATTTTTGAATGGGTGACAGGGATTGTGAATTTTGCTGGGTGCTGACTATTTTTGTAGCAAAGCTGAGCAAAGCTGACTTTGCTCAGGACTCCAGAAAGTTACTTGGAAGCTGTTTGGTCCTTTGGGGTCTTGCTTTTAAGCCCTGCTGGGAGGACCAAGGCAGCATGTAGTCTGGGGCTGACTGTGCCCTCCTTTACCAGGACACGGCCCTGCTTGGTGCTCTGCCCAGGGGCTGAGGTGCCCCAGCCTGGCTGGTGGACCATGGACCTTCCACAGTTCCCTCTGGTGATCTCGGGTGGTTCTCCTCGCCTTCTGTAGTTGCCTTTCTTTTTTTCTTTTTCTTTCTTCTTCTTTTTTTTTGAGATGGAGTTTCACTCTTGTTGCCCAGGCTGGGGTGCAGTGGTGCGATCTTGGCTCACCATAACCTCCGCCTCCCAGGTTCAAATGATTCTCCTGCCTCAGCCTCCCGAATAGCTAGGATTACAGGCATGCGCCACCACGCCCAGCTAATTTTGTATTTTTTTTAGTAGAAATGGGGTTTCTCCATGTTGGTCAGGCTGGTCTCGAACTCCCGACCTCAGGTGATCCTCCCACCTCAGCCTCCCACAGTGCCGGGATTACAGGCGTGAGCCACTGCACCTGGGCCTGTAGTTTCCTTTCATGTGAAAATGCTGATTGTCGCTCACTCTTCACCTGCTGTCACCTCACACCTCGGCCTCCCCAGACTCCCAGCTTGGTCCCCTTCCCTGAAGGAGACCCCTGAACACACCTGGGTCCCCACGCCTGCACCACAGCCTGGACACTGGGGGCAGTGAGCTGGGCAGTTGTGGGGCTGCATGCCTGTGGGGCTCTCACAGGTGTTTTCTAAGTGGCCTGGGTGGGGCCCGGGCAACCTACTGGACAACAGACCCTCAACCCATCCCCTGCCAACCTACCTCAGCCCTGAGCTCCTGGCAAGGGATGAGACAGCCTGAACTTCAGCCCTGGGAGGGGTGCGGGGGCTGCCGTCAGGTGCCTGCTGCTCCCTGTGCACCGAAGGTGGGCCACCTGGTTCTTCCTTCTCCAGGACCTCAGGCAGCCCATTACCCAAGGTGGCGGCTCCACTGTGGGGGCCAGGACAGGGGCGGAGGGTGGACAGCACGCCCACTGTGAATGCCCCGGCTGGGTCCTTGCCTCTCCGAAGGCTTCGTCACCAGGGCCCAGGTGACAGGAGGCTGTCATTGTGAAGGAGATTTAATCTTACAAAACCCTCAGGAGAGCAGTGAAGCCTCAGGGTGCTGGATTACCCGGAAGTGCACTCTGGGCTGGGGGCAGCAGCCGCGGTCATAACACGTGTGTGCCACACCAGGAAACCTGTCTGCTAAAATGTGCACATGGGCAGGCTGGCAGCACCTGGCTCTGGCTTGCTTGGAGTGGACGTTGGAACAGGTGGCCCCGGGTCTCAGCCTGACACTGCCCGGCACTGTGAGGACAGGGCGTTGCTGACACTGCGGGCTCAGGGTGGGGGTTTGTCTCCACGGCTGACCTTCTGGCCGAAGGAGCGTATGGGGCATGGTCTCAAGCAGGTCCCAGGATCCCTGACCCTCAGCCAGGCCCAGGCCTTGGCTCACGGCCCTCAGATGAACAGGCAGAGGGGGTCAGGACGGGGTGGACCAGAGCAGGCAGGGGGCCCTGGACAGAAGGGGAGATAGAAGGGGGCATGAGGGGCTGTCTCCTTGGTTTTGGGTCTTAAACAGCGTGTGGTTTTCTCTGTTTGAGGGGCAGCCTGCACCCAGAGCCTCCAATGGGCATGGCGTGTTTTGAGGGTGCAGGTGAATCGCTTTACCAGAGGCTCCCCCGGGACAGGGCCCATTCAGAAGGCCACCTCTCTCAGTGCAGCCAGCAGCAGGGCAGAGCTCTGGGGACCCCAAGCCGGAGGCCCACATGGGAGGGAGACACTGCCTCCAGTCACCCCTGGGGAGCCAGCATCTAGGGTCACTCCCGGTGTGGCTCCCTCCCTGCCAGGCACAGTTCACAGAGGCAGCTGCTTTGGGAAGTTTGGTGCCAGACCCCGCCAAGCCCCTGCCCGGGGCATCTCCTCCCGCACCCTTTGCCGCCGTCTTTCAGAAGGCTGCTCTCCCGAGCCAGGCCTGCGCGCCATCTCCTTTAGGCTCCTGCAGTTCCTCCGCTGGCCTCCATGCTGCCCCAAGCAGGAGCGTTGGATCTGTCATTTCCTGACGTTAACGGTTAACCTGAGGCTCTGCCGCCTGCAGGCTGAACACACTTTTCATTATTTCTCCGATTCCTTCAACTGTCACTGAGCCTGTCTCTGTGCCAGGCGCAGAGCTGCAAACCTAGGAAGACAGTGGTGAGCAGTTCACACTGCCCTTCTTCCTGCTGTGGAGTGCAGAAAAGGAAGCTCCAAGCTTGCACCTGGGGCGTGCAGAGCCACCTTCTGCCAAAGGCTCCTGAGCCTCATAGTTCAGGAGGGGCAGGAGGGGCTGATCGCCTTCACCCCAGAACAGCGCTTTGGCGATCCTTCACGCAGACACCAGTCCCCTCTGTCTAATCCTGTTCATCCTTGATGCCAATGTCAAATGCCACTTCCTCCATGAAGCCTTCCTGGATCCCTCCAGTCAGAATGAGTCCATTGTCCTTGAGCTTCTGAACCCACATCCTGGCCTTTCCAGAACTGGGCCTGCTGGCTTACACAGGAACCCTGCCTTCATAACTGGACTGTAGGCCCCACAGGGGTCTCATCTCTGCTCCAGGGGCCAGCCGGCACTCAGGAGGTCTTGGAAGTATGTGTCCCGATGGCTCAGCACTTTGCAATCACCATCTCAGGTGACCCTGCAGCCACTGTGAGGTGGGTGCTGGTCCCACCTCCTTCACAGGTGCCAGCTGGCAGGTGGTGGAGGTTTGAGGCCTGATCCTCTGGACTTCTGTGGTTTAATCAAAGGAGGCCACAGCTGCTCTGGGCCATGGCTCCTCCAGAGCTCATCACTGTGATTATTCATTTACCCCTTAGTTATCAGCTAGGACTTCACAGAGATTCCCGGGCTGAAAGTGAAAGAAAGGAGGGGACCCAGGAGGACCTGGAGGAGGCGCTGGGTGCTGTCCAGCTGCCTGGGCCTGAGCCGAGAGCTGCTGATCTCTGGACATCTTAAGTTCCAGGGCTCCAAAGACTGCTTTGCCCTGCGGACGCACTGCCATGGGTGCACTAGGTGTTTGATCACTGACAATGTAAAGTTCCTTATTCTCGGTTTTATCCTCTGTAGAAATGAGGATAAAATACTTGGCTTGTACAATTGTTGATAAATTCTAGATGTTGACCAGCATATAGTGGTTGCCCAATAAATTGTAAACACGATTGTTTTTGATGATTTTAAATAACTATTGAAAATCTATACACTATACAAATCCAGCATTGAATCTGTAGAGAGTATGCCCCACCCGTGCACCCAGGAGCTGCCTGCTTCCCTCCCTCTGCACCAGGCTGAGCTCCCAGACACCCCATCTTCCCTGCACCCCACTCAGTGGCTCCCCCTGCTCTTCCGATTCCTTGGGTCCCTTCTCCTGGCAACATACCTTCTCCACTCTGCTGCCTGCCTAGCGTCCACCCTGGCCACCACATCCAGACCCCACATCCCAGATGGCCTCCCTCAGCCCCCAGCCCCCACAAGCACATGCACACAGAATCATGCACACGTGTGCTTTTACCAAGGGCACACATCAGACACGTACAAATCCACTGACTTGCCATCGCCAGCTGTGTGTGAGCACAAAGGCGCAGCTCACCAGGTTTATCTGGCCCAGGCCTGGGAACCCTGAGCAGGGAGTCCCACCCCCTGCCGCAGGCTGGCTCTAGACTGATGCCATTTATCACTGGCTGAGGATGAGTAATTTTACCGTGAACACAGTTCAGGGTGATAGATGAGGGAGTGGGGGCAGGTGATAGCCGTGCTGCCTGCCCGCCCCGGAGGGAGGCTGGAAGGAGACTCCTGCCTGTTTATAACGGGATAGTGGCCCAGGAGGGGCACGTGGACGGAGGAGCCCCTGTCAGGGAGGCTGGCACAGCCACAGTAGGGCGGGGAGGCAGAGGACGCAGGCCTGGTCTCATCCATGTCCCGGGCCTTGTGAGGACCATGAGCAGAGCCCACTCAGGGAGACGTGGCCATCCCCCAAATCCTGCCCAGGGCCGAGGTCCCAGGAGCCCTATGCTGTGGGAGGATGGGGACAGGCGAGTGTGTGGCTCCAGTGTCCAGACAGAAGAAAAGGAGAGTTTCCCCTGAAGACCGCTACCATCCTCTCCCGGAGTCCTGACCTCACCTTTGGGTCATAGTCAAGCTCTGTGAGTTGACATCTCTTCAGCAGTGCTGGCCTCACCGCAGGTGCAGCTACGCTGCCCACAATAACAAGGAAGACTTTATCTGCTGGCCACGCACGTGTGCAGCGGCAGGGCTGGGTTTTCTGGAGCCTCTTCCACACTGTGGCCTGCTCAGCTGCCCACGGAGGGACGGCCTGGCAGCCTGGCGGGCACGCCCACCTCTAAAGTCCTGGGCCTCAGTGGGGAGGCTGAGGGCAGGCACAGGGTGCCCAGGGGGCGAGTTCCATCCCTGGCTGTCTGTTCAGGGCCTGCCGGGAGGGAGCCTGAGGGGCCCGGCTGGTTACCAGACACCCCCCTAGTTGCTCAACCAGGACCCCTCCAGATGCCGCCGCGAAACTCCCCCAGGTGTGGCAAACAAGTCCCGGGCCCTCAGGTGTGGTCGACCAGTCCCCCCGCCCCCAGTGATTGATCAAAGCACGACTCCCACCCCAGCTCCAGGGACCAGGCAGGTTGGGACCGACAGAGGCAGCCCCGGGAGACTCTGGCGGCGCCGTCAGGCACCCGCAGTCACTGCGGCTGACAGGAGATGGGGGCCCCCCTCTCCGCGGGCGCGGCCTCGGGGCCGCCGTGGGCAGCAGAGGCACCAGGGCGTCCAGGAAGTCTGGGCCCGCAGCTGCACCCGGGTCCCGCGCGCGCCGAGCCAATCCCGAGCCAGTCAGTCGCGCCCCCGCCAACCCCCCCCACCCCCATCCCCGCCGTAACCCTTCCCTCTCCGCAGCGCGGCCGGGTGCTGGCGCGGAGCGTGGGGGCCCCGGTCTCTGCTCAGGCAGAGGGCGCAGCTGCGGGTCCCAGCGCCAGGACCAGCCCAGCCGCGCCGCCGCCCTGGACGCCGCCCCTGCCCAGGACCCCCACCCGCGCCGGGCCCACCCTCGGTCCTTCCTCCCGGCCTGGGAGATAGCAGTGATGACACCAAAAACGACCACCGCATATACCAGCAACAGTGCGCCCGGGGGGCCTGATCCAGTGCCCTTCATGAATCCCGTGGCCCAGGAAATGGGCTGAGCAGAATCCCACCTGCTGCAGGGCCAAACCCCCCTCCCTTCCCCCCTGCCCCTCATTCCCTCCCCTCCCACCTGTCCCCTCATTCCCTTCCCCATCCCCTCCCCTCCCACTTGTCCCCTCTCCCCTCCCACCTTCCCCTCATCCCCTCCCCCTACTCCCCTCTCTCCTGTCTCCTCTCCTCCACCCCCTCCTCCCCTCCCACCTGTTCCCCCTTTCCCTCCCCCTTTCCCTCATCCCCTCCCCCACCCCTCCTCCCCCTCCCCTCCCTCTGTCACCTCCCCTGTCCCTTCCTCCTTTCCCTCTTCCTCTTCAGTATCTTTGCCTCCTCCTCCCTTTGCAGACACACTGCACACAGGCCTCTCCCAGGCCCTGCTTTCCTTTGAACCATACCTTGTCTCTTTTCCCTTTTTCAGGGAAACTTCCAAAGAACTGGCTGTGGTGGACACCCTATCTTTCTGGCTCTGTGACCTTCCCCTTCCAGCTGCTGCCCCCACCAGCCTGCACCCCTGTTCTGAGAGGCCATCCGCACCTCTCGGCGCCTGCCCTCCTGCCCGCCCTCCTGTGGGCCTGGCCTGCTCCACACCTGCTGTCCATGAACCTGCTGTCCACGAGGAGGCCCGGCTTGTGCTGCCCTCGGACTTGGCCACACTGGTTCCTGCTGCCTGCAGCTTCCATTCTAACAGGTGTGGGGCTGATCACGAACAAATCCACTAATGAATAAATAAGAAAACTTGTAGGTAGTTATCTGTGGAGAATTAAGGTGATTGTCACTGGGTCAGTCTGGGTGTCTAAGGCCCCATCCTGACAGGGGAACTGTGAGCCTCGCCTTGGCCAGAGGGAGACCCTTCAGGTGGAAGGAACAGCCTAGGAAGTCCCAGGGAGGCTTGGCGAGCAGGGGGCAGGGAGCCGGTGATGGGCCCTCCTCCCAGATCGGGGAGGGTCTGCACTCTCTCGGCTGGTCAGAAGGACTGGGCAGCACTCTCTTGGCTGGTCAGAAGGACCGGGCAGGAGGGAGGTGAAGAGGGTGTTTCTTAGCCCTGCGGGATCCCCGCGGAGGGGAAGTTTTCCTGAAAAAGGGAGGGTCCCATGGAGGAAGAGTCAGCTCCAGATGCTCCCTAATCCCAGAGAACACGGACTCCAGCAGGTAAAATCAGGTGCGCCCACAGCCTCACCTCTCCTCCTTGTCCCTTGAGGGTGGGCAAGGAAACAGACTGTGACCCCAGCCCCTCTGGCCAGGGCAAGAGGCTGCAGGGCCTGACATTCTCATCATAGAAAGAAGACTTTTTTTTTTTTTTTTTTTTTTTTAGGAGACACAGTCTCCCTCTGTTGCCCAGGCTGGAGTGCAATGGTGTGATCTCGGCTCACTGCAACCTCCACCTCTTGGGTTCAAGCAATTCTCTCACCTCAGCCTCCCCAGTAGCTGGGATTATGGGCGTGCAACACCACGCCATGCTGATTTTTGTATTTTTAGTAGAGAGATGGGGTTTCACCATGTTGGCCAGGCTGGTCTTGAACTCCTGACCTCAAATGATCCGCCCACTTTGGTTTCCCTAAGTGCTGGGATTACAGGCGTGAGCCACCATGTCCAGCCAATTTTTTTTTTTTTTAAGATAGGGTCTCACTCTGTCACCCAGGCTGACGTGCAGTGGTACTGTTTTGGCTCGCTGCATCCTGGGAAAGGAGACTGTAACAGGACTTTAAGGAACAGAAGCCTTTCAATGGCCGGAGAGTGACAGAAAAGTCTTAGGGAGGTAGGGGAAAACGAGAGGCCTGGGAGCCGGGCTCCAGGGACGGCGGTGGTTCAGCCTTCTCTCCGGCGGAGGTGCACCCAGCCCATGCTCCCTGCACTTCTGGCCTTCTCGGGTGTGGTGAATGAGTGTGCTTAAAGGGGAAGCGACAGCCCATGCTCCCTGCACCTCTGGCCTCCTCGGGTGTGGTGAATGAGTGTGCTTAAAGGGGAAGCGACAGCAGACTCTGGCGCTGGCTGTTCTGTCTGTGGCTAAGGAGAATGCCTGGGACGTGTGCTGCCTGCAGGGGTGGCAGGACACCAGCTGCAGAGACACCTCCTGTGCTGCCCTCCAGGGCGGGCTCCAGACTCTCTTCCCGGCTCCTGTGCACTTCAGGTGGGGGGGCCAGCTGAGTTGAAGGGGAGAGGCAGCTGAGTTTCCGGCACTGTCCTAGCCGGCTCTCCTTCATGACCACAGAGACCACCTTGCTCAGAGAGCTGCCCAGGGAGCTGCTGACTAGGGACCCCCACAATTTTGCTGAGTGAGAAAGGGCTGAGGGTGAAAAGCAGGCAGGTCTGAAAGCCAGAGGGCATCTCTGGTTGCACACAGGATGCTCTCGCCTCCAGCAGGAGGGTAGCAGAGCCCAGGGGACTAACCATGGAAGAAGGTGAAATACTCAACCAAGGCCAGAGGCCAGGGTCCTGGTTAGGAAAGCTGGAGGCCCTGGCGGACGCGGTGGAGACACCTGGGCAGACACCTGAGTCCCCACTCTTCCTGGAAACTCTGAGCCTATGCAATCAGCTCCTCCTTGGGCACTGGGCCTGAGAAAAGGCCAGCTCAACGGCACATGCTGGGCTGCTGCAGGACACAGCTAGTCCTGGCAAGAGGGTGGGTAGTGAGGAGGGCTTTGACCCAAGAAGATGGCCCTGGGCTGCTCCCGGGGCTGCCACTGAGGAGACTGAGCATGCTAAAGGCCAGGGTCTGCTGTGGAGGCAGGGGTTGAAGCTCCAGGAGGCCCAGAAGGAGCGGGGCCAGCCTGGCAGCAGGCCAAGGGCAAGAGTGCCTGGTGGTGTGGATCTGGGTGGGGGCTTGGTGGGCCGGGTCTAGGGCAGGGCTGGGGGCCAGAGGGGTCCTACCCATAGTTCAGGGAGATGGGAGGGTGGGCTTAGTGAGGATTTCAGACGTGGGCCTTCATGGTCTCCTGGGGGGTGGACGAAGCTGGTCGTGGTGGAGCCTGGGTGAGGGCAGAGGTGGTACACCCCAGAAGACCCTGCTCCAGGCCGCGGTGGGGTGGGCCCTGCAGCCAGCTTGACCTATTTATTCTATTGAGATGAAATTCACATAACAAAATTAATGACGTTAAAGCAAACAATTCAGTGGCATTTAGCGCTTTCATCTTGTTCTGCAACCCTGACCTCACCTCGTCCCAGAACACGTCCTCATACACATTAAGCAGTCGGTCCCTGTTGCCCCCTCCCGCGAGCTCTGGCAACCACGATGCCTTTTCTTTATCTGTGGATTCCCTGTTCTGGACATTTTCACGTTTCCCAGGCTCGTCCCTGTCGCAGCGACTGCCTGGGGGTGATGTTCCAGCTGCGCACTGGGCCGCCCTTTGCTGTGAACATTTGCCGCCTGCATGCGCCCAGTCTTCAGCTCTCTGGGGAGCGCCCGGGAGGGGAATTTCCGGGCCTATGGGAATTTCGTGCTCAACTTTCTGAGGAAGGTCCTTTTGCACCGCGGCTGCACCCACCCCGACAATGCGCGAGGGGGTCCAACGCCTCCATCTCCTCGGCAGCACTTACTTCTGCTTTTCTGAAATCACAGCCATTCTAGTGGATGTGCCTGGCTGGGTTTCTGTCTGTTTTCTCGGTGAACGTGAACGGGGGTTTCGGGCACAGGCGGGGACAGCAGTGAGGAATCGGCGGACGCCCAGGGCCCCCTCACTGGGTGCCCTGCCGGGGTTCCCTGGGACGCGGCGGGGCGGGGAGGGGACCCAACAGCCTCCCCGCGCCACGAACGTCCCCAACAGCCTCCCCCGCAGCCTTCCCGCACCCCCCGGCACCCCCGACCCTCCGCCCCCCTCCCCTCACCCGCCTCCCCGCGGCGGAGTCCGGCAACGCTCAGAACCCAATTTCCGCGGACAGATCCTCCCGGAACGTGAGCTCTTGACTTTGGAGTCCAGGAAAGACCCCGGCGCTCCGGGCACGCGGCCGTCGTGGCCGCGCGGCTCTTTGTGTTTGCGGGAGGCGGCGGCGCGAGGAGCTGTGGCGCCCCCTGGTGGCGGAGTGCGGCCTGCGCTGGGCGCTGCGGAAGCGGCCACGTTCGGAGGAGGCGGCCACGTTCGGAGGAGGCGGCCACGTTCGGAGGAGGCGGCCACGTTCGGAGGAGGCGGCCACCCGGGCCTGGCGGTGGAGGGGGAGGAGGAGGAGGGGGAGGAGGAGGAGGGGGCGGGGCCGGGGCCGGCGGCGTCTTTGGACCCCGCGGCTTTGAGGGGGCCCCGGCACTCACGCCCTGACCCTGGCGTCCTGAGCCTGCGTCCAAGGGGTTGCCACCTGCCCCGATGCCGCCCCCCCCACCCCCCCCACCCTCTGCTGCGTCCTGGGCTCTACACCCACTGGGGTGGAGGGCTCGCTTCTAATAAAAACGGCAGGACCAGGAAGACCAGGACCCCGGGCCCCTGGGAGTCGCGCTGTCCTCTGCACTGGCCCCTTGTGCATCCTTGTCCCCCTCAGCCCCTCCAAACCCCCAGCCCTCCGCCCCAGGCCTCCCACCCTCCACTCTGAGTGCAGCAGGAACCTCGTGGGATGAGCATGTGGAGGGAGCTCCCCGGGATGCTGGGCTGGGCACAGGGTCTGCAGGGGCCGACGGCCCCTACGCTGACCTTCCAGAGCTCCCTCTCCAGCCACCCGGGCTCGCCCTGCTGGAAACAGAGCTGCCCCAACCTTGTGCCCGCTGGGCCTCTGTGCAGGGTTCCCAGGACTGCCTTCTGGACAACTTCCCTGCTGGGGTTCTGACAGCGGGGTGGACAGCCTTGCCCAGCCTCAGGGCCGTGCAGCGCCAGGGGTAAATGTGGCTCTCCTTGCACCGCTGCGCCTAGGGCTGCCCTAAGGAAACACAGTCGGTCTCCAAGGCTGGGGCTGCCTCCATGGATGCAGACGGCCCACTGGGGGACTTGAACATCTGTGGATTTGGGTATCTGTGGGGATCCCGGAATCAGTGCCCCACAGATACTGAGAGATGACTGTACCACAGACTGGGTAGGTTAAACAGAAATTAATTTTCTCACAGTTCTAGGGGCTGGAAGTCCAGGGTCAAGGTGTGAGCTGGGCCTTTCCTGGCGAGGGCTCATACCTGGCTTGCAGACGGCCGCCTGCTCTGTCCCCACACGACGGAGACAGGGAGTGGGTGCTCTGGTGCCTCTTTTATAAGGACACGAATTCTATCAGATCAGGGCCCCACCCTTAGGGCCTCATTTGACGTTAATTACTTTCTTAGAGGGCCCGTTGAACACTTGTTCAATGAACCAGTTGATGAAAAAGATCACAGTCACACAAGCTAAACCGCAGCACACACCACGCATTGATGGGGAGGTGGTGCGGAGTCAGAGTGTGTGTCCCCCCGCCCCAAATTCCTGTGCTGAGGCCCTAACCCCCAGGACCTCAGAATATGGTTGTTTGGAGATGGGGTCTTTAACGAGGCGATTAAGGTTAAATGGGGTCATGGGGCGGGCCTTGATACAATCTATAAGAAGAGGAGATGAGGATTTAGGGAGAAGACGGTGTCCACAAGCCAAGGAGAGGCCTCTGGAGAAGTCAGTCTGTGGACACCGTGACCGCGGACCTCCAGCCCCCAGAATCAGCAAATAAACGCTTGCTGAAGACGCCGCGCAACCGGCGGGGCTCGGTTATGGCGGCGGCACTGACTAGCACAGGGGGCAACTCTTCAGCCCCTCACACGGACCCGCATCCCGGGCCCCCTCGTCCCCTCACACGGACCCGCATCCCGGGCCCCCTCGTCCCCTCACGCCGGACCCGCATCCCGGGCCCCCTCGTCCCCTCACACGGACCCGCATCCCGGGCCCCCTCCTCCCCACACGCATGGGCACCCTCTTTATCCAAATCCAGTCTACCTTTCAAATGAGGAATCTTGAACCTGGATTGACCTCCCAGAACTCAGGTGAGGGGGGATTATTATTATTACGATTTTTTTTTTTTTTTTTTTTGAGACAGAGTTTCACTCTGGTTGCCCAGGCTGGGTGCAATGGCGCGATCTCGGCTCACTGCAAGCTCCGCCTCCCGGGTTCATGTGATTCTGTCTCAGCCTCCCGAGTAGCTGGGACTACAGGCACCACCACGCCCAGCTAGTTTTTTTGCATTTTTAGACCGGGTTTCACCATGTTGGCCAGGCTGGTCTTGAACTCCTGAGCTAAGGTGATCCACCCACCTCGGCCTCCCAAAGTGCTGGGATTACAGGCATGAGCCACCGCTGCCGGCCTATTATTACTATTAATTAGCCCCACAAACCCACCCCTCTCTCCTGTCTGGGAGCCCAGCCTAGGTTCTCCTTCTAGGCAGTGCAGGGCAGTGTGGGCTGGAGCATTGGTCAGTGTTGGCCAGAATGGCCGTCCTTCCCCTGAGGTGAGGACCCAGGAGATGAGCGGGGGGTGCTCTGTCCACTTCCAGGTTTTGGGCTCTGTTGGGAGACACCCAGGAGTTGCCCCTCCTGTAGGTGACCCTGAGTGCTCCTGAGCTGTACAGTCGCATGGCACCTCCAGAGGGGAAGTCACCCTCCTGGGGCCGCTAAGTCACCTGGTGTCACACCCACCTCCAGCCGCCTCGCTCTCTCCACCCAGGGTCTAGCATGAAGACTGGCCTCAAGATGAGGTGCTCATGGGCACCTCCCAGACACACACCACACCCTGATGTTTCTTGGTAAACAGGTTGCCTACATTTCATGCCTAATTTGTGTTAACCGAAGAAATTCATATTTTAAACATTTTGCATAACTGGAAATGTATTCCAAAATGTTTCACTTTTGACATAGTTTTGTGAAAAGGTGAAAACAGGACACGCTTGTGTACACACATGCCTACATGGAGGTAGGGAAGCATGTAGTCAGCACTCCTAAAAGCAGCCCTCGAGTGTCTGCTCTGTGTGGGCATTAGGAAAGGGAGGAGCAGGCGGGGTGGCTGTTGCCACCCTGAGTGTCAGGGAGTTTATGCACCATCTTTACCGCTAGACTGTGAGCTCCTTGGGGGCACACCGAGTCTCTGTCACGATGGATTTGCCTAGCAGGTGCTCTGTAAACACTTGTTCAATGAACCAGCTGACGAAAAAGATAAAACGCTCCATTTACAGGCCCAGCAATAGTAAAACGAACACTGCTGTGGCTCCCACTTTGAGAACGCATGTTGCAAACGTGTCATATGTCCTGTGAGTGACACACACTCTCTCCACAAACTCCAGCCTGGCTTCTCGAGGCCTCCTCTGGGCAAAGCCCCGTCTTTGGTCTGTGAAGACTTGGATAAAACAGCAACATAGTTTCTCACAGCCCAAGGGTCTGCCATCGCCACATGCCCACCTGAGCAAACTGAAGGCTGTGGAAGAAACTCCTGTTCCGACACCTGAGGAGACACCTGGGCAGCTGCCAACCAGGTGGGCTGAATGCACATGGACCAGCCCCTGCCCACCTCCACTGAGCCCCTGGTTTCCCTCTTTTCTTGTACTCTCTCTGTTTTCACTTTACATACACTCTTTTTTTTTTTTTTTTGGACACAGGGTCTCACTCTGGTTGCCCGGGCTGGAGTGCAGTGGTGCAATCTTGGCTCACTACCACCTTGACCTCCCAGGCTCCAGCGATCCTCCCACCTCAGCCTCCCAAGTAGCTGCGACTACAGGTGTGCGCCACCACACCTGGCTAATTTTTGTATTTTTAGTAGAGATGGGGTTTTGCCATGTTACCTAGGCATGTCTCCAACTCCTGAGCTCAAGTGATCCACCAGTCTTGGCCTTCCCAAGTGCTGGGATTGCAGGTGTGAGCCACCATGCCCAGCCTACTAAATAAACTCTTTTTAAAGAACGGTTTTAGATTCACAAAACAATTGAGAAGACGGAACAGAGTTTACAAACGCCTGGCACCCAGTTCCGCTAGTACTAACTTGTTACATTAGCGTGGCACTTGTTACAACTACTTGTTACAACGAATGCACCAATATTGATGGATTCTTATTAACTAAAGGCCACATTTTATTCAGATTTTCTTAGTTTTTACATAATGTCCTTTTCTTTTCCAGGATCCCAGGATATATTCCATTTAGTAATCAAGTCTCTTTAGGTTCCTAAACTGCGAGTTTTTCAGACTTTCCTTTTCCCATGACCTTGGCAGTTTTGAGGAGGGCCGGTCAGGTATTTTGGAGAATGTCCCTCAATTAGGATTTGTCTATTTTCCTCACTATTATACTGAGGTTCTGGTTTTTTTTGGGGAGAAATACCCAGTCAAGTGTGCAGAGGTCAAGTGATCACTGCCGATGTTAACCCTGGTCCGTCTTCACTCCACCACTGACCTCCACTCTGCACTCCTGAGAAGGAGGTCGCTGCGATGAGCCGCGTTGGAGAGGTGGGGAGTTAGGCTGGATCTCCTCAAGAGTGGAGCCTCCACTTAGGTTATTTAGAACTATTCTGCACTGGAGATTTGTCTGTTCTCCCCCATGATAGATATTTAACCTCACGTTTACATATCAGGATGGACTCAAGTTCCCTTTAAAATGTGGGGTGACTGTGGGGGCAGGGAGGTCTGTGAAGGGGCAGGGTCACCTGTTGCCATGAGGAGGGTGCTGTTTGTGCATGTGACGCTGTGTGTGGGAGGCCTTGGGCCTGGGATGGTGTGGAAGGGCCAGCGCAGGAATCTGAGTGGGCTGGCATCTCTGGCCTCAGCCAGCAGGACCACCCCCTGCTCACTTGCCCAGATTTTATCTCCAGCATCTCCTTTATCCTCATTCCTCACACAGGTTTTGTCTCCCATCCCACCCCATCCCTGCATCCCATCCTGTTTCAGCCAGTGTCCCACTTCCTGGGCTGGTACCCGTCTCCCTGCAGCCGGGGTGCACGTGCTGAGCCATCAGTGGACCTGTCTGGCCACAGTGTAGGCCTCTGTGAGCCATGGGATGAGCCAGGCTCCCTGGGGGACAGTGGGGCAGGAGTACAGCTGACGATGCCACGCTGTTGTGCTAAACATCTTCTGATTTTTTTCAGAAGAAGCCAGAAATCCAGATTTTTAAAACATGGAATCTCCTTAATCGCCCTTTCAGAATCAACATCCTGGTGTGCCAGGCTCGTCCTGGGTCTCCAAGCGATTTCCCCCTTCGTTCCCCACTCTCTCTGATGTCCCTGAAACCCCTCGGACACCGGAGCTGATGTATTGGCCGCTCGTCCCCATATCTGCCACAGGGCTCCATGCCACGTGCTTTCTGCTCAGGCCCGTGTTATTGGACTGCAGATCTGGGGTGAGTGCCCATCATCCAGCACTGATTTGGATCCATCTGTGGACGCCGTGTCTGAGCACTTAGGAGTATTCCGTGCAGGCACCCCCCATTCTGGTTTGCTTATTCCCTCATTGTGGGCCAGAAGGTGCCCCCAGCCGGGCGCGGTGGCTCACGCCTGTAATCCCAGCACTTTGGGAAGCCCGGCTCACGAGGTCAGGAGATCGAGACCATCCTGGCTAACACGGTGAAACCCCGTCTGTACTAAAAACACAAAAAATTAGCCGGACGTGGTGGTGGGTGCCTGTAGTCCCAGCTACTCGGGAGGCTGAGGCAGGAGAATGGCGTGAACCCGGGAGGCGGAGCTTGCAGTGAGCCGAGATCGCGCCACTGCACTCCAGCCTGGGCGACAGAGCGAGACTCCGTCTAAAAAAAAAAAAAAAAAAAAAGAAGGTGCCCCCAACTCTCAGGATCTGAAGCAAAGCTGAAATGAGTGCATCCACAGCTGTTCCCTCGCAGTTCCGGAAGCGGCCTGGAGCAGAGGCTGCATCACAGGACGTGAACACTTCACGTTGCCGAGTGCCGGCAGAGTGCGTTCTGGAAGACGCCCATCCGCTCACAAGCTCCCAGTGGTGCCTCAGGACCTCCACCTGTCACATGTTTGCCGACCGCTGTGTACATATAAGGGGTACAGCGGTGTGTGACTTTTGTTTTTTAATGCATTCAGTTGGAAGAGTTTAAATGTTGAAATGAGAATGACTTAATATTGGTTACTGTTGGGAACAGGCCCCCCAAAATCTGGCCATAAACTGGCCGCAAAACTGGCCATAAACAAAATCTCTGCAGCACTGTAACATGTTCATAATGGCCATAACGCCCACGCTGGAAGGTTGTGGGTTTACCGGAATGAGGGCAAGGAACACCTGGCCCGCCCAGGGTGGAAAACCGCTTAAAGACGTTCTCAAACCACAAACATAGCGTGAGCGATCTGTGCCTTCAGGGCATGCTCCTGCTGCACTTAACTAGCCAGACCCAACCCCTTTATTCCGGCCCATCCCTTCATTTCCCATAAGGGATACTTTTAGTTAATAGAAACAATGCTAATGACTGGTTTGCTGTTAATAAATATGTGGGTAAATCTCTGTTCGGGGCTGTCATCTCTGAAGGCTGTGAGACCCCTGATTTCCCACTTCACACCTCTATATTTCTGTGTATGTGTCTTTAATTCCTCTAGTGCCGCTGGGTTAGGGTCTTCCTGACCGAGCTGGTCTCTGCAAGTGGCGTCCATCGTGGGGGCTCGAATCCAGGTCAAAGGGTCACCAGAGCGACGGTTGGAGAACATGGAACCAGCTGGAGGACACCTGAGTACTCTTAAAACCATCCCCGTGGTGAGTAAGAAGGGGAGCTTGGAAGCATCAGGGTAACAATGGGACAGGCGTGGGGTCTGGTGCGTTTCACCTTGGAACCTTTTCACACTGAGGAGGAGGAGGAGGAAGGACAGTATAGCGACGTAACAGAAGAGGTTACAGACCAGGTTTGTTTGCCAGCTAAAGCTAAAGCGGCAAAGGAGGGAGAGGTTCATCCCTACCCTTCTGCACCCCCTCATTATTATTTTGAAGAAAATGACCCTCCAGATATTTCTTTTCCAGAGGACTGTGGGCGAAAAGTAGTTGCCCCAGTGACTGTTCGAGCAGCGCCTGGAGCGACCTCTCTCAGTTCTATTCAGGCAGGAATTCAGCAAGCTAGAAGAGAGGGTGATTTAGAGGCTTGGCAGTTCACTGTTAGAATACACCCCCGGCTCAACAGGGAAATATTATAGCTACATTTGAACCTTTTCCTTTTAAATTACTCAAAGAATTTAAAGAAACTATTCATACTAAAAAAGAATGTAGAAAAAAATCAGTGAGTCAGGCTGCCAGATAGGGGAAAAAAGAAAACTGCTGAGCCTGAAATATGTCCAAAATGTAAAAAAGGAAATCACTGGGCTAACCAGTGTCACTCTAAGTTTGATGAAGAACGGAACCCAATTTCGGGAAATGCCATGAGGGGCCCATCCTAGGCCCATTCTAAACCGGGGCATTTCCAGCTCAGGCCATTCCCTCACGCCCGTAGAATGTCTGTCCCCCGCCACAGCTGGTAGTGTTACAGTAGATTTATGCTGCACAAAAGCTGTGAGCCCTCTACCTGGGGAACCCCTGCAAAAGGTCCCAACAGGAGTCTGTGGACCCTTGCCAGCAGGGACGATAGGATTACTTTTAGAAAGGTCTAGTTTAAGTTTAAAAGGGGTACAAATACATACAGGAGTCATTGATTCAGATTACAATGGGGAAATTCAAATTGTTATATCTACTTGTGTTCCCTGGAAAGCAGAGCCAGGAGATCGGCTCCTGCTTGTGCCGTATGTGGGAATGGGAAAAAGTGAAATTAAATGAACAGGAGGATTTGGAAGCACAAATAAACAAGGCAAAGTGGCTTATTGGGTAAATCAAATTACTGATAAACGTCCTACCTGTGAAATAACTATTCAGGGAAAGAACTTTAAAGGTTTGGTAGATACAGGAGGACATTTCAATTATTTCTCTACAGCAGTGGCCATCCGCGTGGCCAATTCAACCCACTCAATTTAACATAGTTGGAGTTGGTAAAGCCCCTGAAGTATATCAAAGTAGTTATATTTTGCATTGTGAAGGGCCCAATGGACAACCTGGGACTATTCAACCAATTATAACTTCTGTACCTATAAATTTATGGGGGAGAGATTTATTACAACAATGGGGAGCACAAGTTCTAATTGCAGAATAATTATATAGCCCTCAAAGTCGACATATAATTCATGAAATGGGGCATGTTCCTGGTATGGGACTAGGAAAATATTTGCAAGGTTTGAAAGAACTGCTTCAAGTGGAAAGACAAAGTTCCTGCCAAAGATTAGGATATCATTTTTGACGGCGGCCATTGTTAAGCCTCCAGAACCTACACCTTTACAAATGGTTAACAGATAAGCCAATATGGATAGAATAATGGCTGCTAAGCAAAGAGAAACTGGACGCTTTAGAGAAATTAGTTACTGAACAATTAGAAAATGGACACATAGCTCCAACATTTTCCCCTTGGAATTCTCCAGTTTTCATAATTAGGAAAAAATCAGGTAAATGGAGAATGTTAACTGACTTAAGAGCCATCAATTCCGTTATACAACCTATGGAAACATAACAGCCAGGATTGCCTTCTCTTACTATAATTCCAAAAAACTGGCCTTTAATAGTCATAGATTTAAAAGACTGTTTCTTTACTACCCTTTTAACTGAGCAAGACTGTGAACGGTTTGCATTTACAATTCCTTAAGTAAACAACCTGCAGCCTGCTAAGCGTTTTTATTGTTTCACAGATGGATCTAGTAATGATAAAGCTTCTTATTCTGGATCAAAAGGTAAAGTTTTCCAGACGCCCTATATTTCAGCTCAAAAAGTGGAGCTTGTAGCTGTAATTGAGGTATTGACTGCTTTTGATATGCCTATTAATGTGATTTCTGATTCTTCATACGTGGTTCATTCCACACAGTTAATTGAAAATGCTCAGTTATGATTTCATACAGATGAACAACTGATAATAAAAACAAAAAGGGGGGAAACAGGGATTATGGGACAGCCCAGACACAATTGAATCTAGCATTATTAACTTTCAATTTTTCGAGCCTGCCCAAAGGCCAGATGTTATCAGCAGACGAACAGCATCTATAGAAACCAGCTGCAAAGACAGAAGCAGAACAACTGGTTTGGTGGAGAGATCCAATAACAAAAAGTTCGGAAATAGGTAAAATAATAACTTGGCGTAGAGGTTATGCTTGTGTTTCTCCAGGACCGAGTCAACAGCTGATTTAGATACCATCAAGACACCTGAAACTTTATCATGAGCCAGATGCGGAGAAAGAGATTAAAAGCACAATCATCATTGAAATTACAGAGCTTCCGGCTGGGCGCGGTGGCTCACGCCTGTAATCCCAGCACTCTGGGAGGCCGAGGTGGGTGGATCACAAGGTCAGGAGATCGAGACTATCCTGGCTAACACAGTGAAACCCTGTCTCTACTAAAAATACAAAAAATTAGCTGGGTGAGGTGGCAGGCGCCTCTAGTCCCAGCTACTCGGGAGGCTGAGGCAGTAGAATGGCATGAACCCGGGAGGCAAAACTTCAGGTTTTGCCAAGAATGACACTGTAAATGTAACAAAGCTTCTGTGCTTGTTAGTGAACACCAACTCAGCTACTCTCCTGTATTCGGAGATCAGGATGAAATGAAAAGAACAAGCGGGCTGGGCGCGGTGGCTCACGCCTGTAATCCCAACACTTTGGGAGGCTTAGGCGGGTGGATCACCTGAGGTTGGGAGTTCGAGACCAGCCTGACCAACATGGAGAAACTCGGCCTCCCAAACTGCTGGGATTACAGGCACAAGCCACTGTGCCCAGGCCTATATATATATATATATATATATATATATTTTTTCTTTTTGACACAGAGTCTTGCTCTGTTTCCCAGGCTGGAGTACAGTGGTACAATCTCGGTTCACTGCAACCTCCACCTCCCAGGTTTGAGCAGTTCTCCTGCCTCAGCCTCCCGAGTAGCTGGGACTACAGGTGCACACCACCACACCCAGTTAATTTTTGTATTTTCAGTAGAGACGGGTTTTTGTCATGTTGGCCAGGCTGGTCTCGAACTCCTGGCCTCAAGTGATCCACCTGCCTCAGCCTCCCAAAGTGTTGGGATTACAGGCATGAGCCACCATGCCTGGCTTCTAGTGCACACTTTAAACCTGATGGCCAAATAACATGAAAGAAAATTCAGAACTCAAATAGTTTATATTTTTAAAAACCCTAAAATGAAAAAGTCTCAGTTCTTTGGCCTATCTATTTTTTTTCCCTGCCTACTTTGAATCTGCTGACTTGTCTACTGGTGATGAGATGAAACTTACTGTCTGTGGTATTACCAATTCAAGGTTACTTGGCTGAAGAAAAACAAAAGAATGAAATAATTCTTTATTTTTTTCTCTTTTTGAGACAAGGTCTCTCTCTAAGGTCTCACTCTGTTCCCCAGGCTGGAGTGCAGTAGTGGGACCATAGCTCACTGTCACCTCAACCTCCCAGGCTCAGGTGATCCTCCTGCCTCTTCCTCTCCAGTAGCTGGGACAATAGGCATGCACCACCATGCCTGGTAATTTTTTATCTTATTCTTAGTAGAGATTGGGTCTCACTATGTTGCCCAGGCTGGTCTCAAACTCCTGAGCTCAAGTGATCCTCTTGCCTCAGCCTCTCAAAGTGCTGGGATATAGGCATGAACCACTGTGCCCAGACAAAATAGTTCTTTTATAAACACAAATAATTTTAAAAGTATTGATAAAATAAAAATAGAAATGTCTTCAGAATTGTCAGCATACATTTTTGACTGTGTTTTATATTTACATTTGCTAGATATTTTAAGGTGCTAGGGTTTGGCATGAAGGTTATAAAGCTATAAACACAGGAAAAAAAAAGAATATTTGTTTTTGTGATTTTTTAAATACATAAGACGAATTTAATACGGTTTGTTGAACAAAAGTAATGGAATTTTCTGAGTTATTGGTAAAATACCCATGTATTTAACTTTGAAGTCCTCACTTACGTGAACACCTGATATTCACAGGCTATAACATGGTTAACAAGAAAATAACCTAGAAATGATGACTAGCTTTGCCTAATACCTCAGTTCTCACAAATACTCTAGATAAACTGTTAAAAATAAGTAAATGTAAATGGATACATGTCTATCCAAGATATCTTAATGTATTTTTGAAATTTTTTTGAGACAGTGTCTCTGTCTGTCACCCAGGCTGAAGTACAGTGGTATGATCACAGCTCACTGCAACCTTGACCTCCTGCCCTCAAGGGATCCTCCCACCTCAGCCTCCCAAGTAGCTGTAATTACAGGCATGCACCACCATGCTCAGCTAATTTTTATTTTTTTTGTAGAGTCAGCATCTCACTATTTTGCTCAGGCTGGTCTCATGATACTCCTGCCTTGGCCTCCTAAAGTGTTGGGATTACAGGTGTGAGCCACCATGCCCAGCCTATTTTTGAAATTTTAGTTATGTTAAATTAAATAATAGATACTCATTAACTATCTGGGTTATTTCCAATTTAAAAAGTTATGTTTCAGCCCAGGCATGGTGCCTCACGCCTGTAATCCCAGCACTTTGGGAGGCTGAGGCAGGTGGATCACCCAAGGTCAGGAGCTCAAGACCAGCCTCACCAACATGGAGAAACCCCGTCTCTACTAAAAAATACAAAAAATTAGCCAGGTGTGGTGGTGGGTGCCTGTAATCCCAGCTACTTGGGAGGCTGAGGCAGGAGAATTGCTTGAACCCGGGGGGCGGAGGTTGCAGTGAGCCGAGATTGTTCCATTGCACTCCAGCCTGGGCAACAAGAGCGAAACTCCATCTTAAAAAAAAATGTTTTAGGAACACATATTTCTAAATTATGAAATTATTCTCATCTGTAAGATACTGCTATATGACAATTCAAGATTTCTTGCTTCCTAGGTTTTTTATTAAAATAAGGGTTACTAAGTATTAATATTGTGGTAGATATATGTGATTAAGACTACTAGATGCAAGAGAAACAATTCTGTATGCAAAATGTATACCAGTTTTTGTTTCAGAGAAAGTAAATTCGCTTAGAGATTTTTAAGGATTATTTTAAATTGAAGGAATAAAAAAGATAGATAAAACTAAATGTGTATAAAAAGTTGGAAAAGATGGAAAAAATTATACAAGGTTATTAAAAGTTTACGTAAATCTTACCTCGAGGTCAAAACTGATTGAGCTCAGATAGATTGTTTATAAAGATTATTTAAATTAGCTGTAATATTAAAAACATAGTGATGCAAAACTAAAAATTTTGGTTAAAACAACAAGGTTTTCTTAAAGTATTTATTTGCTCTTAATGAAGTAATAAATATTGACTTTTAATCCTGAAATCTGTTACTATAAAAACTTTTCAGATTTGTGTATCAGAAATTCAACTTTTCCTGTACTTTCATGTTACACATGACTCACAGATCACATCATTGTCTTCTGTTCCTTCTTGAGAAGGGAGAGAAGGCTTGGCTTTTCTGCTTGGCTGGGATGATAACTCCTTCTGGTTTTTCATCAGGTCTAATTTTGTACTCTTGGCTTTTAAATACATCTTAATTACTTCATGTAACCAGGAAACTTCCATGCTATCACTGTGAGCTGTGGATCCCCACTGCTCTATGCTATGGTTTTCCTGTTTACATTCCTCTGTAATATTATGCTCACTCATGACCCTGGACAAACTCTTTGTATGTGGGTACAAGAGGAGGTCTGGGCAACTTTTCAGGAACCTTCAGATCACATGGGCTCTGCTGCGTTTTGGTTTCCATGTCGAGATGTTGCTAGCCAAGGCTGCAAGGTGGCTGAGGGACCATGCCTAGGTCTCTGTGGTTGGGGCTTGAACATGATCAAGGTCCAGCCAGAGAGCTCCTGCCCCCTGCAGTCTCTCCATCCTCTATCTAGATGCCTGCAGAATGTTCACTTCCAGAAGGTGTATTGAAAAGTGCTTCCCAGTTTATCACAGTGCACATATTGAAAGGTGCACTAGGAGCTGGGAGACAATAGACTGAAAACTGACACAGGAGACGCTGGGTCATAGCAACGAAGAGAAGCTGAAAAGGAGTGGGAAGGAACTAACTGTAATTTTACATCAATGATCTGCATCTTTGTTTTGATGGTTTGTGGCAACCAAAATGACTATTCTTTCTACCCTCCTAGTTCAGACGTAGCCTGAGACTTTTTTTTTTTTTTTTGAGATGAAGTCTCACTCTGTCACTCAGGCTGGAGTGCAGTGGCATGGTCTGGGCTCATTGACTACGACCACCAGAACCCCCTTGTTGACCCGTGATGGATGTGAAATCAATTGAGAAGTCAAGGCCAGGTGCAGTGGCTCACGCCTGTAATCCCAACACTTTGGGAGGCTGAGGCAGGCAGATCATGAGGTCAGGAGATCGAGACCATCCTGACTAACATGGTGAAACCCCATCTCTACTAAAAATACAAAAAATTAGCCGGGCCTGGTGGCAGACATCTGTAGCCCCAGCTACTCAGGAGGCTGAGGCAGGAGAATCACTTGAACCCAGGAGGTGGAGGTTGCAGTGAGCTGAGATTGCACTACTGCACTCCAGCCTGGGTGACAGAGTGAGACTCCATCCACCTCCCCACCCCCAACAAAAGAAAAAAAAGAAGAAAAGAAAAGAAGTCAACTTTGCTGTTGACGCCATTGAGGTTTAGGGGCTTGTTACACAGCATCACCTGTCCTGACCAATGCATGACTCATTTCATCCTTGGCACAGCTCCTGAGAGAAGGGGCTTTATCCTCATTTCACAAGTGAAGAGTCAAGTCTCAGAGAGGTTAGCAGCACGAGCAAGCTCACACAGTGAGGGGTGGAGCTTGGATTTGAATCCAGGTCTGTCTAACCTCAAAGACTGAAGTGGGGATGAAAATAAGTTGTCATTGTTGTTTGCGTGTCACCCAGGTCATGTAACTCTTGTCTAGGCTCTGCCTACGGGGGCTTTGTGACATATCTCTGCACTGATCGCCCAGGTGATGGGACTCTTGTCTAGGCTCTTCTGTCCTTGGATTGTAACCTTGCAGGATCTTGAACCCATATCCTTTCAGGGATCATAGAAGTGAGCACATCAAACCTGACATGATAAAGTTGTGGAAAAGTGGGCAATATTGCCAAATGCAAAATATCTGGGCTATATTTTGGTCTGAAATCACCATTTGCGATTCTGGGAAGATAGGGAATATGGAGGTCAACTCCCATAGGGATGTTGTATAAGACTCCAAGCCCTAAGTCAATGATCTGAACCCTGTGGATCAGCACTCTCCATGTAATGGGGCATCTTAACCCATTTCATGCTGCTATAACAGAATACCACAGACTAGGGAATCTATAAAGAAAAGAAATTTATTTCTTAGAGTTCTGGAGGCTAGGAAGTCCAAGGATGAGGGGTCTGCATCTGGTGAGGGCCTTCTGGCTGTGTCATCTCATGGCTGAAGGCAGAAGAGCAAGAGTTTGAGAAAGAAAGAGAGCAAAAGGGGCTGAACATGCTTTTAATACAAGCCCACTCCCAAGATAACTAACCCACTCCTGAGATAATGACATTAATCCATACATGGGGGCAGAATCTTATAACCTAATCACTCTTATTAGGCCCCGCCTCTCAACACTGTCATATAGAGGATTAAGTTTCCAACACGTGAGCTCTGGGGGACACATGCAGACCATAGCATGGGGGATTGATGAGTATATGGGAGGGAACAGTCATGAATATTTTGGCTGAGGGTTGTGTTTGAGAGCTGAAGCCATGGTCCATCATGGCACGGCACACATAGACCTTTGAATGCTCTCAGAAATGAATATTGAACAGTGTAACTCATGGCAGAAGGTGGAATATTTAAAAGGCAGAACTGCTTGGGTCAAGTAAAAGAGTGAACAAACAGCCTGTAGCCTGTGGCTAGCTCCTCTTCCCTTCCCGTCCCCACCTTTCACCTTTCTCTCTTTCTTTCTTTTCCTCCCTCCCTCCCTCTCTCCCTCCCTGTCTCCTTTCCCTCCCTCCCTCCTTCCTTCCTCTCCCTTCCTCTTTCTCTCCCTCCCTGCTTCCTTGTTTCTTTCCTTCCTTCTTTCCCTTTCCCTCTTTCTCTCCCTCCTTCCTTCCTCTCCCTTCCTCTTTCTCTCCCTCCTTCCTTCCTCTCCCTTTCTCTTTCTCTCCCTCCCTGCTTCCTTGTTTCTTTCCTTCTTTCCCTTTCCCTCTTTCTCTCCCTCCTTCCTTCCTTCTCTCCTTCTCTCTCTCTCATTTCCTTCTTTCTCTCTTTCCATCTTTCTCTCCCTCCATCCTTCCTTCTCTCATTCTTTCCTTCCTTCTCTCTCTTTCCTTGTCTCCTTCCTTCTTCCTTCCTTCCTTTCACCCTGCCTTCCTGCCTTCCTTTCTTCTCTCTTTCTTTGACTGATGTGTTCTGAGCCCAAGCACCCTGTGGGGTACAAAGTGGTACCAAAATTGACTCAAGAATCAAGAAGAAATAGAAAACCTAAGAAGTACTATAATGTGAAGAAAATAAAATCTCTAGTAAAATAAAATCTTTCACAAAGGAAGGACTAGGCCCAGACGGTTGTATGAGCAAATTTTACAAACTTTCAAAGAATGGATAATTCTAATTATGTCCCAAACAACCGTAGCTAGGAATATTAATGCTTGATTTTTCAAGAGCCTCATTTCCTAAAATCTGTAGGTTCAAAGGTAGATTGGCATGTGTTGGAAATCCTCAAATGTTGTGCAGTTCCTTGGAGTGTTAGCATTAAAAAGAAAGGTCTTGCCTGCATTAACTTTGAATTTTGTAACAGTTACCAGTTAATAGAGATATTCTATGCATTTCTACACACTCTGATTTTATAGGAATGGAGGCATATCAGACACATGGCTCTGCACCCAGGGTTTTTACTTTGTAACATATATTGGACATCATTTTTGAGCATCCTTTTAAAATTTATTTTTTTAAATAGCTGCATAGTATGCTATCATATGAATAACAATAATTTCAATACACAGTAAGGTGATAATCATTAATGTGACTGATAAACATTAAGGTGATTTCCAGACTTTTGTTAATGAAAAAGGTGGTATAATACTTTCTCCCATTCATACATAATTCCAGGCATCATGAGTATGTCTGTAGGGTAAATTTCTGGAAATGAAATTGCTGAATCAGAGAGTATTTCCACTGATAATTTTGGTATATATTGTTTAATCACATTAGATAAAGTTTGTACGAATTTATAATCCCAGTAACAAGATGTGAGTACCACTTCAAACTCCACAACTTCACTGGTAGTGCTTGAATTCATGATGTATATTGCCGGCCTCCCTTCAAGAAAAGTTCTATTAACTCTACAGAAATTTTATAAATGGCAGATGTTACATTTCCATATAGCTTTGTGGTAACCAAAAAATAATTGCTTTATTAGCAATTTTTATATGAAATTGAGATAAAATATTATTTGTGATAAATATCATTATTGTCATGTACTTAAAACATCTCATGTATTAAGAAATCATACTTTAGATGGGGCCAAGCTGGCCGATTAGAAGCAGCTGTGGCCCATGGCTCTCATGGAGAGCAATGAAAACTACAAGTGAATTCTGCACCTTGAGTTGAGGTATCCAGGTTCTTGCATTGGGACTGACTAGGCCCACTAGGCCCACAGGGAGTGAGGAAAAGCAAGTGGGGTGATGGCCCATCCAGGTGTGGCACGGAGCTAGGGAGCCCCCACTCACAGCCAAGGGAGGCGGTGAGTGATTGTGTGACTGCCTGGGAAACCATGCTCTTCCCACGGATCTTTGCAACCTGCAGATCAGGAGGTCCCCTGGTGAGCTCAGCCATGGCCTTGGGTCTGAAGCACAGAGCTGTGTGGGGTCTCGGCGGAGTGCTCGCTGGCTCACTGGGGCATGCGTGGAAACCCAGGAGTTTTGCATCCTCTGCCCTGAGAATTCCAGCAAAGTGGGAGATACATCTGTGCATTCCCCTAGGAAGGGGGCTGAATCCAGGGAGCCAAGTGACATCATTCTGAGGCCCCACTCCCACAGCACCTCACAAAACCCATTGGCTTGGAATTCCAGCTGGCCAGAGGCAGCAGGCTGGAGACAGCCAGAGATGGACCGAGTTCTTGGGGGGAAGGGCAGCCGCTATATCTGTGGTTTGGGTTGGCCACTCTAGCCTGCTGGCAGCAGGGTCCAGGAGGAGTTCCCCATAACACAGCACAGCTGCTGTGCCTGATTGTGGCCAGGCTGCTTCTTTAAGTGAGACCAAAATCCATCCCTCCTCACTGGACAGGGCCTCCCCATTGGAATTTTAGCAACTCCAGCCAGAGTTCTATGGACAGAACTCTGATTTCTCCCTGGGATGAAGTCTCCAGGGAGAGGGGTGGCTGCTATCTCCTCAGTTCAGCCGGCTGAGCCTTTCCAGCCTGCTGGCTCTGGAGACTCCTGGGGATCAGCACAGCACAGCACACCTGCTCTGCCAAAGGGCAGCCAGACTGCTTCAAGCAGTTCCTGATCTTGTTTCCCCTGACTGGGTGAGGCCTCCCACCAGGGTCTCCAGACACCTCCTACAGGAGCGTTCCAGCTGACGTCAAGTCGGTACCCACTTGGATGGTGCGCTCCCAGAGGAAGGATCAGGCTGCCATCTTTGCTGTTTTGCAGCCTTCACCGGTGATACCTCCAGGTGCAGGAGAGACTGAGGTGACTAGGGTCCAGAGTCGACCCCCAGAAAACCACAGCAGCCCTAGGAAAGAGTGGTCTGACTGTTAAGCACAAACAGAAAGCAACAACAACAATATCAACAAAAAAGACCCCACAAAAACCCCATTCAAAGGTCAGCAACGTCAAAGATCAAAGGTAGATAAGCCCACAAAGATGAGAAAGCATCAACACAAAAATGCTGAAAACTCAAAAATGCAGAATGCCTCTTCTCCTCTAAATGACAACACCACCTCCCCAGCAAGGGCACAGAACTGACCCAAGGCTGAGATGGCTGAATTGACAAAAGTAGGCTTTAGGAGGTGGGTAATATCAAACTTCACTGAGCTAAAGGGGCACGTTCTAACTTAATGCAAGAAGCTAAAAATCATAAAAGAACACAGTAGCTGATAAGCAGAATATTCAGTTTAGAGAGGAACATAACTGACCTGATGGAGGTGAGAAACACAACATGAGAACTTCACAATGCAACCATAAGTATCACTAGCAGAATAGGCCAAGTGGAGGAAAGAATCTCAGAGCTTGAAAACTATCTGATACAAGACAGGAAGAAAAGAATAGAGAAAAAAGAACAAAAAAGAATGAACAACAAAACCTTCAAGAAATGTGGGATTATGTAAAAAGACTGAACTTAAGACTGTTAAGGATACCTTGACCCACCACGATCAAGATGGCTTCATCCCTGGGATACAAGGTTGGTTCAACACAGGCAAATCTATAAATGTAATTCATCACATAAACAGAACTAAACATAAAACAACAAGACTATCTCAATAGATGCAGAAAAGGCCTTCAATGAAATTCAACATCCCTTCATGTTAAAAACCCTCAATAAAATAGCTATTGAAGGATCACACCTCAAAATAATAAGAGCCATAAATGACAAACCCACAGCCAATATCATACTGAATGAGCAAAAGCTGGAAGCATTCCCCTTGAAAACTGGCACAAGACAAGGATGGCCTCTCTTACCACTCCTATTCAATATAGTGCTGGAATTTCTGGCCAGGGCAATCAGGCAGGAAAAAGAAATAAAGGTATTTAAATAGGAAGAGAGGAAGTCAAATTATCTTTGTTTGCAGATGACATGATCCTGTATCTAGAAAACCCCATCATCTCAGCCCAAAAGCTTCTTAAGCTGATAAACCACATCAACAGAATCTCAGTATACAAAACCAATGTGCAAAAATTGCTAGTATTTCTATACATCAACAACAGGCAAGTAGAGAGCCAAATCATGAATGAAATTCATTCACAATTGCTACAAAGAGAATAAAATACATCAGAATACAGCTAACAAGAGAAGTGAAGAACCTCTTCAAGGAGGACTACAAACCACTGCTCAGAGAAATCAGATAGGACACAAACAAATGGAGAAGCATTGCATGCTCATGGATAGGGAAGAATTAATTCGTGAAAATAGCCATACTCCCTAAAGTAATTTATAAAAGAATGCAATGGTATTCCCATTAAACTACCAATGACATTCTTCACAGAATTAGAAGAAACTATTTAAAAATTCTCATGAACCAAAAAAGAGCCCAAATAGCCAAGACAATTCTAAGCAAAAATAACAAAGCTGGAGGCATCACACTACCCAACTTCAAAATATACTATAAGGCTACAGTAACCAAAACAGCATGGTACTGGTACAAAAACAGACACATAGACCAATGAACCAGAATATAGAACTCTGAAATAAGAGCATACACATACAACCATCTGATCTTTGACAAACCTGACAAACACAAGCAACGGGGAAAGGATTCCTTATTTAATAAATCATGTTGGGAAAACTGGCTAGCCATAAGCAGAAATTGAAACTGGACATCTTCCTTACACCTTATACAAAAAAATAACTGAAGATGGAATAAAGACTTAAACATAAGACCTAAAACCATAAAAACCCTAGAAGAAAACCTAGGCAATACCATTCAGGACATAGGCATGGGCAAAGACTTTATGACTAAAACACCAAAAGCAATGGCAACAAACGAAGCCAAAATTAACGAATGGGATCTAATTAAACTAAAGAGCTTCTGCACAGCAAAATAAACTATCATCAGAGTGAACAGACAACCTACAGATTGGGAGAAAATTTTTGCAATCTATCTGTCTGACAAAGGGCTAATATCCAGAATCTACAAAGAACTTAAACAAATTTACAAGAAAAAACAACCCCATCAAAAAGTGGGCAAAGGAAACAAACAGACACTTCTCAAAAGAAGACATTTATGTGGCCAACAAACATATGAAAAAAAGCTCATCGTCACTGGTCATTAGATAAATGCAAATCAAAACCACAATGAGATACCATCTCACGCCAGTTAGAATGGCTATTATTAAAAGTCAGGAAACAACAGATGCTGATGAGGCTGTGGAGAAATAGGAATGCTTTCATACTGTTGGTAGGAGTGTAAATTAGTTCAGTCATTGTGGAAGACAGTGTGACAATTCCTCAAGGATCTAGAACCAGAAATACAATTTGACCCAGCAATCCCATTACGGGGTATATACCCAAAGCATTATAAATTATTATACTATAAAGACACATGCACTGTATGTTTATTTCAGCACTGTTCACAATAGCAAAGACCTGGAACCAACCCAAATGCCCATTAATGATAAACTGGATAAAGAAAAGGTGGCACATATACACCATGGAATACTACGCATTTATGTCCTTTCCAGGGACATAGATGAAGCTGGAAACCATCATTCTCAGCAAACTAACACATGAAAAGAAAACCAGGCCAGGAGCATTGGCTCACACCTGTAGTCTCAGATCTTCGGGAGGCTGAGGTGGGGAGTTGAGACCAGCCTGACCAATATGGAGAAACCCCGTCTCTACTAAAAATACAAACAATTAGCCAGGCATGTTGGCACATGCCTGTAATCCTAGCTACTTGGGAGGCTGAGGCAGGAGAATCGCTTGAACCCGGGAGGCAGAAGTTGCGGTGAGCCGAGATCGCGCCATTGCACTCCAACCCGGACAACAAGAGTGAAAGTTTGTCTCAAAAAAAAAAAAAAAAAAAAAAAAAAGAAAAGAGAGAGAGAAAGAAAAAAAGAAAAGAAAACCAAACACTGCATGTTCTCACTCATAAGTGGGAGTTGAACAATGAGAACACATGGACACAGGGAGGGGAATATCACACACTGGGGCCTGTTGTGGGGTGAGAGGCTAGGGGAGAAATAGTGTTAGGAGGAATACCTAATGTAGATGATGGGTTGATGGGTGCAGCAAACCACCATGACACGTGTATACCTATGTAACAAACCTGCATGCTCTGCCCATGTATCACAGAACTTAAAGTGCAGCAAAGAAAACTTTACATAAATGCATAAAGTCTAGAATAGCTAATATATTATAATGAAATGTCAACTATAATCCCAGCTCAAAGAGAACACCATAAAATTATGAAGGGCTTTCCACAAATCTCTAAATTTATGTCTTCATAAGATTACATTTCTATTTCTTCTTGAATAATTTCCTTATTTTAGCTATGATTTAGTGATAGTAAGATGGTAATTATGAGGAGAAACTTCTCCCAACACTGCATTGAGAAAATTCTGCCTCATTTCACCACACACCAGAGTCTTAAGCAGTCACTTCTAATGTAGCTGAACAATAGATCCTCACCCACCTGAGTCTATGAATTGAATCCACGTATGTGAGATAAGGCACCCAAGGAGTGGTAGTAAGCTGGGAATGCCATCAGCTCATCTTCCTTCAGGCCTATATTTGTCATTGTCACTTGTAGAAGCAGGACAGCCCTGGCGTTGGGGTTGGTAGAAACAGAGAGTATCAAAGGGAAAACTGAAGTTCCCTAATTTTTGGAAGACAGCAGATTGGAAACAGATGGGCTCCAGCGTTTTCCATGTGTGAGGTCATTGTCCCAGGGAGCCTTGCTCAGGACCACATTTCTTGTCAGCAAAACAGAAGTCAAACGATATTTCTACCTTCCAAGAGAATAGAACATAATGTCAGATTTTCTTATGGATTCCCACAAGTTCAAGAAAGTTTCATGGCCTTATTTAACTGCCTAAGCATTTCAACTAAAAAAAAATTTGTCTTTCAAATACACAGGAATCTGTTTGGAAAAATTTTAACCAGAAAAAGTTGAAATTGTAAAGTGAAAAATGCATAAGGCCATAAAAATTTTTTCCAGCTTTTAATTTAGATGTCAACTGGGGAAAAGAAAACATTCTCTGAAGTTTGCTTTTATACCATTAAAGACTTATTTTTTATTACCAGCAATACAGGGTGACTTATTCAGGTTGAATCCTGAAGGTAAACTTTAACTTAATTTTAAGTTTTGGCTAATTTTTAAGCATTTCTCAGTCACCTACCATGATTTCATCTCAGAAACCAAAAATCTCAATTTCATTTAGACCTTTGAAATATTAAAACAGAAGTTTAAATGCTTCAAAATAATATTAATGTAGAGACTTACATATGTGGACCAGAAATCTCCATGTATTACAAAGTTTATGAGAACACAACAAATGTTGATACACATATTTAATTCTGAAATAAAAACTTACAACAAATAAAACTGTAACAAATCAAGAAAATTTTGTAGGTTACACATTTTATGTCTAAAAATATAGTTATTAAACACCCAAGGATGGATAAAAGAAGAAATCACAAGAGAAAATAGAAAATATCTAGAGACAAATTAAAAATATGAAATACCAAAAGTTAAGAGATACATCAAAAACAGTACCACAAGGGAAAAATTTATAGCTATAAATGATTATAAAAAATAAGATACCAAATCAACAACTTTACTCCTAAGGAACTAAAAACAGAGGGAAAAAGAGGGACTACTAAAAGAGGGACAAATAAAAGCTAGCAAAATTTTAAAAATGATAAAGATAGCAGTGGAAATAAGTGAAATAGAGAATAGAAAAAAATATCCAAAACCAACAAAACCCAGTTTGATCTCTGAAAAAGATAAAAACTGACAAAATTTTATCTAGATTGACTAAGAAAAAAAGGGAATACTCAAATTACCAAACTCAAAAATAAAATGGGTACATAACTAACAAAGTTTTGGAGTAAAAAAAGGATGTAGGAGAGTACCATAAGGAACTATACACTAAAAAAATTGAATAACCTAAATAAAATGAACAAATTCCTAGAAACAAAAAACCTACTAAGACTGAATCAGAAAAGTTGAATAAACCTATTGAGCAAGGAGATTCAGCAGGAAGATTGCATCAGTAATAAAAAACCCAGCAACAAAGAAAAGCCTGGACCGGATGGCTACACTGTTGAATTCTACCCAACGTTTAAAGCAGAATTAACCCAGTTTTTCTCAAACTTTTTCAAAACGTTGAAAAGGAGGTAACATTTTCTAACTTATTATATGAGGCCAGTATTACCCTGACACCAAGCCAGACAAAGGCACCATAAGAAAACTACAAACATCCCTTACAAATGTTCATGCAAAAATCCTCAACAAAATACCAGCAATTCAAATTTAGCAGTACATTAAAAGGATTATACACTATGAATGAGTATAACTGACTCCTGAAATAAAACTATGTTCTAACACATGAAAATCAGTGTAATATCACATTAACATAATGAAGGAAAAAACCTCATGTGATCATCTTAAAGAAAAAGCATTTGTCAAAATTTAACCCACATTCATGATAAAATGTACTTAATAAACTATAAAAAGAAAGAAAACACCTTAACATAATGTTATACAAAAAAACCCCAAAAAACAACAACAACAAAAAACACAGCTAACATGGTGAAAGACTGAAAGCTTTTACCCTCAGAGCAAAAACAAGGATGCCTGCTTTTACTACTTCTATTTAATGTAGTACTGAAGGTTCTAGTTAGTTAAAACAATAAGGTGAGTAAAAGAATAAAGGATATTCCAATTTTTTAAAAAGTAAAATTATCTGTTTGCAGATGACATAACCTTATATATTAAAAATCTTTTAGTTTCTGTGAAATAAACTGTCAGATACAATAAATAAAATTCAGCAAAGCTGCAGGATACAAAATCAATACACATAAATCAGTTGTATTTCTACAATAACAATAAACTATTTGAAGAAGAAATCAAGACAACAGTATCATGTATGATAGCATCAAAAGAATAAAATACTTAGAAACCCACTTAACCTGTACAGCAAAAACTATAAACATGGCAGAAAAGTATTAAAGATGACACAAATAAATGAAAAGACATCATGTGTTTATGGACTAGAAGACAAAACCTTGTCAAGATGCCATTGTTATCTATAGCGATCTACAGATTCAATAAAATCACTATAAAAATTCCAATATATTCAAAAATAGAAAAACCTATTCTAAAATTCAGATGAAATCTAAAAAAATCCTAAGTAGCCAAATCAATCTTAAAAACTAACAAAGTCGGAGCACTAACACCTCCTGGTTTCATAGTTACTGTAACGCTTCAGTACCCGAAACAATGTTGTACCAGCATAGAGACAGACATAAAGACCAATGCGATAGAAATAAAGAACCGAAAAACACGGTCATGATTTTTAACAAGGGAGTCAACACTATTCAATGGGGAAAGGATGGTATTTTTTAAATGGTGTTAAAAATGGATATTTACATATATCCATATGTATATATATGTGTGTGTGTATATATATATCCCAAATTAGCTTTTTGTGTGTCATGTATATTGCAGATCTATTTCCCCAGCCTGTTGACTTTTGACTTTGAGGCATTTTTCTCTCATACAAAGTTTTAATTTTTATGGAGTCAAATACATCAGTCTTCTATTCAGTGACTTCTTCATGGGTTTGGTGTTTCATTTTAGGATGATAAAGAAGTTGTAGATATGGATAAATTCGATGGTTGGACAACACTGAATATATTGGATGCCATGGAACTGTACCTTTAAACGTGGTTAAAATGGTAAGTTTTATGTTATATATATTTTACCACCAAAAAAGGGCCAGGCTTAGATGTTTATATGTTAGGGGTTTGGAGTACCTGTAACATTTATTCCCTCCAGGGGAATAATTTATAAACACCCACACAAGAAAAGCAGATACTGACTTCACAAATCTCCTTACAAGTCCCACAGCAAGGGCTGTCTGGGAAAGCAGAGGTGGAAAAAGTCACATAAACTTGAGGTCAGTGTGAGACCTCCCATCCCCTACTCTGGAATCAGTTGGAGGAAGGCAGGCATGCAGGCTGAGCTGGAGAGATGAGCTGGGGTGGACAGAACTGTCCTCCCATGAGCCTAGACCTTAAGTGCTCTCACATGCTCCCAGGCATATATCAAACCAATAAAGCAGGCTAGGAGGGTAACACAGCTACCTGTATACAGGGAGCTATGAAATATCTGAGCTGAGCAAGTGATGCACAAGGAGACAGAAGCAGTCTGACCTTTACACAGTGACCTGGCTCAAATAATTTCAGGCTCTCGTTAACCAGGTAAGCTCCTCTTTCTGAGGTAGGTAAACTTGAGGGGGTAAAGTGGGAGTTGGGGAAAATGGAAAAGAAAGCCTGGTAGTATTTCTTCTAACTCTGTTATAAATAAAAAGTAAAACATAGATACCATTTCTCAGGGCCCAAATGTTAGGTGAAAAAATGTTTGTCATCTCAGTCATGTGATGTGGACTTCAGCAGAGCAGTACCCTCATGGTCATTTATCCTTTCTCTCTGCATGTCGTGTGCTTTCTCAGTTTATAATGTACCTGATCCACTTGTCTCATCACACTAGCTGCAAACAAGGCCACTGAATGTCACACCAGGTGGCCAGCATGTCTGTGAAGGGCAGAAACTGGGGCAGCCAAACAGCTGGCAGAGGCCAGCTAGTAAGTACCTGATGCCCACTCCATAGAGGACTCCACACTTAAAAGACAAGATCAGCAAGTATCAGGCTGCCTCACTAGTTATCCCCCCAAATAAAAAAATAAAAGTAACCCCTCCAGGGAACGTGTGTGTACACACAAAAGTACATGCACACAGCTACATGCAAAGGGAAAAGGCTGGGAAGGAACAGAATCCACCTCTGAACACCAGTTACTTGTGGGGAAGGGGCAGGTGAAGCCAACTGTCAGCATTATTCACCTTTTCAACTGATGAGCTTGCATCAGTTTTGGCAATTTCTCATAAAAAGGCAATTTTCACTCCTTGGGTGATCACCCAGGCCCTGCAAAACTGAGCCACCAACAACCACCTGCACCACTTCCCATGAGGCCAAATAATGGCTTCCCCCAAAGCTCAGCCCTCCCACACACCTCCCAGTCCTGTCCCATGCAGGAGGCTACCGGCCTCCTGGGGTACATGGGTCCAGGCCAAACCCAACCCACAGATGGTTGGTGAAACCAGCATGTATCCAAGGGCCTTTCCCCAACCTGGGCCAAGTGCCAACTGCCAACTGCATAGATAGGCCTGTGCTTGCTCCCCCAGGACAGAGACTCCCTTTTCTTCCATTGGAATGAGGGATGGGGAGATTTGATGTCCTGTACAGGTTGGATGTTAATCTGATGTGGTGCTGTTGGAGAAGCTTGCCTGAGTTAGGCGCCTTCTCAGCATGTGGTGTGTGCTGCCCCTTCAAGCTGCAGGAGTCCCAGAAGGTAAGTGCTGCTGCAACCCCCATTTACAGGTGAGCAGAGGTCAGGTAATCTGCAGGTGGCCAAGCAGGTGCTAAGTGGCCAACAGGCTGGATCTGCATCTCACTTGCAGAGGCCCTGCCTGGCAGCTGGGGCTGCCCTGAGACTCCCTCCTCCTCCTCTTCCCTCCACAGCTCTCCCGGCTTCTATCCACAGCTGTGCTCCAGGTGGGGAACACCTATGGATGCACCAGGGTGCAACTACTCAGACCCCAGTGTGCAGAAGGGCCCTGGCTCCATGCCATTTCCATATCCAAGCACAAGCTCATCTAGAACTTCAGCAAATCCAAGCCTCCCTGAATTCCCTGCAAGACCAAACTGAGCCCTACAACCCCCACTACACTGGTTAGCTGCCTGCCCCAGCCTCTGCTCCTTCCTGGGCCCCTGTCGGTACAGTTCTGAAGTCCTACAAGAATGTTGAGATCCTAAGCCGACTCTCACCCAAAGAGGTAAACATCCAGGGGCCTCCAGGGGTAGAGAACATACCCAGACAGGTTCTGCTGCCTGTAGGCTTGACGTCCTTCCCCTACAACACGCCATGCTTGCCAGGCTGGAAGAGGGGCTCCAGAAATTTGGAAACCTGGGCCTGTAGCTAGCATATGGAAAAGAGGCCTGGAAAAGCACCACTCCTGTCCATGAAGCCCCCGGATGGAACCAGGTAATTGGGAAATACATGGGCACTAAGCCTGACCCCCCCTCAGACTCAAGCGGGAACTGCAGCGGTGACTTGCCCCCTCTGCCACTGGCTGTGCCACCATGGGAGGGAGGAACATCTAGCCCCACATGTGAGTGGAGACACTAGGTGTGGGCAGGTTCCAGTGGTTGCTGTAGCTGAACCTTCCCAACCAGGTCCATGCAAGGCCATCTCAGATGGGTGCGCACCTGGGTTGGGCAAGGACACCCCTCAGACAGTGAGAGCCACTGAGTGGGGCTGTCACAGAGGCCCCTTTTCCTAACCTGAGAACAGTATGGGGGAGTATGGGGGAGTGTGGGGGAGTGTGGGGGAGTGTGGGGGAGTGTGGGCGAGGTTGAGGGAGGTTGGGGGAGGTTGGGGGAGGGTGGGCGAGTGTGGGCGAGTGTGGGCGAGTGTGGGGGAGGTTGGGGGAGTGTGGGCGAGCGTGGGCGAGTGTGGGCGAGTGTGGGCGAGTGTGGGCGAGTGTGGGCGAGTGTGGGGGAGTGTGGGGGAGTGTGGGGTAGTATGGGGGAGTGTGGGGAGAGTATGGGGGGAGTATGGGGAACCTCTCCCACCTCCCAGCTGCTTCCAGGAGCCACTTCTTTCGAGATGAGACACTCTCCTGCCTGCCTGTTCCCATTTGGCTGCAATAGACCATTGACAACATTCAGAGAACAAGAAGGGGCCTCACCTGCTTTCCCGGACATGTCGGAGGCAGGTGGGCATTCCCAGGGGACCTGGAGTAGACCCTGTACATCTGCCCACACCCAGGCTATGCTGGCTTCATCTTATCTGTGTGATGGGGGTAGGGTGGGAATTACCAAGAGGTCATCACACAGGCCATGGACAAGTTCTACAAGAGCCAGGGAGAAGAACACTGTCTGTGCTTGTTGCCCAGCACCCAGCTCACACACACACCTCTTATTTGACAGCTTCCCCAAAGCAGGCTTTGCAGTCCAGGCTCCCCAAGAAGCCTGGGGAGGAGACTCTGCCAGGCTGAAGGGCCTATCCCCAAAGGTGCCACCCTCACCAGGCTCATCCTGACAATCTTGGATTATCTTTTCCCTGAAGTTTTGGAGTCGGGGACAGGGAGACAGCAGACACTGCACATCACCACCTTTCCAGAGAGCATCAGCCTTTCAGAGTGGGGCAGGTCAGACCTCCACTTGGGCGTTTTTCCTCACTTGTTGCCAGTTGGGGGAAGCAGCACTTGTGAGCACCTGCCTGTCTCCCCAGGTCCTGTTCAGAAACCCCATCTGTGCCTTTGGAGAGACTGCCCCAAGCACACAGGCCCAGCAACCGCCATCTATGGCCCCCAGGACCTAATCTATGGCCCCCGGGGTGGGATGTCACAGACGGCAGTTTTTAAGTTGTTGGGGAGCCAGTCAGCAAAGTAGCTGCTGTTCTTATTTTGAATGTTGAATATTTGTTCATCCACCTCCCTCATGGGCATGCGACCCCTGAAAATGGCAGCCGCCATTAGGTAGCGGCCGTGACGGGGGTCACAGGCAGCCATCATGTTCTTAGCATCAAACATTTGCTGGGTAAGCTCAGCCACGGTTAAGGCCCGGTACTGCTGGCTGCCCCGGCTGGTCAGTGGGGCAAAGCCGGGCATGAAGAAATGTAGCTGGGGAAATGGGGCCATGTTCATGGCCAGCTTCCGCAGGTCAGCGTTCAGCTGGCCTGGGAAGCGCAGGCACATGGTGACCCCACTCATGGTAGCAGACACCAGGTAGTTCAGGTCACCATAGGTGGGTGTGGGCAGTTTTAGGGTCGTGGAACATATGTCATATAGCGCTTCGTTATCTATGCAAAAGGTCTCATCCACGTTTTCTATGAGCTGGCGGACTGAGAGGGTGGTGTTGTAGGGCTCCCCCACGGTGTCTGATACCTTGGGGGAGGGCAGGACGCTGAATGTGCTTATGATCCTGTCTGGGTACTCCTCCCGGATCTTACTAATGAGAAGGGTACCCATCCCAGACGCAGTCCCCCGACCCAGGGAGTGGGTCAGCTGGAAACCCTGCAGGCAGTTACAGCTCTCAGCCTCCTTTCTGACAACGACCATCACTGACTCCATCAGCTCCGCGCCTTCTGTGTAGTGCCCCTTGGCCCAGTTTTTTCTGGCCCCACACTGACCTGTAAGACAGTACAGCCAGTCACTCGATGGCCAGGTATACGGTCATCCGTGGTCTCCACCATAATGCAGAAAGGACCAAGTGTCACGTGTGAGGTGAGAGCACCATTCGCCCTGCAGGTGGAGCAAATGAAACCCCCTCCCCCGGAGTTACAGGACAGCAGCTTCCCCTGTTAGAAATTAAGTCAGGAGTCAAACCTGAGACTGGCTAACCTCGCTGCAGGTGGAGCAAATGAAACCCCCTCCCCCAGAGTTACAGGACAGCAGCTTCCCCTGTTAGAAATTAAGTCAGGAGTCAAACCTGAGATGGGCTAACCTCACTGCAGGTGGAGCAAATGAAACCCCCTCCCCCAGAGTTACAGGACAGCAGCTTCCCCTGTTAGGAATTAAGTCAGGAGTCAAACCTGAGATGGGCTAACAGACCTCACTGCAGGTGGAGCAAATGAAACCCCCTTCTCCAGAGTTACAGGACAGCAGCTTCCCCTGTTAGGAATTAAGTGAGGAGTCAAACCTGAGATGGGCTAACAGTCCTCACTGCAGGTGGAGCAAATGAAACCCCCTTCTCCAGAGTTACAGGACAGCAGCTTCCCCTGTTAGGAATTAAGTCAGGAGTCAAACTTGAGATGGGTTAACAGACCTCACTTCAGGTGGAGCAAATGAAACCCCCTCCCCCAGAGTTACAGGACACATTTTTAGGTCTTAAACTTCAATATTTAAAATATTTGTCTCTGGAATTTGAAAATAATATGTATTGCCTTGTTTACTGGATTAAAAGGCTAATCACTTATTCATCTGGTTAGTAATCAAAGTTTCTAAAATTTATTTAATACTTGATGTTACTTTATGTTTTATATAAATGTGTATTTCTATGATAGTTTTAGTGTCATCTAATATTATTTTCAATGTTGTAATTTTTATTTATATGAATCTTTGTGTTATACATCTTAATGTCATTGGTATTAAAACTATATGTGCAAATAGCTTGAAATAGCACCTAACACATCATGGATTCTATGTAAATATTCACCACTCTATTTCATCACATTTTAACCAATTCATGCCATTCTTCATTTGCTAACATTTTATTTGTCCTCATTCAAATTTGTGTTGGTGTCCTGTCTACATATTAATAAAAGAGAGGAGGTAGGCCCAGACTTCCATCTCGATTAAATACTAAGACATTTTCCTAGTTCTATTTATACACAACATTACATTTGTCTCACACTATAAATATGAGTATTCAGTTAAGTACAGCAAAAAAAAAAAAAAAAAAAAAAAAAAAAAAACCTTAACCTTCCTACAACAGATGTTGGGATATTCACAGATTGTCCACAACTTGTTTCTTCCAACATTATTTTTATTCTTACATCTCAACTGCCATGAAAACCTAGAAGCATGAAATACTACAAATTAGAAACAAATTCCCTGCTATACAGAAATTGTAAAAGTAAACCAAGAAGAAAGAGAATATATGCATACTCATACAGCAAGTAAACAGATTAGACTAATGAAAACTCTTCATCAGTCTAGCCCAGGCTCACAAAGCTTCACTAGTGAATTCTATTAAACACTTAGTGAATAACCAATCCTTCACAAACACTTGCAAAGCAGAGAAGCAGGAAAACATCAATTCATTTTTGAGGCCAGTATTACCCAGGTAACAAATCAGACAAAAGCATCACAAGAAAATAAATGTGCAGACTATTATCCCTCATGAATGAAGACAGAAATCTCCAAAAACTCTAGTAAACTGGAAGAAGCAACACATAAAAATGTTAGATAAGCCTGGCATGGTGGTGCACACCTGTAGTCCCGGCTACTTAGGAGGCTGAGGTGGCAGGATCACTTGAGCCCAGGAGTTTGAGGTTATAGTGAGCTGTGACTGTGCCACTCCACCCCAACCTGGGTGACAGAGTGAGGTCTCATCGCTAATAAAAATTAAAGAAAATTAGAAAAAAGTTGGACAATATAACCAAGTGGAATTATCCTACCAATACAAATTTAAAAATCAGTGTAATACATCATATTAATAGAATAAAGGAAAAGACCATGATGATTTCAATGGACGTCTGACAATGTCTGACACTCATTCCTGATAAATCTTCCAGAAACCTAGCAATAGAAATAACTTCCTGAACCTCCTAAAGGACATCCATGAAAATTTAATAAATTCCACTAAGGTATATTGAAAGGCATATTGATACTTCCAACTCTATGGTTTTAAAAATTAACAATGAAATCAGAACTAATAACAGTAATCTAACCATCTGGAAAACATTAAACACCTTTCTAACAATATTTCTTTTGATGTGATAAAGGTAAAAATCCAAATTTAATAAGAGGAGTGCTTTTGAGACGACTGAAATTTGGTGTTCCTAATTTTTCTGACTTATTAGCAATTAGAATCCAATTATCAATAATGCCAAGAAGACAGAAGTACTCTCCAATGACATTAAAATGTATAACACGAAGATTTATAGTTAGGCATAATGTGTAACACAAAGATTCGTTGTTTGGCATAACAGCATTTCATATTTGAATCATTTAATAACATTGTCATCATTGCATATTCTCCTGGAAGTAACACACAACACAGACTTCAAAAAACCAGAGCTTTTGCTGGGGATATATGCTCCTTCCAAAGGCGATTGATTGTGTGCAATATTCTGAGAATTAATTCCTCCAAAGTTAAAGTGTGGCCATCTGGGCTTCTGGGAATATCCCAAAAATCCACATATTCTAAAAATCTTTTCCACTACAAACCACCATAAATGCTGGACGACAGAACATGCGCTCAACTGCGCAAATTATGCTTTGGGGCTTTCGTACACAGTTTTTGCACAGAAATATTTAAGTGAATATAAATTAATTGAAATGTTTTCCAGGTGGATATTGAGGGAGAAACAGAAAAATCCAAGACAATCCCCTGTGGAAGAAAATTCTCCAACCCAAAACTCAACCGAACTCAAAGCGCTGAACAGCGCGTCAATTAAGACCTGTCAAATATAATCACACGGGGCCCAAATATAATCACGGGGCCCGGGCCCGGCGTGGGGGTTGTAGGCCGGCGCCACAGCCTGAGGACACCGCGACCTCTGCCCCGGGGAGCGGGCCGAATGCCGGGTGGGGCTGCTGTTGCGGGCCGTGGAGCCGCGGCCCCGCTGGAGGGCAGGGTCCGGCTGGGCGTCGGGGTCCTGGTAGAGACCGAGGCGAGGGCAGGAGCAGGTGCACTGGCCGCTGCACAGGCGCCGCCAGGCTTCCGGACACCGCGGGCGCGCCCCCTGGTGGCAGCAGGCTCCGGAGCCGCGGGAGGGCGGTGCCCAGTCCCCAGCCAGGCGGCAGCGCGAAGCTCCTTCCCCGCGTGGGGGAGTGGGCGTGGCCCAGCAGCGCGAGTGCCTTACTAGTGAAAAAGCTGGGGTTGGAGCTGCCACGGGGGGAGGTTTGGGGGCCTGGGGGCTCTGCCTGGACCTGGGTGCCCTCCTGCGACCTCAGTTTCCTCACCTGTCTCAGAGGACTGATGGACTGCTATGGCAGGGTTGTTTGGAGGATTAAGCCAGATAGTCCCAGTAAAGCCCCATTAGCCCCCCGGACTCCGGATTTTTTTTTAAAAATTATTTTTCTTGCTTTCTTAGGAAACTTTGCGGAATGCGTCCAGGTGTTGAAGCTCTTGATGGCGAAAGGTAGAAAAGATAGATAGTAAATAGATAGATAGATGATAGGCAGGTAGATAGATAGATGATAGATAAAGAAAATACATAGCCGTTCCAGAAAACAGAAATGGATAACTTCATGAACCAAAAGCAGAGTAATATACTTTAGAAAGGAAGCAGGTCGGAAAACCCACAGTTGCAAAGCAAATAGAATTTCCAGCTGCCTCTTGTAGCCCCTTCCTGGAAGTAGTCATAGCCCAGGGAGTTCGACCTCTTCCTGTTTTTTGTTTGTTTGTTGTTTGCTTTTCTGTGGGGTTTTTGTTGTTGTTGTTTGCTTTTTTTTTTTAATTCCCTTTCCCTTTTTTGTCACAGCAGCCTTTGTCACTTCAAGCGCCACAAGTGTTCTTTTAAAAAATTATATCAACCTTTCAATTAAAATGCAACATGTCTGAAACTTGGTATCTGGGGAGGTGAGATGGACAAAGCAGCCTTTGTTACTGCACGTTTTCATTCTTCAAACTTCACCTTGCACATAGTAACAGACAATGCACAAAGCCACTTTCTTATGGACCGAAATTCTGAAATCCTTTTATGCCTGGCCTTTCCATCCTTCAACTTCCCCTCTCCCACGCTGTGAATGATTGTATTGGACATTTTTGTTTTAATGTCAGTGACAGGGGAACACAGGCAGCTCTAATATAGCTGTGACCCAGATGCTTCTGTTTCTAGCATGTATTTATTTTGCAGGAAACATTAACATCCATGACTTTTCACTGTCTTTTGAAAATAATTAGGCAATATCTCATCTGAGGTAGGATGTTTCTAGTGGTTGTGTTCTGAGGGAGAAAAACTAATCTGTTCTTTTTCCACTGCATTCTAGGAACAGTAAGAGGACCTCGTGCATGAATAATTTGTTTCCACACTACAGAGTGGGTAATAAGCAGATTAGTAAAAACAATTCTGCTTCACTTCAATAACAGCCTCCTCCAACTCATTTTTTCTCAACAAACTTATTTTTCCAGCAGAAGAATCCCAGACTTCTTAGAGAACCCAGTGACTTTTTGCACCTTAAATCTGTGAAATCCTCATGTTTTCTTCTGCCGTATCCATAGTTCAAACAAAGATGAGGCAAAGCTAGACGCATTCCTGAAGGAACCCAAGAAATTCCTCTCTTTCTCTCTCTGGAATGAAATGAATTCTCTAGACCACCAGTTCTAACCTTCAAAAACCAAACCTGTTTGTGAGCTCTCCTTCAAATACTACTGTAGACCCCAGTGTTTATTCATTAAATTTTTTAAATATTTGTTTTATTTGGAATCAAAGTATTTGTAATTTTAGTATTTGTATTAATATCAGGGAGAAATGTTTAAATCTGTCTATGCCATATGTGCCTCTGGCTTATTGCCCAATTAATTTTAGCCTCAGGCTAAACTTTTGGTTTCTGTCTTTAATTTTTGTCAGAAGAAATATAACTGATCTCAAAACATCTGCTTTTATTGTAGGGACTCGTGCTGCCACCTCCATTCCTCTCTCTTTTCTTGCAATCTGGGTGGAAGTTCTTTAATGTGAACATTTCAATCACCTTCATTCTACCATGTCCACTATCAGCACATTCAAACGTATCCACCAAGGGTATCATCTTAGGCCAGGGATTTTTTAGGAATCTATTTTGCTGTGATGCGGCTGGCACCCCTTTGACTCACTGTATCACCCCAGGGTTCTTTTCATTTTAGAAGCCCAAGAGGGCAGAAAAAGAAGTAGGTGAGCAATTAAACACTCTGAGTCAGGAGCGTCTCCCCTTGTGTTAAGCAATGTTGTAGAACATCGTATTTAGTAAGCTCCTAGCAGACGAGCCACGTGGCCGCTGAGCACACACGCCTGCTTGCTGCTGTGAGCTCAGACACCATCATCATGTCTTTTGCATCTCTGGAGGGAATTGTAAGGGCCACTTAATAACCTGTAAATCACAGAAAGTTAAAGGTGCTTCCCCAAAACACTGATGACAGAATGAACGGTGAGGAGTGTTAGCCACAGGTCAAAAGTGCAGGAAGGTCTCTCAGTGTGGGTTGTTGAAGAAATGCAGGCCTTTTTTCTTTTGGAAGTCTCCCTAGAATGCGGTCAAGGACTCTGCCCACTCTAGGATGAAAAATTGGGATATTAGACACCCTCAGATATTTATCCCAAGCTTTCATTTTGGGCTCTTAATTAGTTCATCCATCACAATCTCAAATGCTAAGCAGGGCAGTTGAATCTCTCCATAGTCCAAATCAGCACCATCTTTTAAAGTTGAGTTTCTTATTATTCTCACCTGATATACCTTATTTATCCCACACCCACCCCAATAACATATCGTGCTCACTGTTGGGAGGACGTCATGGATGCAAGTGCAGGGGGAAGACCACATGAGGGCATGGGAGGACGTCAGGGATGTGAGTGTGGAGAGAGGACCATGTGAGGGCATGGGAGGACGTCATGGATGCAAGTGCAGGGGGAGGACCATGTGAGGGCACGGGAGGAAGTCAGGGATGGGAGTGCAGAGGGAGGACCACGTGAGGGCACGGGAGGATGTCAGGGATGTGAGTGCAGAGGGAGGACCATATGAGGGCACGGGAGGACGTCAGGGATGTGAGTGCAGAGGGAGGACCACGTGAGGGCACAGGAGGATGTCAGGGATGTGAGTGCAGAGGGAGGACTATGTGAGGGCACGGGAGGATGTCAGGGATGTGAGTGCAGGGGGAGGACCACGTGAGGGCACGGGAGGATGTCAGGGATGTGAGTGCAGAGGGAGGACCACCTGAGTGCTCGGGAGGACGTCAGGGATGTGAGTGCAGGGGGAGGACCACGTGAGGGCTCGGGAGGACGTCAGGGATGTGAGTGCAGGGGGAGGACCACGTGAGGGCACGGGAGGATGTCAGGGATGTGAGTGCAGAGGGAGGACCACGTGAGGGCACGGGAGGATGTCAGGGATGTGAGTGCAGAGGGAGGACCACGTGAGGGCACGGGAGGACGTCAGGGATGTGAGTGCAGGGGGAGGACCACGTGAGGGCACGGGAGGACGTCAGGGATGTGAGTGCAGGGGGAGGACCATGTGAGGACATGGGAGGATATCCGGGATTCGAGTGCAAAGAGAGGAACGTGTGAGGACATGGGAGGATGTCAGATATGCGTGTGCAGATGGAGGACCACATGAGAACATGGGAGAAGATGTCGTCTGCAAGCCAGGGAGAGGCCTCAGGAGGAGCAGCCCTGCCACACCTTGCTCTGGGACTGCCACCCTCCAGTACCCTAGGAGAACACATTCCTGTTGGTGAAGCTGCCAAGGCCATGCTGCAGCACCAGGGGCCTCTGGTTGACAGACTGCAGAGCAGCGATGCCCGTGGTAGCCTCCACGTCAACTCTCTAAAAGGATTTTGTTTTCTATCCTCATTTTTCCTGCCTTATCTTTCAAGAGGCTTCCTTTACGTTCACTTGCGTGGGTTCGTTTCTAAATACAGAGAAGGAATGCAGGCAAAGGAGTACCAAGCCAAGCCATCTTTTTAAAAGATAAAAAGGGCATATTTTTCTTCCTTCCTGAGCAACTCATACACCAAGTATGCACAGAACACCTGTAAATGGTAGAGGATTCAGATATTTTGAAAGCACAAAACCTACTCTCGAAGAACACACAACTGCTGAGTGGTAACAAAGTTTTGGCCACTATAGCTGCTAAAAATAGAGTTGTCATATCCTACAACTAAAAATAAAGAAATACATCACTGATCAAACACGCTTGATGGCCTTCATTTGCATACGCCTCCCGGTGGGAGGTGTAAGAATGCTTGGGTGTTACCCTGCCCCCGAGGAGCTCATGAAAGCGGTGTTCACAGCATGCTGCAGTTGCTCACATCGTAGTTCATAAGGCATTTTCTCACATGCCACCTAAACTCTTCTGCGAGGCAGCTGGGGCAGGCACCACCTTTCAATTTCTCAGGTGTGAAAACTGAGGGTCTCAAAGAGGCAAGCACTTGCCAAAGTCATGCAGCAAGCAAGGACAAATGAGAGGGAGGCGTCTCCAACCAGGCGCAGGCTGACAGATGTGGGCCCGTGAGCACCACTTACCCTCAGGTCTGTGGTAGGGGTCAGATGGGTGACAGCCACATGAGAGGCCATCCTCTTGGGGTGGAGGAGAGAGGCCACTCTCCTCTGGGACGGTCTTGAAAGATGTCTCTGTACAGGGTGGGCAGAGAGGAGAGGGAGACCTTCTCAGAGCAGGGAGGTGCACGCTGTCACCAGGAGCTGGCCAAGAGGCTCACCAGAGCTGTGGTGGAGGCTGTGCAGACTGTGTGGCGGGGCTGGAACCTGGTTTCGTAGAAACAACAGGGAGAAAACAGAGTTGTGAGCTGGAGAGGTGCATGGCCAGATGAGCCGCACAGGTGGGTGGTGGGACCAAGGCCACAGTGGTCAGGAAATGCTGTGAGGGGACAGTGAGGAAAGAGGATGTCCCAGGGCCATTCATGCTTGTGACCACAAAGAAGAGATGGCTGGGCCAGGCTCCCCCTTAGCAGGTCTCGTAGCAGTTATGCAGGTGCGATCATCAGTTGATTGAAGAGCTCTCGGGTGAAAAGACACAGAATAGTTCCCATGTCATCGATGCCAGGGTGGGTTTTTATCTCAAAGAAGGCCCGTGCGCTACAGCTGGGAAATGCCATTGCCTTCACTGCTGCTTCTGCATTTAAAAGTCCTATCAGTGCTAATGGAACTCACAAATGCCTCACGCAGGGGAAAACACACTGCATGAATAGGGATAGCAATTTATAGGACTGATTGAACTCAAAGGCATTGAGATTACATCCCGCAGAAAGAGGCTGGCATACAATCCAAAAACTGGCCTAGTTAGGTGGCATTCTGAATGAATGTCAGAAATAGCCTGTATTTTTGCCTCAATCAGCCTTTGCATATTCTTTTTCTTAAAAGCTTAAAGCAAACAGAAGGACATGCTCAATCCTAAAGGTTCTTTGTGGCCCAAGATGTTCTGGCATGAGAACTGCCCTATGCCAGGAGGGAAATGTTCCAGGAAAGGAGGTGTCGGTGGTTTTCAGCCACAGGAACTAGCTCCTCGTTGACACCCAATCTTGGGGAATTAATTCTGTGACCCCAGAATAAGTTTCCAAGGACAGGGATGTCACTTGGGTAAGGCATACCAAGTCTCCAACTGTGAACACATCTCCGCTTTTCCAACCTCAGCCAAAGGAGGCTGCAGCTCTGGTCAGGCTCTAACACGTGCATGGCTGTCATGGATGCCCATGTGTGCCTGGGCAATAGACGAGGGTGTGCCTTGCTGACCCTTTCTGTGGTGCCCTGGCTAGCCCACCACCATTGTGCAGAGGAGGGTGCTGAGGCCTCTGGAAGTTACTGCAAGGTCACCAGCCCTTGCCCTTGGAGGAATCCGTGTGGCCCCAGCTCTCAATCTGCACACGTCGTATCTCCTCCTTAGGGGAGGTTTCCCACTCCCTCTGAACACAGTGAAAAGTGAGTGTGCTTGAAAGCACTGGCCTCAGTCCATGTTCCCTGATAGACACGGCCACATCTGTCAATCTAACCTTTGGGCACAGCACCTGCAAGAAACCAAGTCCCAGGCTGCAAAGAAAGGACGCAACAGAGCCTGGACACCGCTGCCTTCATGGGAGCTTGCGTGTGCGGGTGATACTGATGTGGCTCCTCGCATCCTGTGGGTGAAGCTGGAAGTCCCAGGCTTTGCCATCTCTGGTTCCCCACTTCCCCAGTTTCAATGCTCTCCTCTCTCCCCACCCCTGCAAACACACCCTATGATCTAATTTAGCATTCTTCAATTTATTCACAAAATCATTTATTGCTCACGAAGGGATCCAGATCCACGCACACAAGCATTATTCCGGTTTACACAGCATCTTCTCGCTTCTGTGACAGATTCACTTAGGATGGTACACCTTCTCAGATTGTGTTTCCTTCTCATACAATGTCCAAACGCCACTTCTCTATCTGGTAAGCTCCTAGTCATACTTCAAAGCCCAATCCAAATGCTATCAACTCTGAAACCTTCCACTACCCAACCCTGCAAGCAGAGCTGCTGTTCCCACAGCTGTTTGCTGTATAACTGATTATATTTGTATTTTTGTATTATATTTGTATATTCCGGATATTTGCTCACATCTTTCTCTCGCATTAGGTAGTGTTGCATGCCACAGCACCAGCACCAAGTGTGGCTCGTAATGTGCTTGCTCTTTATCCAAGGAAAGAGGTATGTGAGAGGCACAACACTAATGAGAGAAGCATTTTCAGTGGACTGTGTAGTAAAACCTAAGTACAGCTGTCCTAGGGAACAAGCCAAGGGAATCTGCCCTCCCCTCCCTCACTTCCAAACAGAACTGGCAACTGTAGGTGCACCCCTTCCTTTTCTTCATAAGGGCCCTTGGTTTTTCTTTGGAAGTCATTCCTCCCTGACAGTCTGAGCATTAATTTGGATGGGGAGGCTCCGACCTTGTGTTTTCAGGGGAGGCACAGAACCTGGGACTACCCTAGGAGAGTTCTCCATCCCCTGGCCTCTGAGATTGGTGCAAGACGGCTCCTGACCCCAGCAAGAACAGCATGTTACCCCAAATTTTGCCAGAAGTCTTGAGGGAAAGTCCTCTCTGATGTACTGGCTGCAAAGCATCATGCAAGCCCTGAGCTTTGTTACAGCTGTGCAGAGAAAACCATCTTAGAAATGAAGCCCACACAGAGACAGCAGAGTCAAAGATGGAGACAAATTTCCAGATGGTGCTGAGCACCTGGATCCAGCCATGCCTGATGCTCACACTGGGACTTTTGGTCACTTATCCTAAGCCATTTTGAAGTGGGCTTCAACCCCCATTGCCACATAAAATATCCTGGTCATTCTCCACCAATCTCCATATCAGAGGGGAACCAGCACCATAGTCAGGCAGCATGGAAGACGGTGCTCAGGGAAGAGACAGAGGAGTTTCTGCTGCAGGGTCCTTGTCATCCTGCAGACCCAGGTCTAGGGAGGACAGACACCCAGCATGGTCAGGGCATTCTGGGCAGAGGAACTGATCATCAGCCCCTCAGCCACCGCAGAGGGAATGAGTAAGGGAGTCACCAAACAGCAGAAGCAAGAAAGCATCGTATGCCTTTGCCTTCACAAGGTCCAGCCTCCACCCATTGTGACAATGATAACGCCGACCCAGAGGAGATGTGGAGAGGACTCTGGCTCCACTTCTGCGGCTCTGTGCCCATGCTGAGAGGTGCAGCTTCTGGAATAGCTGCCATTTCCATGTCCCCTTGTTTATCTTTTGTTGTCAGATTACAATATTTCTGATAGCTGGCTGAAATTCGACGTTTCAGTTTGCTGACTTTTGAATCCAACTGGTAGCATTCAGTGAAGTTATGATGCTCAGTCTATCATCCTTCTCTCTCTCTCTATCTCTCTATCAATCATCTATCATCCATCCATCTATCATCTATCTACTATCTACCTTATCTACTATCAGCTATCTATCATCCATCCATCATCCATCTATTTATCTACCATCTCTATCTACCATCCACCTATCTACCATCTATCAATCACCTATCATCCATCCATCCATCTATCATCCATCTATCATCATCTCTATCTACCATCTACCTATCACATCTATCTACTATCTACCTATCATCTATCATTATCTATCTATCATCTATCTACTATCTACCTATCATCTATCAATCAAGTATCTATCATCCATCCATCATCCATCTATTTATCTACCTATAATCTATCTACTATCTACCTATCATCTATCAATGATCTATCATCCATCTATCAATCATCTATATACTATCAACCTATCTACTATCAATTAATTACCAATATCTGTCATCTACCTATACATAAATCACCTATGTATCTATCATCTATCCATCTTCACATGCACACATATGCACATACACACATACATGTACATGATGTATGTGTCTATACTCATACACACATATAAAGGCAATTCTTATTTCTTATTTTCAGTATCTCCTCCCTGATCAGTGTTCGAGCTGTCCAGGAGATGCATGGCTGCTTCAAGGGTCTCACAGCCAGTTTGACTGCCCCTACAACCAGTTCTCTCCACATTTTAATGTGACTTGACAGGAGAAAACAGTCATTTACTTTAATAAATTCTCCTCAGCAAAATGAGAGATTACTTTAAAATAGAAGCAGCCAGGGCCAACACCCTGGGTGAAAATAATTACATTGATTGCTATGGGGAGATTAGGAACTCTTACAGAGGGCTAAGAAGAAAAGTCAGCTTAAAACGTCCACATTCAAGAGTTAAGTTAGTACTTACGAAGGGCAGGGAACTGTCTAAGGCCACGATCACAAGCACAGGGGGCCTCTGGGCATCAGCGCCAGGCCGGCGAGTAGAGAAGTCCGGCTTGGAGAGTACAAAACAGGCGCGATGTCTAAAGTCCATTGTGCCACTGAGGAGAGAGGCCATTTCTCTTACTGTCTCCTGTCTGAAGAGGAGGAGGAAGTAAAAGTTGAAAAACAACAGGAATGAAGTCAGTGGCAAGACCAGCTGGTGCCACTGATGATCAGGCCTGAGGTTAAAAGATTAACCCCCCCACCCCACTCTAAACACATGTGCTCTCAATCTATCACGACCCTTTCACGTGGAACCCTTTAGAGTTGTAAACCCTTAAAAGGGCCAGGAACTCTGTCTTCAGAGAGTTCGGTTCTTGAGACTTGAGTCCGCTGCAGCTCCTGGCCGAATAAAACCAAATCATTCCTTAACCCGGCGTCTGAGGGGTTTTGTCCATGGCTCATCCTGCTACACCACCGAGAAGTGCCAAGAAGGAAAAGGGCCTCTGGCCCGTGGGTGTTGGGCAGAGTCAGAGAAGGTGGGCAGGAGAACCAAAGAGGGCCCGTGGCACTGACGTTAGCAGGCACAGGGAGGAGGTCTCGCTCCTGGAGCCTAGAATAGGAAGGATGACTAGGGAGCTGGGAGGGATGGAGGGAGGGCATTTGACGTGGACAGGACTTCTGCCTTCAAAGAAGGGCATGTCTTTAGGTTCCCTGATAAATTCAACTTCTCCTGTGCTCAGCCTACAGCAAAAAGAAGGTGGGGCCAGGTACAGTGGCTCCTGCCTGGAATGCCAGCATTTTGGGAGGCCAAGGCGGGAGAATTGTTTGAGCCCAGGAGTCCAAGACCAGCCTGGGCAACATAGTGAGACCTTGTTGCTACAAAAAAGTTTAAAAATTAGCTGGGCACAGTGGCGTTTGCCTGTGGTCCCAGCTACTCAGGAGGCTGAGGTGGGAGGATCGCTTGAGCCCCTGGAGGTGGAGGTTGTAGTGAGCCAAGATTGTACCACTGCACTGCAGCCTGGGTGAAGAGCAAGATCCTGTCTCCATAAAAAAAAAAAAAAAAAAAAAAAAAAAAAGATGGTAGTGATGATTCTAGCACCTTCCTCAGGTTTCTTTAGCTTCCTGGTTCTACCTGCATGGAGCATTTTGTATGGCAGGAAATTTTTTCTTCTTGTAATAAACAGTACACAGGAAATTGTGGAATGAAATGAAGCCCAAGTTATTCTGTTGACAAAAGCAGCATTTTAGTTAATTTTCAGATAAGATTTCTCAGCCCTCTACTGTGAATTTGCCTTTCTGATTGTTGGAGATAATGAAAGAGGTCATAAAACCTTCTTTATGGGTATTATATCATTTGTCTTCAATGTCATGCAATTCTAGAAATCAAAGTTGAAAAGAAACTAAGACAATTTGTAGACAATTTCATAGGTGTAGTAGAGGTGTGTTTAATAACTCAGGGCTGCAATTCTGAAGTGAAATTTAGATACTTCCAATAAGAGTCCACATTGTTGAAGGTACGGGGTAAGGGGCACTTGCAGACACTATTCATGGGTTAATTGATGAAAGCTTCATGGAAATCAATATGTCAATCAAGAGCCGTGATACACATTGACCTTTCGATGTAGGAATTTTAGTTTTTAGGATACTAGACTAAGGAAATAATTAGAAATATAAATATTCTTGTACAAAGATATCATGACAGTATTATTATAATGGAAATTATTGAAAATATGTGAATCCAAAATGATGAAGTAGTTAAATAACAAATGATATATAAATGCAATGAAATGTTATATAGTCATTAAAATTACTGTTTTGAAAAAATTTTACCCACTGGAAAAATGTTTATAAAGAAATTTTAAGTGAAATGTTGAGAAATATATAGAACTTTACATAAAATATATTAGCCATGCAAATACATGAGTGTATGCTTTCTGTGGATAGACATAAATATTGCTAGAGAAAAAAATAGAAAAGAATCCATCAAGGCATTAACTACACATTTTTCTACGTTACCAGTATCTTAGTGTTCTAGGTGTAGGTTATTAAAATTTCCTTCTCTGTACTTTCTAAAATTTTAATAATAAGAATGTGCTTTTTAAATAATTTTTTAACTTGAATATCTCACATGATCACCTGAAGTTCCCATTTTCTCAACTTAATAGAGAGCTTAACCGACCTCTTCTTATTCCTTTTTTTCTATTCTGGCTCACGCAGTGGATGGAAGATGGCATTGAAGGGGCTCTCAAGTCCTCTCCAAGCCTCGCTGTTTGTGACGTGATCATGGCAGTGAAGGGACACGGCTCTGGAGTGCTGGGCTCCGTTTGCTCTGAACTCAGCCACCCATCTGGATGGGGTTTGGAATGTTGCCTAGGCTCTGCCTTCTCTCACACAGGAAGGACGTTTGGCCCCAAACCAGGTGCTGAAGGGTTTGGCAGAAGCACCCGATGCCTGAGCTATAGCACAGCACGGTGCCCTGGGCGGCTCCACACTCACCTGGCTCAACACCACCCTCTTCCTTCCTTCCCGCCGGGCTGCCCTCTCGCCTGCGTTTCCTGTGGTCTATGGAACTGAAACGACATGAGCGGCATTTCAGGACGTCCCCCTTAAAACTCACTCCTCTGTTCTTATCCACATGGCTTATTACTACTTTCCAATCTCATCTCCTGCGGTTCTCCACGTGACCACCTTCCAGGCCAGCAGCCTTGTCGCGTGGCATCCCCAGTCCCACCATTCCCGTCCCCCACCCGGAGCACCCTTCCCCCGGCCACACAGTGAAAGGCTGGGCTGTGAGAGCTTCGGTGGAAACCAGGCCTTCACCACTTCATCTCCCTTCAAGCCACACACAGCTGTTGCAAGTTCCGGATACCAATCATTTTTTACAAAATAAATTGCTATTTGCGTCAATATCTGAATAGTGTATGAAAACAATCAGTTTTTAGACCCACTTATTTTTAAGCCCAGATGACATCACTCATGCTCGACCACTGTCCTTATTCAGAATACTCAGATTGGAACAGTTCAGCTCCTCAGAAAATAAAACACACTCTTCACTGAGTAAGTTTTACCACGAGAGAGTAGATCATACACCATTGATTATGGAGGCTGTTTTAAAAAAAGGAGTTCAAAGAAAGCTTAAACAGCGGTCAGATCACTGCCACCAGTAGGTGGCCTCCAAGAAGCTCCGTTTTCAGTTCTCATTTAAAAGCAGATATTTCTATATGTTAAAAAATCAACCTGCGCTGTATAGTCATATGTTATACACCTATCTCCCAATTCTAAAACTGACCCCTTAAGAAAAAAAAAAAAAAAGGAATTGAATCAGCACAAATCACCAGTGAGACAAACCTCAATTAACATCATATGTGGACATTTTCTCTTTGATATTTAAGTTCCAGAAAATGGCTAAGGTTTTAAAATTAAACTCACATTAGTTTTTATACACTGCCTGTCGCAAGCCATGTACCTGCAGATAGTCACAACTAAAATTTGGGGATAGTGAGGGGGAGAGAGAAAATCAAACCGTGCTTCAAAAACCTTCGCTGGGAAGCTGCTCAGGCCTCTCATTTCCCCCCGTGCACCTTTCCTGATCCCCGTGGGTCCTGCCCACTCGGTCACTGCTCCTCATAATGCCCCTCCTCCTTTGGTCATTAGGCCTTTCCAAACGAGCGCAGTCAGCACGTTCTCTGTTCATCTTTGCTTCTTGGGCTTTCCCCTGGTAATTGTTTTCCTCAGCCCATAAACATTCTATTTATTATCTCCCTGTTCTTGACCACTTGTTCTGCATTTTCTCCATCTTCCTTGTGATTAGAAACCTCAAACAGAATGTCGGTCATTGGACTCCCAGGCATTTACTTTGCCTCTAAAATAGGCAGAGCTCCACTCCCGTGGGTCCTAATTTTAATCAAATCGGTCATTTTTTTCCAAGCCTCATCAGCTTCGTGCCTCCACTAACAGACTTTTAGGTTGCATGTCTCTACGTGGATTATTGTTGCTGCTGGACAGAGCTGATCAGGAAGGAAATTTATTGCACAAGAATGGGAAGAAATTATCAAGTTAACTGATGTGTAAGGGAGGTGTACCTGGAAGATACTCTTTAATAGGCAATGCATGTGTGGGGATATTTTTAAGTTTTATCGGTAGAAATGCAATATATTGAACACAAATCGAGCAAATATGACTTGGTGGTTAACATCCCTCTGATTAAACAGGAGTGCTGCTATGAGAAAGGGTTGTGCCATTCTGCAGGCACACGAGAGTCGCTGGGTTTTAGGGTAGTCTCTGTGGAGAATGGTGACTGGACCACGTGGGAGAGGGGCTTGAGGCAGGAAGGTGAGCAGACTCCAGAGTTCAAGAGATGTTTGCATACAGTGCCCTCTTGTTTCCCCTTACAGTGTGGCTGTGGCCAGTATTGAGAACCAAGTGTTCAGGAACTCATGCTGGCCTGCCGGTCCCACCTGACCTGAGAGGGGCGGGCACTCAGCGTTTCAGCAAGCTGCTTCCTCGACGATGCCTTTGATCTCTTATTGTTGCTGGGGAGGCTGGAGTCCACCCAAATCAAGTGGGAAGTGCTGTCAGCTGCTACGTCTCTTACCTAGGAGCTTTAGAGGCTCAAGGGCATGACTGGAACAGACTGGAACCCAATGGAAGAGTTTGGATGCAGCATCTGTCCTGCTCCACTGAGCCCCAGGGAGGAAGCCTTGGCCACTGGCTGTGCTGAAGAAGGTCCAATCCGAATGTGAGGCAGAAGAGCAGAGGCGTCCTCGAAGAGAAGGCCGGGGCTGCAAACCACAGGAGCAGGGCGTCCTGAGAAGCAATGGGAGCAAAATCAAGATGCCCAGAGTCTTGGGGCTGTTTCAGAAACCCCAAAAGCAAGAACATGGGTTGTCCAGTGGGTGGAGTCAGCAGTCCCAGTGCCATTTGGAGTTCAGTCACAGGAAGAACTTGCAAATGACAACACAGCACTGGGCACTTGACCAGGTGGGTGACCCTGCATCCCTGAGGTGGCTCAGGGGACAGGACGGAGGCAGGACCTTGGATCCGGGAATGGGGAGCAGAGCACAGCAGGACAAACCCAAACCCATCTCCATCGTTAAGAAAATCCCCAGCAGGTGGGGAAGAAAGAGCAAGAAGGCGAGAGCCAGGCAAGGCTGGCAGTGTCCGGTGCACAGGCTTCCTTTTCACCCTGGCTTATTTGAGATGGAATTTAAAATATTTTTTGCAAGATAGATTGTGAGTTTTACAGTGAGAAAAGTATTTCCCAAGAACTTTACTTCATTTATAAAAGAGTAGATATGGAGACAAGGCGTCTGCGGCCCATAGTATTTAATGCACTCGAAACACGTTTAACTTCCAGGGTAGATCTGATGTCCTCCCTCCACCCGTAACTCCCCTGAAATCTCCTTAGTGTTTAGTGGTGCTGTGCCTGCTTTCTCACACACACCACTTGGCCCTCGTGACTCATCTCATACATGCATCTCAATTCTCAGCCTCCCCACAGCCCAGACTTTCTGTTTTAACCTCACGGCTGCCCAGCGTGATGGCTGTGTCCAGCCCAGCTGATGGACTGGCCATTTCAACGTGAATCCCAGGCACTCCAGCCTTCCTTTGCAGGTGCCATTTCCCGACCTGGGTTACTCTACCAAGTTCTCTCCAGCTTTTGTCTCCACAGCAGCCTCCCCACATCCCACCAACACAAACACACAGCACATGCAAGCACAAACACATGTGCAAACATGCTTAAATGCCATGTACACATGCACACAGGTGTATATGTGTACACACACTACACACACTGTACAAACATAAACCCACATATACACACATGCACACATTGTTGCACACAGTACACACAGACACACATGCATGTTAACACATACACATGACAACACATACGTGTTCGCATTAAACACATGTGCAATACAAATTCATGTACACAAACATATGCTCGTATGTGTGCATACACAATACACAGATACACCCGTACATCAACATGCATCAAAGCACATGCATACACAGAGACATGCACAATGTGCACAGGTACACACATGCACACATATGCTTTGGAGCTGGGTTCACATGCTGAGTGGATGGTGTGCTCTGCACTAGAAGCCCAAGGCCATGGCCCACTTACCTCAGTGAACCTCACCTGTGCTCCGTGTCAGCAGCCACACCTGGATGTCACCCGGAATTGCCCAATTCTGGCCCTGACACCGCAACCAAGGAAGAGGCACAAGACCCAGGAGACGATGGTGCTGGCTGATGCCGCCCCTCCCTGAAGGCTCAGAGCCTGCACTTGCTGGGTGCTCCATGGCCATGTGAAGCCCAGGGGAGTTGAGCGATGGCACCGCAGGCCCCAGGAGTGCTCCTCTGGCTTCACATGCACCCAAGCTGTGATTTTTCAGATAAATATGACTCAGAAGACCTCGGTGTTTCTGTGTGATTTGCCTACCTAATGTCAGAGATGGGTATTACAAAATATTTTTGGTTCATCAAATGGTTTAAGGTAATTTCTCAGTAAGATGGCTTGGCTCACATGCCATTTTCAAGAATGCTGAGAAAGGAGAGTGTGCCATCAAGCTGTGGAATCGCTTGGTACGCTGTGGAATTCCGTGGTGAGACGTTTTTCAAGGACTGAAGTGCATGGAAGAGGAACGGAAACCTTTGTTGCCTATTCATGTGTTATTTCCAGGTCTCGACCCACCAGTCCCCGCTGCCTCCCTTCGTAGCTCCTCTGGTTCCCATGTGAGTCCCTCCCTTTGCATCCACACGATGCACTGCGTCACTCATCTGCATACATCTTGCTTTCCAGAGCAGACTAAAAGCCCCTCTGGACACAGAAAGTGCCTCTGTCTCTTTTAATAGCTATTGTACCTCACAGAGCATTTAAATTTTTATTGATGGGTTAATAAATAATTGATTGATGGGACCGAAACTAATTTTTAAAATTGATTGTCAACTGAAAACCTGTACAAGATATGCCACTGTTTAACAATAGAGAGGAGCTATTGCAGCTGCTGTGACGACTGGCAATGTCCTCTTCTTTATCGCACCTCTAAGAAATCTGCTGGCAAATGACTTCTTGGATACTGTTTCATTAAGGAATTTCTCAATGGATAAAGTTTTTACTATTCTAAAAGTATCTTTGTGTCTTCACAGTAGGTGCTGTATTTGGTTTGGAGGAATTTTATTAGTCTAAAGGACATAATTTCTTCCTTCTAGGAGCTTACAGAGGACTAGAGGATGAGTTACCTGCACAACCCATCACTCTATGGAACCTCCCGGCCAGTGTCCTGCACCCTAGGATTACACACATGTAGTAACACAACTTATTTCCACATTCTGTAGCCAAAGCCTAATGGGTCAGGGTTCATCAGTTTACTACACAGCGGTCATCTCATGTTGATCAGGGTCGGGGTTCATCAGTTTACCACACAGCGGTCATCTCACATTCATCAGGGTCGGGGTTCATCAGTTTACCACACGGCGTTCATCTCATGTTCATCAGGGTTGGGGTTCATCAGTTTACCACATGGCGTTCATCTCACGTTCATCAGCGTCGGGGTTCATCAGTTTACCACACGGCGTTCATCTCACGTTGATCAGGGTCGGGGTTCATCAGTTTACCACACGGCATTCATCTGACGTTGATCAGGGTCGGGGTTCATCAGTTTACTACACGGCGGTCATCTCATGTTGAACAGAAGCTTTGACAGCAAGCCTAGATGTCTGTTGATTATAAATAAAAATTATTATGTATAAATGCAATTTGTTTGGAAAACAAAAATCAAAGCTTGGGATCCATGGAGTTAAAAAAAAACTAAAGAATGTCTACTGGTTGAAAGATAGTGAGCTAGGCAGGGTACAGTGGCTCATGCCTGTAATCCCAGCACTTTGGGAGGCCGAGGTGGGCAGATCACTTGAGGTCAGGAGTTCAAGACCAGCCTGGCCAAGATGGCGAAACCACGTCTCTACTGAAAATACAAAAATTAGACGGGCATGGTGGCGCACGCCTGTAATCCCACCTACTCAGGTGGCTGAGGCAGGAGAATAGCTAGAACCCGGGAGGTGGAGATTGCAGTGAGCTGAGATCACAGCACTGCACTCCAGCCTGGGGGACAAAGCGAGACTCCGTCTCCAAAAAAAAAAAAAAAAAAAAAAAAAAAAGAAGATAGTGAGTTGAGTGTGGTGGCTCATGCCTGCAGTTTCAGCTACTTAGGAGGCTGAGGTGGGAGGATCCCTTGAGCCCAGGAGTTCAAGTCTAGCCTGGGCAACATAGTGAGACCCTGTCTCTAAAATAAGCAAATGCATTATTACTTTTTTAAAGACACCAATCCCAGGAGCTGCTTAGATACTCTGCTTTATCACCCATACCTTTGGTCCCAGATCACTCCAGCCTCATCCATACACCCTTGTGACTTTTAACCTCTAAGTAGTTATCCTAAATCCAGTCCTTAAACAGGATCATACCTGGGGAGAAAACAGACATCCTTGAGAAAACAGGAGAATGTTGAAAATATTTGCCTAAGAAATTAAAGTGCTATATTGAAAAATGACCAAAGCAAGTAAATTGAGTAAAAAGTAGATTTGGGCAATGAATTGTGGAGGAATGGTAAAAAATGAAATGAAATAAAAATAAAGAAAGAAGAAACTTGAGAACGAGGATTTTTGTGATAAGAAAACACATGGCATTGAAAGCATAATTGAGGGTCAGAATGTCTGTGTTTCTCCAAGGGCTTCAACACCAGCCTGTTGGCAGTGGACCTGACCCTGACCAGTCATGGAAGCCAACTGGAAACCAACGAGGGCAACAGTTAGCTGCTCTCAGTGCCACGCCGGTCGAGGATATGGGGACTAATGCTGAGAAGCCACAGGGCGTTGATAAGGCACCAGCGATCATCACTGACCTGAGCCCGTTCTTATTCAAATTCAGTAAGTGTATTTCAGACTGTCATCCTACGCCAAAAACTGAGACAGATGCTGCATCCTGGACTTGATGATTATTTTTTGAACGATCATGTGATGTTGTCTGGAGGTTGTGTAACTGCACCTGCTCCGGCAACTTTCATGACTCAGCACAGAGGAAGAAGCCGAGCGCGATTCTCCAACACACTGGGGTACGTACTGGCTGGCCTATGTCCTGGGTCGTCCAAGAGCAATAGTTGTTCACAATGACAAGTCAAGTCACCTCCAGAGTGTATATTATAACTAATGTAACCTATTTGAGAAAGAATAAAGGGTTTATGTTTTTTGAGAATATTTCCATTAGGCGGGCTTAGAAAATGTAGATACTTAAACAGTTTAGCATCTAGAAGACCATAGAACTATTAGAGAATCTGTTACTGAAAATTTGCCTGTCATTTTATGGCAGGATACTGGCAGAGTATTTTATCAGGCTGCAACATGGCTGCATTTTTCTCCTCATTACGCAAGATGTATCCAAGACATTTTCCCTGTTTCAGGTCATTACTCATCTTGCGCAGCACTGAGCAAAGCGGGTCATGGGGTCCTCAACTGTGAAGTGGCGACGTGAGACACATGACCTCCTGTAACCCTTCAGCCTCCAAGAGTCTGGGATTCAGTAGACACAAACTCGCTGTGAAGGATGGGGCCACTCACACAGAGGCGCGCCGCCTGCCTCACCCTCTGAGGGTGACTTTCCACAGCTGGGACTGCAGGACCCTGGGGCAGATTTAAAAACTATGATCCCAGATGCACAGACCCAGAATAAACGCAGCCTGGCTTGTGTTGCTCAGGGGATGACAAGGGGCACTGGGCAACCCTGCTGGCTGAGACTCAGCCCCAGCCACCTTCCAAGGTTCTAGAATGTTCCAGAACCAAAAAGAGAAGCAGATGGCTACAAGTGAGGGAAATACTATTTCTCAGTGATCATTTACAACCAGCAGCTCCTAAATGCTTTTTAAAAAGGTTGATGAAGGATCTAGAACTAGAAATACCATTTGACCCAGCCATCCCATTACTGGGTATATACCCAAAGGACTATAAATCATGCTGCTATAAAGACACATGCACACGTATGTTTATTGCGGCATTATTCACAATAGCAAAGACTTGGAACCAACCCGAATGTCCAACAATGATAGACTGGATTAAGAAAATGTGGCACATATACACCATGGAATACTATGCAGCCATAAAAAATGATGAGTTCATGTCCTTTGTAGGGACATGGATGAAATTGGAAATCATCATTCTCAGTAAACTATCGCAAGAACAAAAAACCAAACACCGCATATTCTCACTCATAGGTGGGAATTGAACAATGAGAACACATGGACACAGGAAGGGGAACATCACACTCTGGGGACTGTTGTGGGGTGGGGGGAGGGGGGAGGGATAGCACTGGGAGATATACCTAATGCTACATGACGAGTTAGTGGGTGCAGCACACCAGCATGGCACATGTATACATATGTAACTAACTTGCACATTGTGCACATGTACCCTACAACTTAAAGTATAATAATAATAATAATAAAAAGAGATTTTTAAAAAAAGTTGATGACTTCACTAACTCAAAGAGACACAGTCATTCCTGGAGGCAGGGAGTGCAGGAAGAGCCAGCAGGGTGCAGCAGCAGTCCTTGAAATAGCAGGAAAATCCCACTTGGACACTTTGTCTGTGCAGATCCACATCTCCATGGAGAAGAAGCCTAACTCCTAAGTTTAGATCTGCCTCTGTTTAGCATTCCCTGCGCAGCATGACGGGAATGCAGAGGGGGATGACATTTGCTGACTGGTACATCTAAAGACCTATCAAGGAAGAATGGGACTTGCCCTTAGGCCGAGAAGGCCTAGATGCATCCGTCATCCCTGGCCAGCTCTTGTTCTTGGTGTGCCCACTGAGCAGCATGAGGGCAGCCTCAAAGACTCGCTTGCCGAGCAAACACTGCCAAATGTCACTGCACAAACCACCGAGTCAGGATCCTTCTCTGAAGGCTTCTCTGCCTACTGGGCACATAGAAACGAGTTTAAAATCTGCAGACAATTGATTTCAAGTGAAGATAGGTGGTGCTGAAGTGATTCCAAAGTGGTGAGTTTGGGCAGCCTGACGAGCTGCTGCCATGGGGGGCTGTGCAGAGCTGCCTGCCCTGAGGGCCGTGCGTGGCACAGTGAGGCCTCTCAAAACCATTCTTGTGAATGCCCTGCTGCTCTCTCAGTACTCCATTTTCATGAACTATTTTGAAGTCAGTGGAAATGGGTTTCTCAGGGCCCTGGCTATGGTTTGAACATGTCCCCAAAGTTCAGGTGTTAGAAATTTAACCCCAGTGCAACCATGCTGAGTGGGAGCCTTAAGAGGTGATGGGGTCACGAAGGCTCTGCCCTGCTGAATGGATTAATGCCATTATCATGGGAGTGGGTTTGTTGTGAAAGTGAAATCAGCCCTTCCTCACTGTCTCACCACATGGTGCCTTCTGCCATGTTATAAGGCAGCGAGAAGCCCTTGCCAGATGCAGCCCCTTAATCTGGGACTTCCCAGCCTCCAGAAGCATAAGCCAAATAGACTTCTACTGTTTATAAATTACCAAGTCTGTGGTATTCTGTTACAGCAGCAAAAAGCAGACTAAGACAGTTGGTCTTCAGAGGGCAGACATTTTCATATTTGAGGATATTTCACCCTGCAGGGATACTTCTCTTTTCTCTAAAAGTAATAAAAATAAAAGCCAGATAGGAAGAACAATGAGTGAACACCACACTTTTTCTCACACCCCAAGTGGAAAATATACCGTTCTTAAATAAGTGAGTGAACACTCCTGAATGGCTTCACAATAGCATGTTGTAGAATCAATGTATTCTTCTTAAAACTGCCTATAAAAAGAAAAAAACTATATTCAACAGCTGCAATGCTGTGCTCTTTTATTCCACCACAATGCTGGAATTATAAGCACAATTCTCCCTTTGCATCCCTCTTGCATCAACCAAAAGTTGAGTTGCGAAGTGGAGTGAAAACTATTAAATAATCACCATATACATTTGTTTTTGAATATTCACTTTTCTGCAAAAACGTGGTTTTACCACATCTTTAGCTAATATCCTCTAAAGAAAGTGAACAACTTTAGTCCATGGGAAGTACATTATGAGGCCTCAAAGCGAAGATGCTGATAAACCTCAATCCTTTCTGCTTCAGTGTAAGCCTTTCCGTCTTGAACTATATGTGTTAACAAACAAGTGAAGTTTTTTGTTTTTGCTATGAGTTCAGGAGACAGGGAAAGATGGGTAACCCACAGCCTCGTGTCTGGCAGAGTGAAAGGGTGGGCTGGTTCCTGGTATACCGATGTTCTCAGTGTCTACAGGTCCCTTTGTGCAAAGCAGCCTGCCCTGCAACGTCCTCTTTCAAGAGCTGTTTGGACCTGAGCTTTCCCAGGCTCTGACCTCCCTCATGCTTGAATGGATACTACAGCCAGTTAGATCAGTGTCATCCAATTTGAGAAGTCACACTCCTCAAAGACCCCAAAGACCTGAGACTCAAGAAATCCTTATCTGAGGGACCAACATGTAGTTCAGTAAGAAAACACTTTTAAATTGTGAATTAACAGTAAAAAAGAGGAGTATTTTCTTTATAGCATTTAACTTGAAAAGAATTCATCATAAGTGCTGCGATGGATTTGAGGTGACTGTCAGTTTGGCACCAGAAATATGTTTCTCAAACACACATAGTTCCCAAGAATATACCAACGAACCTCATAGGTTCTGAAGACCGCAGTTTAAGAAACACATTTTGATATGGTTCCTCTTATATCTAGGTTCATTTTCTCCAAATAACTATACCTTCATTCATTAATGTGTCATTTCTTTCAGGAACTATTTTCTGAGTCTCAAACATATTTCATAGCACTCTCAAGCTTGAGGTTCTGCCTGAACACGCTCCTCCTCCTTTTCTTTTGTGACTCTTCATTTCATATGGAGTTAAACCTGAGCTCCTATATGTAGCTTTCATAATTATCCAAGAGTATTTTCTGGACATTTCCAATTCTGACCCATTTCTGTAGTCCCAAAAGAACTCTTAGCACACAGCTCTGTCCATTTACTTGACTTATTCATTTCTTTAGTAACCACTAGCTACATTCTAATTTCTTCAGAGAACTGTGCCAGGCACTTCCTGGGGTTCAAAGAAAAATTCAGCAGAGTCCTCCTTCATGACAGACCCTGCCATCAGCACTGGAAATCTCCCTGCAGAGGGCTTATTGTCTAATAACACTGTGCTTAGGGCCACAGGGTTTGGAATCAGATCTGTGTGAATTTGAGTCCCGGTTCTGCCGCTTAACAAGGAGTCACACAATCACTTATCCACACCTGAGCCCCAATGTCTCCACCTACCCAAGAGTGGGCGAATCGCATGGTGTTGTTGCAAGCATCGTCTGAGAACCAAGGTAACGAACTGACTGCTGATCCAAGGCAGGCACTCAACCGTAGGATTTTAAGGGCCGCAGATGTGGGAATGAAGAACTCCATAGAAGATAATGATGGAAACTGAGAGAAGTGAGTGAGATGTTGGTTCGGAGGGAAAGGAAATCTTCACAACACCCTGTCTCAGCAGGATCACCCTTCCTTCTTTCCAGCCATTCAGGTTCCATGAGGGACCAGCCCAGGTTGCTCATGTCCTAGGGTCCTTCCTGAGCATTTCAGACCTGGGCGCATCCTGCACTCACACTCAGTTCCTACCTTGTGCCGGGCCCTGCCATCAGCCCAGAGAGCCATGGTAAGACTCACCATTTCCTTTGGAAGTCTCGTGGGCTGTCTTCCTGTCCTCTCACCTCACCTTCTGACCTCCCAGATTCAGCCCGTGTGCCAGGGCTTCTCAGCCCTCTCTGTGGGTGGTGGAGAAACACGTCCCCTTCTCCACCTCACCATCTCAGGAACACAGTCCTTTCCCCCTGGCCTTTTATACTCTGGGGCCAGAATCCAAATAGTCTATGAATCTCTACCACTCAGTTTAGCCTCTCCCTCAGTGTGTTTCAAGGAGCACTACTCTTACAAAATGTTCCCAGAAGAAACTGTTTCTGGGGCCAACTAATTATGGGAAACATGGCTCTCTGTATCATCCTCTTGGAGATTTAAAGTATGTTTTGACTATGAGAAATCTTGCAGTAAGGAAGCCTGTTGATATTTGCCTAACCCAGCATTTCCCAAACTCACTAGTCCATGGAACCCTCCTGCAAGTGACAGCCACACACAATCAACAGGGCCAGGCTCCACCTGGCATGTTCTGGGAAATGTGCCGTATGTAGCTTTGTTCTGTTTCCACTTTTGTTAGCTTCGATGGCAACAAGATTGAAAGCGCCCTGAGATAAGTGACTTTGTTTTGAATTGTTTAGTAATAATAATAGCTAATTCGTAATTCTAAGCACCAGATGGGCATAAAGTAGGTTCCCAATAAGTGCCCCATGACAGCTCAGCCTCCCTGGAGTGATCATTTTTCAGATCTCAAATTTACCTGACTCACACAAATGTCATTTGGCTTTGGCTGTATGCATGCCTGGCCTCATTGCTTTGGTGTATTTTTAAATAAACGATTTTTAGAGCAGTTTTAGATTCAGAGCAAAGCTGAGCAGAAAGTACAGAGATTTCCCACGTACCCACCTCCCCACATGCATAGCCTCCCCCATTATCAACATCCCCCACCAGAGTGATGCATTTGTTACAGTCCATGAACCTCCATTGACACACTATTGTCACCCAGAGTCCACAGCTCACATCAGGGCTCACCACTGGTGCTGTACATTCTATAGGTTTGGGAAAATATATAGTGGCATCAACTCATCATTGCAGTATCACACAGAGTAGATTGTCTGCCTTAAAGATCCCTGTGCTCCACCTGTTCATCCTTCCCCACAGCACCAGGCCTTATCTTTCACTGTGTCGGTAATTCTGCTTTTTCCAGGATGTCCTGTAGTTGGAAGCACACGGGGTGTAGCCTTTTCAGACTGGCTTCTTTCACTCATTTATGCATTTAAAGTTCCCCCATATTTTTTCATGCCTTGATAGCTCATTTCTTTTTGCGTTGAATAATATTCCACTGCCTGGACACACCACAGTTTATCCATTCATCTACTGAAGGACATCTTGGTTGATTCTGAGTTTGGGTGATTATGAATAAAAACAAATAAGCTTCCATAAACATCCATGTGCGGGTGTTTGTATGGATGTAAGCTTTGGTGCATTTTTGGTGTGTGCTCTTGAAAACTGGGCTGACAGTTATCTGAACCAAGCCTGGAGAGCAGGACGTGCCCTGGCTGGCCCCTCACCTGCTTCTGAACTATGAAAGGCATTTTGACCCCCTACACCTCAGGAATGTGACTTCTAGAGGGAGGCTTGGCCTGGCCTGAGGCTGAGCGAATTATCTAGCTCTTAACTTAGGAGTGTCTGATGGTAAAGAGAGATAGGAATAGGCAAATAGCACTTTGCTTCTTAGCAAGAAATTGCAGCAGGTAAGTTTGGAGTATAGAAAGAGGAAAGATGGTTTTAAGTGCTTCTTTAAGCAACTCTCCAAAGATTACAAACTTTCATGAGAATAAGTGAATTTTCTGGTTCAGAGATTGCAGTTGAAATCTGTTCTACCTTGTAGGCAATTTGATCCATGCCGAACAGAAATGTAATAGAGGAACGGAAGGGCGCTAACTTAAGTCACGACTTGGATTAAATCGAGAAATTCAGGTCTTGTTGTTAGAAAGTATGGCTCCCATCTCATAAACAATTCTGAATCTGCAGCCTGCAAGCCCCAACCCGGGCCTGTCCTTGACTGAGTTTGTTCCCATCAGATACTCATTGCAAAGCTTTTGGGGGACGTAGCACTTGCGTTCTAAGCGGGCTCTGAGATAACTTACTGGGGTTCCACTAGTACCTTGTGAGCCATTGCCACTCCCCCTCTATGATGACCTCGCCCAGGGCTAAGGGGAAAAAGCAGCAGGGCCCCCATGGACCTATCCAAAAGGAGATTAATCCAGGGTACTCAGGAAAATCTGTGTTGGAAATCCCTGAAAAAACATGGAAGCAGCATGGTGTGTGATTCAGTACAAACTACAAAAAACCTGGAGAAACAAGGCTTCCATGTGAGATTCGTGGGAGCTCTGTGACCTTATGCCACCAGCTCTAAATCAGCATTCCCTCACGTGTTTGCATAAACTTAGTGATAATACTTATTGTAATTTAAATTAATTAAAATAGAATAAAAGGAAAACTTCGGTTCCCCAGCCTCGAAGGCTGCTGTATCCTACACACAGTGAAGAAGACCCTGCCAGAGAAATCTCCCCTGGCCCCTGTGGAGAGCCAGGCCTTACAGGAACGCTCTGACACTTGCTGCATGAACTGGTAACTGCAGAAAGGAAACAGGCTCACATGGCACACGGGAGGGTTGCTCCAGCCCTTTTTGGCTTTCTTGGCAGCAGGATGCTGATCAAGGTACAGCGAAACCTATCAGTTCGAATCCACACTGGCAGAACCACCGCAGCCCATGCAAGGCAAGGGCCTGAAAGGGGCAAGAGTGTGGGAGAACCAGCCCCACCCTACTCCCCGCAGACCCAGCTTCCTGCTTGACAAATGTATACAGAGGCTGCTATTTCTCTTTGAAACATCTCATGTAGATTTCATTAAAAAAAAAATAACCTCAAAACTCACAAGATTCCTACCTACTTAAAGATCACTGTCATAACCTGGTTAGCAATCATCACACACAGCAGGCCTGCAAAGGGACCAACATCTGCTCGGAGTGAGGGAGCCTGGCCTAGATCCACTGAACCAGTTTAAGACTCAGACTGAACCAGTTTAAGTATCATTTTAGATCCCAGGTTAGCTTGCTGGAGCTGCCATAACAAAGCACCATAGACTGCATGGCTTAAACAACAGACATTTCTCTCTCACAACCCTGGAGGCTGGAAGTCCCAGATCAAGGTGTGGGCAGGGGTGGTTCCTCCTGAGGCCTCTCTCCTTGGCGTGCAGATGCCATCCTCTCCCTGTGTCCTCACACGATCCTCCCTCTGTATGTGTCTGTGTCCTCATGTCCTCTTAGGAGGATGCCAGATTGCATCAGGGCCCACCTGGTGACCTCACTTTACACTAATCACCTCCCTAAAGGCCCTGTCTCCAAATCTAGTCCCATCAGGGGTAAGGACTTCAACATAAGAATTTGGGCAGGAGAAAATTCAACCCATAACAGATCCATACCGAGATGTTCAACTCACCTGGGCAAAATTGGGACATTGTTCTCTCCCACAGCAGACCATCACAGGGTTCATTTGTTCAAATGCTGGAACATTCTTCAAACCCTGTCTTAGAATCTCAGAGTAGGGGCCTCAGAGGGCCCCTCAGTGAAACTGCCTCCATGGTGGTTGCACCTGAGCTGCTGCCTTGGGGGTGACTCCCCTGGAACTCACCCCAGAGTCACCCACTTGTCACTAAATGGTGCCACGAGCACGGCCTCCCCAGGCAGAGCTGATTTGATCACGAGCTTTGACTCCTGTGATTGGCCTTGGACATTTTTCTTACCGGTGTGTTATTTTCCTATTCCTATTTGGTATTCTCCAGTGATTCGAGTGCGTAGGTAACTAAGTTTCCTGTTTTAATGATATATTTAGGAAATTCTGATATCATTTCAAGTATCTTTAAAAACAATCTACTTAATTGTCAACAACCAAGTGTATGGAAAGTTACGTAAAATCCTGTTTACAGATGAGAGAAGGCGGCTGCTGTGGTGACAGCACACAGTCAGCAAAGAGGTCCAGAGGATGACGTGCAGCTTCCCGGCGGCCTGGAGAGCTCCCCAGGTATCACCCCATCTCGCTTCCATCTCAAGGCTCTGGGCACCCCCCTCTTGCAGACCTGCTTCTATTTCTTTGGACAGTTTGGGAAAATCACGCTCTTTAACCCTAAACACTTCGGATCACTTCAAAACAAGATGCTCAGAAAAGGGAAACTCTAATCCGTCAACCAGGGAAAGATAGTAACTGTCTAATCGCACAGCATCCCACAGTGAGCAGCCACCGGGTGGGGACAGAGCAGATGGTGCATCCAGGTGCCTAGACTGCCCCACCTTTGAATTCAGAGGAAAAAAGTCCCAGTTCACTGCAGCAGCATTACTCGGGATAAGGCCATGATCTCATAACCTCTCAGTAGTGGCTCTGGGGTGGGGCTGGCTTCTGGACACCCAGCTCAGCTGTGTTATCACCTTCTCCCATCCTGTGGGAGGGCGTGTGCGCTGATCACTCCTGGCGTGAGCACAGAGAGGGGTCGACGCGGTCGGTGCTGATGAAGGCCGCCGTGCATTTGTTCTGTCTAACATACATGCATTGGGCACCCGGGGGGCTGGTAATGGTGAGTGACACAGACACACAGAGGCTGTCGGGTGCTGCTGAGGATGGTGACTGAGTGAATCATGGGCGGTGGGAACAGGCAGCAGGAGGTGTTGCAGGAGAGACGGAGACCTGTGGCTCTGGGAGCCCTTAGGTGGGAGGAAGGATCAGTGTCTCTTCCAGTTAGGTTTGAAGAATGGTGCAGGACTCCCTGGTGAGCCAGGTGCACATGACCTCAAGCTCCTGGGCCCATTGCCTGGGATGCATCCCAAGGCACGCACCAGGACCTAACCAGTGTCTTCAGCCTCTGCTAGGAGCTTCCAGTCAGAGTCCCCCTGCACATTCAAACGTGTGACAAGCATTCTCGATGCTTCACCTATGCCCAGGATTTGACTCCAGCCAGTCTTTGCACAGTTGTCCACCTCCCTGTTCACTTTTCTTTAAGTCATGGATAACAAAGGGTGGAGATTTGATGGTGTTGCTGTCTTCCGCCGAGTGTGGGATAGCCCACAGGGCCTCTGAGCACTTCACCATCCATTCTCTAGCCGTCTCTGTCTGTCCCAGACCCCTCACCCTTTGATCTGCTGCCAGGCAGGAAGACATTTAACTGATTTTGCAGACTGGGACCAAACACCTTCGGTGGGTGAAACGGCTGGTGCGTGCGCTTCCTTTCCCTCCCCCAGTGTCAGGGCACTGAGGCTGGAGTTGGTGAAGCACTAGGGCTCGTGCAGCAGGTGAGAGGAGGGAAGCTCCTCCCTGGGAGGTATAGGCACCCCTACTCGCCTTCACAGAGCCCTTCTTCAGCTCCCAGTATGTTAGCAGGAGTTTCAGGAAAGAAACGACAGAGGCCATCAAATACACAGATGAAATTTTTAAGTGAAAGGAAATACTGTCCAAAACTTTCATTTTAGAAAGGAAAGAAGCATTTCTAAAGAAGCATTTCTTGTCCCGAGAGACAAGAGGGCCACCCATGGTTGCTCAGCGTGGGCTGCCGACGGCCGCCCGGGTCTGGTGCATGTGGTTTCTTGTCTGCTGTGCACTGAGCACAAACTACATGCCAGGCTCTGCCCTGTGCTTCTAAGACATTATTTTTCAATACTCATGGCAAACTTATGATGTAGATATTGATGCCTCCTTTACAGAGTAGAAAACAGAGGCTCACAATGCTGAGAGCTTTGCCCAAGGTGACACGCTAACCTGTGCTTCCCAGGCCTGTGTGTCACCAAGGGTCTTACCACAGTGAAGATTTTGATTCAGTCCGTCTGGGTTGGGGCCTGAGATTCTGAATTTCCAAGAAGTTCCAGGTAATGTGAGTACAGGAGGCCCGAGGACTGCCCCGTGAGTAGCAAGTCTCTAAACCAGCATCTCTGCTTATCGTCAGAGAGGTGCACAGGCTGATTCTGCAGGCCTCTCCTGGCTGATGCTGGCCTCGGCACCCAAGTGCAGAGGCAACTGGTCCTGGCTGTGGAGATTCAGGGCCTCACCTGGACTGTGATTCTTGAGGCCATGACCATCACAGGGGCCCATGGGCGGGGCCCTCACACACCTTCCAGGTCACCCTTTCTCTGCCCAGCAGGGTCTCGCTTCTGTACCGAGGTTTAACCCTGTGGCACTGAATATTCACAGCTTTTCACAAACGCGTGTCACTGGTGAGATTCCTACAATGTGGACCAAAATAAGAGACATCGTTTTTACTGAAACTGACACCATCCCATGATAGACAAAAAAGTAAAAACACTCAGCATTCTGACATTGTCTTGTTGCCTTGTTATTTGAAGAGGCAATAAATGAATCAATAAGATATTTAGGACATTTCAGCTGGCAAACTCAAATATTATTCAGCCGTTGTTATCAAAAGCCAGATTGCACTTAGCCCATAAAATACTGAAGAAAAAAACTGCTATGAATAATATTTTATAATTTCTTGGTGAGCGTTTGATATGTACCTACACAGCACAGCAAAGCATGCCTTTGCCTGTGATTCTACCACACCTCACCAATGCATTTGTTAAAACAGTCTGCACGGGCTGTAAATGCTGATGCCAAGGGAAAAAGTAAAAAGGAAAACTATATTACCTGGGGGAAGTGGTTTTACTTGATATGACTGAAACAGATGCTGAACAAAACACATCATCTAGAATCAAGAGTATTGGGATTCACAAGTAAATTCATCACAGAAATGTTTCAGACTCTTTCGAGGTATTGTGTCCTTGAGTTATTCAATAATTTGTTGTTAAGGCAGGTGGAGGAAAATAAACTTTAGATTCACACAGACCTGGGTTTGGATTCTGTCTCTGATGAATATTTGCTGCGGATGAATATTTCTGGGGAAGTTATGTAGCTAATTTTGAGTTTCTGGATAACAGAGCTTTCCACTAAAGATTAATTTTACAATTATGTACCCAAAATTCTACTCTTCTTTTCTTTTGTTCTTTTTTTTTTTTAATACTACGATGGTTTTTAGTACGTTCATAGAGCTGTGAAATCATCACATTTTTGTCATTCCCTAAGGGAAACATGCTCATTAGTACTCATTTCCTTCTTTCTTGCACCCACATCGCAAGCCCAGGCAACCATGAATCTACTTTCTACTTCTATGGATTTGCCTATTCTGGACATTTCATATAAATGCGATTATACAATATGTGGTCATTTCCTTAATCCAGTACAGTTTTTCCCATTTGCCTCCTTTGTACTGTTATTGTCAAGTATATTACATTTCTGTATGTTATGCGTCCAATAATACAATTCCATACTTATTGTTCTATGCAGTTGCTTTTGAAAACAGGAGAAAATATATGCATTTATACTTTTTTAAAAAAGTACATAATTACCTTTACTACTGCCCTTTGTTTTTTTGTGTGGATTTGAAAATCGTATGAGTTCACTTGTTTTCAGCCTGAAGAATTCCTTTAATATCTCATAAAGCAGTTCAGCTAGCAAGAAATTCTCTCCGTTTTTGCTTATCTTGAAATTTCTTTATTTCACCTTCATGTCTGACAGATGGCCTTGCTAGATATAGGATTGTGGATTAACAGTTTCTTCCTCTGAGCACTTTAAATATGTTATCCCACTGCCTTCTGGCCTCCATCATTTTACAGAGAGATCAAGTATTAATCCTACTGGGTTCCCTTCTTTGTGGTGAGCCATTTTATTCTGTTCCTTTCAAGGTTTCTCCTTGTCTTTGTCTTGAACATTTTGATTCTGGTGTGTCTAGGTATGTGTGTCCAGGTGTGTGCGTCCAGGTGTGTGTGTCCAGGTGTGTGTGTCTAGGTGTGTGTGTCCAGGTGTGTGTGTCTAGGTGTGTGTGTCCAGGTGTGTTTGTCCAGGTGTGTGTGTCTAGGTGTGTGTGTCCAGGAGTGTGTGTCTAGGTGTGTGTGTCTAGGTGTGTGTGTCCAGGTGTGTTTGTCTAGGTGTGTGCATCCAGGTGTGTGTGTCTAGGTGTGTTTGTCCAGGTGTGTGTCTAGGTGTGTGTGTCCAGGAGTGTGTGTCTAGGTGTGTGTGTCTAGGTGTGTGTGTCCAGGTATGTTTGTCTAGGTGTGTGTGTCCAGGTGTGTGTGTCCAGGTGTGTGTGTCCAGGTGTGTGTGTCTAGGTGTTTGTGTCCAGGTGTGTGCGTCCAGGTGTGTGCGTCTAGGTGTGTGTGTCCAGGTGTGTGTGTCCAGGTGTGTGTCTAGGTGTGTCTCTTTGTGTAGAGTTTTTTGGGCTTCTTGAATGTGTAGGTTAACATTTTTCAGCAAATTTGGGAGCTTTTCAGCTATTATTTCTTGGACATTTTTTCTGCTTGGAACTTTTTTTCTGCTTCTTTCTCTCTCACATCTCCTCTGGTACTCTCATTAAGGGTGTCCCAAGCTTCCATTCATTTTTCTTAATTATTTTTCCCTCTCTGTTTTTCAGGTTGTATAATCTCTATTGACATAACTTCAAGTCTGCTGGTTCTTTCTTCTGACTGCTCCAATTTACTGCTGGGCCCCTGAGTGAACTTTTCATTTCAGTTATTGTTCTTTTCAACTCCACAATTTTTTGTTTTTTAAAATAATTTTTATTTCTTTATTGATATTCCTTATTAGATGGGACATTGTCATCATAATTTCTTTTAATTCTTTTAACATGGTCTCCTTTAGTAACTTGAATATGTTTCTGTGGCTGTTTTGACACTGGCAGTCTTTGTCTGTTAACCCGATGTCTGGAATTTGTCATAGTTTCTGTTGCCTTCTGTTTTCCTGAGCATGGGTCGCACTTTCCTGTTTTCTTGCATTTTTGTGGAAACTGGCATTTTAGGTAATATATCATAGCAAATCTGGATTGTGACCCCGACCCCCAGGGGCTGCTATTTCTGTGTGATTGCTTGCTTGTTTATTTGATTAGGGACGTAGCTCTGATATTGCTCCTCAGAGGGCACAGCCTTGGACTAGCACACAGTCTCTCCGACCACCTGTGGTATCTATGGTTTTTTCTGGGCTCTCTGTTAAGCTTCTGCTGGTCTGTCTCTCTTTGGTGTCACACACAGCTGTTAACATCCACTAAATGCAAGTGCTCTATCATTTTTTATGATGCCTGGGGCACAAATTGCTCCATAGACTCATCCAGTGAACATCAGGCCCTTTTGCAGGGGCAGAGCATTGCCAGCTTTTCAAGTCTGCTCAGACCCCTGGAGCTCTTCTCAACAATCTCTCTTCCTTGTTCCCTCTGTTTAAGTTCTATCTAGTCTACCATTTCACCCACTCTTAATTGTTCATCAACAAAATCTCCACTATTTTTGCCAACTTCCTTGGGCTTGAACTTCCGCATGCTGTTCTCCAAGTAAAGTCTGTCACCTCAGGGACATGCTCTGCTCTTAGGTCTCCTCTGCTCCTGGGGACCGTGATCCAGTTCCACCAGAGCGACACCCTTGCTGCATGAGCCAGTAGCTGGGTGGGCATGGTAGCCTCTTGTCTTCGTAGCTTGCCCCTCCAGACATGGAACCTGCACACTGTGAGTGACTTGGTGCGGGGCAATCCAGGCAGATGTGCTCAGTCTGCCACACCTGGGATGGGGCTCCCACCCTCTGAGGACAAGCACAGGCTGAAGCAGGGGAGCCCTAGTCCTCTCAGTTGCAACTTCCTGGAACGGTGCTTCTGCAGTGCAAACTGAGAGGGATGAGAGATGCTGGTGGCCTGCCTTCCTGGGGTGAAACCACAGCCCTAGACCAGGAGCCGGGAAGACAGACCACAGCATCTTGTTAGCTGGACCTTCCTGGAGCAGAGCTTTCATCACAATGCGCTTTGAGGGTGGGGAGCGGTGGATTGTGGCTCTGATACCACTGATCCTTACCGTTCTTACTGAGATTTGATTATTTATTTGAGTAAATATTTATCCACCTGCTGTATGCCTTTAGGATAATTTCTAGTTTTAAAAAAATGAATGTTCAGCAGTTAAATGGTTATTTCCCTGGATAGAGGGCCTGCCAAGCTCCTGAAACCACCATTCCAGAAGCTCTCCTCTGCTGCTTATTTTTGAAAATAAAATTTTATTGGAACATCCAGACATGCTCATTCCTTTATATATTACCTACCCACGTCTTCACCCTTCAACAGCAGAGTTGGTAATTGCAACAGAAACTGCATGGCCCGTAAAGCTTAAAACAGTTATCCGGCCCTTTACAGAATTTTTTTCTACTGCTTGTCCTAGATAATAATTTGACACAAATTTGTGCTCATTTGTTAATTCAAAAATGCGTAACTATTTATATACGGGGATAAACCAAAGAGACACAAAGTTCCATCCCTCAGGAGATTTCAGGTTAGAAGAAAAGATCATTTTTAGTCAAAGAGACCACAAACATAGGCCAGGCTTGGTGGCTCAAGCCTGTAATCCCAGCAGTTTGGGAGGCTGAGGCAGGAGGATCACTTAGAGTTTGAGACCAGCCTGGGCAACATAGTGAGACCCCGTCTCTACGAAAAATTAAGAAAAAAAAATTGACCACAAATATAAGTCAGACCACGACTATAATAGATATGGCCTAAGAGATATTCCCTGACTCAGGAAGAAGCGGCAAACATGACGAGGAGACTATACTCAAGAAGACTCCCATGAAGAAGTGAAAATGGAAGCTAAATTCTGAAGGATAAGCCAGCATTAGCAAGGCCAAGAAGATCCCTCAGGAGCTGACCCTGTGACAAGGATTGGAGTGCAGGCTGTTTATTTCCAAGAGCGAGGAAGATGGCCAAGAAAGGGTAGGCTTAAAACCAGTCACCACTCTGGGCAGCTGGAGCCTTCTGCCACTGTCAGACTCTGGGAGCCAATGCAAACAACAAAAGCAAAAACAAACACCCAAAAGAGTACACCTGAGATGTATTCACCCCAGAGGGCGAGGAGATGGATAGATGTCCGTAACCAAGGTCTCCTGAGGGCTGTGCCCTGACGCGTTTATTCCCCGGCACTTTTGCCTGTGGATGGAGCCGGTGGCAGCAGATTGGGTTTTAGCTGCGGGACAAAGACCTTGGACAAGGAACTGGGGGCACTGGCCACTGGGAGCTGGCTGGGGGGGCACTGCAGTGCCACGTGTAGAGAATATGGGCAAGGCCCCAGCAGTGGACATTATGGAGGTACTCCAGGCAGAGGGAGTATCACCAGCAAAGGCCCCGTGGCAAGGGAAGACCACAACCAGGGTCCAAGAGAAGTGGGCAACAGCAGAGCCACGTGGAGCCAGGGACTTATTGGACACAGGCCCCTCATTTCCTGGCACGTGAGACGGTGTCCTTGGGTATCCTGCCCTAGAACATGCTTAAAGGTGTCCTATACTCACGTATGAATTCAGCCAATACTGTAGTGCCTGTGAGTATCAGATGTTTCATTATTTAAACTCCAAGTATTCTTGTATGTATTCATTTCATTAGTAAGAAAAATAGTGGTCAAAAGGTGAGAGGAATTGCCCGTATCACACAGCTTATAGAGCTGCAACCACCATAACTGAAGCATCAAAAGGAAAGGAAATCGTGAACAAAAGTCCACGATACCTCCAGCACACACACAGGGTCTTTAATTCACACCTTCCCCACGGATTGGGCTGAAAGGATAAGCTCCACATTCGCAGCATATCAGTGTATTTTTTCATTAAAGATGATTCAGTACTTGCAAGGGTCATTTCAGCAGCTGCAGGCCAAAGGATGGAAGTCTCTTGTCCCTTCCTAAGGATAAGAGGAGCACGGTCATGTGGATCCCTGCACCCTGACTCAGTTTGAGGAATGCATTCTTCATTCTGTGCCGGGCTTCCTAATTAAGGAACAGCTCAGATGCCACCTCCTGCACGGCAGTCACCCTTGACCGTCCCAGGCTGGGTCAGGTGCCCCGGCTCTCTCTATGCTTCCCCAGCACTCTGCATTGGGCTCTTTTTTACCCTTCATCAGGCTGCATGGGACATAGCCTGATCCCGGATCCTGGCTGTGAAGTAAGCCGCGTGGCTTTGGCGGCACACCATCGTGGCCGTGGGCTGGCTGAGCGCTCAGCTCCTCAGCACCTTGGAGACACCTTGGCCCTGCTCGTGGTCCTGCTGTGGGGCACTGGTCAGGTGAGGGTGGGGGGCCGGCAGTGATTAAAATACTCCATTACCTGGGTATGCAATCCGTTCAGATATTGGCAGGTGATCCAAGTCAGGCCAAATAAAATTTGCCCTGAGAGTTTATCAACACTGAGAGATAAATTATGAGTCTTTCTCTAGGGATCTTGCTACAAGGAATAAATGGATGCCGCTTTCAGGAAGCCTTATGAAATAGAGAATAGTGAGAACAAAATACAAAGAGAAGCAGAGACAAGAAGACAGAGAAGTGGATGGAAAGATGCAGGGATGGATGAATGGGTGGGTGAACAGGGGGTGGAGGGATGAGGGAGAGAGGAAAGGAGAGATGAAGAGGTGGATGGAGGGATGGGCAGATGGATGGGGAGGGAGGCAAGGGAGAGGGATGGAGGAAAGTAGAGATGAAAGGATGGATGTGCACATGGATCAATGGATAAAGACATGGGTGAGTGGGTAGGTGGGTGGATGGGTGGATGGAGGGAGGGAGGGAGGGTTGGATAGATAGGTGGGTGGATGGATAGGTGGATGAGCAGCAAAGAAACAGTTTCTGACAAAATTATTTAAACTTGTATATCTAGTTATCACTTCAGCTAGAATCTTTCACTAGATTTTTATGATGTGAGCCAATAAATCCCCTTTGGATTCAGCTAGTTTTGCTAGGTTGCTTGCTACCAAAAAATTTAAAATTTGCGTAATATATGCTCCTCTCTCTCTTGAATTCCCTGCTTTGCCACTCGGCTCGTATCTGGAACCGTCTCCCTCACTGCTGGCTATCTCTAATCCCCTCCTTTTCCTTGGCCCTCATGCTCTTAACCACGCCTTCGTTCCTGTAGGAACTGTGCTTCTATAGGAAACCGTCATTCCACTCGCTTGAGACTATGCTGGGGAACAACAGCAGTTCCAAACTTGCCCACAGCCAGGAGTGACGTGCACGGAAGCAGGAACATTCTGCACCTTCATCACAAGGACTGACTAATGGTGGTTCCCTTTAGCTACAGATGACTCCATCCTTCCCACTCTCGCCCTTTAGATGACAGTCTTCCCCCTGATCTCCACACCCAGCTCCCTCACTCCCAGCTCCACCCTTGCTTCCCGGTTGGTCCTGGTGGGCCCTGGTGGGTCTATGGGACTCAGCAGGCACCTGTGCTGATGGTTTCTGGGTTCCTGGATGTTTGCTGCTGGTGCCGCTTCTCATCTTTCTCATGAACATTTCCAACTGCACCACGATCCCACTGAGACACCTCTCAGGGAACTCACTGTGTGGAGAACTGAATGCTTCTCCTCCTGCATCCCATAATGCAGACAGTGGCTTCTCCACCCTCCCAGGCCCCAGCCCCCCAGCCCAGAAACCCCTCAGTCCTTTGTCTCCTCTCCTAAATCAACAAGCCCTGTTGGCTCTTGCCAGTGAATTTCCTCTCACTCTTTGGCCTGCCTGTCACTGTCCAGTCCTCGTTAATTCTTGCCGGATTTCCTGTGACCATCTCTTAGCTCCAGGCATCATCTTGCCTCCAGCTTCACCCCCACACAGCAGGGACCTGTCTCCTGCAAGCCTCGCTGTCACCGCATCCTGGAGGTACATGAGGGCCTGTGTCTTTCACAGCGAAGTCCAGACCTCCTGATGGTGAGCGCAGCCCTTCATGATCTGCCCCCGACACTCAGCCGTCTCATTCTCAGCTCCTCACACATGTCTCACCAGAGCCATATGCTTTGCATCTTGGATATTATTTTCAGGAAATTGCCCCAAACCAAGCAGTGGGACCAGGGACAGTCGGTGACTTCTCTGGTCCTGTCTTTCCTTATCGATAAGATGAAAGGCTTAGACAAGGCCACCTCTATGGAGCCTGGCCAATTTGCCCCACTGGGTTTCCTTTTGATATACTTAATGACACTAAAAAACCTATTTAAAGGTACAAATTCTGGGAGAGGGAAAGAAACAGCAAAATGCAAATTCTACCAGTTCACCAAACCCAACTTAAGTCTTCTTCAGGAGCACAATGCAGCTGCCGCCCACCCAGGCCTGCCAGGAGCCTGCAATGAAGTTAATTATTAGACCTGAGGGCATTTGAGTCGAGTGGGACTCCCAGCACACTGAGGAGGCAACAAAAACCTGAAGTAAAAAGAGAGCTAAGCTAAGACACCTGATAGATGTTAAGTCAGGAACAATCTCCTGGAAAGTAAGTTAGGAATGTAGAAAATTTTTCCAAGTTGCTCACTTAAATCGTTTCCAAAATGGTTTGACTTTTTCCTTAATGAAATTGTCATGATAGGTGGGACCTAACTTTGGATTTGAGTTCATAATATCTCTTAAAATCAATTAGAATAATAAAGTCATATATGTTTCTGGCAAGTTAGTGTGTAAATATCTGGCTCTAAAACCTACTGTCAGCTGAGGCCAGGTGCAGTGGCTCATACCTGTAATCCGGGCACTTTGGGAGGCTGAGGCGGATGGATCACCTGAGGTCAGGAGTTGGAGACCAGCCTGGCCAACATGGTGAAACCGTGTCTTTACTAAAAATACAAAAATTAGCCAGGCATGTGGCGTGCACATGTAGTCCCAACTACCCGGGAGGATGAGGCAAGAGGATTGCTCTAAGGTGGAGGTTGCAGTGAGCCGAGATCACGCCACTGCACTACAGCCTGGGCGACAAAGGAAGACTCCATCTAAAACAAAACAAAACAAAACAAAACAAAACAAAACAAAACAAAACAAAACTTACTGTGAGCTGAAAGAACTCTGGCCATCGAACCTGCCTATGCCCATGACCATCAAACCTGCTCACGCCCATGTCCATGTGGACCCCACCCCAGGGCCAGCCTCTCTGGAGCTCCAGACACTGCAGGACAGAAACAGGAGAGCAGGAAAGAGCAGGAAAGGAAAAGGAGGAGTGAGAGAAGAAAAAAATGAGGGAGGAAGGGAGAGAAAAGAATCAGCCCAAGTCTTCATGCCCTGTCCTGGTGACGTGACGGACCAGCACTTGGGCAAGGTTGGAGAGTGGAGGGTGTGTGCTGAGGGGGGCGGCGCGGGTTTAGCAGGTGAGGGAGCTGACCATTCTCAGCCCTTCCTGAGTCACCCTGGAGACCAGGCCATTTAAGGACACCTCACAGCCCCTCTCCATGGCGACTTGGTGGGAGGAGCCCTGCCGCAGCTCTGTCTTCTCTGCACTCACCAGCCTTTTTTCCCTCATAGCCAAAGTCACGCAGCTTAATGTGGACACAGCCCTTCCGACTTTACAGGATGCTTGTCGTTTTGGAACCACTTTACCTACCCCGAGGGAGAAAAGCAGCTAAAACCAACAATGGAGGCATTTTATTCTTGAAGACACTGAGAAAGGTGGCGAAGGCCTGGCTGTGGAGAGAAGAAACAACGGGCACTCTCTCCTCCCTCTTCTGTTTCTCTCCACACTGTGGCTCCCACTAAAACACATTTAAAGCCAGTTCTTGAAGGGTTTTCTCCATAACTGATGTGTCAGTTTTGTCTGACAATTCATTTTTCAAATAATCATCCATTTGGGAAGTCCTTTTTTGTAAAATTCACATTCTAAGAGAAATTTTAAAAAACTAAATCCTCTAAAACACGGATATATCTACAAGAAGGCAGCACCACAAGACGCTATCAGGTCCCATGACTCAGCCCTAGATAAGCTCTTCGAAATAAGAGGGAGCTCATCTGTCCAACATCTTATCAGTTTCATTAACAACTCCCAATCCAAGCCTGTCAATTAATGATAAACCGCTGTTTATGTAATGAAACACACAGATTTTTCTGACTTACCGCTTCTACATAGATTCATCGTGTTTATTTATGACTTCTTCAAGAAAGACAGAGATTGAGTGAGGTATTGCAGTCACTGCTGCAGAAATAATCAGTATTTAGCATTTGGACGGCACTTTCCTTGACAAACACCTCACTACCCATCACTTAATTTAAATTTATCACTAAAGTGCCAGCGGCTTTCAGAAGCTAGCCATTGCCCTGCCCCCAAGTCTGTCATCACACTTCACTGTCAGAGAGAAGCCTCTGAAAATGGAAAGATCCCGGTATGGCCCCCTGTAGGATGGAGCTCAGGTGCTCTGGTTTCTAGGCCCCATCACCATTGCTGAAGCAGGGAGTTACAACTTAAAATCTAATTTAGAATTACATTCACTATGAAGAACTGAATTATTTTAATTACAGAGCTGATAGCCTGCTTGTGACCTGCAATGACTGAAGGACATTTTTAAACATAAGACAAAGCAGAAAAGTCATAGGCATGTCCACGTGTACCCTAGGAAAGAGAAACTCCTCCTCCAATGAATAAATGTAAGTGAATAGAAATAAAGTTGCTTTCTAATTACATCCCACAGACCCAGCCTGCAAGAGAGAGGTCCAAAACCAGTTGCCACTCACCATATAAAGAGCCAACCCAGGGAGGGAGCACATGTGTCCCTGACCTCTGTCCCAGGCTGGAGAATGGACTGTCCCCTCTGGGAAAACCTGACCAGACCAAGAGAAAATGCTGACGGATACAGAGAGCTGAGAGCTGCCAAAGGAGACTGCGCGGCCCGGTCACCCCACAGCAGCCCCATGTGAACAGATGGTCAGGAGTCAACAGGAGGATGCACCATGAAGGACAGAGATCAAAACGGGAAAAGGAAAACAGACCAAAGACAGGTGGAGAGCAGGAAGGAATTCCAGTAACTGTAAATACTGTCTTCAGAGAGAAAAGATACGTCACCACTAAAGAACTGGAAGTCATGAAAAATAAACAGTTAAAAAAAGAGGATCTGGGAACTTAAACTCTGAAACAATTTTTAAATTCCATAAAACTTGTACTAGATAAAGTTGGTAAACCTCACAGAAAGTAAATCAACAACAAAAAGAGATCTAAAAGGTGAAAATAGGAGAAAAAAGTATAAGAAAATTGGAGAAGTGGTCTGGAACGTTCAACACCAGAAATAATGTGTTCAAGGAAGAGACAAGATAAAAGACTGAGAAGAAAAAATTATCAATCAAAGAATTCCAGAAAATGTCTTAGTGTTTTACTCCATTTGTACTGCTCCAACAAAATACAGGAGACTGAGTACTTTATAAAAAACAGAAATTTCTCTCTCACAGTTCTGGAAGCTGGGAGTCCAAGATAAAGCACCAGTGGGCTCAGTGTCTGGCAAGGGTTGGGACTCTGCTTCCCAGATGGTACCTTGTGGCTGGGCCCTCACGCGGCAGGAGGTGAAAAGGTAAAAAGGCAAACCCAGGCCCTCAGCCCTTCCTTAAGGGCACTGATCCCACTGTGAAGGCTCTGCCCTTGTGACTTAACCACGTCCTTCAGGCCCCACCTCTCAATACTATCACCTTGGCCATTAAGTGTGAACATATGAATTTGAAGGTACACTTTCAGACCATAGCATTCAGAACGCAACACAGGTTTCCAAATGAAAAGAGCTAGCACAGAGATAAAAATGAACCTACATCATATTGTCCTGCAATTTCAGAAAGCCAAAAATGAAGAAAAGACCCTGAATGCTTCAAGATAATAAAGAAAAAAGAAGTGTATCGCTTGAGGATGGGGGACGAGATTGCGATTGAGCTTCTCTAGAACAACATAGGAGGCAAGCGGAAAATGAAACAGTGTTTTCAAAATTCAGAGAGAGCTTTAAATCCAAAATATATTCTATAACCAGAGAAACTGTTAGTCAAATAAAATGTGAAGAGAAATCCTTATTTCCTATACACTCATTCTCCTGGAGGAATTAAACAAACAAAAAAGTGTGATCCAGGAAACAGCACTGCAGTGCAGGTGAGAGGTGAAAAGAGTGTTCAGGATTAAGGTGAAGACGGAGCTCAGATGCTGCACACCTGTACTGCATGCCCATCTAATACACCTACACAGCACACCTGCACAATATACCTGCATACCACCCCTATACAGCACACCTGTACAATACACCTGCATGGCACACCTACATAATATACCCCCACAATACACTTTCACAGCACGCATGCATAATACACCTGCATAGAACACCAGCACAGTACACCCACACAGCACACCACTCAGCATTCTTAGTTTAAAAATAAGTTTTACTTTAAAGGTAATAGTACACACATAAATTGTTGTTAAAATCGACAGTAACAAAGAGAAGTAACAATACTAATAGCCTGTCACAAACTGATTCTTAGTAACCTATATAAACAAACATTAAGCCCGGGCGCCGGGTGGCTCATGCCTGTTATCCCAGCACTTTGGGAAGCCGAGGCAGGCAGATCACTTGAGGCCAGGAGTTCCAGACCAGCCTGACCAACATGGTGAAGCCCAGTCTCTACCAAAAATACAAAAAATTAGCCGGGTATATTGGCACGCACCTGTAATCCCAGCTACTTGGGAGGCTGAGGCAGGAGAATCCTTGAACCCAGGAAGCAGAGGTCGCAGTGAGCCGAGATCATGCCATTGTGACAGAAGAGAAACTCTGTCTCAAAAAAAAATTATATGTTTACAACAGGTGCATTCCTCCTCTTGCTTTCTGAGGACGCCCTGCTATGTAGCTGAGTAGTCGCTAATAAACTATCTTAACTTCACTATACTCTGTGACTTGCCAAAAGGTCTTTCCCATGTGAAATCCAAAAACCTGTTCTTGGGGTCTAGGACAAGACCCATTTTATAATGACAAAACTATACAAATTCTAGAGGAAAACATGGAAAGAAAGCTATGTGACCTTGGGTTTGGCCATGAGTTTTAACACGACACTATCAGAGGCATTTGAACCCCTCCTCTATATGAACTCCAGGGTGGTTTATGTTCCACTGGCTAAGAGAAAGTTTTCTTCAAAAATGTGACATGATTTGAGGTCAAACATTAATATCAAGTAAACTCAAAAGATTGAGAAGCTAGCATTAGTTCTGGGAAAACCAGAAGTGTGCCTTTTTTTGGAAGTAATCATTGGTAGCACAAACTTAAGAATCTCCAAAGGAAATATAAATGAGTTATTAACTTACAGTTTTCACCAATTAAGATATAAATGAAGTTAATGAAATCCGGAAATACAATTTCACTGTTTTTAATGTTCATTAAAAAAAAAATCCTTATCAAATAGCCCCAGTAAGTCACCAATTAAGTCTTTACTACTTAAAAGCAAAATCCACCTATGTCCTGAACACTATCCACTTTACAAGCCTCATTATATGTACTGGAGACAAAATTCAGAAATAAATAAATATATAAGTACATATATACAAATATATTTCAAATTAAAAAATACTTTTAGAGAGTGGTATGTGTTACATTTAGAAATTAATAACGAAGTAAATTATGGGATGTCATCCACGCCTGTCCCAAAGGTACCGAATTTATAAATCATCTCAGGTGCGGAGCAGGACAGGTTGAAAATAGCAATGACATGAACCCGCGCGGAACAGCTGCCGGCGCGGTGTCCAGGGCAGCACCCCGCCCGGTCCCGGCTCCTCCAGCCCTGGGCCCGACCCCTACTACGCCTCTGCCTCGACGCGAATGCGGAGCCCGAGCGCGCGTCACGCCGTGTGGGGCCGAAGAGGCTGCTACCCAGAGGCGGAGTGCGGGCTCGCGAGGGTCCCCACCCCACTCTCGCTCCCGCCAGCACCTACGGACTCGCGTCCCCGCCGCGCGCCGACTCGGGAGCAGCACCGCCCCCGGCACAGGAGCCTCACGCGCCTCTTACCTAACAGGAAGTTGGGTGGAAGCAGCGCGGACCCACGGCGCACCGAACGCACTCCAACAGAACCTGACGCAGACACGCGCTTTCAACCGGCGGAGACACCGGCAGGGCCAGAAACGCGCGCAGCGGGGGCGGGAGGTCAGTAAGCGCCCCGCCCCTGCCCGAGACCCCGCCCCGGCCCGGCCCCGCCTTTTTCTCTGCCTCCCCTCCCTGCACGTACGGGCCCCGCCCCTCGCGCGACGTGTTTTGTTGACCGGGAAACGGGTTCTCCGGAGCCAAGGTCCGCTCGGGTGAGTGCCCTCCGTTTTTTGTGGCCAAACCCAGCCACGCAGTCCCCTTCCTGCGGCATCCTCCACACCCGGGGCCTGCTGGTCTCCGCGGATGTCACAGGCTCGGCAACCGCCCTCCTGTCGGCGGGGATTCCCGCGACGGCCGGAAATGCTCCGGAGCCTGTCGCTCAGCTGCCAGATCTGCGTCTGTGTCCGGTTCCGTCACTGAGGTCGCCCCTGTCCGGCCCTTCCTCCCTAGGTCTCTTCACCGTCCGCCCATCCTGTCGCGCGCCGCGTCAGGTCCCCATTCGGCATGTGGCTTGTCTTCCATCGTCCCCACCCTCGCCCCTCTTGGCCCCTCAGGGCAGCCCTGGGATTCGGCAGACGCCAGTCCTCCCTGAGATGCTTCCCCATCCTTCCCTCCGCCAGGCCCTACGTCTCCGCAAACCCCACGCTTCGGGGTGACCGCCTCAGACAGGACCCTGAGTCCGAGACTGGAGTAGGGGACCTGCCCGATCCTGTAACAACCCTCGTGCTTCTGCACAGTCGCCTCCCACTAGCGGTGAGTGTTGGGTGTTTACCTTCCCGGTGTCCCACTGAGAAGTGGGCTCTTCCTTGGCAGGGGGCTTCTTCATTGCCTCGCTGTGGATGTCGAGGTGGGGCAGGAGAGTGAGGAGAAAACAGAGAGGAGGGAGGTAGAGCCAACGAGCGAGAAAAGGGGAGGGAAGTTTAGATGGGAAGTGGATGGGTCTGAGGAATTGGAACAAACACTGACAATGAAGGAGAGTGACCTGAGCAAGTAGTAGTGGGGTAAATGGAAATAGACAAAATGGGAATCAGCAGAGATATGGAGGACAGAATACAATGAGGAGGCCTTGACCGTCAGTAGCAGAGAGGGCAACAGAAGCCTAATTCCCAAATTCCTTAGATGGTTTTCTGATTTCCAAATTAGTTTCCCTTTTAAATTTATTGTGTCAGGTTCAGCTTATGAGGCCTCAATACTTTTCAGTCTTAATTGTATATTGAAAATACTTTTTGTTTACTAAATACTTTTTACATTAATTCAGTGTGCACTTCGTAAGGATATTGATGATTTGAGTTAGTTTAGTATTCAACAGCTTCCTCTATTCCTTTATATGATCTCTGTATTTAATGGCTGTGGCATAAAGTTTCCAACTAAGTATAAGTATCAAGTTTTCTTTGTGCTGTTTTCTGCAAATATTGAAGGATGACCTGGATTGTCCTAGAACTTTGTTCCAACAGATTACATGTGTTCATAATGAATAAATTGCTCAAAGATATTTCCAAAGCTCACCTTTTATGTTTTTCAGTTCCAATAATTACATCTTTTTAAGGTTTATATTTTTTGATGACTTAATGTGATGTTCTGGAGAAGACAAATGCTTTTAATCAATATGATTAAAACCGTGAAAGACAAATCGCTGTTACTTAAGAGTGTGACATATGATCTGAAATCTTTAGGGGGCAGGGATGTTAAGGGAAAACTGCCGCTATCTTATCAAGGTCATGCCATTCCTGTGAAGCTGGTGCTGGTTACTCTCTACTGGCTTCTGTTCACCTTTCCACCGGCCCCAAGACACACACATAGTGACACAAGGCAGTGGATAGGGAAAGAGCAAGACTTTATAAAGTAAGCACAGAACAAAGGTATCTTTCTAATGAGGAGGAGGTGTTGGTTCTGGGAAGGAAGCTTGGGATTTGGGTATTCAGGATCCAGAAGTGAGAGAGCCTGGGAAGTTCAGGAACCAGAGAAAGAAAAAGACTTGCCCATTCTCACCCATGACCCTGTGCTCAGCAGGTACTAGCAGAGACTTCAGGCTCTGTGACTAAAAGGGGTCAGACCACTTGATATACCCACAGCTGCCATGTAAGGATGTGTGTGGACTTCACTAGGGAAGAACGGTGTTATGAAAGAAGGGGCAGAAAAACTCACCTGTTGGTCTCCATGTAGACGTTTATTGTCCTGAATTCCTGGAGGTTCAGTGAAAAGCAGAAGATTGTCTTTTACACATGTTGAGTTATGCCCCCATATATGTGGCTGTGGTAAAGAAAGAGGATGTGTTGATGAGAGGTCCTGAAATGCATTTTCCTAATACTCAGCAGGGGCTTCTCAAGAAGGATCTTCCCTAAGAAAGAAGCTCAGAGAACAAAAATGGAAAAGGATTAGATATGGCACTTTCACTGGAAAAAGTCATGTTATTCATTGATTGTTTTGTCATCTCCCTCCTTAAGTGTTGTTTATAGGATGTGGTAATCTCTGACCCTGCCTAACACATTTCCCAACTCACCCATAGCCTTCCCTTAACGTCCTCCCATCTTCACACTATCACACTGTGACCCAGTGAATTCGAACTTGCGAAGTTCCATTCGGGGGGGTCATATGGGAAGGGCTTCACACCCGGACATAGATTATAGATGGGAAGTGGGCCACATGGTGTCAGTGAGGCAAGTATGGATCGTTTAGGGACAATGCACTGTCAGATCTTTGTTGACCATGATTAGAGAAACTGTGCATATTAGTAGTGAATTAATGTCAGGAATACCTGACGAATCCTGGAAAAGAAGATTGATGAGAGGAAATGTGTTCTGCCCAACTGTATAATGCATTTGAAGCTTGAAACTATGAATCAGTATTGATCTGGTCACAAAATATTAATGATTTGAATTAAAAAGAAAAGTTTAGAAAATGATAGCTTTGACAAATTAAGGTAGCATTTCATCCACACGATGGAGTGTGTTTTATTCAGTAATTGATTTAAAAATGGAATCAACCTAAGTGTCTAACAGGAGGGAGTTTTATAAATTGTTCACAGAGCATCTGTTCCAAGGAGACCTTGATGTTCATAGATTTGTAAAGAATGCTGCTTACTAGCACACTGACTCCTCTGCAAATGTCTGAGGGTTCCTCCACTTGGGGCAAGCTGGGGGTTTGATCGCAGAGTAAATAAATGGTGCATTTTATAATGCAATATATTCTAGCAAGATGCAGCCCACAAACTGTATAGATACTCTTATGTACCACGTAAAGTTCATCTACTACTTTACCCAGAACTTGATACTGTATGTATGTTTTTTTTTAGATTTGGATAAAATGACAACTCATTGTTATTTGCAGTTCACAAAGTAATTGTGAGGCTGAATAAATTTTATTATTTTATAGACATATATGTAAAATGAATTTTTCTATGAAACTCATTTTTGATGTATATTAGATGCTATTTTATATTCTGTAGTTTAATTATATGTACGCACACACAAACACACACTTCGGTGTCTTATTATGTTTCTGCAGTGAAACCAAAATCCTTCCTTCACGCCCTTTGATTTTATGTTTTCCTCAGGAAAGCAGGAGCTATTGTATATGATAAAATATTATGTTTTATTCAGTCCACTTATGAAATTGTTTAACATTGTTATAAATATTTATATAACTTATTTTAAATTTCCAAATAACATAGGTTACATGAAATTTGACAACTTTAATTTTTCTTTTCACAACTATTTTGATTGTACACTCACCAAAAATCAAAATTTAGACAAAATTGACTTTTAGACTAATTCTCATTTTTTACATGTAAAAGACCACATGGGACTTTTAAGTCTAGGTTGCCCTGAGTCTACAGTCACTGAGGTTTTATGTCACTATGTCCTCCATTCTAATAATATGATTTTCAGGCTTTATTCATGTCATTTTTATATCCTCATTAAGTTTTAAAATTTATTTACTTGGGTCTACAAATTTATTTCAAATCGCAGTCATAATATTTGGCTGTTGTAAATAGACACTGATTTTGTGTGTTTGCTTTTTTTAAGGACTAATGTTGCTGGACAGGCAGGTATTAGAGACAGGGTGGATCTGCTGGACAGGCAGGTAGTATAGACAGGGTGGATCTGCTGGCTAGCCAGGTAGTGCAGATAGCGTGGATCTACTGGCCAGGCAGGTAGTCTGGACAGGGTGGATCTGCTGGGAGGCAGGTACTGTAGACAGGGTGGATCTGATGGGCAGGCAGGTAGTGTAGACAGGGTGGACCTGCTGGACAAGCAGGCAGTGTAGACAGGGTGGACCTGCTGGAGAAGCAGGCAGTGTAGACAGGGTGGACCTGCTGGAGAAGCAGGCAGTGTAGACAGGGTGGATCTGCCGGCCAGGCAGGTAGTGTAGATAGAGTGGATCTACTGGCCAGGCAGGTAGTGTAGACAGGGTGGATCTGTTGGGTAGGCAGGTAGTGTAGACAGGATGGATCTGCTGGACAGGCAGGTAGTATAGACAGAGTGGATCTGCTGGACAGGCCGGTAGTATAGACAGGGCAGATGTGCTGGCCAGGCAGGTAGTATAGAAAGGGCAGATGTGCTGCACAGGCAGGTAGTGTAGACAGGGCGGATCTGCTGGACAGGCAGGTAGTGTAGACAGGGTGCACCTGCTGGACAGGTAGGTAGTGTAGACAGGGTGGACCTGCTGGAAAGGCAGGTACTATAGACAGGGTGGATCTGCTGGACAGGCAGGTAGTGTAGACAGAGTGGATATGCTGGACAGGTAAGTAGTATAGAGAGGGCAGGTCTGCTGGACAGGCAGGTAGTGGAGATAGCATGGATATATTGGCCTGGCAGGTAGTATAGACAGGGTGGATCTGCTGGGCAGGCAGGTAGTGTAGACAGGGCGGATCTGCTGTACAAGCATGTAGTGCAGACATGGCGGATCTGCTGGCCAGGCAGGTAGTGTAGATAGTGTGGATCTGCTGGCCAGCCAGATAGTGTAGACAGAGTGGATCTGCTGCACAGGCATGTAGAGGAGACAGGGTGGAACTGCTGGAAATGTAGGTAGAGTAGACAGGGTGGATCTGCTCGCCAGGTAGGTAGTGAAGACAGGGTAGATCTGCTGGGCAGGTAGGTAGTGTAGACAGGGTAGATATGCCGGATAGGTAGGTAGTATAGACAGGGTGGATCTGCTGGAGAGGCAGGTAGTGTAGTTACGTTGCACCTGCTGCACAGGCAGGTAGTGAAGACAGGGTGGACCTGCGGCACAAGCATGTAGTTTAGACAGGGTGGATCTGCTGGTAAGGCAGGTAGTGTAGATAGCGTGGATCTGCTGGCCAGGCAGGTAGAGTAGAGAGGGTCAATCTGCTGGACAGGAAGGTAGTAAAGAGAGGGTGGATCTGCTGGGCAGGCAGGTAGTGTAGACAGGGTGGACCCGCTGCACAAGCAGGCAGTGTAGACAGGGTGGATCTGCCGGCCCGGCAGGTAGTGTAGAGAGCATGGATCTACTGGCCAGGCAGGTAGTGTAGACAGGGTGGAACTGCTGGACAAGCAGGCAGTATAGACAGGGTGGATCTGCCGGACAGGCAGGTAGTGTAGACAGTGTGGATCTACTGGCCAGGCAGGTAGTGTAGACAGGGTGGATCTACTGGGTAGGCAGGTAGTGTAGACAGGATGGATCTGCTGGACATGCAGGTAGTACAGACAGAGTGTATCTGCTGGACAGGCCGGTAGTATAGACAGGGCGGATGTGCTGGCCAGGCAGGTAGTATAGAAAGGGCGGATCTGCTGGACAGGCAGGTAGTGTAGACAGGGCAGATCTGCTGGACAGGCAGGTAGTGTAGACAGGGTGGACCTGCTGGACAGGCAGGTAGTGTAGACAGGGTGGACCTGCTGGGAAGGCAGGTACTGTAGACAGGGTGGATCTGCTGGAGAGGCAGGTAGTGTAGACAGGGTGGATCTGCTGGACAGGCAGGTAGTGTAGACAGGGTGGATCTGCAGGACAGGCAGGTAGTGTAGACAGGGTGGATCTGCTGGCCAGGCAGGTAGTGCAGACAGGGTGGATCTACTGGCCAGAGAGGTAGTGTAGACAGGGTGGATCTGCTGGACAGGCAGGTAGTGTAGACAGGGTGGACCTGCTGGATAGGCAGGTAGTGTAGACAGGGTGGATCTGCTCGACAGGCAGGTAGTATAGACAGGGTGGATCTGCTGGCCAGGCAGGTAGTATAGACAGGGTGGATCCGCTGGACAGGCAGGTAGTGTAGATAGCATGGATCTACTGGCCAGGCAGGTAGTGTAGACAGGGTGGATCTGCTGGGTAGAAAGGGAGTGTAGACAGGGTGGACCTGCTGGACAGGCAGGTGGTGTAGACACGGTGGATCTGCTGGCCGGGCAGGTAGCGTGGATAGCGTGGATCTACTGGCCAGGCAGGTAGTGTAGACAGGGTGGATCTGCTGGGCAGGCAGGTAGTGTAGACAGGGTGGATCTGCTGGACAGGCAGGTAGTATAGACAGGGTGGATCTCCTGGACAGGCAGGGAGTGGAGATAGCGTGGATCTACTGGCCAGGCAGGTTGTGCAGACAGGGTGTATCTGCTGGGCAGGCAGGTAGAGTAGACAGGGTGGACCTGCTGGACCAGCAGGTAGTGTAGACAGGTGGATCTCCTGGCCAGGCAGGTAGTGTAGATAGAGTGGATCTACTGGCCAGGCAGGTAGTGTAGACAGGGTGGATCTGCTGGGCAGGCAGGTAGTGTAGACAAGGTGGACCTGCTCGACAGGCAGGTAGTATAGACAGGGTGGATGTGCTGGACAGGCACGTAGTGTAGATAGCGTGGATCTACTTGCCAGGTAGGTAGTGTTGACAGGGTGGACCTGCTGGACAGGCAGGTAGTGTAGACAGGGTGGATCTCCTGGCCATACAGGTAGAGTAGATAGCGTGAATCTACTGGCCAGGAAGGTAGTGTAGACAGGGTGGATCTGCTGGGCAGGCAGGTAGTGTAGAGAGGATGGATCTGCTAGCCAGCCAGGTAGTATAGACAGGGCGGATCTGCTGGGCAGGCAGATAGTGTAGATAGGGTGGACCTGCTGGGCAAGCAGGTAGTGTAGACAGGGTGGATCTGCTGGCCAGGCATGTAGTGTAGATAGCGTGGATCTGCTGGCCAGGCAGGTAGTGTAGACAGGGTGGATCTGCTGAGCAGGCAGGTAGTGTAGACAGGGTAGACGTGCTGGATAGGCAGGTAGTATAGACAGGGTGGATCTGCTGGAGAGGCAGGTAGCGTAGATAGGGTGGACATGCTGGACAGGCAGCTAGTGCAGACGGGGGATCTGCTAGACAAGCAGGTAGTGTAGACAGGACGGATCTTCTGGGCAGGCAGGTAGTGTAGACAGGGTGGATTTGCTGGCCAGGCAGGTAGTACACACAGGGTGGATCTGCTGGCCAGGGAGGTAGTATAGACAGGGTGGATCTGCTAGCCAGGCAGGTAGTGTAGATAAAGGGGTTCTACTGGCAAGGCAGGTAGTGTAGACAGGGTCATCTGCTGGCCAGGCATGCAGTGTAGACAGGGTGGATCTGCTGGGCATGCAGGTACTGTAGACACGGTGGATATGCTGGACAGGCAGGTAGTACAGACAGGGTACATCTGCTGCACAGGCAGGTAGTGTAGACAGGGTGGATCTGCTGGGCAGGCAGGTAGTTTAGACAGGGTGGACCTGCTGGACAAGCAGGTAGTGTAGACAGGATGGATCTGCTGTCCACGCAGGTAGTGTAGATAGCGTGGATCTACTGGCCAGGCAGGTAGTGTAGACAAGGTGGATCTGCTGGGCAGGCAGGTAATGTAGACAGGGTGGACCTCCTGGACAAGAAGGTAGTGTAGACAAGGTGGATCTGCTGGCCAGGCAGGTAGCGTAGATAGCGTGGATCTACTGGCCAGGCACGTAGTGTAGAATGGGTGGATCTGCTCGGCAGGCAGGTAGTGTAGACAGGGTGGATCTGCGGGCCAGTCAGGTAGTGTAGACAGGGTGGAACTGCTGGCCAGGGAGATAGTATAGACAGGGTGGATCTTCTGGACATGCAGGTAGTATAGACTGGGTGGATCTGCTGGCCAGGCAGGTAGTGGAGATAGCGTGAATCTACTAGCCAGACAGGTAGTGTTGAGAGTTTGGGTCTGCTGGCCAGGCATGTAGTGTAGACAGGGTGGATCTGCTGGGCAGGGAGGTAGTGTAGACAGAGTAGACCTGCTGGATAGGCAGGTAGTGTAGAAAGGGTGGATCTGTTTGACTGGCAGGTAGTATAGACAGGGTCATCTCCTGGCCAGCCAGGTAGTGTAGACAGGGTGGATCTACTGGCCAGTCAGGTAGTGTAGACAGGGTGGAACTGCTGGGCAGGAAGGTTGTGTAGACAGGGTGGATCTGCAGGAGAAGCATGTAATGTAGACCCGGTGGATCTGCTGGCCAGGCAGGTAGTGTAGATAGCGTGGATCTAATGGACAGGCAGGTAGTATAGGCAGGGTGGATCTGCTGGGAAGGCAGGTAGTGTAGACAGGGTAGATCTGCTGGATAGGCAGGTAGAATAGAGAGGGTGGATCTGCTGGACAGGCAGGTAGTGTAGACAGGGTGGATCTGCTGGACAGGCAGGTAGTGTAGATAGGGTGGATCTGCTGGACAGGCAGGTAGTGTAGATAGGGTGCACGTGCTGGACAGGCTGGTAGTGTAGAGAGGGTGCACCTGCTGGACAAGCAGGTAGTGTAGACAGGGTGGATCTGCTGGACAGGCAGGTAGTGTAGATAGGGTGCATGTGCTGGACAGGCTGGTAGTGTAGAGAGGGTGCACCTGCTGGACAAGCAGGTAGTGTAGACAGGGTGGATCTGCTGGCAAGGCATGGAGTTGTAGACAGCTTGGATCTACTGGCCAGGCAGGTAGTGTAGACAGGGTCGATCTGCTGGACAGGCAGGTAGTACAGAAAAGGTGGATCTGCTGGGGAGGCAGGTAGTGTAGATAGCGTGGATCTGCTGGCCAGGCAGGTAGTGTAGACGGGGTGGATCTGCTGGGCAGGCATGTATTGTAGACAGGTTGGACCTGCTGGACAAGCAGGTAGTGTAGAGAGGGTGGATCTGCTGGCCAGGCAGGTAGTGCACACTGGGTGGATCTACTGGGCAGGGAAGTAGTGTAGACAGGGTGGACCTGCTGGATGGGCAGGTAGTGTAGACGGGGTGGATCTGCTTGACAGGCAGGTAGTATAGACAGGGTGGATCTGCTGGACAGGCAGATAGTGTAGATAGCGTGGATCTGCTGGACAGGCAGATAGTGTAGATAGCGTGGATCTGCTGGCCAGGCAGGTAGTGTAGACAGAGTGGATCTGCTGGACAGGTAGGTAGTGTAGACAGGGTGGACCTGCGGGAGAAGCAGGTACAGTAGACAGGGTGGATCTGCTGGACAGGTAGGTAGTGTAGACAGGGTGGACCTGCGGGAGAAGCAGGTACAGTAGACAGGGTGGATCTGCTGGCCAGGTACGTAGTGAAGACAGGGTGGATCTGCTGGGCAGGCAGGTAGTGTAGACAGGGTGGATCTGCTGGACAGGCACGTAGTGTAGTTACGGTGCACCTGGTGGACAGGCACGTAGTGTAGACACGGTGGACCTGCTGGACAAGCATGTAGTGTAACCAGGGTGGATCTGCTGGTAAGGCAGGTAGTGTAGATAGCATGGATCTGCTGGCCAGGCAGGTAGTGTAGAGAGGGTAAATGTGCTGGATAGGAAGGTAGTAAAGAGAGAGTGGATCTGCTGGACAGGCAGGTAGTGGAGATAGCATGGATCTAGTGGCCAGGCAGGTAGTTTAGACAGCTTGGATCTGCTGGCAGGCACGAAGTGTAGACAGGGTGGACCTGCTGGACAAGCAGGTAGTGTAGACTGGGTGGATCTGCTGGCCAGGGAGGTAGTGTAGATACAGTGGATCTACTGGCCAGGTAGGTAGTGTAGACAGGGTGGATCTTCTGGATAAGCAGGTAGTGTATACAGGCTGGACCTGCTGGATAGGCAGGTAGCATAGACAGGGTGGATCGGCTCGAAAGGCACGTAGTACAGACAGGGTGGCTCTGCTGGACAGGAAGGGAGGGTAGATAGCGTGGATCTACTGGCCAGGCAGGTAGTATAGACAGGGTGGATCTCCTCGGCAGGCAGGTGGTGTATACAGGGTGGACCTGCTGGACAAGCAAGTAGTGTAGACTTTGTGGATCCACTGGACAGGCAGGTAGTGTAGGTAGCGTGGATCTACTGGCCAGGTAGGGAGTATAGACAGGGCGGATCTGGTGGGCAGGCAGGTAGTGTAGACAGGGCGGATCTGCTCGCCAGGCATGTAGTGTAGATAACGTGGATCTACTGGACAGGCAGGTAGTTTAGACAAGGCGGACCTGCCGGGCAGGCAAGTAGTGTAGACAGGGTGGACCTGCCGGGCAGGCAGGTAGTGTAGACAGGGTGGACCTGGTGGACAAGCAGGTAGTGTAGACAGGGTGGATCTGCTGGACAGGCAGGCAGTGTAGATAGCGTAGATCTACTGGCCAGGCAGGTAGTGTAAACAGGGCGGATCTGCTGGGCAGGTAGATAGTGTACACAGGGCGGATCTGCAGGCCACGTAGGCACTGTAGATAGGGCGGATCTGCTGGCTATGCCGGTAGTGTAGACAGGGCGGATCTGCTGGACAGGCAGGTAGTGTACACTGGGAGGATGTGCTGGACAGGCAGGTACTGTAGACAGGGCGGATCTGCTGGAGAGGCAGGTGGTATAGACAGGGCGGATCTGTTGGACACGCAGGTAGTGTAGACAGGGTGGATATGCTGGACAGGCGAGTAGTATTGACAGGGCGGGTCTGCTGGGCAGGCAGGTAGTGTGGACAGGGCGATCTGCTGGACAAACAGGTAGTGTAGACAGGGCGGATCTGCTGGGCAGGCAGGTAGTGTAGACAGGGTGGACCTGTTGGACAGGCAGGTAGTATAGACAGGGAGGAGCTGGTCGACAGGCAGGTAGTATTAACAGGTTGGATCTGCTGGACAGGAAGGTAGTGTAGATAGCGAGGGTTTACTTGCCAGCCAGGTAGTGTAGACAGGGTGGATCTGCTTTGCAGGCAGGTAGTGTACACAGGGTGGACCTGCTGGACAAGCAGGTAGTGTAGACAGGGTGGATCTGCTGGCCAGATAGGCAGTGTAGATAGCGTGGATCTACTGGCCAGGCAGGTAGTATAGACAGGGTGGACCTGCTGGACAAGCAGGTAGTGAAGAGAGGGTGGATCTGCGGCTCAGGCAGGCAGTGTAGGTAGCGTGGATCTACTGTCCAGGCAGGTAGTATAGACAGTGTGGATCTGTTGGGCAGGCAGGTAGTGTAGATAGGATGAATCTACTGGCCAGGCAGGTAGTGTAGACAGGGGGGATCTGCTGGACAGGCAAGTAGTATAGACAGGACGGGTCTGTTGGACAGGCAGGTAGTGGAGACAGCGTTGAACTACTGCCCAGGCAGGTAGTGTAGACAGGGTGGATCTGCTGGGAAGGCAGGTAGTGTATACAGGGTGGACCTGCTGGACAAGCTGGTAGTGTAGAGAGGGTGGATCTGCTGGGCAGGCAGGTAGTGTAGAAAGGGTAGACCTGCTGGACAAGCAAGTAGTGTAGACTGTGCGGATCTGCTGGCCAGGCAGGTAGTGTAGATTGCGTGGATCTACTGACCCGGCAGGTAGTATAGACAGGGTGGATCTGCTGAGCAGTCAGGTAGTGTAGACAGGCTGGATCTGCTGGACAAGCAGGTTGTGTAGACAGGGCGGATCTGCTGTGTAGGCAGGTAGTATAGACAGGGCGGATCTGCTGGGCCGGCAGGTAGTGTAGACAGGGTGGTCTGCTGGACAGGCAGGTAGCATAGACATGGTGGATCTGCTGGCCAGGCAGGTAGTATAGACAGGTTGGATCAGCCGGCCAGGGAGGTAGTATAGACAGGGTGGATCTGCTGGACAGGTAGGTAGTATAGACAGGGTGTATCTGCTGGAAAGGCAGGTAGTGTAGATAGCATGGAGCTAATGGCCAGGCAGGTAGTGTAGACATGGTGGATCTGCTGGGCAGGTAGGTAGTATAGATAGCGTGGATCTATTGGGCAGGCAGGTAGTGTAGAAAGGGTGGATCTGCTGAGCAGGCAGGTAGTGTAGACAGGGTGGATCTGCTGGAAAGGCATTTAGTGTAGACAGGGTGGATCTGCTGGGCAGGCAGGTGGTGTAGACAGGGTAGATCTGCTGGATAGGCAGGTAGTATAGACAGGGTGGATCTGCTGCACAGGCAGGTATTGTAGACAGGGTGGATCTGCTGGACGCGCAGGTAGTGTAGAGTGGGTGGACCTGCTGGACGGGCAGCTAGTGTAGACCGGGTGAACCTGCTGGACAAACAGGTAGTGTAGACAGGGTGGTTCTGCTGGCCAGGCAGGTAGTTTAGGTAGCGTGGATCTATTGGCCAGGCAGGTAGTGTAGACAGGGCGGATCTGCTGGTCAGGTAGGTAGTGTAGACAGGTCGGATCTGCTCGCCAGGCATGTAGTGTAGATAGGGTGGATCTACTGGCCAGGGAGGTAGTGTAGACAGGACGGATCCGCTGGATAGGCAGGTAGTATAGACAAGGTGAATGTGCTGGAGAGGCAGGTAGTATAGACAGGGCGGATCTGCTGAACAGGCAGGTAATGAAGACAGAGTGGATCTGCTGGAGAGGCAAGTAGTATAGACAGGGTGGGTCTGTTGGACAGGCAGGCAGTGGAGATAGCGTGGAACTACTGGCCAGGCAGGTAGTGTAGACAGGGTGGATCTGCTGGGAAGGCAGGTAGTGTATACAGGGTTGACCTGGTGGACAAGCAGGTAGTGTAGTCAGGGTGGATCTGCTGGACAGGCAGGCAGTGTAATTAGCGTGGATCTACTGGCCAGGCAGGTAGTATAGACAGGGTGGATATGATCGGTAGGCAGGTAGTGTAGACAGGGTAGATCTGCTGGATAGGCAGGTAGTATAGCCAGGGTGAACCTGATGAAGAGGCAGGTAGTGTAGACAGGGTGGATCTGCTGGACAGGCAGGTAGTGTAGATAGGGTGCACGTGCTGGACAGGCTGGTAGTGTAGAGAGGGTACACCTGCTGGACAAGCAGGTAGTGTAGGCAGGGTGGATCTGCAGGCAAGGCATGTAGTTGTAGACTGCTTGGATCTACTGGCCAGGCAGGTAGTGTAGACAGGGTCTATCTGCTGGACAGGCCGGTAGTACAGAAAGGGTGGATCTGCTGGGGAGGCAGGTAGTGTAGATAGCGTGGATCTGCTGGCCAGGCAGGTAGTGTAGACGGGGTGGATCTGCTGGGCAGGCACGTATTGTAGACAGGGTGGACCTGCTGGACAAGCAGGTAGTGTAGAGAGGGTGGATCTGCTGGCGAGGCAGGTAGTGTAGATTGCGTGGATCTAATGGCCAGGCAGGTAGTGTAGAAAGGGTGGATCTGCTTGGCAAGCAGGTAGTGTAGACAGGCTGGACCTGCTGGATGGGCAGGTAGTATAGACAGGGTGGATCTGCTTGAAAGGTAGGTAGTATAGACAGGGTGAATCTGCTGGACAGGCAGGGAGTGTAGATAGCATGGATCTAATGTCCAGGCAGGTAGTGTAGACAGGGTGGATCTGCTGGGCAGGCAGGTAGTGTAGACAGGTTGGACCTGCTGGAGAAGCAAGTAGTGTAGACAGGGCGGATCTGCTGGCCAGGCAGGTAGTGTAGATAACGTGGATCTACTGGTCAGGGAGGTAGTATAGAGAGGGTGGATCTGCTGGGAAGGCAGGTAGCGTAGACAGGGTGGATCTACTGGACAAGCAGGTAGTGTAGACAGGGTGGATCTGCTGGGCAGGCAGGAAGTGTAGACAGGTTGGTCTGCTGCACAGGTAGGTAGTATAGACACGGTGGATCTATTGGCCAGGCGGGTAGTATAGACAGGGTGGATCAGCTGGCTAGGGAGGTAGTGTAGACAGGGTGGATCTGCTTGACAATCAGATAGTATAAACAGGGTGTATCTGCTGGCCAGGCAGGTAGTGTAGATAGCGTGGATCTACTGGACAGGCAGGCAGTGTAGACAGGGTGGATCTGCTGGCCAGGCAGGTAGTATAGACAGGGTGGATCTGCTGGCCAGGCAGGTAGTATAGACAGGGCGGATCTGCTGGCCACGGAGGTGGTATAGACAGGGCGGATATGCTGGACAGGCAGGTAGTGTATACAGGGTGGACCTGCTGGAGAAGCAGGTATTGTATACAGGGTGGATCTGCTGGCCCGGTACGTAGTGCAGTTAGCGTGGATCTACTGGCCAGGCAGGTAGTATAGACAGGGTGGATCTGCTGGGCAGGCAGGTCGTGTAGACAGGGTAGAAATGCTGGATGGGCAGGTAGTATAGACAGGATGGATCTGCTGGACAGGTAGGTAATGTAGACAGGGTGGATCTGCTGGATAGGCAGGTAGTGTAGATAGGGTAGACCTGCTGGACAAGCAGGTAGTGTAGACAGGGTGGATCTGCTGGCCAGGCAGGTAGTGTAGATAGCATGCCTCCATTGGCCAGGCAGGTTGTGTAGATAGGGCGGATGTGCTGGTCCGGTAGGTAGTGTAGACAGGTCGTTTCTGCTGGCCAGGCATGTAGTGTACATAGGATGGATCTCCTGGCCAGGCAGGCAGTGTAGACAGGGTGGATCTGCTGGAGAGGCAGGTAGTATAGACAGGGTAGATGTGCTGGAGAGGCAGGTAGTATAGACAGGGTGGATCTGCTGGACAGGGAGGTAGTGTAGACAGAGTGGATCTGCTGGACAGGCAAGTAGTATAGACAGGGCGTGTGTGCTGGACAGGCAGGTAGTGGAGATAGCGTGGAACTACTGGCCAGGCAGGTAGTACAGACAGGGTGGATCTGCTGGGAAGGCAGGTAGTGTATACAGGGTGGACCTGCTGGAGAAGCAGATAGTGATGACAGCGTGGATCTGCTGGCCATGCAGGTAGTGTACCTAGTGTGGATCTACTGGACAGGTAGGTTGTGTAGACAGGGTGGATCTGCTGGGCAGAGTGGTAGTGTAGACAGGGTGGACCTGCTGCAGAGGCAGGTAGTATAGACAGGGTGGATATTGTCAACAGGCAGGTAGTATAGACACGGTGGATCTGCTGGACAGGCAGGTAGTGTAGATAGGGTGCACCTGCTGGAGAGGCAGGTAGTCTAGACAGGGTGGACCTGCTGGACAAGCAGGTAGTGTAGACAGGGTGGATCTGCTGTCAAGGCAGGTAGTGTAGATAGCGTGGATCTACTGGCCAGGCAGTTAGTGCAGACAGGGTCGATCTGCTGGACAGACAGGTAGTATAGACAGGGTGGATCTGCTGGATAGGCAGGTAGTGGAGATAGCGTGGATTTACTGGCCAGGCAGGTAGTGTAGACAGGTTGGATCTACTGGCAGGCACGTAGTGTAGACAGGGTGGACCTTCTGGACAAGCAGGTAGTGCAGACAGGGTGGATCTGCTGGCCAGGCAGGCAGTGTAGATAGCGTGGATCTACTGTCCAGGCAGGTGGTGTAGACAGCGTAGATCTGCTGGGCAACCAGGTAGTGTAGACACGGTGGACTTGCTGGAAAGGCAGGTAGTATAGACAGGGTGGATCTGCTCGAAAGGCAGGTAGTATAGACAGGGTGGATCTGCTGGACAGGCAGGGAGTGTAGATAGCGTGGATCTACTGGCCAGGCAGGTAATGTAGACAGGGTGGATATGCTGGGCAGTCAGGTAGTGTAGACAGGTTGGACCTGCTGGACAAGCAGGTATAGTAGACAGGGTGGATCTGCTGTCCAGGTAGGTAGTGAAGACAGGGTGGATCTGCTGGGCAGGCAGGTAGTGTAGACAGGGTAGACATGCTGGATAGGCAGGTAGTATAGACAGGGTGGATCTGCTGGACAGGCAGGTAGTGTAGATAGGGTGGATCTACTGGACTGGCAGGTAGTGTAGTTAGGGTGCACCTGCTGGACAGGCAGGTAGTGTAGACAGAGTGGACCTGCTGGACAAGCACGTACTGCAGACAGGGTGCATCTGCTGGTAAGGCAGGTAGTGTGGATAACGTGGATCTGCTGGCCAGGCAGGAAGTGTAGAGAGGGTCAATGTGCTGGACAGGAAGGTAGTAAAGAGAGGGTGGATCTGCTGGGGAGGCAGGTAGTGGAGATAGCATGGATCTACTGGCCAGGGAGGTAGTGTAGACAGCTTGGATCTGCTGGCAGGCACGTAGTGTAGTCAGGGTGGACCTGCTGGACAAGCAGGTAGTGTAGACTGGGTGGATCTGCTGGCCAGGGAGGTATTGTAGATACGCTGGATCTACTAGCCAGGCAGGTAGTGTAGACAGGGTGGATATTCTGGGCAAGCAGGTAGTGTAGAGAGGGTGGACCTGCTGGATAGGCAGGTAGTATAGACAGGGGGGATCGGCTCGAAAGGCAGGTAGTATAGACAGGGTTGCTCTGCTGGACAGGAGGGGAGTGTAGATAGCGTGGATCTACTGGCCAGGCAGGTAGTATAGACAGGGTGGATCTGCTGGTCAGGCAGGTAGTGTAGGCAGGGTGGACCTGCTAGACAAGCAAATAGTGTAGACCTTGTGGATCTGCTGGACAGGCAGGTAGTGTAGAGAGCGTGGATTTACCGGCCAGGTGGGGAGTATAGACAGGGCGGATCTGCTGTGTAGGCAGGTAGGGTAGACAGGGTGGACCTGCTGGACAGGCAGGTAGTATAGACAGGGTGGATCTGCTCGACAGGCAGGTAGTATAGACAGGTTGGATGTGCTGGACAGGAAGGTAGTGTAGATAGCGTGGGTGTAATGGCCAGTCAGGTAGTGTAGACAGGGTGGATCTGCTGGGCAGGCAGGTAGTATCGACAGGGTGGACCTGCTGGACAAGCAGATAGTGTGGACAGGGTGGATCTGCTGGACAGGCAGGTAGTATAGGCAGGGCGGGTCTGCTGGACAGGCAGGTAGGGGAGATAGCGTGGAAGTACTGCCCGGGCAGGTAGTGTAGACAGGGTGGATCTGCTGGGAAGGCAGGTAGTGTATACGGGGTGGATCTGCTGGACGAGCAGGTAGTGTAGAGAGGGTGGATCTGCTGGGCAGGCAGGTAGTGTAGACAGGGTGGACCTGCTGGACAAGCAAGTAGTGTAGACAGTGAGGATCTGCTGGCCAGGCAGGTAGTGTACATTGCGTGGATCTACTGGCCAGGGAGGTAGTATAGACAGGGTGGATCTGATGAGCAAGCAGGTTGTGTAGACAGGGTGGATCTGCTGGACAAGCAGGTTGTGTAGACAGGGCAGATCTACTGTGTAGGCAGGTAGTATAGACACTGCGGATCTGCTGGGCAGGTAGGTAGTATAGGCACGGTGGTCTGCTGGACAGGCAGGTAGGATAGACACGGTGGATCTGCTGGCCAGGCAGGTAGTATAGACAGGTTGGATCTACTGGCAAGGGAGGCAGTATAGACAGGGTGGATCTGCTGGACAGGCACATAGTGTATAGAGGGTGGAACTGCTGGACAAGCAGGTAGTGTAGACAGGGTGGATCTGCTGGCCAGGCACGTAGTGCAGATAGTATGGATCTACTGGCCAGGCAGGTAGTATAGACAGGGTGGATCTGCTGGGCAGGCAGGTAGTGTAGACAGGGTGGATCTGCTGGATAGGCAGGTAGTGTAGACAGGGTGGATGTGCTGGACGGGCAGGTAGTGTAGATAGGGTGGACCTGCTGGACGGGCAGCTAGTGTAGACAGGGTGGAGCTGCTGGACAAACAGGTAGTGCAGACAGGGTTGTTCTGCTGGGCAGGCAGGTAGTGTAGATAGCGTGGATCTATAGATCAGGCAGGTAGTGTAGACAGGGCGGATCTGCTGGTCAGGTAGGTAGTGCAGACGGGGGATCTGCTGGCCTGACATGTAGTTTAGATAGGATGGATCTGCTTCACAGACAGGTAGTATAGACAGGGTGGATGTGCTTGAGAGGCAGGTAGTATAGACAGGGCAGATCTGGTGGACAGGCAGGTAGTGTAGACAGAGTGGATATGCTGGACAGGCAAGTAGTATAGAAAGGGCGTGTCTGCTGGTCAGGCAGGTAGGGGAGATAGCGTGGAACTACTGGCCAGGCAGGTAGTATAGACAGGGTGGATCTGCTGGGAAGGCAGGTAGTGTATACAGGGTGGACTTGCTGGAGAAGCAGGTAGTGATGACTGGGTGGATCTGCTGGCCAGGCAGGTAGTGTAGATAGCGTGGATCTACTGGAGAGGCAGGTTGTGTAGACAGGGTGGATCTGATGGGCAGGGTGGTCGTGTAGACAGGGTCGACCTGCTGGATAGGCAGGTAGTATAGACAGGGTGGATCTGCTCAACAGGCAGGTAGTATAGACATGGTGGATCTGCCGGACAGGCAGGTAGTGTAGACAGGGTAGATATGCTGGATAGGCAGATAGTATAGACAGGGTGGATCTGCTGGACAGGCAGGTAGTGTAGACAGGGTGGATCTGCTGAGCAGGCAGGTAGTGTAGACAGGGTGGATCTGCTGGACAAGCAGGTTGTGTAGACAGGGCGGATCTGCTGTGTAGGCAGGTAGTATAGACACTGCGGTTCTGCTGGGCAGGCAGGTAGTGTAGACAGGGTGGTCTGCTGGACAGGCACGTACCATAGACATGGTGGATCTGCTGGCCAGGCAGGTAGTATAGACAGGTTGGATCAGCTGGCCAGGGAGGTAGTATGGACAGGGTGGATCTGCTGGACAGGCAGGTAGTATAGACAGGGCGTATCTCCTGGCCAGGCAGGTAGTGTAGATAGCGTGGAGCTAATGGCCAGCCAGGTAGTGTTGTCATGGTGGATCTGCAGGTTAGGCAGGTAGTGTACATAGCGTGGATCTGCTGGGCAGGCAGGTAGTGTAGACAGGGTGGATCTGCTGGACGGGCACGTAGTATGGAGAGAGTGGATCTGCTGGATAGGCAGGTAGTGTAGACAGGGTAGATCTGCTGGATAGGCAGGTAGTGTAGACAGGGTGGATCTGCAGGACAGGCATGTAGTGTAGACAGGGTGGATGTGCTGGACGGGCAGGTAGTGTAGATGGGGTGTCCCTGCTGGACAGGCAGCTAGTGTAGACAGGGTGGACCTGCTGGACAAACAGGTAGTGTAGACAGGGTGGTTCTGCTGGCCAGGCAGGTAGTGTAGATAGCGTGGATCTATTGGCCAGGCAGGTAGTGTAGACAGGGCGGATCTGGTGGTCAGGCAGGTAGTGTAGACAGGCTCGATCTTCTGGCCAGGCATGTAGTGTAGATAGGGTGGATCTACTGGCCAGGCAGGTAGTGTAGACAGGACGGATGTGCTGGACAGGCAGGTAGTATAGACAGGGTGGATGTGCTGGACATGCTGGTAGTATAGACAGGGCGGATCTGCTGGACAGGCAGGTAGTGTATAGAGAATGAATCTGCTGGACAGGCAAGTAGTATAGATAGTGCGGGTCTCCTGGACAGGTAGGTAGTGGAGATAGCGTGGAACTACTGGCCAGGCAGGTAGTGTAGACAGGGTGGACCTGCTGGAGAAACAGGTAGTGTAGACAGGGTGGATCTGCTGGTCAGGCACATAGTGTAGATAGCGAGGATCTACTGTCCTGGCAGGTAGTATAGACAGGTTGGATCTGCTGGGCAGGCAGGTAGTGTAGACAGGGTAGATCTGCTGGATAGGCAGGTAGTATAGACAGGGTGGATCTGCTGGATAGGCAGGTAGTGCAGACAGGGTGTATCTGCTGGACGGGCCGGTAGTGTAGACAGGGTGGACCTGCTGGACGGGCAGGTAGTGTAGACAGGGTGCACCCGCTGGACAAGCAGGTAGTGTAGAGAGGGTGGATCTGCTGGCCAGTCAGGTAGTGTAGATAGCGTGAATCTATTGGCCAGGCAGGTAATGTAGACAGGGCGGATCTGCTGGTCAGGTGGGTAGTGTAGACAGGGTGAATCTGCTGGCCAGGCATGTAGTGTAGATAGGGTGGATCTACTAGCCAGGCAGGTAGTGAAGACAGAGTGAATCTGCTGGACAGGCAGGTAGTATAGACAGGGTTGATGTGCTGGAGATGCAGGTAGTATAGACAGGGCGGATCTGCTGGAAAGGCACGTAGTGTAGAGAGAGTGGATCTGCTGTCCAGACAAGTAGTATAGACAGGGCGTGTCTGCTGGTCAGGCAGGTAGTGGAGATAGCGTGGAACTACTGGCCAGGCAGGTAGTATAGACAAGGTGGATCTGCTGGGAAGGCAGGTACTGTATAGAGGGTGGAGCTGCTGGAGAAGGAGGTAGTGATGACAGGGTGGATCTGTTTGCCAGGCAGGTAGTGTAGATAGCGTGGATCTACTGGGCAGTCAGGTAGTGTATACAGGGTGGATCTGCTGGACAGGCAGGTAGTGTAGACAGGGTGGATCAGCTGGCCAGGCACATAGTGTAGATCACGTGGATCTACTGGCCAGGCAGGTAGTATAGACAGGTTGGATCTGCTGGGCAGGCAGGTAGTGTAGACAGGGTGGATCTGCTGTACAAGCAGGTAGTGTAGATAGGGCGGATCTGCTGGGCAGGCAGGTAGTGTAGAGAGGGTGGATCTGCTGGACAGGCAAGTAGTATAGACAGGGCGGTTCTGCTGGACAGGCAGGTAGTGGAGATAGCGTGGAAGTACTGGCCAGGCGTGTATTGTAGACAGGGTGGATCTGCTGGGCAGGCAGGCAGTGTATACAGGGTGGACCTGCTGGACAAGCAGGTAGTGTAGACAGGGTGGATCTACTGGCTAGGCAGGTAGTGTACATAGCGTGGATCTACTGGCTAGGCAGGTAGTGTAGACTGGGTGGATCTACTGGGCAGGGAGGTAGTGTAGACAGGGTGGACCTGCTGGATGGGCAGGTAGTATAGACAGGGTGGATCTGCTCTACAGGCAGGGAGTATAGATAGACAGGGTGGATCTGCTCGACAGGCAGGTAGTGTAGATAGCGTGGATCTGCTGGCCAGCCAGGTAGTGTAGACAGGCTGGATCTGCTGGACAGGCAGGTAGTGTAGACAGGGTGGACCTGCTGGACAAGCAGGTAGAGCAGACAGGGTGGATCTGCTGGCCAGGTAGGTAGTGAAGACAGGGTGGATCTGTTGGGCAGGCAAGTAGTGTAGACCGGGTAGATATGCTGGATAGGCCGGTAGTATAGAGAGGGAGGATCTGCTGGACAGGCAGGTAGTGTAAACCGGGTGGATCTGCTGGACAGGCAGGTAGTGTAGTTAGGGTGCACCTGCTCGGCAGGTAGTGTAGATAGGGTGGACCTGCGGGACAACCATGTAGTGTAGACAGGGTGGATCTGCTTCTAAGGCATGTAGTGTAGATTGCGTGGATCTGCTGGCCAGGCAGGTATTGTAGAGAGGATCAATGTGTTGGACAGGAAGGTAGTAAAGAGAGGGTGGATCTGCTGGAGAGGCAGGTAGTGGAGATAGCATGGATCTACTGGCCAGGCAGGTAGTGTAGACAGCTTGGATCTGCTGGCAGGCACGTAGTGTAGACAGGGTGGACCTGCTGGACAAGCAGGTAGTGTAGACAGCTTGGATCTGCTGGCAGGCACGTAGTGTAGACAGGGTGGACCTGCTGGACAAGCAGGTAGTGTAGAATGGGGGGATCTGCTGGCCAGGGAGGTAGTGTAGATACAGTGTATCTACTGGCCAGTCAGGTAGTGTAGACAGGGTGGATTTTCTGGGCAAGCAGTTAGTGTAGACAGGGTGGACCTGCTGGATAGGCAGGTAGTATAGACAGGGAGGATCGTCTCCAAAGGCAGGTTGTATAGACAGGGTGGCTCTGCTGGACAGGAAGGGAGTGTAGATAGCGTGGATCTACTGCCCAGGCAGGTAGTATAGACAGGGTGGATCTGCTGGGCAGGCAGGTAGTATAGAGAGGGTGGACCTGCTGAAGAAGCAAGTAGTGTAGAACTTGTGGATCTGCTGGACAGGCAGGTAGTGTAGATAGCGTGGATCTACTGGCCAGGTAGCGAGTATTGACAGGGCGGATCTGCTGGGCAGACAGGTAGTGTAGACAGGGTGGACCGGCTGGACACGCAGGTAGTGTAGACCTTGTGGATCTGCAGGACAGGCAGGTAGTGTAGATAGCGTGGATGTATTTGCCAGTTAAGGAGTATAGATAGGGCGGATCTGCTGGGCAGGCAGGTAGTGTAGACAGGGTGAAGTTTCTGGACAGGCAGGTAGTATAGGCAGGGTGGATCTGGTCGTCAGGCAGGTAGTATAGACAGGTTGGATCTGCTGGACAGGAAGGTAGTGTAGATAGCGTGGGTCTACTGGCCAGTCAGGTAGTGTAGACAGGGTGGATCTGCTTTGCAGGCAGGTAGTGTAGACAGGGTGGATGTGCTGGACGGGCAGCTCCTGTAGACAGGGTGGACCTGCTGGACAAACAGGTAGTGCAGACAGGGTGGTTCTGCTGGCCAGGTAGGTTGTGTAGATAGCGTGGATCTATTCGCCAGGCAGGTAGTGTAGACAGGGCGGATCTGCTGGTCAGGTAGGTAGTGTAGACAGGGGCGATCTGCTGGCCAGGCATGTAGTGTAGACAGGGCGGATCTGGTGGACAGGCAGGTTGTGTAGACAGAGTGGATATGCTGGACAGGTAAGTAGTATAGAAAGGGCGGGTCTCCTGGACAGGCAGGTAGTGTAGACACGGCGGATCTTCTGGACAGGCAGGTAGTATAGACAGGGTGGATGTGCTGGAGAGGCAGGTAGTATAGACAGTGTGGATCTGCTGGACAGGCAGGTAGTGTAGACAGAGTGGATCTGCTGGACAGGCAAGTAGTATAGACAGGGCGTGTCTACTGGTCAGGCAGGTAGTGGAGATAGCGTGGAACTACTGGTCAGGCAGGTAGTATAGACAGGGTGGATCTGCTGGGAAGGAAGGTAGTGTATACAGGGTGGACCTGCTGCAGAAGCAGGTAGTGATGACAGGGTGAATCTGCTGGCCAGGTAGGTAGTGTAGATAGTGTGGATCTACTGGAGAGGCAGGTTGTGTAGACAGGGTGGATCTGATGGGCAGGGTGGTCGTGTAGACAGGGTGGACCTGCTGGATAGGCAGGTAGTATAGACAGGGTGGATCTGCTCAACAGGCAGGTAGTATAGTCACGATGGATCTGCTGGACAGGCAGGTAGTGTAGACAGGGTGCACCTGCTGGACAAGCAGGTAGTTTAGACAGGGTGGACCTGCTGGACAAGCAGGTAGTGTAAACAGGGGGGATCTGCTGACAAGGCAGGTAGTGTAGATAGCGTGGATCTACTGGCCCGGCAGGTAGTGTAGACAGGGTCGATCTGCTGGAGAGGCAGGTAGTATAGACAGGGTGGATCTACTGGACAGGCAGGTAGTGGGGACAGCGTGGATCTACTGGCCAGGCAGGTAGTGTAGACAGGTTGGATCTGCAGGCAGGCACGTAGTGTAGACAGGGTGGACCTGCTGTACAAGCAGGTAGTGTAGACAGGGTGGATCTGCTCTCCGGGCAGGCAGTGTAGATAGCGTGGATCTACTGTCCAGGCATGTAGTATAGATAGCGTGGATCTGCTGGGCAAGTAGGTAGTGTAGACAGGGTGGTCTTGCTGGATAGACAGGTAGTATAGTCAGGGTGGATCTGCTCGAAAGGCAGGTAGTATAGACAGTTTGTATCTGCTGGAAGGCAGGAAGTGTAGATAGCGTGGATTTACTGGCCGGGTAGGTATTGTAGACAGGGTGGATATGCTGGGCAGGTAGGTTGTTTAGACAGGTTGGACCTGCTGGACAAAGAAGTAGTGTAGACAGGGTGGATCTGCTGGCCAGGAAGGTAGTGTAGATAGCGTGGATCTATTGGCCTGGCAGGTAGTATAGACAGGTTGGATCTGCTGGGCAGGTAGGTAGTGTAGACAGGGTGGATCTGCTGTACAAGCAGGTATTGTAGACAGGGTGGATCTGCTGGGCAGGCAGGTAGTGTAGAGAGGGTGGATCTGCTGTACAGGCAAGTAGTATAGACAGGGCGGGTCTACTGGACAGGCAGGCAGTAGAGATAGCTTGGAACTATTGGCCAGGCAGGTATTGTAGACAGGGTGGATCTGCTGGGCAGGCAGGTAGTGTATACAGGGTGGAAATGCTGGACAAGCAGGTAGTGTATACAGGGTGGAAATGCTGGACAAGCAGGTAGTGTAGACAGAGTGGATCTGCTGGCCAGGCAGGTAGTGTAGATTGTGTGGATCTCCTGGCCAGGCAGGTAGTGTAGACAGGGTGGATCTACTGGGCAGGGAGGTAGTGTAGAGAGGATGGACCTGCTGGATGGGCAGGTAGTATAGACAGGATGGATCTGCTCGACAGGCAGGTAGTATAGACAGGGTGGATCTGCTGGACAGGCAGGTAGTGTAGATAGCGTGGATCTGCTGGCCAGCCAGGTAGTGTAGACAGCGTGGATCTGCTGGACAGGCACGTTGTGTAGACAGGGTGGACCTGGTGGACAAGCAGGTAGAGTGGACAGGGTGGATCTGCTGGCCAGGTAGGTAGTATAGACAGGGTGGATCTGCTGGATAGGCAGGTAGTGTACACTGGGTGGATCTGCTGGACAGGAAGGTAGTGTAGTTAGGGTGCAACTGCTCGACAGGCAGGTAGTGTAGACTGGGTGGTCCTGCTGGACAATCATGTAGTGTAGACAGGGTGGATCTGCTTGTAAGGCAGGTAGTGCAGATAGTGTGGATCTGCTGGCCAGGCAGGTAGTGCAGAGATGGTCAATGTGCTGGACAGGAAGGTAGTAAAGAGAGGGTGGATCTGCTAGAGAGGCAGGTAGTGGAGATAGCATGGATCTGCTGGCCAGGCAGGTAGTGTAGACTGCTTGGATCTGCTGGCAGGCACATAGTGTAGACAGGGTGGACCTGCTGGACAAGCAGGTAGTGTAGACTGGGTGGATCTGCTTGCCAGGGTGGTAGTGTAGATACTGTGGATCTACCTGCCAGGCAGGTAGTGTAAACAGGGTGGATCTTCTGGGCTAGCAGGTAGTGTAGACAGGGGGACCTGCTGGATAGGCAGGTAGTATAGACAGGGTGGATCGGCTCGAAAGGTAGGTAGTATAGACAGGGTGGCTCTGCTCGACAGGAAGGGAGTGTAGATAGCGTGGATCTACTGGCCAGGCTGGTAGTTTAGACAGCGTGGATCTGCTGGTCAGGCAGGTAGTGTAGACAGGGTGGACCTGCTGTACAAGCTAGTAGTGTAGACCTTTTGGATCTGCTGGACAGGCAGGTCATGTAGAAAGCGTGGATCTACTGGCCAGGTAGGGAGTATAGACAGGGCGGATCTGCTTGGCAGGCACTTAGTGTAGACAGGGTGGACCTGCTGGACAGGCAGATCATGTAGACCTTGTGGATCTGCTGGACACGCAGGTAGTGTAGATAGCATGGATCTACTGGGCAGGTAGGGAATATAGACAGGGCGGATCTGCTGGGTAAGCAGGTAGTGTAGACAGGGTGGACCTGCTGGAGAGGCAGGTAGTATAGGCAGGGTGGACCTGCTCAACAGGAGGTAGTATAGACAGGTTGGATCTGCTGGACAGGAAGGTAGTGTAGATAGCGTGGGTCTACTGGCCAGTCAGGTAGTCTAGGCAGCGTGGATCTGCTTTGCAGGCAGGTAGTTTTGACAGGGTGGACCTGCTGGACAAGCAGGTAGTGTATACAGGGTGGATCTGCTGGCCAGGCAGGCAGTGTAGATAGCATGGATCTACAGGCCAGGCAGGTAGTATAGACAGGGTGGACCTGCTGGAGAAGCAGGTAGTGTAGACAGGGTGGATCTGCTGGGCAGGTAGGCAGTATAGACAGCGTGGACCTGCTGGATGGGCAGGTAGTATAGACAGGGTGGATCTGCTGGACAGGCAGGTAGTGTAGATAGCGTGGATCTGCTGGCCAGCCAGGTTGTGTAGATAGTGTGGATCTGCTGGACAGGCAAGTAGTGTAGACAGGGTGGACCTGCTGGACAAGCAGGTAGAGTAGACACGGTGGATCTGCTGGCCGGGTAGGTAGTGAAGACAGGGTGGATCTGCTGGGCAGGCAGGTAGTGTACACATGGTACATATGCTGGATAGGCAGGTAGTATAGACAGGGTGGATCTGCTGGATAGGCAGGTAGTGTAGACAGGGTGGATCTGCTGCACAGGCAGGTAGTGTAGTTAGGGTGCAACTGCTGGAAAGGCAGGTAGTGTAGACAGGGTGGACCTGCTGGAGAAGCATGTAGTGTAGACAGGGTGGATCTGCTGGTAAGGCAGGTAGTGTAGATAGCGTGGATCTGCTGGCCACGCAGGAAGTGTAGACAGTTTCAATGTGCTGGACAGGAAGGTAGTAAAGAGAGGGTGGATCTGTTGGAGAGGCAGGTAGTGGAGATAGCATGGATCTACTGGCCAGGCAGGTAGTGTAGACAGCTTGGATCTGCTGGCAGGCACGTAGTGTAGACAGGGTGAACCTGCTGGACAAGCAGGTAGTGTATACTGGGTGGATCTGCTGGCCAGGAAGGTAGTATAGATATCGTGGATCTACTGGCCAGGTAGGTAGTGTAGACAGGGTGGATCTTCTGGGCAAGCAGGTAGTGTAGACAGGGTGGACCTGCTGGATAGGCAGGTACTATAGACAGGGTGAATCGACTCGAAAGGCAGGTAGCAGAGACAGGGTGGCTGTGCTGGACAGGAAGGGAGTGTAGATAGGTTGGATCTACTGGCCAGGCAGGTTGTATAGACAGGGTGGATGTGCTGGTCAGGCAGGTAGTGTAGACAGGGTGGACCTGCTGGACAAGCAAGTAGTGTAGACCTTGTGGATCTGCTGGACAGGCAGGTAATGTAGGTAGCGTGGATCTACTGGCCAGGTAGGGAGTATAGAGAGGGTGGACCTGCTGGACAAGCAAGTAGTTTAGACAGGGTGGATCTGCTGGGCAGGCTGGCAGTGTAGATAGCGTGGATGTACTTGCCAGGCAGGTAGTATTGACAGATTGGATCTGCTGGGCAGGCAGGTAGTGTAGACAGGGTGTTTCTGCTGGACAGTCAGGTAGTGTCGACAGGTTGGATCTGCTGGACGGGCAGGTAGTGCAGATAAGGTGGACCTGCCGGACAGGCAGCTAGTGTAGACAGGGTGGACCTGGTGGTCAAGCAGGTAGTGTAGACAGGGTGGATCTGCTGGCCAGGCAGGTAGTGTAGATAGCGTGGATCTATTGGCCAGGCAGGTAGTGTAGACAGGGCGGATCTGCTGGTCAGGTAGGTAGTGTAGACAGGGCGAATCTGCTGGCCATGCATGTAGTGTAGATAGGGTGGATCTACTGGCCAGGCAGGTTGTGTAAACAGGGCGGATCTGCTGGACAGGCAGGTAGTATAGACAGGGTGGATGTGCTGGAGAGGCAGGTAGTATAGACAGGGAGGATCTGCTGGACAGGCAGGTAGTGTAGACTGAGTGGATCTGCTGGACAGGCAAGTAGTATAGACAGGGCGGGTCTGCTGGACAGGCGGGTAGGGGAGATAGCGTGGAACGACTGCCCGGGCAGGTAGTGTAGGCAGGGTGGTTCTGCTCGGAAGGCAGGTAGTGTATACAAGGTGGAGCTGCTTTACAGGCAGGTAGAGAGGGTGGATCTGCTGGGCAGGCAGGTAGTGTAGACAGGGTGGACCTGCTGGACAAGCAAGTAGTGTAGACAGTGCGGATCTGCTGGCCAGGCAGGTAGTGTAGATTGCGTGGATGTACTGGCCAGGCAGGTAGTATAGACAGGGTGGATCTGCTGAGCAGGCAGGTAGTGCAGACAGGGTGGATCTGCTGGACAATCTGGTTCTGTAGACAGGGTGGATCTGCTGTGTAGGCAGGTAGTATAGACAGGGCGTGTCTGCTGGTCAGGCAGGTAGTGGAGATAGCGTGGAACTACTCGCCAGGCAGGTAGTATAGACAGAGTGGATCTGCTGGGAAGGCAGGTAGTGGATACAGGGTGGACCTGCTGGAGAAGCAGGTAGTGATGACAGGGTCGATCTGCTGGCCAGGTAGGTAGTGTAGATAGCATGGATCTCCTGGACAGGCAGGTTGCGTAGACAGGGTGGATCTGCTGGGCAGGGTGGTAGTGTAGACAGGGTGGACCTGCTGGATAGGCAGGTAGTATAGACAAGGTGGATCTGCTCAACAGGCAGGTAGTATAGACACGTTGGATCTGCTGGACAGGCAGGTAGTGTAGATAAGGTGCACCTGCTGGACTGGCAGGTAGTGTAGACAGGTTGGACCTGCTGGACAAGCAGGTAGTGTAGACAGGGTGGATCTGCTCACAAGGCAGGTAGTGTAGATAGCGTGGATCTACTAGCCCAGCAGGTGATGTAGACAGAGTTGATCTGCTGGACAGGCAGGTAGTATAGACAGGGTGGATCTGCAGGACAGGCAGGTTGTGGAGATAGCGTGGATCTACTGGCCAGGCAGGTAGTTTAGACAGGCTGGATCTGCTGGCAGGCACGTAGTGTAGACAAGGTGGAGCTGCTGGACAAGCAGGTAGTGTAGACTGGGTGGACCTGCTGTCCAGGCAGGCAGTGTAGACAGCGAGGATCTGCTGGGCAAGCAGGTAGTGTAGACAGGGTGGACTTGCTGGATAGGCAGGTGGTATTGACAGGGTGGATCTGCTCGAAAGGGAGGTAGTATAGACAGAGTGGATCTGCTGCACAGGCAGGGAGTGTAGATAGCGTGGATCTACTGGCCAGGCAGGTAGTGTAGACAGGGTGGATATGCTGGGCAGGCAGGTAGTGTAGACAGGTTGGGCCTGCTGGACAAGCAAGTAGTGTAGAGAGGGTGGATCTGCTGGCCAGGAAGGTAATGTAGATAGCGTGCATCTTTTGGCCTGGCAGGTAGTATAGACAGGGTGGATCTGCTGGGCAGGTAGGTAGCGTAGACAGGGTGGATCTGCTGTACAAGCAGGTAGTGTAGACAGGGCGGATCTGCTGGGCAGGCAGGTAGTGTAGAGAGGGTGGATCTGCTGGACAGGCAAGTAGTATAGACAGGGCGGTTCTGCTGGACAGGCAGGTAGTGGAGATAGTGTGGAACTACTGGCCAGGCAGGTAGTGTAGACAGGGTGGATCTGCTGGGGAGTCAGGTACTGTAGACAGGGTGGGCCTGCTCTACAGGCAGGTAGTGTAGACAGGGTGGATCTGCTGGGAAGGCAGGTAGTGTGTACAGGTTGGACCTGCTGGAGAAGCAGGTAGTGATGACAGGGTGGATCTGCTGGCCAGGCATGTAGTGTAAATAGGGCGGATCTACTGGACAGGCAGGTTGTGTAGACATGGTGGATCTGCTGGGCAGGGTGTTAGTGGAGATAGGGTGGACCTGCTGGATAGGCAGGTAGTATAGATAGGGTTGATCTGCTCAACATGCAGGTAGTATAGACACGGTGGATCTGCTGGACAGGCAAGTGGTGTAGGTAGGGTGCACCTGCTGGACAGGCAGGTAGTGTAGACATCGTGGATCTGCTGGCCAGGCAGGTAGTGTTGATAGCGTGGATCTACTGGCCTGCCAGGTTGTGTAGACAGGGTGGATCTGCTGGGTAGGCAGGTAGTGTAGACAGGGTGGACCTGCTGGAGAAGCTGGTAGTGTAGACAGGGTAGATCTGCTGGCCAGGCAGGCAGTGTAGATAGCGTGGATCTACTGGGCAGGCAGTTAGTATAGACAGGGTCGATATGCTGGGCTGGCAGGTATTGTAGACAGTGTAGATTTGCTGGATAGGCAGGTAGTATAGACTGGGTGGATCTGTTGGACAGGTAGGTAGTGTAGACAGGGTGAAACTGCTGGAGAAGCAGGTAGTGTAGACAGGGTGGACCTGCTGGACAAGCAGGTAATGTAGACAGGGTGGATCTGCTGGCCAGGCAGGCAGTGTAGATAGCGTGGGGCTACTGACCAGGCAGGTAGTGTAGACACGGCGGATCTGTTGGGCAGGTATGTAGTGTAGACAGGGCGGACCTGCTGGGCATGCACCAGTGTAGATAGGGCGGATCTACTGGCTAGGCAGGTAGTGTAGACAGGGCGGATCTGCTGGACAGGCAGGTAGTGTAGACAGGGCGTATCTGCTGGACAGGCAGGTACTGTAGTCAGGGTGGATCTGCTGGAGAGGCAGGTAGTATAGACAGGTCGGATCTGTGGGACAGGCAGGTAGTGTAGACAGGGTGGATATGCTGTACAGGCAAGTAGTATAGACAGGGCGGATCTGCTGGGCAGGCAGGTAGTGTAGACAGGGTGGATCTGCTGGATTGGCAGGTAGGATAGACAGGGTGGATCTGCTGGACGGGCAGGTAGTTTAGACAGGGTGGATCTGCTGGACGGGCAGGTAGTGTAGATAGGGTGGACCTGCTGGACGGGCAGGTGGTGTAGACTGAGTGTACCTGCTGGACAAGCAGCTAATGTAGACAGGGTGGATCTGCTGGCCAGGCAGGTAGTGTAGATAGCATGGATCTACTGGCCAGGCAGGTAGTGTAGACAGTGTGGATCTGCTGGACAAGCAAGTAGTATAGATAGGGCAGATCTGCTGGACAGGCAGGTAGTGAAGATAGCATGGATCTACTGTCCAGGCAGGTAGTGTAGACAGGGTGGATCTGCTGGGCAGGCAGGTAGTGTAGACAGGGTGGTCCTGCTGGAAAAGCAGGTACTGTAGGCAGGGGGGATCTCCTTTCCAGGCAGGTAGTGTAGATAGCGTGGATCTACTGGCCAGGCAGGTAGGGTAGACTGGGTGGATCTGCTGGGCAGGCAGGTTGTATAGACAGGGTGGACCTGCTGGATAGGCAGGCAGTGTAGACAGGGTGTATCTGCTTGACAGGCAGGTGGTATAGACAGGTTGGATCTGCTGGACAGGCAGGTAGTGTAGATAGCGTGGATCTACTGGCCAGGCAGGTAGTGTAGACAGTGTGGATGTGCTGGATATGCAGGTAATATAGACATGGTGGATCTGCTGTACAGGCAGGTAGTGTAGACTGGGTTGATCTACTGGACAGGGAGGTTGTGTAGATAGGGTGCCCCTGCTGTACTGGGAGGTCGTGTAGTCAGGGAGGACCTGCTGGACAAGCAGGTAGTGTAGACAAGGTTGATCTGCTGGCCAGGCAGGTAGTTTAGATAGTGTGGATCTACTGGCCAGGCAGGTAGTGTAGACAGGGCGGATCTGCTGTGCAGGCAGGTATTGTAGACAGGGCTGATCTGCTGGCCAGGCAGGTAGTGTAGATAGTGTGGATCTACTGGTCAGGCAGGTAGTGTAGACAGGGCAGATCTGCTGGACAGGCAGGTAGTGTAGACAGTGTGGATCTGCTGGACAGGCAAGTAGTATAGACAGAACGGGTCTGCTGGCCAGGCAGGTAGTGGAGATAGCGTGGATCTACTGGCCAGGCAGCTAGTGTAGACAGGCTGGATCTGCTGGACAGGCAGGTAGTGTAGACCGGGTGGATCTGCTTGAAAAGCAGGTAGTGTAGATAGGGTGGATCTGCTGGCCAGGCCGGTAGTCTAGACAGGGTGGATCTCCTGGAAAAACGGGTAGTATAGACAGGGTGGACCTGCTGGACAGAGGGATGAGTCACACCCCAGGTGGGGCTGAATGGGACGGCATGAGACTTCAACACGCTACTCAGAATGAAACACGATTTAAAACGTGTGTATTGTTTATTTCTGGAATTTTTCATTTAATGTTTTTGGACCATGACTGACTGAGAGTAACTGAAACCTCAGAAGGCAAAACAGTGGATAAGAGTGACTTGCTGACCCGAACAGTTTGCTCTTAGAAACTTTGTGTGGTTGGTTGTCTGATCTGTCACTTCCTTTAATTCACTTCTCTGAGTTCCTTAAAGGTAGGTATCATGTTTTATTCCTCTCACAGCCATATTTCCTTAAAAACTAGTTGGTGAACTGTGGAAAATCTAGATTGCTCAAGCTGCCTTCTGCCAACAGAGATAATGTTGCCTTTCAGCGGTGGTTTGCTTTTCTGAAATTTTCAGTCATCCCACCCTTTAGAAGGAACAACTTTAGAGAATAAGACTGGCCGGTATGCAACTCCCAGAATTTTCTCAGGAATGTTTCAAAAATCTATTGTTATTCTGGATACTGGTGAACAGATGCGTGAACGGCTCAGGCTCTGCCACTGGCCTTCTCCATGACTGTGTTTGTAGGGACAAAGCATGGTAGCAAACAACCTCAAAAAACCTCTGTGGCTTGAAAACACAAAGTTTAATCACTTGTCCATGCTTCTCTTCCACTGCAGGCTGGGGGTAGCTCCTGTATCCTCAGGCCCAGGTGAGATAATTTTCCCATCCTGAGCACTGCCAGGCTCATGGCAGAGGGGAGGGTGCAGGAAAGTTGTGCGGCATTTAAAGTTTCTGCCAATAAGGGTCAGAGTCACTTCCATTCCGTTCCATTGGCTGGGCCTGACCACGGGAGAAGTGGCAGAACCTTTCCATCCAGGAGAAACAGAGAGTGTCTGGAAGAAGAATACACACTGTCCCCAACTCCCAGAGTTAATGCTGTGAATTCCTCAACAGGATGATACACTTGTGTCACTGGCTTTTTGTTCCAATAGACAGAATCATAGAGTCTTGTTGTGCTGAGAGCCTTGTAGGTCACGCAGTCCAGGGATGCAAAATTAGAAGACAATGACGAGGTGCAAACCTGAGAGCGGAGGCGAACGGAGTCCGGAGGGCGGGGGCTGCAGGCCGAGCACACACCCCACCAGGGAGCAGCCATCTCTGCTGCAGCCGATGTTGCCCTAGAGAGATGAATGCAGGCCCAATGTTGGCAGCTATTCCAATGTGAAAGAAACTAAAAATCCAGACTTTTATGTAACAATATTCTAATATTTACAACATTAATCAGCTGGGGCAAAAAGGGTCCACAGAACTTTTGCAGCCTGTGAGCCACCCATTTCTACCCAAATTCAGCCCAAACCTCTAACTGCACAAGCTCACACAAATAGAGAAAGCCAGGAAAAGTATCCAGAACTCCACATGCACTTCACTACTAACAGGGGCCTCCAGCCCTGGTAAGCATGGGAACCACACATGTAAACACTGAGGTGCCCTGCCACGCCAGTGAAGTGCATGCTGCTCGTGTGTGACCCATTTTTAACCCCTAAAGGCATAAAACACGAATACTGTGAATTCAGTTAAGTTGAATTTACACCAGTTCTTCCTGATACAGCTGAATCAGATCTTTCCCATTATTCACTCCTCAGTATATCACCCCTTCTGTTGAACAGAATTAAGTAAATATTTAAAATTTCTTACCCAGGGGTCAGCAGATTATGATCCAGAGGCCAAGCCCAGCCTGTCTGCTTTTGTGTATAAAGTTCTCATGGAACAGAGCTGTGAGCCTGCTGTGTGTGGTCTACGGGTGCCCCTGGACACAGCTGCAGAGCTGATTCCCACACAGACCTCGGGGCCCACAGAGGGAGGCGCCTTCCCTCCATCATCGCCACTGAGCACCAGCCGCCACAGCCGCTAAAACCTGCGGAACTTACTCCATGCCCCTTGTTGGCTTTCTTCACATAAAGTGGATAAAACTGGGTGTTTACAGCCTAAAGCAGCCCATGCCAAGGCACTCCTCAGGGACTGAGCCTTAGTCACAGTCCTTGTGACTACAGCACGTCCATAGATGGGAGCTGGCTGAGGGATCCGTGTGCCTCCAGCTTCTCGGAGCTGGAAAGAATCCATACTGGAAAAATGTTCCTTCAGTGCTCCTCCTTCTGGGAAAAAAAGACGGGGAGCTACATCAACCTTAAGGGTTCATGTTGCTTGAATGTAAGCATAATAAATATTCAGCATGTCTCCTAAGACGTGGAGTATCATCAGGGACCAAGCTGGGAAAACCACAAAGAATGACGCCCAGTTTCTAAGAGTCATTCCATGCTTTACAATCAGCCCACAACCACCGAGTCCCAGGAAGCCCAGCCGAGACCGTGGCAGGTCCTGACGCAGCATCAGCCTGAGTCTGAGCCCAGAGGAAGCTTCTGCTGCCACAATTGCTGCGTGTGCTCATGGCTTGGGTGCAGGCCCAACCACAGCGGACCAAGGGCAGGCTGAGATTTGGCCTGGACTGGAGGGCTGTCTCAAGGAGAGTGACGTGTCTTTGACTTTTGCATTCTTCCCTTTTCCTTTCTATTCTCTTGGTGATGTGAACACAGACAGAAAGTGAACGTTTTTTGCATAAGTTCCCTGTAGATTCTGGATATTAGGCCTTTGTTCAGATGCATAGTTTGCAAATAGTTTCTCTCATTCCGTAGGTTGTCTGTATTCTCTGTCAAACGTTTCTCTTGCTGTGCAGAAGCTCTTTCATTTAGTTAAATTCTACTTGCCAATTTTGTTTTGTTGCAATTGTTTTTGGGAACTTAGCCAAAAATTCTTTGCCAAGGCCAACGTCAAGAAGAGTATTTCCTAGGTTATCTTCCAGGATCTTACAGTTTGAGGTCTTACATTGAAAACTTTAATATATTTTGAGTTAATTTTTGTATATGGTGAAAGGTAGGGGTCTGGCTTCAGTCTTCTGTATGTGGCTAGCCAGTTATTCCAACACCATATATTGAATAGGATGGTCTTTTTCCACTGCTGCTTTTGCTGGCCTTGTCAAAGATTGGATGGTTGTAGGTGTGTGGCTTTATTTCTGAGTTTTCTGTTCTGTTCATTGGTCTATGAGTCTGTTTTTGTACCAGTACAGAAGCTGTTTTGGTTACTGGGGCTGTATAGTGTAGTTTGAAGTTGAGTAGTGTGATGCCTCTGGCTTTGTTCTTTTTGCTTAGGATTGCTTTGGCTATTTGGGCTCTCTTTTCATTCCATATGAATTTTAGGATAGTTTCTTCTTGTTCTTAAATGCATTTTATAATTAACTTGTTTAGCTCTAAGAAAAAAACTTGATTTTGTATTGGAATAGCATTAAATTTAATATTTTTAAAAAATGTTTCATCTACTTCTAACTTACTGCAAAGAGTTTTATAAAGTTGCCTGTAATGATTTTTTAATGTTTTTCTTCATTTTTATAAAGGAAACATCCTTGTAACCACACCCAGGTCAAGGAATAGAACTTTATCAATCATCCCAGAAGCGCCCACCACATGTCCCATTTCTATTATAACCTACTTCCTCTCCCCAAAAATAACCACTTCCCAAACTCTTATGGTAATCATTTCCCTAATCTTTATAGTTTTATCACCAAGTGTATATCCCTAGACACTATAGTTTAGTGTTGTTTTATTCTTAAAATTTGATATGTTTTTAAAGTCTCTTTTAATCTACACATTTTTCTCTCTATCCCTTTCTTTTCCTTATCTTTTACAATGTTTAAATTTTCTTCTGTTAGCACTTGTAACTTTCTTATTATTATTATTATTTTTTCTAATCAGATACCTAGTGGTTTGTTTTGGTTGATTATTTTCTCTTGAGAGCCAGCTTTTGGATTTACTTCTTAGTTCTATTCTTTTTCTACTTAATAATATCTGCTTTTATTTGTAATAATTCACCCCTTTCTTTTGGTTCACTTATTCTTTTTCTGGCTTTTTCAGTTATATGTTTAAATAATTTATTTTTATTATTTAAATTTGTATTGATATAGGTATTTAATGCTATAAAGTTTCCTGTGACAGTTACTTTTTTTCTGAGTCCTATAAATTCTCTATATATTTTCCCAGCCTTTTATAGCTGTATATCTTATATGCAGTATGGTGTTTGATTTTGCTTTGTGAGCCAATCCAAGACTGTTTTCCATTTAATAGGTGAGCCAAGTCCATTTTTTACATCACAGATAACAGGAAACCCCTTGTTCTATTTTATTTGCTTTTACCCTTTTGGTATTTAAGAGGGCTTTCTTCCTCCCTTTTTTTCCCCACTTTTATCCTAATGCCTTTATAGCAAACACTTAGTTTCTTTGGTTGGCTCCCCATAGTACCTGATACTGCAGTTAGCTGATGGACATCCCAGTCCCAGTTGGCCCCTGCACATCTTCTGCCCGCCCCTACCACTTCTCTGGTGGTTGTTCTTTGTCTGCATTGTCCAAGCTGGTAACCATGGCATGCTGCACTTTTATCACCGTCATGTGCCAGCAGCTCCACAGATAAATACAGACCACCCTGCAGCTCACCTTTGCATCTGCCTCTAGTCATTTTGGTTTCCGGAGCTTATTCTTTAGTGGGTCATTCCTCAGCTCCTGGTCACCGTACTTCCTGTGTTTGTGTGTACTCATAAAAAATATGTGTGAATTTTACCCTTGATAGTCACTATTTAGATGTTAAATCTTTGGCTTATATTTTTTCCCTTAAATATCTTAAATATGTTACTGAACCTATTCTATTCTGGACCTGTAATCTCTACTACAAAGCCACTCACAAGTCCAGTTTTCATCATTTCTGATTTTACAGACATGCATTCTTAAGGGGGAGGAATTTATAGAACTGGAAGCCATGTTAATATCCTAGTCCTGAGGTGGCTGAGATTTAGTCTGTCCAGGTAAGATGGTGCAGGTAGGGAGTGTGGTAGTCCAAGTGGCACACGCAGGAAGTCACAGAATGTGGGAGGCATTGTTTTGTGTACCCTGTGCACAGAGTGTCTGATGCCCTTTGATAGGTTTGCGGCCTCATCTGGTGGACTTTCTGGCACAGCCCTTCTTCAAGGTTGCTGCATCTGAAGCTCTTTAAGACGGCGTTTCCCTTCTGCCAGATTGCACTCTGTGCACAGTGCAGTTGCTTCTCCCTGCGGAGTGAGATGGGCCCACATTGGCTGTGGCTCCACCTGGCCTTGGTGCTCTTGTCGCCCTCTGCTCTGCTGCTCCCTTCATGTAAGAAGGGTGTGTTAAGAGTCCGTAAGTGTGTCGTGTTAGATATTTAGGAAGGAAATGTTAATTCTAAAAATAGGTTTCACATCTTTTTTTTTAACTTATATAAAATTGACTGGACTTTCTCTTCTGGATTATCTTCTTATAATTAGAGACTAATAACACCCTGATACGAAGTAGCTTTATATCAGGAAAATGGATAAATGTAAACATTTGCCTACCAGGAGAAAATAATATGACCTGATTGGAAAATGTACAGATAAAAAGCTAAGTTTAGTAGGTAGCCATTGATGAACACAGTCTAACTTAAGACAACAATTGGGGATTGTTAGAGCAGAGATTGTAGCTCCCTTCTGGGGAGGAGCTGACCAAAATGTCGTCCAGCTCCTGCTTGACAGAAGAAGTGCAGCCAAATTGATCCAAAGGAAATGTCAGAGGAGGCCAGGGTGGGAATTATCAACAACTGTGTTTGAGGATTTGTTCCACTTTGTTTTGGTTTTGGTGAAATTATCACAGTTTGCATGTTATATTACCTTGGCAGTTAGAGTCATGGCAACTTGTTGCATTTATGCGAGATTTTTTCTCCCTAAAGTCTCTTCTGTTTGATGGCATATATGTACCTTTCATAATCAATATCAAACTGAAGTAACTTGAAAAGATAGATAATTTTATTCATTTTCTGGGATTCCATAACCACAAACTCAGTGGCTTAAAACCACAGAAATGTATGTCCTCACAATTCTGGAGGCCAGAAATCTAAAATCAAGGGCTCGGCAGGGTTGCTTCCTACTGGCAACTCAGGGAAGTTGAGTTTGAGTATGTATTATTTTTTATTATGTGTAGTATAGTACTTTAATAATTATTAAAAATTAAATCATTCACAAATGTTGGTCATTTTTCTTACTGGTAACAAAAGTTTTGTGATATATCTTACAGCAATATAGTTAAGAACTGATGCCCTTGATTAGCAATTTTAAAAACTGGAGGCTTATCCTAGCCTGTCTTATTTTCCTAGACTTGTGTGGAAATGATTTGAAGATGATGGCCCATAACAGCACATTTCTGTAAAGCCTGTGCTTAGAACCCTAGAGTGGTCTGGGAGATGAAGATTAAGACCTTGTTGTCCATCTCTTAAAGAAAATACCATCAGAAGAAAATGCAAATCTTATTATAGGTCATCACTAGAATGAGGATTGTAATTTATAGAAATTGGGGTTTAATTATGAGAAATAGTTCCGTTCTTGGCTCTCGTTTGCTTCTATTTGGAGTTGTTTTGTTGATTCTTCTCTATTCTCTTCTATTCCTTTTCTTGAATGGAAAGGAACTTGGAAAACTCATGCCCTGTCCTTGGGCTTGTCAGAGGAAACTTGGAATGTCATTGCCTTTTGGGCACTTTTGCAAGCAAGGGGGTGACGTATGCTGTGGTGCAGCCTGGGTGTGGGGAGTTAAGGGCTGTTAGCTCCATCATTCAGACATGTTTTAAGTTTATGGAAACTCTGTGTTTTATACAAGTGCGTTTGTGCCCTGTATTTTCCGCTTGTGTTGTATAACGTTCTATTCTTTGTTTTTAACACTTCCCGCCCCCATCCCATCCCTCCGACATGCACCTCAGACAGCATGAACAAGACAAGCTGCTACTTCCTCTCCTCTCTTGCACACTGTTTATCTTTAATTGCAGCAAAATACACATAACATAAAATTGCCATCCTAACCATTTTTAAATGTACAGTTCAGTGGTGTTAAGTACATTCACATTATTATGCAACCATTACCACCATACATCTCTAGAACTTTTACATCTTCCCACACTGAAACTCTGTCCCCATTAAATGCTAACTTTTCATTCTCCAGCACCCCCAGACCTGGTAACTGGCTTTCTATTTTCTGTCTGTATGATTTGACTTTTCTGAGTACCTCATATAAGTCAAATCAGACAGTATGTGTCCTTTTGTGACTGTCTTATCTCAGCGTAACGTCCTCAAGTTTCAGCCCTATTGTAGCATGTGTCAGCATTTCCTTTTTCAGACTGAATAATATTCCATATTGTGTATAGTGTACACCACATTTTGTTTATCTATTCATCCACTGATGGACATGTGGGTTGCTTCCATGTTTATCTGTTGCAAGTAATACTGCTATGAACGTGGGTATACAAGTATCTTTCATTCTCTGCTTTCAGTTCTTTTGAATATATACCCAGAAGTGGAATTGCTGGATCATATGGTAATTCTGTGTTTAATTTTTTGAAGAACCTCCATACTGTTTCCTATAGTAGCTATACCATCCTCCATTTCCACCAACATTGCACGAAGGATCCAGTTTCCCCACATCCATGTCAACACTTGTTAAACTTTCTTTTTTTTTTTAAATTTGCCAGTAGCCTCATAATGAGCGTGAGGTAGTATCTCATTGTAGTGTTAATTTGCATTTACCTAACAATTCGTGATGTGGAGCATCTTTTCATGGGCTTGTTGGCTGCTGTGTCCCTTCTTTGGAGAAGTGTCTGTTGAAGTTGTTTGACATTTTTTAATCAAGTTGTTGGGCAGGTTCCCTTGTTTTTAAGTCAGAGTAGGTGATGTTTGTCTTGAAGGTTATAAAAAGAGAACATGTTTACTATGACATGTAGTTGATTGCTATGAAATGTAGTTGACACATGCAGAATAGAAAGATTTATAAATTAAATACTCCTTTATTAACATTTTAATGTGTCAAATTTAAATTTCAGAAGCATTCATCTTTCTTCTCTACTTCTACATTTTTATTTACCTGACAGTGTAAAACCCACAACCAAAAAATAATGGCTTTTTCCCCATTTAAAATACTTTGTAAAAATAGTAGCCTAGTTGTCATTTGTGAGCCCAGGCTTGGTCCTCAAGTCTGACATAGACTCCCCAAGGCCCTAACGCTGAAGTTCTCTGAGCCCTATCACTGCCCAGGCAGGCCCAGGAAGTGTCCCAGCAGTGCCCAAGAAGGTCACCTCCACCTGTGGAATCCACAGTGTGGGTAGCCCCCAGGGAGCCACAGCCATGTAGACCCAGATTCACAGGAGGATGCGGTTACTGCAAGCATCTGAACCTGGCCCCACCACCTATGGGCAGAATTGGTTCCAGCTCAGTGTGTCCATGGGATGTCTTTAGGTTCACCTTGCTTTTCTGTCCCACGCTCACATGTTGGAGCTAAGCTGCATGGAGTGTCCTTCTCCCTGTATGTATGAGATTAGTCAGCAGTCCTGTCTCCTTCCATATTCTGTCTTTACTTCTGCGACACTATTTCTGGAGAACATTGTATTTGTGCTTTTCCTTTGATATGTTTGTAATTTTCGTTAGAAAACCCTTTTAGATTCTAAAGCTTCTACATTCAGTATTTCAATCAATGATAACAAACTGGTGTAAGACTAAATATAAAATACAAACATCAACACATTTCCATAAATTGCTGTTATAATGTCTGCCACAAAAAGTTCAGTTGTTTGTATGTTTTTCAAATGTGCTTTGCTTGTCTTGATGATTTACAACTGTTGGCACTGCTGTTTAAGTCTGTTCTGACGGTGAGAAAGTGACTCATTTGGCAAAGTCAGCTGTTTTTTACTAAAAGTGAATACTGGTGAGTGGAAAGGGGCTTGTATACAATTTTCTTGTCAAAGAACAATGACCGGCAAATAGGCAATTTTAGTTCCTTGGATTTGAGCACCACTCTTGCATGCCTCCACCAACCAGCTTGTCTCCACAGAGCTTCCTTCCTCACTTTACACTGAAAATCTGTTATCAGTGTGTGGAAAATAAGAATTTTACACATCTTTAGTTTTGAGGATGTGGATTACTATTTACAGGTTTTTTTTTTCTGTAAGGAAGACATTTTTTAAAAAAGTAAAAGGTGTTCCCATTGTGTAGTTATTGCCTTATCATTTGATTTTCTTGTTTCACAAAGAACAGCTTTTAGTTAAATGTATTTAAATAGTAAAAATATACATGTCACTTCACCTGGTTCCAGTTAAATGTGTTAACAGTGTATGTGGTTGGTGCTTAATAAAAACATGTTCAGTGCAGTAATAATTAACTTCAGTTAAACCCTTAAACATATTGGGAGTAAACAGAAATGTTGAGTGGTTACTCAGCATGGGGTAAGGGATACATCAAGTCATTGGTCAATATTGGGTATCATCATGTTCTTACCATCTTTTTTCTGGAGTTTTAATAGTTGTTTTTTAAAAAATCTCTGTTTTAATAAGCCATTTTGATGTTTGAAACTACCTTGGATAAGCATATCAAGACCCTTCAGAGATTCTAAAACATGTTCAGCACTTTCTGGTACAATATTCTCAAAGAACCAGGATACATCTTATTTCTCAAAATGAAACAAAAATGTATTAGACATTACCCCTGTGATTTCAAGCCCACAGTCTGTCACTTTGAAGTATTTGTATCCTTTTACAAAAGAAAAGCCAAATGAAGATCTCCCTGAAAAAATATTTTAATAGAATATGTCTTTATTTCAGTATCTTAAACAGTGAAGATGGAGAAATATTCAATAATGAAGAGCATGAATATGCATCCAAAAAAAGGAAAAAGGACCATTTTAGAAATGACACAAATACTCAAAGTAAGATCATTCTCATTAATTTTATTTTACTTGTTGATTATGTTGAAATACTAAATTACCCTGACAATGCTATCTTATGAAATAAAAGGTGATACAAATATGTAAATAACAGCCCAGTATCCAGCATTGCCTACATATTTAGTGATCAAACTTTTTGCAGCCCAACGTTTCAGTGGGTAAGATATGCAAAAACAAAATAAGAGATAGCAAAACCCACAAAACAGCCCATGAATCTGAATGCTTGAATTATGGTCATGAATTCAGCTCAATCTTGAGCAGTGAGGCCAAACTGAGAGGTGTCCTGACTTGAGTTTTGAAGTCACTGAAGATTCACAGCAGGAGACAGACATTCAGAGCTGGAGTTTAAGATGTTAGATGGCAGCAGGGGAAGGCTGGAGGTGGGACCTATCTGTGAGAGGGCATAGAGTTCTATCATGCAGCATATCTGTGAGTTACCAAGACACATGTTAATGTATAGTAGGCTCCCTTACCTCAGGGGATAGACCTCCAGTGGATGCCTGAAACTGTGGATACTACCAAACCTTATGGATACTATGTTTTTTTTTCTGTATATACACACTTATAATAAAGTTTAATTTATAAATTAGGTGCAGTAAGAGATTAACGAGAATAATAATAAAATGAAACAGTTATAGCAAGATGGCCACCATCACTGCTATGTGGAAAACATTTTCCTGGGAACTTTGGGGAAAGGAAACACTCATTTTGATATAGATTATAATCTGAAATCCATCACAGCTGATATTCCACACGATGGTGTAGCAGACACTTTCCAAGGTCACCACCCATCTCGCAAAAGGAAATTAAATCTGATTCACAGAGCAGACCACAAAGAGCATGTCTGGACCTAGAACCACAGCAGGTAACCTCGGAAGCAGTGAGACACCAGCCAGCATGGACAAGCAGCAGGCACTTGCTCTATACCAGGTGAGGGTGTGGAGACATGACGTGGTGCAGGGACACCAGCACCCAGTCCTAGTTCTAGTCCCTCTCAGCCTTGTTAGGTCCTGGTTCCTAGGATTCCAGGGAACATCCCCACAGCCTCACAAGAAGATCCTCCTTTCCTGCATATGCTAGCTTGGATGGGATCCTCTGTTCTGTAATCAGTATGGCAACAGAGCAGATGAAATATTTAATGGTCTTTCATGAGCACTAAATTTTGTTTTTTACAAACTAGGTTAGATTCTGTCAAATAATCGTCTAATGGTGCCACATAGCAGGCACTCAGTCAACATATTTGGATGTTTTAAATGAGTATATTTTGTTGAGTTGTGCACCCGTCAGGGCGATTGGGGTTGACGCACAGAAGCACATGAGCCTCTGAGTGTATCGGCTGTTAGAGGCAAAGGTGCTATGACTCCAGCTGCTTTCTCTAGGACATCTCAAGTCACCTGTTTGGAATTTGAGACCAATCATCTCATGTTTTCTGTTATTGTTTTCTAGCTTACTTATCTCTACAACTTTGACCTGAAAATCTGTAGATTTTAAATATTTCAAATATGGAGGATGAAGATGGAGTTTAAAATGACTTCTGAAACCTAATGTGCTAATCTATACAAACCAATACAGGATAAGGGTATATCATGGAAGAAAAACATCTAAGAGAATAGCAGCAGTGTTTACAGTACTGAAAATAAATTGTTTCATTTTCTTCCTTCGGTTCTTGGACCTGTGGGTCTAAGCACCAGTTTTTTTGGTGTTTTGGGTTCTTGGCATCCGTGCTCCCAGCCTGAAAGCTGCCCATGGTCACATCCAGCACTTGCCTTCAGCCCTCTCCATCCCAATGCTGGTTTTCAGAGGCACCTTCTTGCTACCGAAGCACCTCTCCCGGCCCTGATCCTTGTGGTTGAGCATACTTCCAGCCTGGGCAGTGCATGGCTGCTCTGGAGAGAAATCCCATGTTATACTTCAAACTCGGGCAGTGCAGGCCTCCCCTGCAGAGAAATCCTGTGTTTCAACTAGATATTTATAACACCTACATCCTTACAATGCAGTTAATCAGATGATTTATGTATTTTTAGTTGCGTAGCCTAGAATGAATCCAGTTCTTTTATGATCTTAGCTTTAACGTCGTCCACACCCCAGTTTGTCCCCAACAAAACAAACCAGCAAGATATTTAATAAATATTTGTCTTTGTCATTACTTCAGCAGGTTGTAAAAAATGTCAGTTAATGGTCTGTCAGGTATACATAAACAGCTTAAATTATTAGCATTGCTACAATTTTACTATACTCTCATCTAAATCTAAAATCAGTCTTCAAAATAAAAACAAATTGTCCTTTGCCAAAAATTTTTTTAATCACACAATTAATTGACATTAACTGCCAATTCTTTTTGGCTAATTGACTAATTTTAACTTCTGTGTTGCTCTTCCAGTGGCATGGCTATTGCACCTTGGGAGAAGCCTTTAATCGGTTAGACTTCTCAAGTGCAATTCAAGATATCCGAAGGTTCAATTATGTGGTCAAAGTAAGTGTTCTATTTCAAAAACTACTTTGATGACTCTTTTGAACAACTATATTTTGAAGATTGTAAGTGTACAACGTTTAAGATGCTTTTGGCAGCTTGAAGGTGTGCCTGTTTGCTGTGTATTAATCGAAAAACAAGGGAACAAGTTCAGGAGAAAACAGTGAGGTTGGAGGATTTCTCCAGTATTGGTGGCAGAGGTTGCAGAGCCTCAGTGGGAGCAAACACTCATCTGCCCTGTGGCTCTGTGGTTGCTGAGGATGCCACAAGGTGGTCCCTTGGGGGTTGTACCATGTACCTACATACTGTGTCAGTGATAGAACGGTCGTGGGATCTTTACCTGATGATTTCACGAATGTCTTCTGCTTCGTGTTTTTCACAAGGAATGAGGCTTGTGTCACAGAGGAAGAAGTAGCTAATAGAAAACAGGAATTTCATACAAAATAGAATTCCACAAAAGCCTTATTGCATTAATGATACCCTTTTGGAAGAAATTTTTATCTTGGACCACACTCAAAAAGAAAGGATCTTAGCCATATATTCCATTTATTGTTTGCTTTTGTCCAAAGATTAATTACTATGTGGTTTATGCACCTTCATTCTATTATGGATAAAATAGAAGCTATAGTTTATGAAGCTATTAATTTTGTGTTTCTAATGGTTCTGTGAGACATTGGAAAAATGTTTCTTTTAATTGCTTTTAGGCATTTGAAAGTGCTACTGGGAGGACAGAAAATTTAGGGAGTTAAATAATTGTAAGCTTTAGATAATGTTATTTGTTCAGTTTGGTTCTGAGCAGAATTTCCAGGGCTGCTGATGTAACTACTACTTACAACTCCTGTTGTGCTCCATGCTTCACTGAAGCCCAGCCACCACGTGCAGGCTGGACTTCCCCGGTGTTTTCTGAGTCCTCCTTTAGATATTTACACACTGGCCAGCAGGGTGTTCTCGATAGGTACCTTTCTTATAGATGATGAAACGCAGATTTGACTCAGCCTTGTGGAAATTTTCAGGACTTAAGTAGCTGGGAAAAACCTCAGCAGAGAGGTCTGTTTAGCAGTAACTATTTCTCCATGTAGCTCTCTGATAGTTCAGACCATACTGAGTTGCTTTATAGTAGCGATTCTTGACCATCTGTCTACATAAAAGGATTTAATTCCTGGTGTGAGTGAGAGAGGATGGAGCACAGGAGGAAGTCGTTGGCTCCTGGTGGTTTCTGTGCTGGGTGCCCTGCTCTCTCATCTTTGGTCACTGACTCTGGAGAAGGTGCGAGTATTCTGTGCTTTGTCAGAGGGGGAATCCATAGACCAGGACCAGCATTTTATCAGTTTCAGTCATTTGGACGACTGCATAATTTTTTTTTTTTGTCTGTGTACCACATACTACTATAATTTGCTGGGTAGCTTTTCTTCAAATTTACTTTTCTAAACAGAAATACCTACTTTAGCCTCATCCTAAACACTAATACCTGTGAAATGGTAAATTTTCTGTTGGTCGTTTGTCTAATACATATAAAATAAATGCATAACTATAAAAATTAAAATGTGCTGTGCACTCATGTACCAACTAAACTTACCTTGCAACCCTCTTGAGAAGGGCTGTGTTTCTCCAAACCACCTCTCAGAGGTGGAGCGAGGGAACTGGTGAGCTTAGGAAGCAAAAGGGCTGCATTGTTGCATGGCTGTCCCGGCACCCTCACAGGTCTGTGCATCTCTGTTGATTGCTGCCTTCTAAGCAGGGCCTTGCTTGGCTCATCTGTGCTCCTGCTCTGTGGGAATCCCACCTTCCCTCTCCTGCAGTCGCTCTGGACCTTGCACACCATTCTTCACAAGTCCAGCAAAGTTACCTCTAAAAAGTGATTTGCTCATGCTTACCTTCTGCTAAAAACAAAAACAAGAAGCAGCCTTTGTGACTGTGGTAAAGCCTGAAACTGTGTCTTGCCTTGGATTGGGCTCCTCCATGTCCCCATCCCAATTCTTGCCCTCCCTGGCCCATGCCCAGTGCCCTCTTCTGTTGGCTTTCTTTCAGTGTGTGCTATTTTTTTTTTTTTTTACTTTATCATATGCATTTATCATACATACTGTGCAGGTATTTGGTATTTTTTTGCTGTTTTAAATGTTTATAGCAACACTTACTACAACAACTGAGAGGATTGTCTTGCAGTTCTACTAAATAATTTGATTTTCCATAATTTAGGCTAAGTTGTCCGTAATGTCACGCAGTATTATTAGAATACCTATAAATAAGAAATGTAGAAGCATTTTTTAAAAATGCTTGATAAAAGGTTTCCTTTTTTTATAATGGCATTTAGTAATATCTGCCCTTAAGAATTTGTGTGAAAAACTTAATGTGTATCTTTTTTTTTTTTTAGATGGAGTCTCACTCTGTTGCCCAGGGTGGAGTGCAGTGGCACGATCTCTGCTCACTGCACCCTCTGCTTCCTGGGTTCCAGTGATTCTCCTACCTCAGCCTCCTGAGTAGCTGGGATTGCAGGCATGCACCATGATGCCTGGCTAATTATTTTTTGTATTTTTAGTAGAGATGGGGTTTCGCCATTTTGGCCAGGCTGGTCTTGAACTCCTGACCTCAAGTGATCCACCTGCCTCGGCCTCCCAAAGTGTTGGGATTACAGGTGTGAGCCACCATGCCCAGCCTGTATCTTTCAACTAATGTTTTATGTGAAATCATTTTTTCCATCTAAACAGCAATTTTAAACGGAGACTAATCAATAATTACTACACAGCCTTAGGATAAAAGTTAGTAATAGAATTTAGTGTTCAATTACAGATTGTTCCAGTTGCCAAAATAAAGATAAGTAGTTTGGAATGGAAGTTTCGTTTTTACTCTAATCTTTGAAGTTGAGTTTGAGCCAGATGTCTTGTTGGAGGCATAAAATGGCCCCACCTTTTGTTCACTGTCCAGGGGCAGATGCTCTTCACTCAAGGCAGGAGCAGCCCATCAGTGCTGGCGTCGCTGAGCACCTCCTGTCTGCAGATCAATGTACCTTGTCTTTCCTAACTAGTGCTTTCAAGAAACTTTGAAATCCAGTTCTAGTCACACTCCCACCATGAAATCTTGTTTGCCAGTGATCACAAGGATGTAGCAATACCAACTCAAGCCTACCTGGCTGGGACCTTGGCCTCGCCACCCCCATCATGTCAGCAGCATTCCCTGGCCCTTAGGTACGCCAGTGGTCACGTGTTTAAGTTGTCTGCGTTCCCATCCCAGTTGAGCCCCAGGAGCAGGGGCTTGGTTTGTTCACTGCTGTTCACCCACTGCTGAAAATAACACCCCCTTTGTCAAAGTGGAGTAAGTGTGTCCCAACTGCAGTGAGGAGCTGCACTTCCATGAACTCGGAGGTGCCCAGCAAACCCAGGATGGCTGTAAACACAGAGAGGGAGACCAGTACCCAAAAGCTGTCTGGAGGAAGTAGAACTGGGTCCTGAGCCTATACGTTAATGTGACTGTGGTTTTTACACATTTGTTATCATTCCCTTGGAGTCCTGGGCTTGCTTATAGCACTGAGAAGAACAGCCTGCCCCCTCGCCCCTCTGGCAGCCAGGAGGTGACTTCTGACAGCCAGGCATGAACAGCCCGAGGCTTGGGAGGTGCATGCAGGGCAGTGCACGGTGTGAAAGCTTCCTGAAAGCTGCACGGTGTGCAACTGAAATTTATAAAAATGTTAAATATGCTGTGTTTCCTAAAGTACACACATCTGTAGGTAAAAGGTTTTCAGAATCGTAAAGTTTATATATCTAATTTTAGTTATTTGATAAATTAACTTATCTGAAGTACTTCATTCTGTACCTGTGGCAGACCAATTAGATAGTACATCCAGTGTCACATACTTTCAGGGGTAGTGTATTTTTAGTTTAGTTTCTTGCCATCATTTATTTTTATGTTTTCATTTGCTTTAGATGTAGGCGAAGAGTCGGTCTCTCTTGTCTTTATTCAAAAGTTTCTGTGTCCCTGGGCATTGCTCTGCCCCTCCAAGACTCCCCAGTCCTGTTTCCTTTAGCCCACCTGCTCCTCATGTCTGGAGATGGACTCCTGCTTCGCAGTTTCCCAGGGATCTCTTAAATGTGGAAAGGTGGCCAGGTGCGGTGACTCATGCCTGCAATCCCAGCATTTTGGGAGGCCGAGGCAGGAGGATAACTTGAGCCCAGGAGTTTGAGGCCAGCCTGGGCAACATAGGGAGACCTTGTTTTTACAAATAATAATAAGCAAATAAGGAAAGACATCTCAGGCTAGAATCTCTGACTATATGAAGATTTTTTTTCAATTTTTTTCATAATTTCTACTAATGACTACTCCATAGTAGCAAGTTAATAGCAGCAGCCTCACAGCAGCGCATGGGAAAGATGCTTAGTGAGTGACTCTGAGCCCTCCCAGGCGGGGACTCGAGGGTGAGGCAGGGAGGGAGAGAGGCTCTGCAGCCACACGGCCGCTGTTGGAATTCTGTCTCTTTCTTATTTATTTACTCAGGGATCTCAAGCATATGACTTCATCATCTCATCCATAGTATCTGGTAGATTTTAGCATCTACCTCAGAGCACTGTTATAAAGATTAGATTAGTTCCATCATAGGAAGCTCTTGGAACAGTCTGTACTCTGTGTTAGCCACTATTTTGATTTTCTTTTGAGGAGGATTTAGGCAGAGGGATGACAGCTGCATGGAGATCCATTTATGACCCAAGAGGTAAAGACAAGAAAATGGGGCCCAGAGAGATGGGCTGAAGGTCACAATGGAATCAAGGACAGAGACCAAAAATGTAGCTGTCCTGACAGCCGTGAAGAGCTTTTTCATTACGACTTTATTTCCTAAGTCTATAAACTTTGATTTTCCTCTGATGTAAATTAAGTGACTTTCTTAAATGCATCATATGACTTTTTAAAAAAATTTTTTAAATTATACTTTAAGTTCTGGTATACATGTGCTCAATGTGCAGGTTTGTTACATAGGTATACACATGCCATGGTGGTTTGCTGCACCCATCAACCTGTCATCTACATTAGATATTTCTCCTAATGCTATCCGTCCCCTAGCCCCCCACCCCCCGACAGGCCCTGGTGTGTGATGTTCCCCTCCCTGTGCCCATGTGTTCTCATTGTTCAGCTCCCACTTATGAATAAGAACACGTGGTGTTTGGTTTTCTGTTCTCATGTTAGTTTGCTGAGAATAATGGTTTCCAGCTTCATCCATGTCCTTGCAAAGGACATGAACTCATCCTTTTTTATGACTGCATAGTATTCCATGGTGTATATGTGCCACATTTTCTTTATCCAGTCTATCACTGATGGGCATTTGGGTTGGTTCCAAGTCTTTGCTATTGTGAACAGTGCTGCAATAAACATACGTGTGCGTGTGTCTTTATAGTAGAATGATTTATAATCTTTTCATCATACTACCTGACTTCAGACTATATTACAAGGCTACAGTAACCAAAACAGCATGATACTGGCACCAAAACAGATATATAGACCAATGGAACAGAACAGAGGCCTCAGAAATAATGCCACACATCTACAACCATCTGATCTTTCACAAACCTGAGAAAAACAAGCCATGGGGAAAGGGTTCCCTATTTAATAAATGGTGTTGGGAAAACTGGCTAGCCATATGCAAAAAACTGAAACTGGACCACTTCCTTACACCTTTATACAAAAATTAACTCAAGATGGATTAAAGACTTAAACATAAGACCTAAAACCATAAAAACCCTACAAGAAAAGCTAGGCAATACCATTCAGGACATAGGCATGGGCAAAGACTTGATGTCTAAAACACCAAAAGCAATGGCAACAAAAGCCAAAATTGACAAATGGGATCTAATTAAACTAAAGAGCTTCTGCATAGCAAAAGAAACTATCATCAGAGCGAAGAGGCAACCTACAGAATGGGAGAAAATTTTTGCAATCTATCCATCTGACAAAAGGCTAACATCCAGAGTCTACAAAGAACTTAAACAAATTTACAAGAAAAAAACAACCCCATCAAAAAGTGGGTAAGGGATATGAACAGACACTTCTCAAAAGAAGAAATTTATGCAGCCAACAAACATGAAAAACAGCTCATCTCTGGTCATTAGAGAAATGCAAATAAAAACCACAATGAGATACCATCTCACACCAGTTAGAATGGCTATCATTAAAAAGTCAGGAAACAACAGATGCTGGAGAGGACATGGAGAAATAGGAATGCTTTTACACTGTTGGTGGGAGTATAAGTTCAACCATTGTGGAAGACAGTGTGGTGATTCCTCAAGGATCTAGAACCAGAAATACTATTTGACCCAGCAATCCCATATGACATTATAAAATAATGACCTGGCAAATTAGATGGAACTGTTGAAAAGGGTTGTTTTTAAAATTTCAGATCATATTGCTAATCAGGCTTTTGTTTGCTCTGGTGAGTGTTGTTTTAAGCAACACAATCCAATGCTAATTTACTGTTGTATAATAATTTATTCAGTAGGCCCTGCTATATCCCAAGCACCTGGCAAGTAGTAGGCACTTGTTATTCCTAAAATGAATGAGTGACTGAGCATACAAACCAACTATTGTATACATAAATGTTTTCTAAGTTACTCCAATTATTTTTTTTTTTTACCACAGTTAAACTCCTTCATAAGTTCTACTTGAAGTAGGAACTATTAAGATACTCTAAGATAATTACATTTGTGCTGATAGTTGTACTGCACCTACAGGTTACTTTTTTTTTTTTTCAAGCAAACTGCATAGTTAGAAGCAGAGGAAGTTATTTCCACTTTATTTTTTTATTTTGTATTTTTCTGAGACAGAGTCGCTTTGTCGCCCAGGCTGGAGTGCAGTGGTGTAATCTTGGCCCACTGCAACCTCCGCCCCCTGGGTTCAAGTGATTCTCCTGCCTCAGCTTCCCGAGTAGCTGGGATTTCAGGCACCTGCCACCACACCTGGCTAATTTTTGTATTTTTAGTAGAGAGGGGGTTTTGCCATATGGGTCAGGCTGGTCTTGAACTCCTGACCTCAGGTGATCTGGCTGCCTCGGCCCCCAAAGTGCTGGGATTGCAGGCGTTAGCCACCATGCCTGGCCTATTTCCACTTTATAAAAAGATTCTACACAAAGATATCCTCTAATTTCCTAAGTTAGCAGGACTTTTCTTATACAGAAAAAGATATATTTACATATATGTTTTTCAGTTTTCCTGATTGTTGATCCAAGAATTGGTTGTAGGCTATTTAATTCCAGGCATTTCCTATTATTACCCCCATAAAAATGCCAGATTAAAATGTATTAGCAAAGTATGTTAATGCTCCTGAGAACAGATTTGTTAAAGAAGGTCCAAGAAATGACAGTGTTGTCACCACTCAGAAATGGCCATTTCCATTGAAGGAAGTGCTCCTCAGCTCCCCTGAGAGTCTGACCTCAGTTGAATTAAATTTGACCTTGTAACTGATGTTTTTAAGAAAAATTGAACATAGATTGCTGACGACGGTGGATAGGTGGTGTCAGGGCAGTTTGAGCACACTGGGAATATAAGGCTCCTCATTATATGGCATGCCAAAAAAAGTTTGTCTTCCAGGCAAATATCCAAATTATATTGGAAGTTTGAAATGCCGGTATTGATAATAGTCTGCAAATATCCACTACCATCTTCATTTTTCTTTAATTCTCACCATATTTATCCTACCAACAAGATAATTTGTAGAGTATGACTAAACACAGCAGCTAAGAATGCTTTTACCAAAATAAAATTATAAGTTGTGTAACAGTTTAGTTTCAGATAAAAAAGCAGACGTTCTTTCTGCCAGTGCTAGAAGTCAGTGAACATTTGACAGAGTCAAAATGGTTCCCAAGAAAAGCAGAGAAAAGGGACAACCCCAAAAATAGAATCACTTCTCACAGACCACTGCTTGAGCAACTTGTGAGCTGTAGGAGGGGCGCTGGTTCCTAAGCCTGAAGTGGAGGACATGTTTTAATCCAGCCTGCGTGAGGTTGTAGTGTGGTGCTTCCTTACCTCGGGGCAGCGGTGGGCGAGCAGTCCACACATTGCTAAAGGACCTGAGGAAAGTGGCTGGAGCGTCCAGAAAATTGATGAAAACTACAAAGTCTGCTTGGTTCTGCTTTGGCTTGCTAGATTACATCCCTTTTTTGTAAAAGACAATAAACTTGAGAAGTCTCTTTAAAATTAGATAATCAAAGTTGAGATCACTGAGGGCTGTGTCCAGCACACACGCTAGCTGGGAAGCAGCAGAGCAGGAAGGCACAAGCACAGATTGTGGGATCCCCCTGCTCTCCAGGTCTGGCCCCTCCCTCCTCAGTGGTGTGGCCTTGGGGCCAGCTTCTTCATCTCTCCCTGCCTCAGTTTTCTCATCTCTAGAGCAGGGATAATAGTAAGACCTACTTCACAGGGGCATTACAGCATTAAAAGGGCATCAGGTACTTCAAATGGTGCCTTTATAATAATCACTCAGTAAATGCTTACAGTTCATTATAAATCTAAAGGAACCCAAAGGCGAAGATTGAGCAAAGTTGATTTGGTCTGCCCAGTGAAGAATACTTTCTGTATTTTGTAGTAAGGCTGACTTTAAAAATAGAGGTAGTGGATGTTGTTGTTTCTCTTTCTCTGCCCTTCCCCATGTATGTGAGGCCCTTCAGGAGCCCAGGCACACATGCAGTGCCAATTTGCTCCCAGATCCAAGGGTGTTCAGAAGTGGACTTCGAATTTCAAATAGCTGTGATTTTATTTAACTTTATTGAATTCTAGTTTTATTATATTACCACCAGAGAGTTTGGCCTTTAAGATCTCTAATTCTTTGAAATGATTAAGGTTTCCTTTGTGGCCTTCTTTATAATTGATTTTTGTAAATATTCTATTGATGTGTGAAAAAAATACAGATTCTCTATTTGAAGGATGTACTTGCTTTCTGTTTATCTAATTCTTCCACATCTTTACTTGTTTAGAATTGTCAGATTTGAGGAGATATGCCGTCATGCACTACATAACGATGTTTTGGTCAATGACCGACCGCGTGTAGTGTAGTGGCCACATAAGATTTTTTCCTTTTTTTACTGTACCTTTCCTATGTTCAGATATATTTAGATACACAGATACTTGCCATTATGTTACAGTTGCTGTTCAGTGCATTAATATGTTGTATAGGTCTGTAGCCTAGCTGTGTAGGTGTTGTGTAATACACTCTGTGATGTTCACACAATGAGGAAATTACCTAGCAATGCATTTCTCGGATCAGATTGTATCCCCCTTGTTAAGCTACCCATGACTGTATAAAAAACTTCCTATAATATTTGTGTTTTTAACAAATGTTCATTAAATTCCCAACAGACTTTGCTTTATGGCTAATTAGGCTGATGGATGATTACAGTTTCTTTGTTAATTGTCTTTTTCCCTGTTATCTTAGTTACCAGTTTAACCTGAAATGTAATCTTGTCAACTATGAACACGGCCCTTCTCACCTCTATGCTTATGTATGCCTTGTGATGTCCATTCTGTAGTCCTCTGTGGGTAACTAGTCTAAACTGACTGTGCTAAGCTAATCCCGTGCCTTCTGCTGATGATTTCAGTCTTTTAAAAGGAATTTTAAAACATGATATTAAAGAAATGTAGAAAACTTATTTCGATGATAGGAGGGGAGGTAGTTGGGAAGGCCTTATCTCCCAGGGAACACATATTCTCTGTTCTGGTATTTCTTCCCCTAGTGGAGCAGCAGTTCCAAACCCAAATGTTGTCTCAGGGGTCCTTTTCACTTTTTAAAATTACTGAGGACCCCAAAGAGATTTTGGTCATGTGAGTTATATCTATTAACGTTTGCCACATTAGAAATTAAAACAATTTTTAAAATATTTCTCCATTTATTTAAAAGTAAGGACTGGGCTGGGTGCAGTGGCTCACGCCTATAATCCCAGCACTTTGGGAGGCCGAGGTGGGCAGATCACCTGAGATCAGGAGTTTGAGACCAGCCCGGCCAACATGGTGAAACCTGTCTCTACTAAAAATACAGAACTTAGCCAGGCATACAGAAAATTAGCCGGGCATGGTGGCATGCACCTGTAATGCCAGCTGCTCAGGAAGCTGAGGCTGGAGAATCGCTTGAACCCAGGAAGCAGAGGTTGCAGTGAGCCGAGATCGGGCCATTGCACTCCAGCCTGGGGGACAAAAGGGAAACTCCATCTCACAAAACAAAACAAAACAAAACAAAACAAGAGTAAGGACTGTATGTCTCACACCTTGGCACACCCTCCTGGTGTCTGGTGTGATGGAGGGGATTATTCCTCATCTCTGCTCCTGAGTTCAGTCTTCCATAGTGTAGCATGTTGGACTGTATGTCTCACACCTTGGCACACCCTCCTGGTGTCTGGTGTGATGGAGGGGATTATTCCTCATCTCTCCTGAGTTCAGTCTTCTGTAATGTAGCATGCTGGGGTCTCTGGAGCACTTCACTGCACACTAACGAATGTGAGGATGGAAAAGGAAAATCATATCTTAGTGAAACTGTGGAAATAGTTTAGACTTCGGGCTCCCCTAACAGGCCCCTAGACGATGCTTTGGGAACCGTGGTGGTAGAACTCTCTCTCCCAGACTCACTCTGCCCTGACCCCTCTTATTGGTGAGAAACAGGCATGTGTAACTCTTCTTTTTCCTTTGAGGAATGAAAGATATTTGTACATTTTGGTCTGTTTCTTACATGTCTTCAGTGCTGTAGGGCAAGAAGCCTATCTGGGGAGGCTTTGGTTATTAAGCAATGCTTACGGCTGGCTGGCTTCATCTCAGTCTAGGATTTAGATTAGGAAATCCATTGTTGTGTGAATCTGAATCGCATCCGCCAGTCCAGCTATTATTAGTGATAATGCTGATAACCTCAGTTGGCCTGAATCCTTTGTCTCTAAATTGATTCTAAAGTGAAGCAGGGAAAAGGGGTGCTATTCAACACTAAAACAAGAAATTTAATAACAATATTCAGTTAATTTGAAAAGATAAAGGAACATGATTGAAATTTTAACAATGGTCTTCTCAGCTTTGCTTGGCCTAACCTAATCTTATCTCTGGCCAGTGCCCTCAACTGGTGTGTTTTAGTGTAAGATATTTTTATGTAAATATGTTAGAAATCACAGAATGTTTTCCCCCCAAAGATTATCATGTAATTGTCACATTTATAATGTTATTTGTGGCTCAGTATATGACTTAGTGATTTCTCATTCTGGAAATCAAGAAAGGCTGGAAGGAGAATTGGAAGGAAGGGATGAAAAACTCCATTTTCAGAGAAATAAGAGGCAGATGCAATTCACACACTCTAAAATGTGCATGAGGCTTACCAAAAGCAGCTAAGCCTGGGCAGCGATAGTAGAGGCGGAACTGAGCAGAAGGGCTCAGGCTAACAAAAGCACTCGTCAGGGCCAGGTCTAGAAGTCGAGCCCCACATACCCTGTGCACTGAGAGGCTGAGTCGCAGATGTTCAACTCCAGCTTGCAGAGTGCAGAAGTTCCAGGGAGGACCACTGACAGCAAAGGGCTTCCTGGATCCAGTTTTACTCAGAGACATGGGCTGTGGGGTCTCCCAGGGATTCACATGCAGGTAGCGGCTGGGGGAGAGAGTGCTGGAACTGGGAAGGCTGGAAGCTGCCCTTCCCCCACCCTGAGGGCATCTGCAAAACCGGTGCCCTAGGAAGTCCCACCTCACTCTGAAATGCCTGTTAGAGAAGGTGACCATCACTGCATGGATATTCTCTAAGGAAATTGTGGGAAATGTGTCTGTGAAGCAGGATGGAATCATGACCAGACAGTTCATCATAAATGAAAAAAACAGGAAACTCATGAAGCAGTTCTGTGGCAGAAGATCCCAGTGCAGGAATGCCACAAAACAGAAAAGAGATTTTAATGAGGTTGAGTATCCCTTATCCCAAATGCTTAGAACTGGAAGTGTTTTAGATTTTGGATTTTTTCAGATTTTGGAATATTTACGTATACATAATGAGATAACTTGGGATACAAGCTTAAACACGAAATTCATGTATGTTTCACATACACCTTATACATATAACCTGAAGGTAATTTTATACAGTATTTTTAATAATTTTGTTCAACCCATCACATGAGGTCAAGTATGGAATTTTCCACTTGTGGCATCATGTCCATGCTCAAAAAGTTCCGGAGTTTGGAGGATTCTGGATTTTGGAATTAGGGATGCTCAACCTGTACAACCTAGTGAGACAGCAGGAGACAAAGTCAAGTTGGCAGAAGAAAGGATGGCAGCAGCCAGGAGAACCACCACAGAGGTGAAGGTGCGATTGGAAGGGCCCAGGAGAAGACAGATGTTTTGGGAAACACAAAAAAGGTGATGGAAAAATACGAATGAGAGAATTAATAAGAATGAAACCGTAATCATGAGTTTAAAAGGAACTAGAAAGAAAATTACAGCTGAAGAGAACAGGGAGAGGGGTTCCAGCATATTTATCATTGGAATCTTCAAACAGGAAAACAAAACAAAAGGACAGAACAAATATTTAAAGATAATGTTCAGGAAAATTCTGCTCAGGTAAAAATAGATGGAAGTGTACATTGTGAGAGGGCAAATTTTATGCTGGGGAAGGTTGACTGAGAACAGGTTATGAGTGTGCCATATCCTACAGGAATTATTAAACTCTGAAGATGAAGCAAGAACCTCCCAATGGGTAAACAAACATGTCATCTCTTACTGAGGGAAAAGATCAGAGTGGCTTCAAATTTCTCCAAATTCTTCAGATAGTGGAGTAATCCTTACTTATGGGATCCTCCAGGAAGAAAGGATGGCCCATGAATTTTATGTCCAGTCAAACCATCTTTTGTATCCAGTCTGCAAACAAACACTATTGATCATGTGAGAACTCAGGGAATACTCACTGTTCTCATGAGCAGTTTCGGCTGGAGAAACAGTGTCCATCAGACTGGATGTCAGTGAATCTCTACAGCGTCAGCTGTGTGGCTGAGGGTGATGGAGCAGAGTGTGAGTGGAGGGCAGAGGAGAAAAGGTCGGTGGTTAGAGGTTTGTTGACTGTCTCACCTATAATCACAGGGAGGCGCTAAGATGTTATTCACTAAAATCAAGTTGTAGAGGAGAGGGATGGAAGGAAGAAGGAGCAAGATGAATGACAGTTTTATCACAATGTGGAACAGGAAACTAACAGGCTAAGATGTGTTGTATGAGGATTCCGAAGGAGAGGGAATTACATAGAGTTAAAATTCCAAAAGTAACCCCTAGTACAAAATAGTGCAAGCATTTCTAAATTTCAGAAGAACTACAGAGAGAACACAAACTTTTTCAAAAAGCTACAAAAACATGTCATAAAAGTAAGACCAAACGTTGTATCTATACATGTAAACACATAACTTTATACACATAACCTGAAGGCTGGTAAAAGTAAAAGATTTCAGATTGAATCAAAAAGTGAAACCCAACTCCAAGTTGTACGTAAGAAGCCCACCTAAAACAGAGATTTACAAAAGTTGAAAATAAAAGAATGAAAAGATATACTAGGCAAAAGTAAAAAATAAAGTGGGACAAAAAGCATTAAAGGAAAGCAGCAGCCCACTTTTTCCTGCCATGATGCACATCAGAGTAAGGGCAACTGGAAAAGCAGGGCATCCCTGTAGGGGCAGGTGGAGCAGTGGCGAGGGCCTCGGTCATCATTCCCACAGGAGACCTCTACTTCGTGGGTTCTGTCACAGGGATTTGTTACTGTGGCTTCCCAGAATACAAATTCTACAATTTTGTATTTTAGTGCAATTTATTTGCTATTTAATAATGAGTTTTCAAATACAAAATGCTATTTAATAATGAGTTTTGGTGTTGTGTTTCCTTCTTAATTTCTACATGGAAGGGCTGTTTGATTTATTGATTGTCTGTTCAGCAAACAACTGCGAGTATGGGCTTAGGTTGTGAAAATATTTGTTAGTGCCCAACCATTCATTCTAGCCTCTTTCTGGTGTGCCCTTTTGATACAGAGGCTGGAAAGCTAACAGCTCCATTTCAGACTCTTGCAGCCTGGGCTCTGGGAGGAGATATGCTTCCACTAACTAAATGAATGCCTGCAAGACTAGAAGACAGAGCTGCAGGCTGCGGCTGCCTCAGCTCCCTTGTATGAAGGTCTCTTCAGGTTTGCATGGGTAGTGACTGTTTCCTATACTTGGACTCTGACTGATACAGTGACTTAATTTAGGATGGCATGTTAGAAATCTTCATGCATGTGTGTTATATCACTGTGGTTTGTAATTCCATATTAAATTCTATTCCATTTGAGTCCATTCCTTTCCATTCCATTCGAGTCCATTCCATTCCCTTCCATTCCATTCCATTCCATTCCATTCCATTCCATTCCATTCCATTCGAGTCCATTCCATTCCATTCAAGTCCATTCCATTCCATTCGAGCCAATTTCATTCCATTATATTCGAGTCCATTCTATTCCATTTGAGTCCATTCCATTCCATTCCATTCTAGATCATTCCATCCCAACCCATTCCAATCGAGTCCATTCCATGTCATTCCATTCGAATCCAATCCATGTCATTCCATTCCATTCCATTCCGTTCCATTCCATTCCACTCCATTCGAGTCCATTCTTTCCATTTCATTCGAGTCCATTCCATTACATTTAATTCCATTTGGGTGCATTCCATTCCATTCCATTCGAGTTCATTCCATTCCATTCGAGTCCATTCCATTCCATTTGAGTACATTGCATTCCATTCCATTCCATTGCGTTCGGGTCCATTCAATTCAACTGCATTCCATAGGTGTCCATTCCATTGCATTCCATTCCATTCCATTCCATCCCATCCCATCCCATCCCATCCCATCCCTTCCATTCCCATTCCCATTCCATTATATTCCATTCCATTCGAGTCCATTCCATTCCATTCCATTCCATTCTATTCGAATACCTTTCATTCCATTCCATTCCATTCCACTCGGGTTCATTCCATTCTGTTATAATTCTATTCCATTCGAGTCCATTCAATGCCATTCCATTCCATATGAGTCCATTCAACTCCATTCCATTCGAGTCCATTCCATTCCAATGCATTTGAGTCCATTCCATTCCATGCTATTCCATTTGAGTCCATTCCATTCCATTGCATTCAAGTCCATTCCAAACTCATTACATTCCAGTACATTCTATTCCATTCCATTCTTTTCCATTCCATTCCATTTGAGCCCAGTCCATTCCATTCGAGTCCATTCCATTCCATTCGGGTCCATTCCATTCAATTCCATTTGAGTCAGTTCCATTCCATTCCATTTGAGTCCATTCCATTGCATTCCATTCCATTCGAGTCCATTCCATTCCATTCCATTCGAGACCATTCCATTGTATTCCATCCCAATCCTTTCGAGTCCATTCCATTCCATTCCATTCCATCTGAGTCAATTCCATTCCATTCCATTCGAGTCCATTCCATTGCATTCCATTCCATTCGAGTCTCTTCCATTCTATTCCATTCAAGTCCATTCCATTAAATTCCATTGTATTCCATTCCGTTCCATTCATGTCCATTCCATTCCATTCGAGTCCATTCCATTCCATTCTATTCCGTTCAAATCCATTCCATTCCATTCCAAGGATAGACGGCAGTGAGGAGTTGGGTATCTAGGTGGAATTTCTGTTGGTTTGGATTCCAGCTCTGCTGCTTACCAGCTTTGTGACCTCAGGCAAACAACTTAACCTCTCCAAGCCTCAATTTCCCCATCTATATAATGGTGATATTTATAAGTTTCACCTTATAGGGCCACGGTGGGGATCCCATGAAATAGTGTATGTGAAGTGCTTAGCACAGTGCCTGGCACATACTCAATGCTCTATGCATGTCAGCTAGTACTTAATGATGCTAATAAACATGTTATGTCCCTAAGCACGGGTGGGATCTTGCCTGACGTTCTTCTCTCTGCATCCTGGTCAGTCTTCACATGGTGGGCATCCTTTATTTCTGGTCACACATGGGTGGTACACAGAGCATGCTGTTTCTTTCCTCCCAGAAAGTTCCTGCTGCAGCTCTCCTGCTAGTTTAGCTTAGCCTTCTGGTTTGAGGGATGAGTCCCATGTACCATCACTTCCCAGGACCAACAGGACCTTTCAGGAAAGCTATTCCTGCTTACACAGAGAATTGCCCTTGCCTAACACTGAAGCCTGGCAGAGTAACATGAAATAACCACAGCAATTCTAAAATTAGAATTAGCATGCCTAGAATAACAGGTATAACCTTCTCTTGTACTTTATCACTTGCTTCATTTCTGCTCAGCCTAATTTTCACTTGTGTAGATTTATTTTTTGTTCACCCATCCAGAAAATGTTGACTGAGGAATTACTCTGTGTTAGGTGCTGTTGTAGGAGCAAGGGATACAATGATGATCAAGGCAGATGCAGCCGTTACCTTCAGGTCGTGGAGTCCGGATACAGACTGGAGGCAGGCAGCTGTAAGATGTGTGACAAATGCTGCGCTGGATCAGCCCATGGTATTAGGAGAGCAGGTAAGGAAGGGTGGGGACGGGAGCGGACAACCTGGAGGAAGAGGCACCTAAGCAGAGTCCAGAAGGCTGAGGAGGAGTCAGCAGGTGAAAGAGAGGGGAATCATGGCATACCATCTCAACTGTAGGGCACGGCTAGCTGGCTGACTTAGCTGCTGTAACACCGGATTTTTGCAAGACTCCCTGAGTATTTCTCGTGGATTTGCGAACAAATCTGAGCAAGAAAACCACGTAATTTCTTTTATGCCCTGCCCAAGAAAGCCACCTGGAGGGGCAAGGGGACCTTAGCAGAAAGAAGCTGGAGGTGGTGGGAGAGCAGGGTGATATTACTCTCCATATGGTAGGGGGTGGACACCTCCCTGTCATATGGCTCGTAATATCCAGCGGGGGAGAGGGGGTTGACTTTCCCCTACGTTGTTGGTAATATCACCCCCCTCTCTCCCGCTAAATATTAAGTACAATATCACAGGTGGGGTGTACACCCCCGGCGATGTTTGAAGTAATATCAACTTCTCCCCCTCTGGATGTTAGAAACAATATCACAGGGGGGTGTACACCCCCCTGCGATCCTGGGAGTAACATCATCCTCTTTCCCCCGGATATTAGGAACAATATCATGGGGAGGGGGGTGCACACCCCCTGCGATATTGAAAGTCATATCATCTTCTTTCTCCCCGGATATTAGGAACAATATCACAGAAGGTGTTTACAACTTTTGCAATGTTGGGAGTAATATCATCCTCTCTCACCCTAGATATTCAGAACAACATGACATGGGAATTGTACCCTTTTGTTTATTGAGAGTAATATCATCCTCTCCCTTTCTGTATATTAGAAACAATATCACAGAGGGCTGTGTACACCCCCAGGAATGTTTTGAGTAATATTATCCTCTCTCTGCCTGGATATTTGGAACAATATGACAGGAGTTGTGTACACCCACTGTGATATTTGGTTTAATATCAACTTCTATCCCCTGGATATTGGGAGTAATATCTATCTTTAGCCCCTGGATACTAGGGACAATATCACAGGAGGGGTGTATACACACGGCGCTATTGGGAGTAATATCATTTTCTCCACCCCTTGACATTAGGTACAATATAACAGTGGGGACGTGTACCCCCTGGGATATTGGGAGTAATATTAATCTCTTCCCCTGTGGATGTTAGGAACAATATCACAGAAGGGGTGTATACCCCCAGCGATATTGGGAGTAATATCATCCTCTCCCAAAATGGAGATTAGGAACAATATCACAGGAAAGGTGTACACCTCTTCTGATATTTGTGGTAATATCATCTCCTCCCCTCATTGATATTAGGAACGATATCACAAGGTGTGTACAGCCCCTGCGATATTGGGAGTAATATTATTCTCTCTTCCCCTGGATATTAGAAATAATATCACAGGCGGAGTGTACAGCCAACCCCCTGTGATATTGGGGGTAATGTCATCCTCTTTTAACCTGGATATTAGGAACAATATCACAGGGGGCTTGGACACTTCTTTCGATACTGGGAGTAATATCATCCTCTCCACAAGTAAATAGTAGGAAAAATATCAAAGAAGGTGTGTACACCGCTTGTGATATTGGGAGTAATATCATCCTACCTCACCTGGATATTAGAAAAAATAACGGGGGGCGTTTACACCACCTGCGATATTGGGAGTAATATAATTTTCTACCCCAGTGGATATTTAGAACAATATCACAGGGGCAGTGTACACCCTCTGAGATATTGCGAGTAATATCGTTCTCACCCCGCCGCCCCCACCCCAGATATTAGGAACAATATAACAGGCAGATTATACACCTGCCGCAACATTGAAAGTAATATCATCCTTTTCCCCCTGGATATTAGGAACAATATCTTATGGGGGGTTTACAGCCCATTCCATTTTGGGAGTAATATCAACTTCTTCATTGCTGGAAATAAGAAACAATGTAGCAGTTCTGGTGTACACACCCTGTGATATGGGCAGTAATATCATAGACTCTCCCCCGGCATACTAGGAACAATATCAAAAAGGGGTGTATACCCACAGCGATTTTGGGATTAATATCATACTCTCCCCCCTGGATATTAGGAACCATATCAAAGAAGGAGTGTCTACCCCTTGCGATAGTGACAGTAATATCATCCTCTCCCTCCCTGGATATTAAGAACAATACCACAGAATTGGTGTACACCCACTACGATCATGGGAGTAACGTCATCCTCTAACCCCTGGATATGAAAAACAATATCACAGAGGAGGTGTACACCCCTCGCGATATGGCCAGTAATATCATCGTCTCCTCCACTGCGTATTAGGAACAATATCAAAGGGGTGTGTACACCTCCTGCGCTATTGGGAGTAATGTCATTCTCTTTTCCCCTGAATATGAGGAATAATATCACTGATGGGGTGTACAACTCCTACGATATAGGCAGTAATATCATCCTCTCCCAACCTGGATATTAGGAACAAAATAACAGGACGTGTACACCCCCTGCGATACTGGGAATAATATCATCCTCTCTCCCACTTAATATTAGAAACCGTATCCCAGGAAGAGTGTAAACCCTCTGAGATATTGAGAGTAATATCATCCACTCCCTACCTAAATATTAAAAACAATGTCACGGGAGGGGTGTACACCCCTACAATATTGGGAGTAATATCATCCTCTCCCTCCCTAGTTATTAGAAACAATATAAAAGGGGTCACGTACACCCCCTGTGATATTGGGAGTAATATTCTAATCCCCCCTGGATATTAGGAAGAATATTATACAGGAGATGTACACCCCTTGACATATTGTGAGTCATATCATTTCTCTTCCCTTGGACATTAGGGACAACATCACGGGGGGGGGGGGTGTCCCCTGTTATATTGAAATTATTATCATCCTCTCCCAAACTGAATATTAAAAACAACGTCACGGGGGTATTGTGACCCCAGCAATATGGACAGTACTATCATTGTCTCCCTCCCTAAATATTAAGAACAGTATCACAAGAGGGGTGTACACCCCCTGCGATATGGCCAGTAACATCATCGTCTCTACCTTTGGATACTAGGAACAACATCACAGAGGGTGTGTACACCCCCTGCGATATTGGGCATAATGTTAGCCTCTCTTCCCCTGGATATAAGGAACAATATCCCTGGTCGGGGGAGGTGGAGTACATTAAGAACAATATCTGAAGGAGGTGGGTGTACACCCCCTGAGATATTGGGTGTAGTATCCTCTCTTTCCTAGGATATTAAGAACAATATCACAGGAGGGGTGTACAGCCCCTGCGATATTGTGAATAATATCACCCTATCCCCCTCTCTATATAAGGAACAATATCCCGGGGTGGGTGTACATCCCCTGCGATATTGGGCGTAATGTCATCGTCTCCCAACGTGGATATTGGGAATAATGTCACAGGGGGGTGTACACCTTCTTCGATATTGGGAGTAGTATCGTCCTTTCCCCTCGGGATTGTAGGCAAAATATGGAAGGGGTTTTACAACTCATGCGATATGGACAGTAATATCATCCTCTCTCCACCTAGATATTAGGAACTATATCACAGGCGGCTGTACACTTGTTACGATATTGGGAGTAATATCCTCTCCCATCATGGATATTAAGAACAATATTCCAAAGGAGGTGTACACCCCCTGCGATACTGAGAGTAATATTATACTCTCTCCTTCGGGATATTAGGAACAATATCGCAGGAGGTGTGTACAACCCCTGTGATATTGGGAGTAATATCGTCTTCTCCCCCTGAATATAAGGAACAATGTCACAGGAGGATGTACACCCCCTGGGATATTGGGAGTAATATCATTTTCTCCCCCTCGAGATATTCGGAACAATATCACAGTGGGTGTGTACAGCCGCTGCGACATTGCCACTAGTATCATCCTCTCCCTCCCAGGATATAAGGAACAATGTCACAAGGGGTGTACACCCCCTGCGATATTGGGGGTAGTATCTTCCCCTCCCCCGCTGGCTATTAGGAACAGTGTCACAGAAGGGGTGTCCACTCCCTGCTATATTGGGAGTGAGATCATCCTCTCTGTCCCTGAATATTAGGAACAATATCCCTAGGGAGTGTACACCTCCTGCAATATTGAGACTAACATCATCCTCTCGCCCCCTGGATATTAGGATCAATATCACAGGGGTGGTGTACATCCCCTGCGAAACTGGAAGAAATATCATCCTCTCCACCTTTGGATGATAGGGACAATATCACGGGGGAAGTCTACGCCCCCTGCGATATTGGGAGTCATATCATCCTCTCCCACCCAGGATATTAGGAAAAAAGATGACCGAAGGGATGTATACCCACTGCGATATTTTTCATAATGTCATCCTCTACTCCCTGGCAATTAGGAATAACATCATAGAGGGGTGTACACTTTCTGTGATATTGGGAGTAACATCCTCTACCCCTCGGATATCGGGAACAATTATATTAAGTATTAATATTCATAAATATAATAATTAATAGAAATCATCGATATAAATAATTACTATAAAGATAGTAAAAGTTAATACGGATTAAAAATATTAATGGTTACTATTAGTAATTAATAGCAACCTCACTATTAATAATAACATAATGATATCGGTAATTAATGTTAATTAAATCAATACGTGATGTTGGTAATAAAACAATAATTAATATTAAGATTAATAACTAATATTGAAAAGTGACAATACTAATAATTAATTTTAATCATGCATAAACATATTTAAAGTAATCATTAATGATTAATAACGTTATACTATTAATATTACCATTGATAATTATTAAGACTGATGTTTAACAATTAATAATATTAAGATTGATGCTTAATAATTAATCGTATTATTTCTCCTAATACTGCAGGGGGTGTACACCTACCCGAGATATTGTTCCTAATATCCAGGGATGGAGAGCATGATATTAGTTTTAATATCTCAGTAGGTGTACACTCACCCTGTGACACTGATCCTAATATCCAGGGAGTAGAGTATGACATGACTCCCAACACAGCAATGAATGTACAGCCACCCGGTGATATTGCTCCTAATATTCACGGAAGAAGAGTATGATATTACTCCCAATATCGCAGGGAGTGTACACCTCTTCTGTGACATTGTTCCTGGTATCCCGCGGGGGAGAGGATGATAATAATTAAAGTATTGCAGGCTGTGTTCACTCACCCTGTGATATTGTTATAAATATCCTGAAAGGGAGAGGACGATATTACTTCCTATAACAGATAGATATTACTCCCCATAACAGAGCAGGAGGTGTACACCCACCGTGTGATACTGTTCCTAATATTCAGAGGCAGAGAGGTCGATATTACTCTCAATATCGCAGGAAGTGTACACCCCCGTGTGAGATGGTCCTTAATAATATTCCAAGGCAGAGGGGGTGATATTACTACATTTATCGCAGAAAGTGTACACCCCCCCAGGGATGTTGTTCCCATGATCCTGGAGAGAAGAGGATGATATTAGTTTAAATATGACAGAAGGTGTACACGCCCCCACTGATATTGTTTCTAATTTCAGTGTGGGAGAGGAGGATATGACACCCAATATCGCAGGGAGTAGAAACACACCTGTGATACGGTTCTTAATATTCAGGGTGGAAGAGGATGATATTACTCCCAATACAGACAGGTGTACAACCTCTGCACACCGAGGGTGTACACCCATCTGTCAAACAGCACATAATTTCCAGAGGGGGAGATATTACCCCCAATATAGTAAACAGGCTGTGAGTCCACCGTGGATCGTAATAACTCAGGGGGGAGAGGAGGTGGCTCTTACTCCCCATATCGCGGGGTGTGCCTCACCCCACTGCGAGGTGGATCATAATAGCGAGGGGGGGGAGAAGGGGTGGCTGTTACTCCCCATATCGCGGAGGGTGCCTCACGCCCCTGACATGTGGATCGTAATAAATAGCCGGGGGGGGGGGGAAAGGGGGTGGCTCTTACTCCCCATATCTCAGGGGGTGACTCACACCCCTGCAATGTGGATCATAATAAATAGCTGGGGGGGAAAGGGGGTGGCCCTTACTCCCCATACCGCGGGGGGTGCCTCACCCCCTGCGATGTGACCTGTGTCCGTTGTGAGCATTCTCTTTTTTCCTGCTATTAGGAACAACTTCACAGAGTGTGTGTACACAGCCTGCTATATGAAAACTAATATCCTCTGCACCTCCGCATATACGGACCATATCACACACTGGGTGTACACTTTTTGCGGGATTTGGGGTCATGTCATCCTGTGTTTCCCTAAATAGTCGGGGAAATATCACAGGCCTATTCGGAGGCACATCCTACTTTTGCTACTGGAAATTAGGAGTAATGTCACAGATGGGGTGTAAAGCCGCTGTCATATTTGAAGTAATATCATGCTCTCCCCCACTAGTTGTGACGCACAGTATCACAGGGGGTATATACCTTCTGCGGTATTGGGAGTAATATCATCATCTCTTCCTTTATATGATAGGAACAACATCAGAGACGGGGTGTATACCCCGTGTGTTTTTGAAAGCAATGTCATTCACTCTTCTAGATTTTACGATTCATATCACAGGCGGGGTGTGCACCTTCTTATATTGGGAGTCATCGGATCGTTTTTCAAGCTGTATATTTAGAACAATATCCCATGGGGCTGTACATGTCTTCGATACTGGTCGTAATATCATCTTGTCCTTTCCTGGATACAAGAAAAAATATCACAGACGAGGTGTACACCCCTTGTAATATTGGGAGTAATATCACCTCTCCCCATGTGGTTATTAAGGACAAAATCACAGGGTGGTGTACAGTTCCTACTTTATTGAGAGTAATATCATCCACTCACCCCCTGGATATCAGGAGCCATATCACAGAAGAGTTGTACACCCCCTTCGATATTGTCAGCAATATCACCGTCTTCCCACCTAGATATTAGGAACAATACCCCGGGGGGCTTGGGGGTGTACACCCACTGCGAGATCCAGAGTAATATCAGCCTTTTCCCGCTGGATATTAGGAAGTATATCACAGGTGTGTGTGCACCTTCTGCGATATTGGGAGTAATATCAGCCTCTACCCCGCTGCATATTAGGAACAATATACGGGGGGCGTGGGGGTTACGCTCCCTGCGATATTGAGAGTAATGTTATTCTCTTCTCCCTGTACATTAGGAACTATATCACGGGGTCTGTACACCTTCTGCCATGTTGGGATTAATGTAATCCTCTCCCCCCATTGAATATCAAAAACAATATCACAGAAGGGCGTACACCCTCTGCGATATGGCCAGTAATATCATCGTCTCTACCTTTGGATACTAGGAACAACATCACAGAGGGTGTGTACACCCCCTGCGATATTGGGCGTAATGTTAGCCTCTCTTCCCCTGGATATGAGGAACAATATCCCTGGTCGGGGGAGGTGGAGTACATTAAGAACAATATCTGAAGGAGGTGGGTGTACACCCCCTGAGATATTGGGTGTAGTATCATCCTCTCTTTCCTAGGATATTAAGAACAATATCACAGGAGGGGTGTACAGCCCCTGCGATATTGGGAGTAATATCATCCCCTCCCCCTCTCTATATAAGGAACAATATCCCGGGGTGGGTGTACATCCCCTGCGATATTGGGTGTAATGTCATCATCTCCCAACGTGGATATTGGGAATAATGTCCCAGGGGGGTGTACACCTTCTTCGATATTGGGAGTAGTATCATTCTCTCCCCTCGGGATTGTAGGCAAAATATGGAAGGGGTTTTACAGCTCATGAGATATGGGCAGTAATATTGTCCTCTCTCCACCTAGATATTAGAAACTATATCACAGGCGGCTGTACACTTGTTACGATATTGGGAGTAATATCATCCTCTCCCATCATGGATATTAAGAACAATATTACCAAAGAGGTGTACACCCCCTGCGATATTGACAGTAATATTTGGCTCTCCCCTTCGGGTTATTAGGAACAATGTCGCAGGAGGTGTGCACAACCCCTGCGATATTGGGAGTCATACCATCTTCTCCCCCTGAATATAAGAAACAATATCACAGTGGGTGCGTACAGCCACTGCGATATTGCCACCAGTATCATCCTCTCCCTCCCAGGATATAAGGAACAATGTCACAAGGGGGCGCACACCCCCTGCGATATTGGGGGTAATATCTTCCTCTGCCCCGCTGGCTATTAGGAACAATGTCACAGAAGGGGTGTCCACTCCCTGCTATATTGGGAGTGAGATCTTCCTCTCCGTCCCTGAATATTAGGAACAATATCCCTAGGGAGTGTACACCTCCTGCAATAGTGAGACTAAGATCATCTTCTCACCTCCTGGATATTAGGATCAATATCATAGGGGTGGTGTACACCCCCTGCGAAATTGGAAGAAATATCATCCTCTCCACCTTTGGACGTTAGGGACAGTATCACGGGGGAGGTCTACGCCCCCTGCGATATTGGGAGTCATATCATCCGCTCCCACCCAGGACACTAGGAACAAGATGACTGAACGGAGGTACACCCGCAGCGATATTTTCAATAATGTCATCCTCTACGCCCTGGCAATTAGGAGAAACATCATAGAGGGGTGTACACTTTCAGCGACATCGGGAGTAATATCCTCTCCCCCACAGATATCGGGAACAGTTATATTAATTATTAATATTAATAAATATATTAATAATAGTAATCATCGATATTAATAATTGCAATAGAGATAGTAAAAGTTAATACGGATTAAAAATGTTAACAATTACTATTAATAACAATATCACTATTAATAATAAAATAATGATATTATTAATCAATGTTACATAAATCAGTCATAAGTGATGTTGGTAATAAAACAATAATTAATATTAAGATTAATAACTAATATTGAAAAATGACATTAATACAGATAATTTTAATCATGCAATCGTACATTTAAAATAATCATTAATGATTAATAATGTTATACTATTAATTAATATTACCATTGATAATTATTAAGACTGATGTTTAACAATTAATAATATTATTAAGATTGATGCTTAATAATTAATCGTATTATTTCTCCTAATACCGCAGGGGGTGTACACCTACCCGTGATATTGTTCCTAATATCCAGGGATGGAGAGCATGATATTAGTTTTAATATCTCAGTAGGTGTACACTCACCCTGTGACACTGATCCTAATATCCAGGGAGTAGAGTATGACATGACTCCCAACATAGCAATGAATGTACAGCCACCCGGTGATATTGCTCCTAATATTCACGGAAGAAGCGTAGGATATTACTTCCAAAATCGCAGGGAGTGTACACCTCTTCTGTGATATTGTTCCTGGTATCCCGAGGGGGAGAGGATGATGATAATTCCAGTATCGCAGGCTGTGATCACCCACCCTGTGATATTGTTATTAACATCCTGAAAGGGAGAGGATGATATTACTCCCCGTAATAGATAGATATTACTCCCCATAACAGAGCAGGAGGTGTACACCCACCCTGTGATATTGTTCCTAATATTCAGAGGCAGAGAGGTCGATATTACTCCCAATATGGCAGGAAGTGTACACCCCCGTGTGAGATGGTCCTTAATAATATTCCAAGGCGGAGGGGGAGATATTACTCCCAATATCGCAGAAAGTGTACACCCCCCCAGGGATACTGTTCTCATGATCCTGGAGGGAAGAGGATGATGTCACTTTAAATATCACAGAAGGTGTGCACGCCCCCACTGATATCGGTTCTAATTTCCACGTGGGAGAGGAGGATGTGACGCCCAATCACACCTGCAGTAGAAACACAGCTATGATACTGTTCTTAATATTCAGGGAGGAGGACGATGATATTACTCCCAAAACAGACGGCTGTACACCCTCTGCACACCGAGGGTGTACCCCCATCTGTGAAATAGTTTATAATTTCCAGAGGGGGAGATGATATCACTCCGAATACCGTAAACAGGCTGTGAGTCCACCGCGGATCCTAAAAACCAGGGAGGGAAGAGGGGCTGGCACTTACTCCCCGCATCGCGGGGGGTGTCTCACCCCCTTGCGATGGGGGTCCTAAGAGCCAGTGGGGGATGAGGGGCTGGCTCTCAGTCACTGCCTCGCGGGTGGTCCTTCCCCCCGCTGCGATGGGGGTCCTAAGAGCAAGGGGGGGAAGTGGGGCTGGCTCTCTGTCCCCGCCTCACCGGGGGTACCTCGCACCCTTGCGATGGGGGTCCTAAGAGCCAGGGGGGGAAGAGGGGCTGGATCTTACACCCCGCATCAAGGGGGGTCCCGGCGATGGGAGTCCTAAGAGCCACGGGGGAAGAGGGGCTGCCTCTCAGTCCCCGCCTCGCGGGGGGTGCCTGCTCCCCCTGCGATGGGGGTCCTAAGAGGCAGGGGGGGAAAGGAGCTGGCTGTCAGTCCCTATCTCGCGGGGGTGCCTCCCCCCTCCGGGATGGGGGTCCTAAGAGCCAGTGGGGGATGAGGGCCTGGCTCTCAATACCAGCCTCGCGGGGGTGCCTCCCCTCCAGGCGTTGGGGATCCTAAGAGCCAGGGGGTAAGAGGGGCAGGCTCTCATTCCCCGCCTCGTGGGGGGTGGCTACCTCCCCTGCGATGGGGGTCCTTAGAGCCAGGAGGGGAAGAGGGGCTGGTTCTCAGTCCCCGCCTCGCGGGGGATGCCTCCCCGTGCTGCAATGGAGGTCCTAAAAGCCAGGGGGGGAAGAGGGGCTGGCTCTCAGTCCCTGCCTCGCGGGTGGTCCTTCCCCCCGCTGCGATGGGGGTCCTAAGAGCAAGGGGGGGAAATGGGGCTGGCTCTCTGTCCCCGCCTCGCCGGGGGTGCCTCGCACCCTTGCGATGGGGGTCCTAAGAGCCAGAGGGGGAAGCGGGGCTGGCTCTCAGTCACCACAGCATGGGGGGCCTTTCTGTTCTGGTTTTGCCCAAGAGTAAGCTTATTTGCATCTGGTTCTAGCAGGGCAGTTGCTGCGAAGGCCCTCAAACAGGGGGGCTATCCTTTAGAAACCATGTCTAGCTGCTTAGAGAGGTAGGCCACCGGCCTCAGCCAGGGCCCCACAGTTTGGGTTAAAAGTCCAGCTGCCATCTTTTCTCTGACGCATACAATGGAAAAGGCTTTGTGAGATCGGGTAGCCCGTCGGCTGGGGCTTTCAGAAGTTTTTCCTTTAAGTCATGAAAGACTTGCTGTTGTTGGAATCCCCATTCCAAAAGTTCCCAGTCCCCGCCCCCTTTGTGACGTCATACAAAGGCGTGGCTAATACTGCAAAGTTGGGCTCCGCAGTCTACAAAACCCCACAGCTCCTAGGAATTCTCTCACCAGCCTTCTGCCCTTAGGCTCCGGAAGATTGCAAATGACCTGCTTTCTTTCGGATCCCAGGCTGCTTTCGGACACCTGTCGAATAGTAAATCCCAAGTAAGCTACCTGCGGTCGTCGGCAGATCTGAGTTTTCTTCTTGGCCACCTAATACCCACAGCCCTCCAGGTCGGTCCTAAGGATCTTAGAATCCTCGATGGGGGTCATAAGCCATGGGGGGAAGAGGGACTGGCTCTCAGTCCCCGCCTCGCGGGGTGTGCCTCCCCCGTGTGATGGGGATCCTCAGAGTTGGGCGGGGAAGAAGGGCTGGCTCTCAGTCACCGCCTCGTGGGGGGTGCCTCCCCTCCCTGCGATGGGGGTCCTAAGAGCCAGGGGAGAAAGAGCGGCTGGCTCTCAGTCCCCGCCTCGCGGGGGGTGCCTCCCCTCCTGCGATGGGGGTCCTAAGAGAAATGGAGGGAAGAGGGGCTGGCTCTCAGTCCCCGCCACAAGGGGGTGCCTCCCCCCCTTCGATGGGGATCCCAAGAGCCAGGGGGGGAAGAGCGGCTGGCTCTAAGTCCGCGCCTCACCAGGGGTGCATCCCCCCACTGCGATGGGGGTCCTAAGAGCCAGGGGAGGAAGAAGGGCTGACTCTCAGTCCCCGCCTCACGGGGGGTGCCTTGCTACCCTGCGATGGGGGTCCTAAGAGCCAGGCAGGGAAGAGGGGTTGGCTCCCAGTCCCCGCCGCGCGGGGGGTGCCTCCCCCCAACAGCGATGGGGGTCCTAAGAGCCATGGGGGGAAGAGGGGCTGGCTTTCAGTCCTCGCCGCGCGGGGGGTGCCTCCCCCCCTCGCGATACGGATCCTAAGAGCCAGGAGGGGAACAGGGGCTGGCTCAGTCCTCGCCTCGCGGGGGGTGGCTCGCTCCGCTGAGATGTGCATCCTAAGAGCCAGGGGAGGAAGAGGGGGAGAGGATGATAATAATTTCAGCATTGCAGGCTGTGTTCACCCAGCCTGTTAAATTGTTATTAGTATCCTGAAAGGGAGAGGATGATATTACTCCCCATAACAGACAGATATGACTCCCCATCATAGAGCACGAGGTGTACACCTGCCCTGTGATTTTCTTCCTCATATTCAGAGACCGAGAGGTTGATGTCACTCCCAATATCGGAGGAAGTATACACCCCCGTGTGAGATGTTCCTTAATGATATTCCACAGCGGAGGGGGTGACATGACTACATACATGGCAGAAAGTGGAAACCCCCCAGGGATATTATTCCCACGATCCTGGAGGGAAGAAGATGATGTTACTTTCAATATGATAGAAGGTGGATGAAGTGGTGGACTGCCCCTCCACACCTGTGAGTATTTCTAGTTGGGTGGGATGAGAGACTGAGAAAAGAAATAAGACACAGAGACAAAGTGTAAAGATACAACAGTGGGTCCAGGGGACCGGCGCTCAGCACACCAAGGACCTGCACCGGCACCAGCCTCTGAGTTCCCTCAGTTTTTATTGATAATGATTTTCATTATTTTAGCAGAAAGGAATGTAGTAGGAGAGCAGGTTGATGATAAGGAGAGAGTCAGCAGAACATGTGAGCAAAAGAATCCATGTCATAATTAGGTTCAAGGGAAGGTACTATGACTGGACGTGCACATAAGCCAGATTTGTTTCTCTCTACCCAAACATCTCAGTGGAGTAAAGAATAACAAGGCAGTGTTACTGCAAACATGTCTCGCCTCCCGCCACAGGGCAGCTTTTCTCCTATCTCAGAGTTGAACGAATGTACAATCGGGTTTTACACCGAGACATTCAGTTCCCAGGGGCAAGCAGGAGATAGTGGCCTTCCTCCATCTCAGCTGCAAGAGGCTTTCCTCTTTTACTAATCCACCTCAGCACAGACCCATTACGGGTGTCGGGCTGGGGGACAGTCAGGTCTTTCTCATCCCATGAGGCTATATTTCAGACTATCACATGGGGAGAAAGCTTGGACAATACCCTGCTTTCAAGGGCAGAGGTCCCTGCGGCTTTCCACAGTGCATTGTGTCCCCGGTTTATTGAGACTAGAGAATGGTGATGACTTTTACCAAGTATACTGCTGGTAAACATTTTGTTAACAAGGCACGTCCTGCACAGCCCTACATCCCTTAAACTTTGATTTTATACAACACATGTTTTTGTGAGCTCCAGGTTGGGTCAAAGTGGCTGGGGCCAAGCGGCTAGGGCAAAGCTACAAATTAACATCTCAGCAAAGCAATTGTTTAAAGGACAGGTCTTTTTCAAAATGGAGTCTCTTATGTCTTTCCTTTCTACATGGACACAGTGACAGTCTGATCTCTCTTTCTTTTCCCTACAGGTGGACACGCCCCCACTGATATTCCTTCTAATTGCAACGTGGGAGAGGAGGATATGACATGCGATATCGCAGGGAGTAGAAACACCCCTGTGATACTGTTCTTCATATTCAGGGAGGAAGAGGATGATATTACTCCCAATACAGACGGGTGTACACCCTCTGTACAGCGAGGGTGTACACCTGTCTGTGAAAGAGTTCGTAATCTCCAGAGAGGGAGATGATATTACTCACAATATGGTAAAGAGGCTGTGAGTCCACGGAGGATCCTCAGAGCCAGCAGGGGAAGAGGGGCTGGCTCTGAGACCCCGCCTCGCTGGGGGTGCCTCCCCCCACTGCGATGGGGTTCCTAAGAGCCAGTGGGGGAAGAGGGGCTGGCTCTGAGACCCCGCCTCACGGGGGGTGCCTCCCCCCCCAGCGATGGGGGTCCTAAAGGCCAGTGGGGAAAGAGGGGCTGGCTCTGAGACTCCGCCTCACGGGGGGTGCCTCCCCCCCCTGCGATGGGGGTCCTAAAGGCCAGTGGGGGAAGAGGGGCTGGCTCTGAGACCCTGCCTCACGGGGGGTGCCTCTCCCCCCTGCGATGGGGGTCCTAAGGGCCAGTGAGGGAAGAGGGGCTGGCTCTGAGACCCCGCCTCACGGGGGGTGCCTCCCCCCCTGCGATGGGGGTCCTAAGAGCCAGTGGGGGAAGAGGGGCTGGCTCTGAGACCCCGCCTCACGGGGGGTGCCTCCCTCCCCTGCGATGGGGGTCCTAAGAGCCAGTGGGGGAAGAGGGGCTGGTTCTGAGACCCCGCCTCACGGGGGGTGCCTCCCCCCCCTGCGATGGGGGTCCTAAGGGCCAGTGGGGGAAGAGGGCCTGGCTCTGAGACCCCGCCTCACGGGGGGTGCCTCCCCCCATGCGATGGGGGTCCTAAGGGCCAGTGGGGGAAGAGGGGCTGGCTCTCTGTACCCGCCTTGCGGGGGGTGCCTCCCCCCCCTGTGATGGGGGTCCTAAGAGCCAGGAGCAGAAGAGGGGCTGGCTCTCTGTACCCGCCTCGCAGGGGGTGCCTCCCCCTCCGTGATGGGGGTCCTAAGAGCCAGAAGGCTTAGAGGGGCTGGCTCTCAGTCCCCGCCTCGTGGGGGGGTGCCTGCTCCCCCTGCGACGGGGATCCTAAAGGCCAGTGGGGGAAGAGGGGCTGGCTCTGAGACCACGCCTCGCTGGGGGTGCCTCCCCCCACTGCGATGGGGGTCCTAAGGGCCAGTGGGGGAAGAGGGGCTGGCTCTGAGACCCCGCCTCGCTGGGGGTGCCTCCTCCCCCTGCGATGGTGGTCCTAAGAGCCAGGGGGGGAAGAGGGGCTGGCTCTCAGTCCCCACCTCGCGGGGAGTGCCTCCCCTTCCTGCGATGGGGGTCCTAAGAGCCAGGAGGGGACGAGGGGCTGGCTTTCAGTCACCACAGCTTGGGGGGCCTTTATGTTCTGGTTTTACCCAAGAGTCAGCTGATTTGCTTCTTGTACTAGCAGGGCAGTTGCTGCCAAGGCCCTCAAACAGGGGGGCCATCCTTTAGAAACCCTGTCTAGCTGTTTAGAGAGGTAGGCCACCGGCCTCAGCCAGGGCCTCGCAGTTTGGGTTTAAAGTCCAGCTGCCATCTTCTCTCTGACGCATACAGTGGAAAGGGCTTTGTGAGATCCGCTAGCCCCTGGGCTGGGGCTTTCAGAAGTTTTTCCTTTAAGTCATGAAAGACTTGCTGTTGTTGGAATCCCCATTCCAAATGTTCCTGGTCCCCGCCCCCTTTGTGACGTCATACAAAGGCGTGGCTAATACTGCAAAGTTGGGCTCTGCAGTCTACAAAACCCCACAGCTCCTAGGAATTCTCTCACCAGCCTTCTGCCCTTAGGCTCCGGAAGATTGCAAATGACCTGCTTTCTTTCGGATCCCAGGCTGCTTTCGGACACCTGTCGAATAGTAAATCCCAAGTAAGCTACCTGCGGTCGTCGGCAGATCTGAGTTTTCTTCTTGGCCACCTAATACCCACAGCCCTCCAGGTCGGTCCTAAGGATCTTAGAATCCTCGATGGGGGTCATAAGCCATGGGGGGAAGAGGGACTGGCTCTCAGTCCCCGCCTCGCGGGGTGTGCCTCCCCCGTGTGATGGGGATCTTCAGAGTTGGGCGGGGAAGAAGGGCTGGCTCTCAGTCACCGCCTCGCGGGGTGTGCCTCCCCTCCCTGCCATGGGGTTCCTAAGAGAAATGGAGGGAAGAGGGGCTGGCTCTCAGTCCCCGCCACAAGGGGGTGCCTCCCCCCCTGCGATGGGGGTCCCAAGAGCCAGGGGGGGAAGAGCGGCTGGCTCTAAGTCCGCACCTCGCCAGGGGTGCATCCCCCCACTGTGATGGGGGTCCTAAGAGCCAGGGGGGAAAGAAGGGCTGACTCTCAGTCCCCGCCTCGCGGGGGGTGCCTTGCTACCCTGCGATGGGGGTCCTAAGAGCCAGGCAGGGAAGAGGGGTTGGCTCTCAGTCCCCGCCGCGCGGGAGGTGCCTCCCCCCCCTGCGATGGGGGTCCTAAAGGCCAGTGGGGAAGAGGGGCTGGCTCTGAGACCCCGCCTCACGGGGGTTGCCTCCCCCCCCTGCGATGGGGGTCCTAAGAGCCAGGAGCAGAAGAGGGGCTGGCTCTCTGTACCCGCCTCTCGGGGGGTGCCTCCCCCCCCCTGTGATGGGGGTCCTAAGAGCCAGAAGGCTTAGAGGGGCTTGCTCTCAGTCCCCGTCTCGTGGGGGGTGCCTCCTCCCCCTGCGATGGGGGTCCTAAGGGCCCAGGAGGAAGAGGGGCTGGCTCTGAGTCCCCGCCTCGCGGGGAGTGCCTCCCCTTCCTGCGACGGTGGTCCTAAGAGCCAGAGGGGGAAGAGGAGCTGGCTCTCAGTCTACGCCTCACGAGGTGCCTCCCCACCTTGCGATCGGGGTCCCAAGAGCCAGGGGGGAAGAGGGGCTGGCTCTCTTTGTGGATGATTCTTTTTCCATTCTCAGACAGTTTTCTTTTTTCTTTCTTTTTTTTTTTTTTTTGAGACTGAGTCTTGCTCTGTTGCCCATGCTTTGCTGGATCTCGGGTGACTGCAACCACTGCCTCCCAGGTTCAAGATATTCTCCTGCCTCAGCCTCCTGAGTAGCTGGGACTAGAGGCGTGTGTCACCACACCCAGCTAATTTTTGTATTTTTAGTAGAGATGGGGTTTCACCATGTTTGCCAGGATGGTCTCTATCTCCTGACCTTGTGATCCACCCACCTCAGCCTCCCAAAGTGCTGGGATTGCAGGTGCGAGCCACCGGGTCCAGCCTCTCAGGCGATTTTCATACCTGCATACTCTGATCACTACTCTGTTAAACAGTCAAGGAGGGTAAGTATTATCTTCAGATTTCCAGAGCTCTGTCTCTGTACAGCCCTCTCCTCCTCAATATTCTGCCCTATGAATTCTAGCCACATTGGCCTTCCCAGACTCACAGTTCTGTCCTCTCAACTCAGGAAGATCTCTGAGCTCCATCTGCATTCTTTCTTCCTGTGCTGTGGCCTGGAAAGTTTTCTAAGGTGTTTGGGAGGTCAATTGTGGGGCTAGCCTCATTTGTTTCTCATTTCTTGAGGATCACTGCCCTTTGATGCTTGATTCCAGTGATTGATTCCCTTTGTTGCTTGAGGGCCATAGTTTCATATATTTTGTCCAGTATTTTTGTTGTTTTAGGTCAGAAAGTAATTTTGGTCTCTGTTACTCCATCTTGGCCAGAAGTGTAAGACCTAAGCATTTACACATCAAAATAGTGCACACATAATTTTAGTTTAAGCTACTTTTTAAAAAATCTCCTTCATTTTCCATTTAGCATTCTATTTAGGGTATTACATTGGTTTTTTTGAAATTCTGTTACTGGCAGTTTCTATTGCCTATCAATCCCATTTAAAGATAGTGCATAGGGTATTCTAAAATAGCTGTTAAGCAAAGAGAAAATTGGGCCTGATAGGGTGAGAATCACAGCTCTAATACCTAGAGTGACCTTATAATGTATTGTCCAAAGGAGATATTTTTGACAATGAAAGAAGAGGGTGTTGTTAGTAATTATATCAGGACCCTGGCCTAAACCAGGACTATCCCAGGCAGCCTGGGACATATTTGTACCCCATCTCTATTTAATGCCTTTATACAATTCTTTACTTAATTCTACCAGCCTTTATTGAGCCTGCTTTCTTTTTCTACCTGAGTGCCACGTGCTGACATCACTAAGATCAATACAGCAAACTCTGAAAGATGGACAGAGAGACAGGAGATGGTCCTTTATCATGCAGTGTGATCTGTGCTGCAATAGAGGTGAGCACAAGGGCCTTACGAAGGCTCAGTGAGTAGCATGCTTGACTGCAGGGGAGGGCACTTAGGTTAGAAAAGATGAGTCGAAGTATGTTCATAGGGAGCCTGGGATGAGAGGTGGTGGGAAAGGTATTCCAGACAGTGTGTGTCAAGGCCAAGAGCCAGGGGAACAGAGGTGGGGCTTCTTTTTTTTTCTTCTAAGATGGAAGAGTGTTCTGATCGGCTGGAAAACAGCGTACATGGGAAGCTGTACAGAAATGAGTGGGGAAAGGTAATACTTACCAGCAACAATAGTTAATATTTAGTGCCCACTTATGACATGCTGGACACAGTTCCGGGTACTCTGAACATATTCGCTCATTTAATCTTTACAACAACCCTATGAGGTAGGTACTATTATTATCCCCATTTTCAGGTGAGGAATCTGAGGCACAGAGAAAGTAAGTATGTTGCCCAGGGCCACGCACCAAGTATGTGGTGTGTCCTGGAGTTGAATGCAGAGCCCCTCCACTCTAAACTCCTGAAAGCCAGATGCTACAAGGCGTTGTTATTCCAAGTGGAGGAATGCTAAGGACAGCATCCTGCAGGTGACCAGGAAACCCTGAAGCATTCGAAGCAGGGGAATGGCTTAAAACAAGGTGGTATAAGAAAGTGCTCCCAGAGCAGCATGAAAGTCTGGTGTAGTGGAGGTCTCCGCTAGCCACAAGAGGTGGTAAGAGGCTGAGCTGAAGCAGCTGCAGCAGGGATGCAGAGGATACATTCCCCAAACCCTTATGGGCAGAGTCCTTTGGCTTCAGTGACCACGGCCAAGGGTGCAGAGGAGAAGCCCAAGAAGATGCCAGGTGTCTGGCTTATGCCCCTGTGTGAACGTGAAGCCTCTCATTGACATGCAGGTTACAGGAGGAAAAGCAGGTTTATTTGGGAAGGAGGCTTCTAGACCATGACTTCCATTTTAGCCATGTAGTTTTTGAAGTGCTTGTACAAGTTCTAGGTGGAAATGTCCAGGTGGCAGTGGGGAACTCAAAGTAGATCTCAGGAGAGAGGCTTAGGCCAGAGGGCTTGGGGAATCATCAGCATGGGGGTGGGAGGAGAGCTGGTATTTGGATGAGATTGCAGTGGAGCACGAACAGAGTGGGAAAAGGTGGTGATGAACCCAGGGACTCCAGTATGCGGTAGCTGGCTGTGAGATTAGGAAGCAATGAAGGAAGCCGAGAAGGATGTGGGGGAGAAGCATCAATAAGGAATAAATGAGTTGCACGTGCTCCAGAGAGGCCAAATAAAGACTGGATTTGGCTCTCGCAGGTCATACACGAAAGAATCTCGGAACCAAAAGGAAAATGGTGGTGGTTTAAAGGGTATATTCAGTTTCTAGGTCTGCTGTCACAAAATACCAGAAACTGGGTGTCTTGTTAAAACAACAGAAATTTTTTCTCTCACAGTTTTGGAAGCTAGAAGTTCAAAATGAGGTGTTGGCAGCACCATGCTCTCTCTGAAGATGCTAGGAAGAATCTGCTCCATGCCTTTCCATTCGCTTCTGGGGTTTCCTGCAAGCCCTGACATTCTTTGGCTTGTAGATGCATCACCCCAGTTTCCGCCCCCATCATCACATGGCCTCCTCTCTGTGTGTGCCTCTGCGTTCCCTCTATTCTTCTTCTAAGGACACCGACACCAGTCATAGTGGATTAAGGGTCCACTCCTAACTAATTACATCTGCAACAACCCTATTTCCAAATAAAGTCACATTCTGAGATTCCTAGGGAGAACATGAATTTTTGGGGGTGTGTGGATACTGTTCAACCTGGGACATGGAGTAAATAAATGGCAAGGAAGATTACAGATGACTTTAAGCTAAAGAGGGAGATAGGGTTAAATGTAGGACTTTTTTTTTTTTCCAGGACGGGAGAGGTTTAAACATGTTACTACATTGAATAAATGAAATAACCATGGACATGGAGTGGCTAAAGATTCTGAACTAAGTGCAAGTAATTGATAGCGCAAGCTCCCAAGGGGCTGGGGCCTGGAGCGCAGATGGATGGATACACTGTGGGCAGAACTGGGGCGTGGGAGGGGTGTGCCGATGCAGATGTGTTTGAGTGTGGGGGGCCAGAAGCTGATTGGGGCGAAGCATGACAGTGCAGCTCCAAGCACGCTGGAGGTGTTCACCAAGCAAATCAAGAGCAGATGGCAGAATGAGCAGCTGAAATAACAGCTTGTGAAATCAACCCTACTTTGTGGGGAGAGGATTGGTTAAGGATTCTAGCCATGAGAACCAAGAAGAGGAGGATAATCTGTTCATGCCTATTATGGGGCTTTGGGGGAGCAGTTTCAGCCTCAACCTTGAGAATGTTTTAGAAGGCCAGAGAAAGGAACCCTGCAAATCATGTGAGCTGGCCCCTCACTTTGAGATGAAGTGTCCATACAGCAGTAACGCCACCCTCTGTAGTGGTTCTAGAGTGTGGCAATCTGGAGGGGTCATTATGGAAAAGGGCTGAAGCATAAGAATGTAGGCCCAATACTGAGATAGAAAGAGGATTCTCTGAGATGACTTAGGCAGGGTGATGGTGGTGGAGGTGGGTGTAGGAAGCCCTCTGCTGCCTCAGTCCGAGCATGGAATTCAATTGGTCAAGAGCAGAGCCAATCACCATTTAGGCCCCCTTGTTAGCCTTAATTTATTCCTCAGGTATGGAGAATACTCCTCAAGATGCATTCAGAGTGTAAGCTACCTCTTCCTCAGCAGAGGACTGCCCTGCAGGTTTGCAGTTCTGTCATTTGGAAACTCCCTGATGTGTCCCTTGGCTCTTCCCATTCTTTTGCTTCAACACATTTTAAGACCAGGCACCTTAACTGCAGAAACAGCATGAAAAACAAGTAGGTTTCAGGAAAAATTATCCCAAGTGGAGTCTCTACTGTGCTCTGTTTATCAGATTTAAAGCTTAAAACAGTGTAAGAGTTTTTACAGAGTGTATTCATATCACACCAGTTTTGGGTCCATAGACAGGGGCTTTTTCTAGATCAAACCGTTCAATTGTCCTATTGATCCTGGCCTAAAATCTGAGTGGATAAAAAATATTTTAGGAGAGATGAGATTCTAACCCTCAATGGCAAAAAGCAGGGCTGAGCCCTAAGCCCACGTTTTTACACATATTTTACAATTGAATGTGTTGCACTACTGCTAGAACACTAGTTCTCAACCAGGGGCGATTTTGCTTTCCAGGGGACATTGGCAATGTCTGGAGACATTTTTTTTTCCATTTTCAAAAATTGTGGCAAAGCACATAACATAAAATTAGCCATTTGAACCATTTTCATGTGTATAGTTCAGTGGCACTAAGCACCTTCACACTGATGTGCAACCATCACCACCATCCATCCATAGAACTCTTTTCATTTTGCAAAACTGTAACTCTGTACCCATTAAACACTAACTCGCCATTTCCCTCTTCTCCCAGCCCCTGACAACCATCATTTGACTTTCTGTCTCCATGATTTTGACTACTCTAGGTACCTCAAATAAGTGGAATCATACTGTTGAGGGATTTTTGATGGTCACAACTTGGGATGGGGTGCTGCTGGTGTCTAGTGGGTAAAGGCTAGGGATGCCACTTAGCATCCTGCAATGCACAGGATGGTCCCCACAAGAAAGCAATAACTAACCCCAAACGTCAATCCTACCAAAACTGAGAAACTCTGAGCTAGAAAAATCCCATGAGTAATCTTACACCATGGAGTATCAGTCAGTAGAGACTAGTTATGTTGCAATAAGAAACCACCTCCAAATTTCTGTGGTTTAAAACGACTTATATTTTTGCTCTAACATGGAGCATCCTTAATCAGCAATCCGGGCTGGTGGGAGTTCATCCTGACCTGGGCTTCTACGATGATAAATTGTGCACTGGCTTTTAAAGCTCCTATTGGAAGTGTCCAGGTCATTTTCGGTCACACTTTGTTGGCCAGATCAAATCACAGGTCCACATCTCACTTCAAAGGGAGGAAGGAAGTGCATTTTTACTCTGAGGAAATACAACCACCACACCTAGCAATTAAAAATAAACCTCATAGTGTTATCACCTGCTTGAAGTGCTGCTATCAGACCAAGCCTACCAGTAGGAGTGGTGCAGGCTTCAGGTGTTTTGTTTTGTTTTGTTTTGTTTTGTTTTGTTTTTGGAGACTGCACTCCAGCCTTAGTCTGTCATGCAGGCTGGAGTACAGTGGTGTCATCACAGCTTATTGCAGCCTTGACCTCCCCACACAAGCGATCCTCCCACTTCAGCCTCCTGAATAGTTGAGACTACAGGCCCGTGCCACCACGCCCGGTTAATTTTTTGTATTTTTTGGAGAGATGGGGTTTCACTATGTTGCCTAGACTGGTCTTGAACTCCTGGATGCAAGTGATCCACTTGCCTCGGCCTCCCAAAGTGCTGGGATTACAGGCGTGAGCCGCCATGCCAGGCCTAGAAGCTCATTCTTATTGGCCAGAAGCTAGAGAGTGATCTGAAGACTCCAAGCCAGGCCAGACTGGTTTCAAGCCTTAGGGCTAGTGTATTAATGAATGAGGTTCGAGCTTCTATGGCATGGGAACTGAGGGGCACCACAACACTCAGCTTACTCAAGGGACCAATTCTAGCAGCCTTCGAAGGAGTCTGAAAAAGGTAGCCTTGAATTAGTTTCCGGGTGAAAAATATTTGTCCCAATTGAAGCAAGTACTACTAGTGACTGCCTCTGCTATGGAAGCAGGGGTTACCTGCTTACCTGTGAGCAATAGGATTTCTTGGGGTTGATTTTGCAGGAACATGTACCTCCATGTGGCCAAACAAGCAGGCTTGCTTAGATTTGCACCACAGGATATTAAAGTGGAAAGGAATCTTAAACATCTAATTGAGGGATGGCAAATTGGGTTCATTGTAAGGGTCACCTCTGACCCTGTGGTTGTGGCTGCTAGGAGCACTGGGTGGGAAGAATTCCATATTTTTTTCCAGAGAGAGACAGCCACGCTTCATTAGAGAGTCTAGTGGGCATGGAAGGGAGGGGGTGAGTTGTTGTGCCTGTAACAGGATTTTGCCATCCCTAGTTCTAATCCAACACTTTGAGAGCTGAGGCTCAGCTCCACGAGTGATTTATAGAGGTCCTTCCTTTATTGCTTTTATGTCACCACATCTAGAATTAGGTCTTCTGCTTCCAAGAAAGTCAGCTGCCTCATTACCATGTAGCATAGCTAGATTTCCCATTTCACCCAGAAAATAAATATTTTTTGAGGGCTGGCCAAGTGCGGTGGCTCCCGCCTGTAATCCCCGCATTTTGGGAGGCCAGGGTGGATGGATCATTTGAGGTCAGGAGTTCGAGACCAGCCTGGCCAACATGGTGAAACCCTGTTTCTGCTAAAAATACAAAAATTAGCCAGAAATCCCTTGAACCCAGGAGACGGAGGTTGCAGCGAGCCAAGATCGCACCACTGCACTCCAGCCTGGGTGGAAGAGAGAGATTCCGTCTCAAAAAATAAAATAAATAAATAAATAAATTCACAAAAATATTTATTGAGGGCCCACTTGGTTTTTAGCACTGAAATAGGAGCCGAATATAGAGCAGTGAATGAATAGGCCAAGTCCCTGCTCTTCTTGGCCTTACATTTTGGGGGAGGAGACAGATTAGTAATTATTAGGAGAATTATTAGTAATTATTAGGAGAAAGCAGGAAATTTCTGCTTTCATGGGTGGGATACCAGAAGGTAAATCATTATGCAAGGATATTTTGGGACAAGTTTCTATAGCATAGATGTATTTTAGGATGATTGGGGCTGTGTGTTGTGAGCACGGGATCTCTGAGGCAGTCAAAGGGCACCAGGAACCTCATCTCTTAAGACGTGCATGCACCGTAGGCTGCCGTTTGTGTCCCTCACTCTGGCCAAGCTCCCTTCTTTATCATGGCCTTTGCACTTGCTGTTCTCTGTCTGGGGAAGAATGCTCTTTCCCTAGAGATCCAAATGGCTCACTCCTTCAGTGTCTTCAAATCTCTGTCAAATATCACCTAAACAGAGAGGCTTTCCCTGGCCTCTAGAGGACAAAGTAGCACATTTTCTCACCCACTTACCCTGCTCATCCTTCTTTATAGCACCCCTCACCACCTGCTGTATTATTTGTTTATCGTTCAGCTTTTTCTCTAAAATGGAAGATCTATGAGAACAAGAACCTGTCTGCTCATTGAGGTGTTACTCTAGAAAAATGTCTGGCCCATAGCAGGTGCTTAATCAACAATTTTTGAAGGAAAAGTGGAGGAAAAAAAGATAGGAGAAAGCAAACTCATGAAGAAGAGTGCTTGGGTGGGGTGGGAGGAGAAGAGGGCAATGGATCCAGGTCCTACAGGGATTCACTGTTCAAGCAGAAAGTCCAGGGAAAGCCACATGGTCTCCTTCAATCGGACGAGCTGGAGATGCTGACATCCCCTGCTACCTGGGAGCCAGTGCATGCAATGCTCCAGCTGGGTCTAAGGACAGAAGAAGGCTAATGAACAGTCACCTTCGGAGCAACAGGGTCACTTCAGTCCTCCCTGTTTACTTCCAAGCTGCTGAGAGTCTTATGCACATTTCCTCTTCTCACTTGCCTCTTCACATCCCTAGCTGCCACAGGAATTTATGGCTTAATTAAAGTGGGAAGCAGGGTTTATACATGTTTATATAAAGTTATATTTTCCTCCACCTCTTTGTTGGAAGAAAACTCAAATGTTAAAATTCTTAGGAGCCCAGGAGTTCGAGACTAGCCTGGGAAACATTGCAACCCCATCTCTACAAAGAATAAAAAAATTAGCTGGGAGTGGTGGTCCCAGCTACTTGGGAGGCTGAGGCAGGAGAATCATTTGAGCCCAGGAGGTTGAGGCTGCAGTGAGCCATGTTAGTGCCATTGCACTCCAGCCTGGGTGACAGAGTGAGATCTTGTTTAAAAATAAAGAAAGAAAGAAACACCTAGAAAGGACACTAGAGATAAATCTAGTTCATGCTCCTTGTTTTCTATGGGAGGACACTGAGGTCCAGGGTCACACAACTCACAAATGGCCAGCCTACGGAAACCCTGTAAGAGGCAGAGTGTGAGGAAAAAGCAGGCACTTGTGATAACCCCACTGGTGGGCAGGAGCTAAGCCTCCATAGGTGGGGAAGGGAATTAACCCCAGGACACAGGCTCCAGTCTGGGGGCTTGAGATGCTCAGGGGACACCAGTTAGAACTAAGGCAGGAGGCCAAGGCAGAAGCTGTGCTCCTCTGCCTGGATGTATGAGGGCAGCAGAGGAAGAAGAGTTGGCAAAGCAGCCCAGAAACACATGAAGAGGAGGAGTGAATGTAAGTAGAGCATGCCAGAGATGGCAGATCAAGGCAGGGAGTTAAATTGAAGGAGGAGGCGGCCGCGGCCAAGGGTGCACAGTGATTCAAAGTTACAGTTGGTTATGGGCTGGGGAAACAGCTTCCTGTTTCACTGCTGTGAGAGGCAACCAGGTTGTAAGGAAAGGAGGGGAAGAGGGAGACGTTAACATGGAGGAGTGAATGTAGACAGAACCTTCCAGATGTTGGCTGAAGATAGAAAGGAGAGGGAGGAGGGGTTCTGGAGGGAGAAAGAAGTTAAAGAGTATTTTTTTATATGGGGAGATATGGGAGTTTTGGGTTTTATTTTTGGCTTGTGAGAATGAGCTAATCTTGTATAAAGGGATTAAAGATTTTTTAAAAATTTATCTCTGAGCCTTAGGTCTTTCAACTTTAAAACGAAGATAAAAAATCTATGTCTTTGGCTTATGAGGATTAAAATGTGAAAACACATTACTCCAGTGCCTGGCACATTATAAACACATAATACATGGTAGCTATTTTAAACATTTTATTATAAACTTATGTAGTGCTCATCTGGAGGCCTAGGAAAGTGTTATTGAAAGTATTTTAAATCTTAGTATCTTATATTTATCATTTATAGGGTATAGTAGATTAAGAAATACTTCACGTATTTTGAAAGATTGGGCTGGAAACATACCCGAAGAAGCATTCTTTTTATCTCTCATGTACATGTGGACATTATACATTTTAATTAAGTGTTATTATATGAGCCAAATTCCCTCCTCATGGGTGTTAGTAGGAGTTGACCTCGAAGGAGGGAGGATTTGGTTGTGGATTTATGACTCACATCTGTGAAAGGAGTAAGGGCAAATAAGAACAGGAAACTCTCTGATAAGCAATTTTACTATGTTTTCATTTTTATCTGAAACTCTGTAATCCAAGACTGGGGTAACTTTTCATATTTTTTAAAAATACTTTTTTATAGGCTGGAGTGATCTTGTGTAAGCAAGGATAAATCATAGACGTTAGAGAGACGTTTGTCTCTGTGCTGTTTGGTGCAAATTCCATGAAAAAGAGCCAAGGCAGGGGGTGGGGGTGGTTGTCAGGAAACCAAGGGATGAGATGTTTTTCTTTTTCAAAGATGACACCTGTGATGCCAACTAGTGAGCATGGGCGAACAGAGCGGAAAGGAATTCGTTACAGTCCTAAAGAGGGATAAATGCATCTGGTGTCAGATTAACTCCAGCCAACAGCCTCACTCAGTCCTAAATACTGACTCAAAAGCATGTTGATTTCAGTGTGAGAAACAGATGTGTAAAGGTGACTTCTCATGAGGTAAAATATAAAGCAACATGCCTAGGTCTTAAAATCATGATGTTGAGTGCAACTATAAGAAAAAAATGGACTTACTGATATAATGTTATTATGTAATTTAAAGCCACATTTGCATATCAAACAAACTTGCCTATTTCTACAGAGATTGTTGTTTTTTCTTTTTTTTTTTTCTTGTGACAGGGTCTCACTCTGTTGCCCAGCCTGGAGTGCAGTGGCGCCATCTCAGCTTACTGCAGTCTTGACCTCCCAGGCCCAAGTGATCCTCCCACCTCAGCCTCCTGAGTAGCTAGGATTACAGGCACAGGCCACCATACCTGGCTAAATTTTTTTGTTTTTTATTTTTAGTAAAGATGAAATCTTACTATGTTGCCCAGGCTGATCTCAAACTCCTGGGCTCAAGTGATAGACCCACCTCCATCTCCCAAAGTGCTGAGATTACAGCCACTGCACCCCCGGCCAAGATAGAAAGTTTAAGGACACATATCAAACATACTAGAGAAGTTGCTGATGGGATAGGGAGGATGAGTGTGAGCATCACAGACGAGGGAAAAAGCAAAATGAGACAGCGGCTTTGCCCAGATGGACAATGAAAATGTGCTATGAGTTAAAGAGCATGATTTTTAAAAGGAGAGAAATCTTTTAGTCATTGGTCTTCTCTTTGTTCTGGCTTAATGAATCTGCTGCAAAGGCAAAAATAGCTTTCAGGCAAACTTGCTGTCCTAGTGGTAACATTGGCTTCAAGGACTCCTCGAGCGGTTTGGGATGGCTTCCTGAGGGTGACAAAGAGGAGCTGTGTTTTCAGCCAAATATCAGAACCAGGGCCACTGCCTGCCACCAAACCCCAGGGGGCACCCCTACTTTGTGTTTATCTGTGGTGGCTACGCTTGCCCACCTGGGTGGGAACCCCGAGAATGACTCCAAACTTTTCCAGGGACTGCATGCCAGGGTATTTTTACAATTTATGTGTAGACTTTGTTCGGGTGGAAAAGTTATTTTATGAAGACGAAACAAGCAATTGGGGTACCTACCTTATGGCATTTTTTACATTGAGAGTGTTAAAAATACCCCTCCCCTAACCAAAACCCTGACAAATAGAGCCAGGGAAGGCCATGCAAAAAAGGATTCTTGGGCTTGTATGCCTGATAACAAAAACTTATCACAGAAGACTGCAAAAAACACAATCTTGCACAAAGCCCATTGCAACTTTGCACACAACAATGCTTCTGAAGGATATTTGCCCAACAACTGCCTGTCCAACCTGGGCCTGGCATCACCTTAGTTATTGATCTTTGTAGCCAAGGATAATCATTTCCAAATGATCATATAATCTTCCTCATTTTTTCTTTTGTCTTCCTTTACCTCCGTGAATATGCATATAGTTTACTCTGGCTTGCCTATTTCTATTGCAAGGCTCTGTTTCCAAACGAATATCTTTTTCTTGTGGAGAGCCGCTCTCTGTTTGTTATTTAGGTTGATAAGAGAAATGTGAACATTTGAGAGCTCAGGTAAAAGGCCTTAGTCTACAGTGAAACTTTTTTGCACCCTTAGATGCTTACTTCCACTACAACTTGCAGGTGGGCCTTGAAAAGTTCTTGGAATAAGTTTGAGCTTTGATCTTGTCCGGTTCATTTAGCATAGATTCTCAAAATGTGGTCCCTGGACCCACAGCATCAGCATCGCCTGGAGATTGTTAGAAATGCAAATCATCGGGCCTCTTTCCAGACCGTCAGCTGGAAACTCTAGGGGCATGGCCAGACCCTCTGTAGCTGAACAAGCCATCCAGGTGGTTTTGATGCAGCTAAAGTTCTGGAACAACTAATGTAGCCCCATTTGGAAAACTTGGCTGTACAGGCCTCCCTAGCTGGTAAGCTGCTAGCATTTTTTTGTTTGTTTGTTTGTTTGTTTTGATACAGGGTCTTGCTTTGTTGACCAGACCGTGACCTCCTGGGTTCAAGCGAGGACTCAGCCTCCTGAGTAGCCGGGACTACAGGTATGTGCCACCACCATGCCCAACTACTTTTTTTTTTTTTTTTTTTTTGTAGGGATGAGGTTTTAGCCCAGGCTAGTCTCAAACTCCTGGACTCAAGCAATCTGCCCACTTTGGCCTCACGAAATGCTGGGATTATAGGCAAGAGCCACTGTGCCTGGCCCTGCCAGCTTTGTATAAGCTGAGGAGTTTTTAAAAATACCTAGACTCAGGGCAAACCCCAGACACTTAAATCAGATTCTCTGGGAGGTGAAGCCCAGGCACTGGTATTTTTAAAGTCTCTACAGATGGTTCTAATGTGCTGCTAAGTTAGAGAACCGCTGATCTAGACCAGGCCTTTTCAAACTTAATGTGCACGTGAATTACCTGGACCTTGTTAAAATGCAGATTCAGTCTGCATAGGCCTGGGGTGGAGCCTGAGCTTCTGCATTTTTAACAAGTCTCTAGAGGATGCTGCTGCATCTGGGCTGCTAACTACACTTGGAGATAGGAGGTTCTGGAGAGCAGAGGAAAGAGCATGAACCATAACCTGGGGGCTGGTAGTCCTGACTTCCGAGCCAAGGTTTGCCTTTATGTGGCTGGCAACTTGCTTGGACTCCTACCTCAATTCTTTGGGCCCAAGGTTTGTCCTGCCTCAGAAGGATGTCAAGAAAATTGAGTGAGTAATGCAGAATTGTTTCTTAAAGTGTGTGCAGATGCTCCATGAATTTAGAGAGTATGTGGATGCACATTACTAAATTTTAATAGTTGTGAACATGTTGTTATGAGTACTTAGAACAAGTAATAATGGCTTTTGATGTATAGTAGTAAGAAAGCTTCCTTTTAAAAGGCATGTATTTAAGTTTCAAAAGTGATACCTCCGCAGCCTCTTAAAGTGTCCTTTATCAAGATAAAGGATCAGAAACACTTTCAGCCTTAGAGCCATTTAGTGAATAATGAAATTAAGTAGGTAATAGTGTAATTAATTCTAATATAGTTATTTGTTTACTTGCAAGTGCCAAGGATACTTTATCCTTTAATATTAATATTAATAGTCATCAAATATATTAGTCTAGATACCAATTTGTAGAGAAACCTAACTTCATGTTAGAAGGTAAGTTAGGAGGTCCCACCCGTGTGCTCTTCTAGTGCGAAGTACTTACCTCCACAGATGAATTAACTGGACTTAATTGCAACTAACTCATTGATGCCAGTCTTCTCCTAGTGTCTAGTGGAATAAGGAAGGTCTTGGACTCTGAGCCAGACTGCCCAGATTAATATCCTGACTTAACTCTTAAGTGCTGTATGATTTTGAGCAAGTTACTTACTCTTTCTATGACTCATTATTACCATCCGTGGAATGGAGATAATAATAGTGTTTACTTCTTAGGGGGCTTGGAAAGTTTAAATATGTCAATATATATTGCTTATTACAGTGTTTAGCACATAGAAAGTGCTTTATAGATACTGGATGTTTTATTACAATCCCAGTACCTAGTACAGAATACATAGTATATATGCAATAAATGACTGTGGAATGAGCAATTATTCCCATTGTGAAGTAACCCAATTCAGAATTGATATAGTTTTGAAGTCTTGGGGAGGCCAAATTAATGAATTAATATGTCACTTAGACTATCCCTCTAAAATAGGCAATCCCATTCCATGTTTTTAAAGGGCTGTAAGGCAGAAAATTAAAATTTTATATGTGTGAAAATCTATCAAATAAAAATATATTTAAAGTAAGTCGTTTTCAATAAAATTAATAACATATACATTAAAATACTTTTGATAGATTTTTTGTTAATAAATTGACAATTATACACTAAGATATATTCAATTAAAAAAATGAATTAAGATTAAATAGGATTGATTTAACAGTGAATGAAAATGTTTTACTGCTGTATATTCTTTTTTTTTTTCCATTGCACTAAAAATGGCAAGTAGGCATACTAAAGCTGAGGAATGTCTACTTTGTGTTTTAGAAGATTTTAGAAATGCAGTAGGACAAATATCAATGAAGTGAATACTTGCAATTATCATTTTAACTTACAAGCATTTTAATCAAATTTGGGAAGTTTTCAGTCATTATTTCTTAAAATATTATTTCTGCCTCTTTCTCTTTCCCTTCTTTTCTGGGGCTCCTGTTATGCATATGTTGATATACCTGGTGTTATCTCACAGATCTCTGAAATTGTGTTCATTTTCCTTCGTTCTTTTTCTCTTCTTCAGACTGGGCAATTTCAATGAACTACCTTTAACTTCACAAATCATTTCTTTTGCCAGTGCAAATCTGATGTGACTTCTTCCAATGAATTTTTCATTTTAGTTATTTTAATTTTCAACTCCAGTATTTCTGTGTAGCTATTTTTAAAATATAATTTCTGTCTCTTTAATGATAGTCTCTATTCGCTAAGACACAATTCATACTTTAGTTATTTAGACAAGGATTCTTTTAGTTCTTTCAACATTTTTACAATAACTGAGTTAAAGTGTTTGTTTAGTAAATACAATATCTAGGCTTCCTTAGCGACAGTTTTTACTGACTACATTTTTTCCCTTTGTGTCTTATAACCTTGTTGAAAACTGGACATTCTATAATATAATAATTGTGGAAATCAGATTCTCTACCTTCCCCAGGGATGTTGTTTTTGTCATCTGATATTTTTGTTCCTCTTCATGTAGCAGCTTTGCTGTATGAATTCTGCAAAGTCTCTATTTTCCGTCATGAACAGCACTGAAGTCATGGCTTGGTTAGTTTACTGGTCAGCTAATGATAGGACAGAGATTTTCTTAAATTGATTTTTCCTTCAAACAATGTATCCTATGCTTTGCAGAGGAGCTCTGTATGTATTAAGGCATGTCTTTAGCATTCAAGCAGTTTAAAGCTGTGCCACAGCGTTTACTTTCTGCTTAGAGATTAGGACATTTCTGGGTTTTCCTGGGCACATGCACAGCTTTGCACATGCATGGGGCCTTCTAGATCCCCAGTAATACATTGAAGCTTTTCCAAGCCCACTAGGAACATCTCATTCTCATCTTCCTTTTTGCCCAACCTCTTGTTTGCCTCAATTGTTATCTTGGCCTCAGGCAGTTGCCATGTTAACCAATTAGTTTCAACAAATGTTCTGGAGACAAGACTTTTCCTGTTGAACACTGGATTAGGTGAAATAAAGAAAAGCCTTGCTAATGGAGATTTCCCAAGGAGCTGCCAGACAGATTACATATGTGGGGACAAGCATTCTGAGGAGATCCAAATCCAGTTAACTGTTTCTAATAGCTACTGGGCGGCTTGGTTTCACTACCATGGCGGTGAAGCTGCTGGTGTTCAAGGTTATTGTGGAACCGACGAAAATGAGATGAGAATAGGGCAGGTTAAAATGGTACAAGCCAGCGGGGGGCGGTGGCTCATGCCTGTAATCCCAGCACTTTGGGAGACCGAAGCGGGCGGATCACCTGAGGTTGGGAGTTCGAGACCACCCTGACCAACATAGAGAAACCCCGTCTCTACCAAAAATACAAAATTAGCTGGGTGTGGTGGCACATGCCTGTAATCCCAGCTGCTTGGGAGGCTGAGGCAGGAGAATTGTTTGAACCCAGGAGGCAGAGGTTGCAGTGAACCAGAGACTGTGCCATTGCACTCCAGCCTGGGCAGCAAGAGTGAAACTCCGTCTCAAAAAAATAAATAAATAAAAATAAAATAAAATAAAATAAAATGGTACAAGCCTTTCTGTTTTTTACTGAGGTTCAGCTATTTTCCTTGAAGAAGTTCCCTGCAGAGTGATGGAAGTTTTGGGTTAACTTCTGGAATTTCAAAAAAAGGTAATTTAGACAGTTTTTGCAAGTGCTCTATCATTGCATTACAGATAAGCAGATTTTTGAGGTCCTAATTGTCATTCTGAAAGTCACTGCACTGTAAGAATGTTTCACAACTTTATATTTTTCACGTTTCCACTGGGACATGGCACAAGTGCTGAACCTGTAAACTCTTGGAGGTGGGAATTTGCTCACTTACTGGAGGTCATCTTGCCCACGACTGGATGGTTCTTTCTTGGACCTCTATCCTCAAATACCTCAACCACTGTCAGTATTCTGAAGTGCTTACGGCCTGGGTAGAGGTTGAGTTCCTGCTTTTTTTCTCACTAAGACATCAGAATGAAGCCTTTGGATCATATTTGCTCTTAGATAGCCTTCTTTAACTTCATCTGATGTTATTTGGTGCTGAGATAGTAAGGCTTTTGAAAATTTGAGTCAATGTGCTGTGCTCTCTAACAAAATCATTTTTTTTTTCTAAATCTTTGTTTGGGTTTAAGGATTTAAAGGATATTATATATTGCGTAGCAATAAATACTTTTTTTGTGTAAGTCTGGGCTGATGGGTTCCCTAGAATTTCCTTTCCACTGTTTTCTATTGTAACCTTGCAACTGTAAGCTCCAGTAACTGGGATGTTATCATAGTAACTCAGCGATAATGAATGAACAGCAAATCTTTTCATTGGAACTGCTCTTTCAGAGCAATAATTATCATTGGGATGCAGGCATGCGAGAGTAACTTGTATTTTAAAATGAAAAAGTCCAACTTAATAGTTCAGTGACTGTTCAAAACAGAGAAAGAGAGCAACATGATGAAACAGAAAAACAGAGAAAGAGAGCATCATGATGAAACAGAAAAACAGAGAAAGAGAGCATCATGATGAAACAGAAAAACAGAGAAAGAGAGCATCATGATGAAACAGATGAATGCTACCAAGTGAATAAGGCATCGGCTCTCAGTTGACTTCAAAATCTGACTTGGCTTAACTTTTTTTGTATGTCGTGAACTAATGGGGAGAAATATGCATTTGTTTTATTATGCCATTATTTTTCACATTCAATTAAGACAAAAAGAAATTAGATCAAACTATATAGCAGTGGCTAATCCTCAGACTTTTCTTAACAGAAGAAACTTTTCTGGCAAAAGTTTCTCTATCAAGGTTGAGTCACTCAACTCTATTTCTCAATTACTTTCTTGGCAAGACAAATGTGTTTTTGCAAGAGAAAACTAGTGTTGTATTTAATTGTCTCTGCAGATACAATACATCAATACAATTTTAATTAAGAAATTCTTTGAGTATCTTGGAAGCATGCTATTAGGAAGGCTCTTGAAACTTTTAAGTAACAAAGACACCTACAGGCAATGTTTCAAATGCGTTTTTCCTTCTTCTTCTCTTCACTCAAAGGGAACACTACAGTTGCCTTGATGATGTACCTATTTAGTTATAAAATTGCATATTTTAATTGTGTATCAGTCTGTGTTCATAACAATACTCTATATGTAAGAAGGACTCCTTCGTTTTTATAATAAAATCACTAATTTTATTATTTAAAACTTACAGCATTAGAATTATTCCAATTCGTCCCATTCTTTATCATAGTTGTTTCTGTAATGTATGTGCAAATCTACTAGTATTTTAGGCATTATTTGCAATTGTGAAAATGGTAAACATGACCAGACAATAAAAACTTGGAGTCGTGATTCTGCCATTGTAGAGTGATAACAATCTGATCTAACCCTTGATGTATTTATAATATCAAGAGAGATAATATGTTGAAATACTTTAGAAATTAAGCATAATTCAAATGTAATGTGAAATGACTAGCTTTAATACTAAGTTCCATATACTTACTGGAAACTGGCTTTTATGCAGAAAAAATGATGTAATCTTGAGCAGATAACTGTCACAAGAATAATGCAGATTTTAGAAAATAAGATAAAAAGTTTTTATTTTATTTCTGAGGTAGACTGGAAGAACTGTGCTAAGAATAGGTAATCTCAAATATATGACATCTTGGAAAGTGAATTGCTCAATACAATCGTTAAGGTAACGAGATTTTTGTTTTTAAAAAATACATTTGCCAATATCTTTGTTAAAATCCATATTAATTGCATATCTTTTTGACTGTTCATTTTAGAAGAGAATAATTGTTGCCAATATCACTGCGTTTAGGTAGACAATGAGAATCTGTTTTGGTCTCTTAAAAGCTTTTATAAGTATAAATGGAGCATGAAAGTTAAACTAATGTCAAAGAAATTATCTCCCCAGCAATAAACTAGATGGCAATTTAAGTTCATTTGTTTCACAAGATGATCAATATCTTTTTTATAAAGTATCATATCTTTACAACTAACAATATATCATTCTGATGAGGTCTCAGCTGAATACATATTTATAATATTTTAGATTTTTTTCTGCCTTCAGTAAAACTACCACTGACCTAATCTCTTTGCCTACTCTAACCTCATATTTCAAAATACAAACACTGCTCACCTCATCACCGTTGGGAATAACAAAAACTTTCCATAAAATGTAGAGAATGGGAAGCTCTAACATGGGGGAACTATTTAAAAAGATAAGTATATATTGTCTGACTGCTATTTCCTACTTGACCTACTAGTATAATTTTGATAAAATTTACCAAACATGTTTGAAAAGTGAGATAGAATAGAAAAAAGATGTTTGTCCTATGTATCAGAAATCTATATTCTGCCCCTAGCCTGATTCACTCACCCAAACAAAATATATCACCAATACAGTTGTACCTTAACCCAATTATCCAACATGCCTGTAGCCTCGATATTATAGTATAATTGTTTGTATTTTTGTCGGGTAGTGGTAGAGATAGAGATTGGCATAGAAAGTGACAGTAATCTTCATTGAATTTAATATATCTTAGTTTTAGAAAGTGTCCACAAATATATGATCATAACTTCATTGTAAATCTTCCTTTGTAAATGAGATAATTAAAAACTCAGAGTTGCTTCATTTTGAAAGCCAGTAAGTTCCCCATGACAACATGGTAAAGGCCAGAATTTATCATGTTACCTCTGTAGCAAGAGTTCAAGATCATTTGAGATTGTTTGTACTTAACTACTTGTTATATTATTAACATTAGTGCATCAGTACTAATATTATTAATGTAAAACTTAATAAATGATATATTAACATTATTAATAGTATTAATACCTGTGTACTAATATTAGTATTATTTGTGCCATTCAAGCATTCCTTGTGAAGAATAGTTCTGAAAGTAAAGCATGCCAACATGCTGCAAGAGTTTTCACCTATAAAACAGGCTTACTGGGATTTTTAGTGAATATTCAATATTCTGGTTATTGGATTCAGAAAGGCATTCTTTAAATCTTCATTCTCAGTATTATATGGACTACATTTTTTTTCAGATACAAAAAATTATGTGATAATGTGTTTAAATGGATAAGTTAACGTATGTACTTCAGGCTGAATTTTCTTATAATGAAAGTGAAATAGTTGTATAGAAAAGAATACAGCATACTAAAAAAGTGACAGCCTTTGGAACCATAGGAACATTATTTCAAATTCCACTTTGAGTTTGAAATTTTCCATATACTAGGTACTTAGCCTTGTGACTTTTGGTGAAATGGAGAAACAAATGCTACCTTGTAGCTTTATTGAGAGGGTTAACAACCACAGTCAGAATAGATTCTCCTAAAATGTAACTTTCCTTTTCTTTCTTTGCATTGGCATAAAAAACTTTAAACATTATTTTTCTTATCCAGGAGCAATATAAGTGTATGGCACCTGAATATTTTAATTTATTCAAACTTTAATGATTTCTTATTCTTTCATTAAATTAAAATAATAATAATACAAAACACGATACTACTTTAAAGTGAAGCAAATACAGTTGGAGATACAAAAAGGGAGACATTCTCTTGGTGTACTGTGAATTAAGTTGTTACCCAGGCAGTATCAGGTGTGGATTCGGGAAACATCATTTTGAAAAACTCAAAGAGATAATCCTTTGGGAGAAAAAATGTCAGTGATCTATTGTAGACATAGCTACTTCAGTTATCATTCATATTAGATAGGAAACCATGTAGAAGAAGTAGTGTAAACACTACTTCAATTGCTCAATCTTAGAAACACAAATGTAGTGATAGAAATGACACCTATGAGAGTTAGTGAAACACCAGAACATATTTATTATGGAAGCACTCTAGAAAAGAAATGGGATTGCCTGCAGAGTTGCATCATCAAAATGTAATTTTCCAAGTAGTCAGCAAATCACATACCTGAATTGTGTTCTCACATATTGGGCAGAAGAGCACTAATCAAACACGGGATTCTCAGAAACAATTCCACACAGTCCTTATAGCATGTGGAGATCATTGTTCTGAAAACAGGCATTTCTAAATAAGCTCAATTGAATATTTAGGCACATTCTTTAACCTCAATGATTAATACTCCTTGGAAATTGTTGGTACAGTAGAACTCTGACAGTTTCTTAAGACACACCTTTAAGAATTCATGTGGTGGGCAGATCACTTGAGGTTAGAAGTTTGAGACCAGTCTGGCCAACATGGTGAAATCCTGTCTCTACTAAAAATACAAAAAAAAAAAAAAAAAAAAATCAGCTGGGGGTGGTGGTGTGCACCTGTAATCCCAGCTACTCAGGAGGCTGAGGCAGGAGAACTGCTGGAACCTGGGAGGTAGAGGTTGCAGTGAGCTGAGATCACGCTACTGGACTCCAGCTTGGGCAACAGAGCGAGACTCCATCTCAAAACAAACAAACAAACAAGAATTCATGTAGCATAAAGTTTTCCCCAAAAGTACTGATGTTTTATAAACTTTCTTGTTTGTCTCTGTATAGGTCAGAAAAAATGAGTTCATTTAGATTATTAATTGAAACCACTGTAGAATATAATATTTCATTGTATTGTTTTAACCCTAGGATGTTTTCCACCTAAACATCATCATTTTCTCAGATTTAACTATTTTCTTACTTCAGTCATCAGCACTAGAAGTTGATTTTTTAAAACAGAAATAGATGCCTTTCACAAGGACAGCTATTTTTAATTAAAAATTATTTTTATAAGTGTTAGTGCATATAGAATAGAAAGTAAGAATAGTATGGCCATATTGAGATACAAATAGTAGGTGATTTGGGGGTTAACTTCATAGCCAAAGGCCTGAATAGGGCATGAGATTTTAATGTGACTCTTATTCCTATTTACATCTGTGGACTGTGTGGAGTTGTTTCTGTGACTCTTGTGTTTGATAGTGCTGTTCTGCCCAGTATTTGAGAACAAAATTCAGGTATGTGATTTGCTGTGTACTTTGAAAATTGCATTTGATGATACAACTGTGTGGCACAATTCCATTTCTTTTCCATGACTTATCCTAAGTCCACATGACTAAGCCCTCTTCCAAAAAGGTGGAATCATAAATAGTATACTTAGGTTTGCTTTTGGTTTAATTACAGCATATTAGTAAAATTGAATAAAATAATAATCAGCACATATTACAAATTAAGAATCAAAGCGTTTTTCTGTACTTGTCTATAGTTCCCTGAGAAACCAACAAACTAAATGCAATTGCTATAATATTTCAGTTTTATATGCATAACAGCATTACTTCATTATTTTAGTCTTAAGTTGTTTAAAAAAATCTTATACTCAGGTTCAGATTCAAGTATATATCATGACTAAATATAAGGGGATATGAATTATCCTGCAGTATACTTCTAGCATGCTAGTTCCTCCACTTCAGTAATCCAGACATATGATTCTAAGATGGCCAAATCTTCAAAGGTAAGCTTTTTTTTTTTTTTCCCAAGGCAACTGTTCCTTCATTTTCAATGTGTTCCTGATTATTAGATATATTGGAAGTATTCCTGCTGTCACTCTACTTGTCTTAAATTTATTCACGGCTTCAGTTATTCTGATTTTGCCATAACTTTCTTCTAAATAACTCATTTGTTTTCCATCCTTTAGTTCATTTTTTTCATCTTTTACATGTTTATTCTTTCCCGTTAGTCTCTATGTATTCTCACTTGTGTTTCCTTGGGTTTCCTGGTCTTTTTCTCATCTTTCTGAATAATAATTTTGAAATAGTTTACCAAGTTACAACTGATTAGAAAATAATTTCTCTATTTTTTGTGCTCTTATTTAAGATGATATGACACCAATTAAATGATCTTGATATAATTTGTGGCTGGCCTTGTTGCCAAAATACTAAAATTGTAAAACACTGAGAATTCAACGTACAACTATAAACATTTCTGTGACTATTTCTACGGCATATATTTTTATAAAATAGGAATTATGGGATATCTTCAAAGGCTATACTTATTTACGGAGCACCTACTCTCTTCCAAGCATTATTGTATAGTTACAAAGGAAAAAATGCCAATGAACATCTCTGCCTTCAAGGATTCAAAACATTTGCTTAGGGTGTAGTTAGGTAATTTGTCAAATATAGCTCCTCTCCTCTCCTCTCCTCTCCTCTCCCCTCCCCTCCCCTCCTCTCCCCTCCCCTCCCCTCCTCTCCCCTCCCCTCCCCCTCCTCTCCTCTCATCTCCCCTCTCCTCCCCTCTCCTCTCCTCTCATCTCTCCTCCCCTCCCCTCCCCTCCCCTCCCCTCTCCTCTCCTCTCCTCTCCTCTCCCCTCCCCTCCCCTCCACTCTCCTCTCCTTCCCTCCCCTCCACTCCCCTCCCCTTCCCAGACCTCAGCGATGATCTTGAGCAGTAGGATATGAATAACTCCCACATCCTTAGCATTCCAATAATAGAACACTAGGGGAAAGTCAGTTTTAATGCACTCCATTTTGGCTTTTGCACCCATCGCTCCATCAAAAATCCTCTTAGCATTGACAAAAGTAACCTTCATATTGTTAAGTCCAATGCCATTCCCAGTTTTCCTCTTATTTGTCAGAAGGATTTGGTGGAGTTATTTATTCTCTACTCCCTATTACTCTTTCATCATTTGCCTCCCTGGATACAACACTCATTTGGTTTTCCTCCTTCTCTGTAGCACACCTTTTTAATTTTAATTTTTAAATTTTTTATTTCCATAGGTTTTTGAATAACAAGTGGTATATGGTTGCGTGAGTATGTTCTTTAGGGGTGATTTGTGAGATTTTGGTGCAACCCTCACCTGAGCAGTATACACTGAACCCAATTTATAGCCTTTTATCCCTCACTCCCCTCCCACACTTCCCCCTAAATCCCCAAAGTACATTGTATCATTCTTATGCCTTTGTATCCTCATAACTTAGCTTCCACTTATGAGTAAGAACATACGATGTTTGGTTTTCCATTCCTGTGTTACTTCACTTAGAATAATGGTCTCCAATTCCATCCAGGTTGCTGCAAATGCTATTAATTCATTCGTTTTTATGGCTGAGTAGTAGTATATATACACCATAGTTTCTTTATCCACTTGTTGATTGATGGACATTTGGGCTGGTTCCATATTTTTGCAATTTCAAGTTGTGCTGCTCTAAACATGCGTGTGCAATTATCTTTTTCGTATAATGACTTACTTTCCTCTGGGTGGATAACCAGTGGTGGGATTGCTGGATCAAACGGTATTTCTACTTTTAGTTCTTTAAGGAATTTCTGCCCTGTTTTCCATAGTAACTGTCCTAGTTTACATTCCCACCAGCAATGTGGAAGTGTTCCCTTTTAAACACATCCATGTCAACACCTTTTTAGTCTTAATGACTGTTTTTTCCTTTTTTCTTTCTCTCAGAGCCCATTCCAATTTTAGTCTTCTGTATCTCAGTTCATAGCAAGTCTAATGTTCCCCAAACATTGGAATTATCCTTGATTGCTATCTTTTTCTCACACCCATTACAATATGCTGGGAAATCTGGTGACTTTCCAGAATGTGACCACTTCTCATCACTTCCACTTCTGTCGTACAGATCCGAACAACTTTTATCTCCTGCTTGGATTACTGTGCTATTTCTGTCTTGTTATCCTGTAGCCTATTCTCAACACAAAAGCAGGAATGATTTTCATAACTGAAGTTAATGTTAATTCTGTGCTGAGTGCCTTACACTGGCATACGTTTTACTCAAGGTAAAGGCAAATATTTGAATATGGCGCATAACACTTTGCACAATCTTGTTTTTGCTACCTCTAGAACAGCAGTTTTCAATTGCTGGCTGATTTTGCTCCCCCAGGGAAAATGTGATAATTTTTGATGATCATTACTGGGTGGAAATGGGGGTAGGGAGTTGGGGGGCTGTGGATGTTGCTACCATCCAGTGAATGGAGTCCACGGATGTTGCTAAATATCCTAGAATGTCCAGGTTACCCCCTTATATCAAAGAAATATTGGATTTAAAATAGCATTTGAGAATCCCAGATGGAAAGCCTCATTTTCAAATGTTCTCCTTTTTCTCTCAACTCCAACACTGGCATTCTTGTTGACCTTTGAAAACACAGGGATTGTGGAAACCTCGCAGTCTTTTCACTCTGTTTTCCCTCAGCCTGGAATATATTCCTTCTAGAAATTCACATGGTTTGCTCCTTTACTTTTTCCAATCTCTGTTCTGATGTCCTATCTCATTGGGTTTCTCTTTGATCACTTGATATAAATGAGAATTCCCTAGAAATCATTTTCCCCTAACCAGTCTTTATTGGACTTTTTAACATCTGTTCATGTGATATCTATAAATTGTATTATTTATTGTCTGCTTCTCCTTATTAGAATGTAGAATGCTACTGAGTGGCTGTTTTGTGTGTTTTGCTTACTTCTTTTCCCTCTAGAGCAATGACTGGCATGTAGAAGGTACTTACAAATAATTATAATATAAAGCAATGAAGTGGAGAAAACCAACAGAGTCTTTCAAAGGAATATAAGACAAACATCAAACTCATATTGGCTGAAGCTATGTCTCATTTGGTCATGGAAGGGTGTGTGATTTGTTTAGTGAAAAGGGTGGTGCCTGCCTCTATGTACTTTAGGTATAGGACACAGAATGCTCATGAGTCTTGCAATTAAAGAAAATGTTTCCTTGGAGAAATGGGTGGCATAAAGCCTCAGAGGGCCCAGAATGAGTCAAAACAAATGAAGTGGGAGAGTTGAGCAGGGGTAGGAACATGCACGGCCTTCTAAACTACTGCAAATCTGGATTCCTTGAACACAGTGGGAATAAGGAGTTGGGTCACGTCAATATTTTAAGTGAAGGAGTACCGTCATCATTTCTGCATTTTAGAGTGGTCAGCATCACTGTGCAGTGGATCCTAAGCTGGAGGAGAAGGCAACAATGACAAGTAAGAAAATCAATTAGGAGACAGCTCTAGTAATTCGACGAGATAGTCATGCTTTTTAAATATTTCATTTCCTATACATCTTCGTATTTTTTTAAAATTTCTAAAGTAGACCTATGTTACTTTTAATAAAAATGTTTAGATTTGAATAATTTGTAGATTTAAGTAAAAAAAATGAAAATATGCCTTAGAAATTAGGAAACAGGAAAATGGTGCGATATCCTAGATGTCTTCCCTAGAATCTGGTGAAGGAATAAGACCAATTATTAGATCGTTAGATATTCTTATTAGTCACTGATTTAATGAAACTCAGAGTTTCTTGTAGCATTTCTTGTGGGATGAGGTTCCTCACCCTCCTCACTTTCTTAACATTTGCTACTATGATCCAGTTGTGCTTGTGCCACCCTCCAAATTCATGTGTCAAAATCCTAACGCTCAAGGTGATGGTGTTATGAGGTGGATCTTTGGGAGGGAATTAGGAATTGAGCCTTTCTAAAAAAGACCCCAGAGTGCTAGCTCCACCCCCCAAACCTTAGCCATGTGAGGACACAGAAAGAAGGAGCCCTCACTGAATCAGAAACTGAATCTCGCCAGAAACTGAATTTGTGGCTCTTTGATCTTGGACTTCCCAGCCTCAGAGCAGTTAAGAAATAATTTTCTGTGGTTTACAAGCCACCCAGTTTATGGTATTTTATTATAGCAGCCACAATGATCTAAAATATTTGGTTTTCTGTGCTTGTTTGTGAGTTGTGTGTGTATGTGTGTGTGTGTGTGAGAGAGAGAGAGAGGGAGAGGGAGAGAGAGATAGAGAAAGAGAATGTTTTACTTCAAATTAAAGTGTTTTATTCACTCTTACTTCATTGGTTCCCACGCTGTTGAAAACACTTTGGTACTTTAAGAAATAACCCAAAGCAATATAGCTCCTCTAGCGATTTTTAGTAGTCTGTATGAATTGGCACAGAAATTTCTCTTCCTGAAACTCCCTCTTTACAAGACACTTGCTAGGAATAAACTATTTTTTTTAGTTATTGAATCATTCTGATTAGGACATAGTCTCACTCAATGTTGAGTTTTGAATTTTGGCCATCGCATTTATTAATACTTAAAATAATCTTATATTTATTTATCTGCTTGCCTGCTTGGTAGCTAGGTCTCAGCTTGTCTGTCTGTCTTTCTAGAATGGAACTGCTTTAGTTGTTTGTCTTGTCCTGTACCTAGAAGAGAACCTGGTAGAGTGCCTGATTTAGTGAGTGTTTTGGCTGATTGTATTATTATTTTGATATTAGAAAATTGCTTTTGAAAATGCACTTTGTTTTTGAAACAAAGCTATTTGGGCCTCAAAGTACAGAAAAGTCATAACTACTGCCAGAAAAAAAGATTCTGAAAGAATATAGATTAAGGCAGTGCTTTCTGCTTATATATCAAAACAGAAGGAAGCATTTTTTGGGCTTTCAGCATTTGATTTCACAAACCCTATGGATAATTTCACTCCGTTAAGCAAATTTGAAATCATTATAGCCCAGTTTGCTTGTCTATAAAATAAAGGGATAGAATTAGACTGTCTTTCTGCTCTAAATTCCTATGCTCCTACGTCCAACTGGATGATAATATTAGCTACAAATCACGTATCTATGTTCTAGTTTAAATTTTCTCTTTAGGCTTATGACTTTGGGCTCAGTATTTATGTTTTGAAGATCTTTAATTTCCTCAAATAAAAAGTGATAGGGTTTAAACAGATGATTCATTTCCAATATCTATGAAATTCCATAACATTTGTACTTCTTAAATTATAGTAATATTTAAAGCTATGAAGATGGGTTTATTGCACTGTCTCGTAGTGTTTCAGTGTGATAAAGTTAGGATTGTTAAAGAAACATTTCTGCCATGCACAGTTAGGCTCATAATTCAAGAAAGATTGCAGTTCAGAAGGTAAGAGGGTAATATGAGAGCCATTATTCTTGGGAAGTCTAAGATGCTGGAATCCAAAGATGAGTAGACTTGACCCTGGAGTTGTTTTGTCTCCTGTTCCAGATATTCTGGCTTTTTCTTATAAGACCATTAACAAGAACACTTGTATTGATTTTTATTTGTCATATAAATTGTAGGAGTTAAGACTTGAGCTGTTTTCTTCTACAGGGAAGGAATTTAATCTAGTGTAAAAGCCAGTTGATGAACTATTTAGAAAAATAGGTGATAGACACTGGAACTACTTTATTATAAGCCATAAATCCTTAATTTGATCTTGATTAATGTTATAGTAGAGCCAGAACCCACAAATTTTTATTTAGAGAACCTTTGGGATTATGTAAATCTATTGGACATAAATGCCTTTGAGAATGCAAACCTCCAGGTTACCATTGTTTAGACCCAAAAATAAGATTAGTAGACATTTACTTCCCAGTTACCTCAAATTCTTTCCCCATGATATTTAACAAAATTTACACTTATTTTAGATTTCATTATTTGCAAATTGAGTTTCTGGCTAAGTTCATTCACCAAAATGAGCAATGTAGTTTTTTCTAATATTCAAAAGTTTTTTTAGTAGTGACTGTGAAATTATAAATTGGAGAATATAAAATTTTATCATTAGAAATGATATGTTTTAGAATGCATATTATTGAAACTTTACATACTTTTGTATATAATACTTATTGAGGTTGCTTGTAATGACAAAAATTTGCTAAAATTAGGAACATAAATAAAGATACCCCACTTCACAAAAAGTTGCCACAGAATTAAGTCAAGTAACTCTACATTAAATTTAAAATACAATGCAAAATTTTGATGATTATTACATCCAATTTTAAGAAAATATTTTTGTACCAAAACAGAAAGCACAGTGAATATGGAGACACAAATTTGAAAGAAATACCTGAAAATTGAAAAAAAAAATTTGTATTCAAAGTCAAGACATTTTTGTTTTGGTTATATGTCTCATGATATTTTTGCTAAAGAGTTGGAGTCATTATTTTTCTTTCTTTAGAAATATTTTAAAATCCATTGAAATCATACATTCAAATTACTACTACTCATTTTATCAAAGCTAAACAGTATTTTCATACATTACAAGTTAATCATTTATTGCCAGATGTCAATCTATAGCCAGAATATTAGGGCATTCAAGATATTGATCAAAATACTGAAGTCCAGATATATGAGGTTTACATGTCATTATGACTAGTTTAACTGATCTATATTTTAGTGTTGCAATTGACAGGTAATACATTTATAGTTCTTTCTTTGGATCAACATGTTGTTGAAGTTTCCCCCAGATTTCTGCAGTGTCTTTAAAGATGCTTTGTGAAAAAAATATAAAAAAATAGTAAAATCATGGTTGTGACTTGCTTTTTAGTCACCAGGGACCATTAGAAAAACAACTAGCTAGAGCTGGCTTCCTTTGCCTCAATGGATTCCTCTAGGCTCTACCTCTCACCTTCAAATATATACTCACTTTTTCTTTTCTTGTTCCTCCAGTTTAAATCCCTTTGTCTCAGCGGTGTTCTTTTTCTCAGTTTAACCCCTTTAGATTATATTTGGGTATGGGATTCTCTGCCTGGCTTTCATTTCATCCCAGGAAGTGGTTTCTCAGATCAATCTTTTAGTCTCTGCACAAATGCTCTATGTGTGTCAGGTGACACCTAAATCTGCCCCAGGGATATTTCATCATTTTTCGTGGCGTCTACTTTTTTCTGGGAGGAAGCACCTGGTATTACTAGGAGTTATACTTCCTGTCAGTGATACTGACCTGAGTTCAGGAGAAAGAAAGTACACAGACCATAAGTTTTAAGAGAGGTGAATTTTATGTGTTGTTTTTGTCTTTAAATAAATGAAAAGTTGGTATTTTTTCATGGTTAATAAAATGTCAAGCCATTGCTTGCTGCAATTTGTCTTATTATGTCTATGTCATAATTAGTTGAAACAGTTGAGATTAAATCGAAGAAACAGAATCCTACTTATATGTGATAAGAAACTTATGATAAGAATTTGACCTTATATATTTGCAGCAGCTGGTTAAAGTCTGTATAAAGCTGTTTTGTGCTTGGGGTTGGAGCCTAACATCAGTAGAGCAGGTAGTCAGGAAGGCAAGATGATACTAAGTAGAACAGAGGATGGATAAGCTGGAATCCATGATGGCAAATTGAAACCTTCATATTTCTCCCTCTGCCTCTGAGACTTCAGTTTTGACCATAAGAATACCTTCTAGGAGAACATGATATCCTTCATCACAGAATTAAATTCCCCTCTCTTTTACAACGTATGGTTATATAATGTCAGTGCGCTTTCTTTCTGCTGAAGTCAGGTCGGTATCATTGACAGGAAGCATAATTCTTAGTAATACCAGGTGCTTCCTCCCAGAAAAAAATAGATGCCACCAGAAAGAATGAAATATCCCTGGGGCAGAGATGCTGTCCCAACTAGGATCCTGCAGAAGCCACCGGATGTGTAAGTGCTGTGGGCCAAATGGTGCCCCACAGAGCTCCAGTGAGCCAGCAGCAACTGACAATACGTGTAAGCTGAATTCGTATGTGGTGTTCTCAATTCTTGTTTCAAGCATAGGTACATAGCTGCTGTTTCACTTTCACCTGCCAGCTCTTGCACAGAATATCTCTTGTGGCTTGCATTAACTTAGAACTAAGCAAGACAGCAGTGCTGGGAAACATAACTTGGTCTAGCTAAACTGACAAATACAAATTCACCCAACTGCATACAGCAATTGCCATATAAATTTACACGACCACAAACTGTATATAAGAATTCCTATTGGGCTTCCCATTCTCACCAATATTTTTGTCCAACTTTGTTTTTACATTTTTGCTATGATGGTCACTGTAAAATTATATCTCATTTTGGTTGGTTTTAACTTGTACTTTTCTCATTCGTGATGGATTGAATATATTACCATGTGCTTACTGACCACTTGGGTTTCTTCTGTGGAACTGCCTATTCACATCCCTTGCCCTATCTTTCTATTGGGTGGTCTTCTATTTGTCAATGTGAAGAAGAACTTTATAAATTCATGTTATTAATTTTCTGTTGATTTATCATTTTCAAGTATCTTTTCTAAATTTGTGGTTTGTTTTTTATGTTTTTAAAAGGCCCCTTAATGAACAAATTTCTTATTAAATTTAGTGATAATGAAATTTTAAGAGATTTTAAGAATATTTTATAGTTTATATTTAAGTTATACAAGATAATTTTTTAATATACATAATGAAATAGTTCCTATATTCAGGCAAATTAACATATCTATCATCTTACAGTTATCCCTTGGAGTGCATGTGTGTGTGTGTGTGTTTGTGTGTGTGTGTGAGGTCACCTAAAATCTACTCTCTCAGCACACTTCCAGTATACAAAACAATATTATTAGCTATTATCCTCGTGCTGTACATTAAATTTCTAAACTTATTCATTCTACTAATTGCAACTTAGCAGCCTTGGAACTACATATCCCCATTTCCTCCCTACCCCAAAGAGTTCTTAATATAATTACTTTTTGGTATTTTGTTTAGGACATCATTCCGTATATTAGGCCATAAACAATTGTTAAGTTTTACACATTTCTTTCTTTCTCTCCTGTTCTAAAGCATGCTGTGAGATAAGAGTTCTATTACTATTGTTTGCCCCATATGGATAACACATTGTCTCAGCACTAATTACTAAGTCCCGTCTTTCTCTCTAATACACAGTATTTATATGTAACAAGTTTCTGTATAGGTTGGTTCTGTTTTGGGGTTCTATACAAATTACTCTAGCTTTGTAATAAAACTTGATAATATTTCTTGGTGAGTGCTTTAGCTGTCACTGCCCACGAGATTTTCAAATAAAATTTCAAATCATAATATCAGTTAACTAAAGAAATGTAGTTTCCATTGGAATTGTATTAAATTCATAAGCCAGTTTGGGTTGAACTAATTGTCCTGTCTTTACACATAGAGTATCTCTCCATTTATTATAGTCTGCTTTAATATACAAAATTTTATCATTTGTTGGTATAAAGTTCTTGTCCAACTTTATGTGGGATTATTTCTAGGTGGCAAATAGATGCTTTTTGCTAAAATTGACTATATCTAATAATAAAAGCATGAATTGATTAAATATTCTTACCATAGTTTCTCGACCTTTGGTATATTTATATTATACAATCATGCATCTGCAAATAATGATAGTCTTTCTTTCTTTCCAATTATTAAATCTTTTATTTTTCTGGCCTCATTACACTGTCTAGAGCCTTTAGTACAATCTTTTTTCTTAATTTTTTTATTGTGATAAAAAACAGGATTTACCATCTTTACCATTTTTAAGAGTACAGCAGTGTTGATAAGGAGCTTAAAAAGAAATTATTTAGGCAGTTAGTGAGGGTAAGAGAGTCCTCAGTAAGGCTTCCCTTTTTACAAAAAGGCAGCCCCCATATCATTCCTTCTCTAACAAAGAGCAGCCTGTAAAATCGAACTGCAGACGTAGATAAGGCAAGCTGGATGCTTGCACGGGTGAATGCTGGCAGCTGTGCCAATAGGATAAGGCTACCAGGGGGCCAGGCATGTTCAACATTGAGGCTCCCTTTTCCCTTTTCTTTGTCAACCACGTGTATGGTAAAGGAACAGGCAACATGGAGGTGGCCAGACAGAGAACCCATCTTCATAATAAAAGTTTAGGGTGGGGCCACCAGTTTCTTCTCATCTATAAAATCCCACGCGTTCCACTAAGAAACCGGAAAACCCACTTGGGAGCCCCTCTGTCTCCACAGGAGAGAGACCTTTTCTCCTTCTCTCACCTATTAAACCTTGGCTCCTGAACTCACTCCTTGTGTGTCCACGTTCTTGATTTCCTTGGCATGAGGCAACAAACCTCAGGTATTACCCCAGATGAAAAATGCTGCTTCAGTGTTAACCATATGCACGTTGTTATGCAACAGATCTTTAGAAATCGTTCATTTTTTACAGCTGAAGTTTTATACTCATTGAACAATTTCTCTTTTGCCCTCTCCTAGTCACTGGCAGTCACTATTCTGTTTCCATGAAGTTCACTATTTTAGAGACCTCCTATAAGTAGAATCATGTAGTATTTGTCTTTCAGAAACTGGTTTATTTCATTCAGCATAATGTCCTTAAGGTTTGACTATGTTGTCGCATACAGCAGGATTCCCTTCTTCTTTAAGATTGAATATTATTCCAATGTATTTACATACGTCACATTTTCTTTATCCATTCACCTGTTGATGGACAATTAGGTTCCTTCTACCTCTTGCATATTGTGAATAAAGCTGCTGTGAACATGGGTGTGCAAATAGCACTTTGTGATCCTGTTTTCGTTTCCTTTGGATATATATTCAGATGTGGAAGTGCTCAATCATATAGTAGTTCTATTTTTATTTTTCGAGCAACCTCCATACTATTTTCTATAGTGGCTGAACCATTTTACACGCCCACCAAAAGGCCCAAGGGTTAGTATTTTTCCACGTCTTCAATAACACTTGTTATTATTTTTTAATTATCACCATCTTACTGGGTGTGGTATTACATTGTGGTTTTGATTTGCATTTCCCTAGTTACTAGTGATGTTGAGCATATTTTCATAGGCTTTCTGGTAATTTCTATGTCTTTTTGGAGAAATGTCTATTCAAGCTATTTGTCCTCTTTTTTTTGAGACGGGGTCTCGCTCTTTCGTCCAGGCCAGAGTACACTGGCGCGATCTCAGCTCACTACAAGCTCTGCCTCCCAGGTTCACACCATTCTCCTGCCTCAGTCTCCCAAGTAGCTGGGACTACAGGTGCCCGCCACCACGCCCGGCTAATTTTTTATATTTTTAGTAGAGACGGGGTTTCACCATGTTAGCCAGGATGGTCTCGATCTCCCGACCTCGTGATCCGCCCGCCTCGGCCTCCCAAAGTGCTGATATTACAGGCGTGAGCCACCTTGCCTGGCCTATTTGCCCATTTTTAAATTGTTTTTTGATGTTGTTGTTCAGTTGTAGGTGTTTTTTCTTTTATATTGGGATATGAACCCCTTATCAAACATGTGGTTTGCAAATATTTTCTCCCACTCTGTATGTTGCCTTTTCCTTCTGTTGGTGTTTTCCTTTGCTGCACAGAAGTTTTTTAAAATTGATGTAGTCCCATTTATCTCTTTTTGCTTTTGTTGCCTGCGCTTTTGGTGTCATCCAAAAAAAAAAATTGCCAAATACAATGTCATGAAGAATTTCTCCAGTTGTTTTTTTTTTTTTTTTTGGTTGTTGTTTGTTTTCCTTGGAGTTTTGTAGTTTCAGCTGTTACCTATAGGTCTTTAAACCATTTTGAATTAATTTTTGTGTATAGCGTAAGGTCAAAGTCCAAGTTCATTTTCTCAATTTAATACAATCTTACATAAAAAATATAAAACAGGCATCTTTGTCTTATCTCCATATTAGAGAGAAAACATTCATATTTCATCATGTGCTTGATGTTTACTGTAGATTTACTCTACATATCTTCCATCACACCAAGTTACCTCTATTGCTAGTTTGATAAAAGAATTCAACCACGAATCTGTGTAGAGTAATATTAAAAGTGTTTCTCACTTTGGGGGTCCGAGGCGGGTGGATCATGAGGTCAGGAAATCAAGACCATTCTGGCTAACATGGTGAAACTCCATCTCTACTGAAAATACAAAAAAAGTTAGCCGGGCGTGGTGGCGGGCGCCTGTAGTCCCAGCTACTCGGGAGGCTGAGGCAGGAGAATGGTGTGAACCCGGGAGGCGGAGCTTGCAGTAAGATCGCGCCACTGAACTCCAGCCTGGGCGACAGAGCGAGCCTCCTTCTCAAAAAAAAAAAAGTGTTTCTGTATCAGTTGAAATTATCATATAATTTTTCTCCTTTATTCTCTTCATGTGTGGAATGACACTGGATTTTGGGTATTTTGTACAATAAAAGTCTGGAATAAATACAAAATGGCCAATATATGTATTCATTTATAAGTGTTTTATTTCAGAGTTTGCATCCATGTTAATGAGAGGGATTGGCCTATAATTTTACTTTCTCACAATTCCTTTGTTGATGTAACAAGTCAGGTCGAGCTTATAAGATCAGTCAGGAATTATTCCCACTCTTTCTGTATGCTGAAGAGTTCGTTAAGATTGACATTATTTCTTCTTTAAATATTTGGAAGAATACACTAGTGAGCCATTTGGGCCTAGATTATTTCTATGGAAAATTTTGCTTATGGGCTTAGATGTTTTAACAAATGCAAATGTTATTAAAATATCTATTGCTTCTTGCATTTTTGTTTTTATTTTAGGAATATAGCACATTATTTAATTTTCAAATGATATTTCTCCTATTAAAATCTTTTAAATATCAGAATACTTTTTTCCTAACACTGGTAAATTTTACTTTCTCCCTGTCTCCTTTTTTTTTTATCCATCTTGTCAAAGTTTTTTTTTTTTAATCGCTTTTATTGGTCTCAATCATTTTTTGACTGCGTACCTTTTATTTAATTTTTTCCTTTTCTTCCATAATCTTCCTCTTATATTTATCATATCCTTCTTTTTAGAGTCTGTTGCTTTTTTTTTAACTTCTTCTGTTTTATTTTTCAATAATTCAATGTTAATTATATCACACAGATTTGGATATGGTATGTTGTCATCATTCAGTACAAAATATTTTCTATTTTCCTTTGACTCATGGATTCCTAAGAAGTGCATAATTTAATTTAATTCCTAAACATTGGACAATATTCTAAGGTATCTATTTGTTGCTAATTTTCAACTTACTTCCATTGAGGTCATAGAACATATGGTATCTGAATTCCATCTATTAAAATTTGTTGAGGCTTGCTTTATTACGGTGGTTAATTTCAGCAAATGTCTCGTGTGTTTAAGAATAATACATATTCTGAAGTTTTGTGGTTTAGTGTTCTATACATATCACATCAAGTTTGTTATCAAAGCATCTGTATCTATACTAATTTCTTTTGTTGGTTCTTCCAAATATTACTGAGTTATACATGTTAAAATCTCCCAGTAAGTTTTTAGATTTACTTATTTCTCCTTTTAATCTTATCAATACATGCTTTATATATTTTGAAACTATGGTATTGGTTGCATATACATTTTGGATTGATATATTGCCTAGTAGATTAATCCATTTACCTTCTTACAGTTCACATCTTTTCGTTGTATTTAAGTTACTATTTAGCTGGATTTAAGTTTTATTTTCAATGATTTTAGTTTTAATTTTATAAGTTCTAGAATTCTCTTTCAAAATTGTCTCGTGATGGTTTACACGATTTTTTTCTTGTTAATATCTCTGATACAATCTTTTATTTCCTTAAGCATTTCATTAGTTTTTACTTTTTAATATATAATCATTTCTAGATCTAATGTGCTTACTCTGCTCATTATTCTTTTTAACTTCTTTATGTTTGAGTTGGCTTGTGAAAATTTCATTGTTAAAGTCTGGTAATATTTTCACATTGACTTCGTTTTTTACTAAGTTTACAAGATGGAAACTCTAAAATATCTATCTCATTTTGGAATGTTTCTCCCAGAGAGAATTGTGTTTACTCTTTTTGCTGTTGGCAGAGCATCCTATGCCTACACATTAGTCTTTGGCTTTCCTTCTTCCCTCCCTCCCTGCCTCTCCTCCTCCCTTCCTACCTTCCTCCCTTTCTTCCTTCCTAGCTTTATGAGTTTAGCAGTGCAATGAGCAGCTTGGAGTAATGTACACAACTTTTCACAATAGCTTGTTTGCCATACTTTCAGAAGTGGCTGCTTTTGGTTATAAATTTTCACTGTCAGAAATTTTAAATTCTTCTGGAATTAAATCTACAAATATTTTCATTTGATAGCAATCTCTTTCCTTAATGCTTATAACATTCTTATCCACCTATTTTTTTACCTTTTGTCAATTTATTTGCCTATTTATATTAAGATATTTATTTAATTATAGCTCTCCTTTTAGTTCTTGACTTCGGGTAAGTTATTTAACCAACCTTTGCAAATTTTTCAGTTTCTTACTCTGATAAATGGCTTAATAATTGTCTCATAGTAAGTAAAAATATTGTTATTAATACTAACATTATTAATAAAAATAATTTAGCTGATATAGTCTATAAGATAAGAATCTCATTTGAAGCTGTTATAAATTGTTAGCTAATTTTCTTGACAGAATTACTTCCTTATTGCTTTAGGATGTGTTTTACATATGTTACTGTGTCTTTCATTTAAATGCCTCTTCTTTCTTTAGAAAATAGCAAATTTGAGAAATATTATTTTTAATATAACATTTAATATGTCTTAGGTTAAGACTTCCCCAACTCTCTTCATTTTTAACATTATCATCTCCATTCCTGCTAGTTAATTCTAGAAAAAATTATAATTCTTTTCAAAGTATTTTAATTATGTCATAAATCTATTTGCCTTCTACATTTTTTATCTCCTTAGATAGAAGTACTAATACATTTCTTAAACAAAAATTCATACAGAGTTCTTCAAAATAATATATATTACTTATTGTGAATTTAGTGTTAAGAGAATTATATGCATGCTTTCACCTAGGCTTCACAATAACACTTTGACGCGAATTTTTTTAAATGTTACAAATAAGAAAACTAAGACTCAAAGAATTAAATGATCTACCCCAAATAAAAAGTTATTAAGTGGTGAATGCTACCTGTTATCTTATATGGATATTTTTGTTCCTTCTTCTTCGCACTTTTTAATCTTTTTGGCATGTCAAAAAACCCAAATCATTATTGTGAGATTCTCTACTAAAAAAAAAAGAATTCAAAAATTAGCCAGGTGTGGTGGCGCATGCCTCTAATCCCACCTACTCGGGAGGCTGAGGCAGGAGAATCGCTTGAACCCATGAGGTGGAGGTTGTAGTGACCTGAGATTGCGCCACTGGACTCCAGCCTGGGCAGCAAGAGCGAGACTCCGTCTCAAAAAAAAAAAAAAAAAGGCTGGGGCATAATGAAGTAGAAAAAACATGGACACTGGACAGCTTTGTAGAGTATCTGACACAATAATTGACCCTCACCAAGTGACTATGATTTTTCTTATAACTAATTTTGAATGGTAACAGCCACATACAATCAGAGGATGATTCCTGCTGCGCTTATACAGGTTTTCATTTTTTGTATAATATCTATGTACACTATTATTATAATCAAAACCATTTTTGTTCAACTTCTGGAGTATCTATTTTGAAATTAAATTTTATCACCCTTTGAATGACTTAATCAATTTTTTCATTGCAGTAAAAAACAATTTCTCTTTATACTTTAGCATTTCATAAAATATTCTTTACTATTACAGATTTGTTGTGAAAATAAACAGATACAATAACCTATATCTCTATATTTTCTCATGATAGTGATTCAAATTATGATACCTATTAAAATTCATATGCAATGCTATAATTAGAAATAGGTTAAAGCAGATGGCATATTACTTATAATTCTATTTTACAAAGGAACGTACATGTACTAAAGGAACCTAATTACAGCATTTTAACATGTTTAGATATTGAAAATCTATTGCATTTCATAATCTTGTTAACAGTTTCTGCCTGGAAGAATATGATTAAATGGAGAAGGTATAAAAATAATTTGGATGACTCCCCTTGTATAATTCACCAAAACACGAAAAAAGACAATAAGGAGTTGGCAAGTTATTTAAAAATTTGTAATTTTCCTCTATCCTTTAAAAAACAACAGATGCTGGTAAGGATGAGAAAAAGGAACGATTTTACACTGTTGGTAAGAGTGTAAATTAGTTCAACCATTGTGGAAGACAGTGTGGCTATTCCTCAAAGATCTAGAAGCAGAAATACCATTTGGCCAGCAATCTCATTACTGGATACATACCCAGAGGAATATAAATCATTCTGTTATAAAGGTACATGCACACATATGTTCATTGCAGCACTAACCGCAATAGCAAAGACATGGAATCAACCCAAATACCCATCAGTGATAGACTGGATAAAAAACAATGTGGTACATATACACCATGGAATACTGTGCAGCCATACAAAGGAATGAGATTATGTCCTTTGCAAGAACATGGATGAAGTTGGAAGCCATTATCCTCAGCAAAGTAATGCAGGAACAGAAAACCAAACACCACATGTTCTCACTTATAAGTGGAAGGCAAACGAGAGAACACATGGATACACGTGGGTAGACAACACACACTGGGGCATATTAGGGGTGGGGAGGGAGGGTATCAGGAAGAATAGCTAAGGGACCCAGGGCTTAATACCTAGGGGATGGGTTGATAAGTGCAGCAAACCACCATGGCACACATTTACCTATGTAACAAACTTGCACATCCTGCACATGCAACCCGGAACTTAAAAGTTGAAAAAAGATTTTCAGATAAAAATGTGAATAAAGCAGACAATTCCTTTGAAATTTAAAAGATACAGTCATGGAAAAAAATATCAATGGGTTATGAAAGTGTACAATATGGTTGAACCCAATTTGGTTTATCATATTTTTAGGTGAACTGTGGGTTAGTTACATTAACATTTACCTAATTAATATAGTAACCTTAAAAATTAGATACTACATCCTCATTTTACAAACGAAAGAAATAACCACATAATGTTAAGTAGTTTTCCCAAGGCTATACAATAGCAAGTGAGAGGCTTAAAAAGTAGGTACTTGAAGTTAATGAAAAAGCCTCATGTTTTTTACAATCTGTACTCTGCCTGAAGGGGAAGAAGCTCTATTATCATGTGAATGTGATACTGCTGGTGATTGGTAAGGACAGGACATTCTATTGACATAGACTGAATATGTGGAATTATTTAACAAATCGTCTTGAAGAGCTCTTATAAAACAGATAGTGTGCTAAATGTTGAAAATATAGCAGTAAACAAGACGGAAAAAAACAAAACAAAAAAAAAAAAACATGCTCTCATACTTGGAGACCTAAACCAATCAGTACCAGATTTGGGTGTTGTCAAACAAGGTTTGTCTCTCCAGTCAGAAATAAATCAACACGTTTTCACATTACATTTCTTTTTCAAAAACATCTTGGCAAGTTTTTGTCATTATGTAGAACACAATGTTCTATAAGTTTATTCTGATTATAAAAACAACATGTGCTTCCTGAAGACATGCTAGGAAATGAAAAATAAAAACATGACCAATTATATAATTATCTAGTGTTAATATTTCTAGGCTCACATTTTGTCCCTCAAATTAAGACAATACTGGGAATGCTCTTTGCTGTTTATTTCATTTTTACATTACACTTTGAATAATTATTAAGTTATTTAATACCAACTATGAAGTGATTAAAAATATATAAAAGCACAAAGAAGAAAAAAGCCACTAGGTACAATGTGACCATCCCAAGTTTATTACTATAATATTTTGATGTATTTTTATACATATATATTATAGTAATTTAATTATTATAGTAATTTGACATGTAGAAATGTTAATGTCTTTATTTTTTAAATCATAAGTATTTGGTAGTTCATTTCCCTAACTGAGGTTAGTAATATTTATAAAGCTGTGAGATACAGCTGTTTGGTTATATATGTTGGTCCATAGTTCTGAATTTCCAAATGATAGATTTGTTGAACTGGAGTATATTCATGCTAATGAATCTAAGCATTTTCAGTGGGTAGAGTATACACTGTCTAATGGCTTTTTTTGTTTTCTTTGACTGGGTCTCGCTGTGTCATTCAGGAAGGAGTGTAGCAGTGCAGTGGCACGATCTCAGCTCACTGCAACCTCCGCCTCCTGGGTTCAAGCGATTCTCCTGCCTCAGCCTGCCGAGTAGCTGGGACTACAGACGTGTGTCACCACACCGAGCTAATTTTTGTATTTTTAGTAGAGACAGGGTTTCACCATGTTGGCCAGGCTGGTCTGGAACTCCTGACCTCAAGTGATCCATTCACCTCTGCCTCCCAAAGTGCTGGGATTACAGGCTTGAGCCACTGTGCCTGGCCATCTAATGGCTTTTTAGAATGTTCTTAATTTAAACTCATAAAAGTAATGTCTGTTAGATTTGCAGCCCTGAATTATTATTACTAACACTGAGCTGTGAAACATCAGGATATTTTACACAAAATGATATCATTTTTGTCTACTAACTTTCACTTATTTACTTTTAGTCTGCTTAAACCTTTTCCCATATCTTAAGCAGGCATTAGAATTGTTTGCTAGGACAATTCTGTTTTTTTCTTCTTTTTCAACTCTTATTTTAGTATCAGGGGGTACTTGGGAAGGCTTGTTACATGTGTGTATTGCATGGTGCTGAGGTTTGGGATATAATTGAACCCATCGCCCCTGTAGTGAGCACGGTACCTAACAGGTGGTTTTTCAACCCTTGCCTCCTTCCCTCTCTCTCTCCTCTAGTGCTCCCCAGTGCCTGTTGTTCCCATATTTATATCCACGTATAACCTATGTTGAGCTCCCACTTATACGTGAGAATGTATGATATTTGGTTTTTTGTTTCTGCATTGCTTCACTTAAGATAATGGCCTCCAGCTGCATCCATGCCCAGAGCTTTACCAGGATTATTTGACAATGTGAACTTCCAGCCTTGGGGTTGGGCAGTAGAGGCCATGGGAGGAGAGGGAACCTGACAGCCAGCGGGCAGTCAGCTTGAGAGGATGCGTAGACCACAGCCCCAGTGTGGGTTCGAATCCTGACTCTATCTCCTAGCTGATGTGTGACTTCGGCTCTTTGTGCATCAGTTTTCTCGTAGGACATTCCAATTATTGTATTCTTTAGCTCCAACACTTATACTTGGTTCTGTTTTGTAATTTCTATCTTTTTATTCATATTGTCTGTGTAATCACTATCGTAATTCTCTTGGTTTCCTTTAATTCCTTGCCCATGATGTCCTTTCATTTTTTGAACATCCTTGTGGGTCAGTAGGGGATACTTTAAAGTTTGATAATGCATATGGAACACTTAGAATAATACTTGGGCTGCCCATTGTAACCCCTCAATAAATATCAGTTCATTGTTAATAAAGAAAAATCCGGACGCAGCCATAGAATTGATCCTATCAATCTCTTACCATAATCTCTTATGAAGGCTCTTTCTAATCACATAAAAATTTTAACTGACAAATGGGCCACTATTGCTATGGTTTAGGTAAATGACAATAAGGATGATTGGTTTTATGTAAGCCTTTGCTGATACCTATAAGATGAATAAACAGTATTTACAGCCTCTAACAGAAACAACTAACACTCTTCTCATGTTGGTAAGGCCAGATTAGCCTTTTTAAAATAAAACAAGTTGCTACCAGCAAAAAATGAAAGAGATGGATCAACAGAAAGCCCAGAGCATTAAAAAAAAGTCATACATTACTGGAGAAGAGAATTCCTATTTAGTAAATTCTGTGAGATACGTGTTTAACAAGTTTGATGAAAACAGAGCAATTTAAACTGTCACCTTGACATTACAAATGTATTTAAATTTCATAATATCAAAGAGTTATAGTTTTAAAATATCTTTGGAAAGATTAGAAAAAAATAAATTTCTGTGAAGACATCAAATGAAGGATATTTCCTACTGTTTAAAATGATGAAAAATCAAATATATTTTAAATAGTCTATATTTAGAATCATAAAAAGTTTAACAGTGGAAAAGAATTGCCACAGGTGTGACTTAAGATTAATGTTATTATCAGATACAAAAATCTCATAGAAGTGAACAAAACATTTTCCTTAGATTAGTCTGTTCTTACGAGGAACAATTCTTTATGGAGAAGAACAAAGGAAACAAAGAAGAGTCAGCTTCTAGATTCTTGTTGGGTTCTGGATATGAGCTGACTAAATGTCACAAAAAAGGCTTGAAGTACAAACATATTTCTATCTATTTGGTAAAGAGGCTGAAACTAAGGGAGATTCAGTAACTTGCCCGTATTTATAGTTTGATAACAATAGAGAAGCCACAGTCCTTCCCTACACATATATGGGGGCAAATTCAGTCTCACTTAGGATGTTATTAAGGCAAAATAAAAAATCATGTAATATTTTTATTAAAGAGTATAAATTTATTTTTTAAAAAAATCAAATCTTGTGTATTATCGTAACACCATTTATAAATAAAAGAAAGAAAAATATAAAGTATGGGATATACTTTTGATGAGTTGTTTTGCATGCCTAAATTAATGGTTATAAAGATGGCTACATGAAAAATTCTTTGACATAAATATTAGGATAAAATGAAATATATAATTCATTCTGTGACCTCATCTAGCTTTTAAAAAAGTAATAAATGTAAAAAAGATTATAAAAGATAGTGGTTTTTTGTTCTTCTATTTTCTCTGTTATGTATTTTTTCTTCTATATGAAACACTAAATATCAATTTAAAGAAGAAAATGAAAGAATGGCATGGATATGTCAGTTTAAAAAAGTCTATTATCATTTCCTTTCATCCCTTCCTTACTAAGGCAGCATATTCTCTTTTCTAACTTGAAATGTGTCAAAGACCACCTGGGTTATTTGTATTCATATTCTCTGCACAATGGGAATATAGATTCATATTTACACAGATGAATGGGGGGCAAGGGGTGACAGGTACTGCTTTATACCAGTAGAGTTTGCTGTTGCAAATTCTCATAATTTTTAAAATTACTTCACCTGTGTAAAGTTTGATGATTCATAATTCTTTGATATATACATGATTTAAATATTTTAGCACTTGCCAGCTATTGAGTATAAATGATATAATATTAATAAGAGCCTCAATTTTACTGACTTTTACTGACGTCTACACTAAGTGATAACTTGACCATTTAACCCTTAGTCTCCACATAATTCTGAGCATCTCCAAGGTGTGTCCTTATGACACGTGTCTGACTGAATTAAAGTATTCTTGGAAAAATATTAATAGATGAAAATAAAATGGCCATCTAGAGATTACTATAGAATAATGTATTAGCCTTTGTTGGGTCCTATATGTGCTTGCCTCATCCTTTCCATCCCTAGCTAGCTAAACCAGTGGGCAAAAACAGGAAAATGTAGATAATCCTATGATGTATAATTATCTTCTCTACTTTTGCCACTTAATTCTTCTAGAATAATTTTGCAATTGATTTTTCAAGAATGTTTTCATGTATACTGTTGTTATGTTGCCAGTTATTACCTTTTGTGGATGCTGTTCTGTATAATAACATATTTGTCTTCAACAATGAACATGATTTCCAAGAATCACACTTGGCCATTGAATTTTGATTGTCTAATGTTTATTGCACAAGGGTGAAATTAGTGACCAAGAAGACCAAAATGTGATATAAAACAAAACTTGAAATTCATCTTTATAAGAAAAGAGTCAGCTTATAATTAAACAATTGCATATTTGAAAATAAGTAATATTTCAAAGAAAAATGCTATTATTTTAAGGAACAGACAAAAATAATGCCTTAATACATTAAAAAATTGACACTAAAATTATAGTTTATCCCCCCAAAAGTTACTACTTATAGGTAGTTTGTGATAGTGCTATCATTTTTCTTGAAGTAGAGATAGATATTCAACCATATAGGGCGACTAATACTTGTAATTTTTTTTTTTTTTTGAGATGGAGTCTTGCTCTGTCACCCAGACTGGAGTGCAGTGGTGCAATCTCAGCTCATCACAACCTCCACCTCCTAGGTTCATGCAATTCTCTTGCCTCAGCCTCCTGAGTAACTGGGATTACAGGTTCCTGCCACTACATCTGGCTAATTTTTGTATTTTTTATGGAGACAGGGTTTAACCATGTTGCCAGGCTAGTCTTGAACTCCTGACGTCAAGTGATCAGCTCACCTTGGCCTCCCAAAGTATTGGCATTACAGGCTTGAGCCACCACCCTCAGCTTGTAATTTTTTTAAAAAAGTCTCTAAAATTTAAATGATTGGATATAAACTGCAATTTTAAAGAAATTATTTTAAATGTCTTCATGCATTTCTTTTCATTACCTATTGCTGTGTAACAAATTATGACAAACTTAATGGCTTAAAACAACAAACACTTATTATATCACAGTTTCTTGCATCAGGAATCAGAGCATAGATTAGGAGGGTCCTGGACTGAAACCTGTCAATGTTTCATAAGCTGCAATCAAGGTGACAGCAAAGTTGTGGTCTCATTTGAGGCTCAACTGGGGAAGGATCTGCCTGCAGGTTCATGTGGTTGACAACATTCAGTTCTTTGTGAACTGCTGAATTGAGGGCCTCAGATATTTTCTGGCCATGAGCCAGAGGGTATAGTCAGTCCTTTGCCACCACATGAGACTCTCCACATTTCAGCTTATTTTGTCAGACCCAGCAAGGGAATGACACAATACAGAGGGTCTGCTGGCCATACAGAAGTTACTATCTTATGTAATGCAATAATGGAATTAACATCCCATAACATTTGGCTTCTTTTACTGGTTTTAAGAAGGTCACAGGTCCTGCCCACACTCAAAATTATATAAGACACACATATCAGGAGGTGGGATAACTGGTGATCATTTTAGAGTATGTCCAAGATGGTTTTAAATATAAGAAAATATCCTAAGAATAATAAGCAATATACATATATAATTGCATAAGTGAAAAAAGCATATGAATCATTATTGATTTTTTTCATTGTTTTGGTATCAGCTATTTACTCAATAAGAAATGTGGGCATTTTGACAAATAATACTAATAATGATGCATTGAAGGTATATTATAGAACAGGATTTTTTAGGATATAGAACTTCTAATTTTTACATAAATATTAATACTTTAGTAATACTTTAAATACTTTAAATAGCAATACTTCTAATGGCAAAAACCACAGTTACTTTTGCACCAACCTAATACTAAGAATAAAAAAACAAAAGCTTAAGTAGCATTAGAAAAGATTTGAGCAAAGTAAAAACAGTACTGCATTGTATCCAAGCTAAGGTGCATTAATTGTAAGGTGCACTATTATCTTATATACCACTAAAAACAATACTGTTAATTTTGTACCATGATATAATACTTTTTTTCTATCTTAGAATTGTATACTTACTGAAGGATCTCTTTTAGGCTTAATTTACCACATAAATGTTCATTTATTTATGTTTCATGTATATAAAAGAAAAATGAAGTGAAACAAATTAGGTAAAATATTCCTAAAATTTCTTTATATTTGGAGCCTGACTGTTCTGAATCGACTTTTGATGCAGAGTAATCCAGGTACATGTTTTCACACACATTATGGTCCTCCCTGGCTCTGTAATACTCTGTAACACCAGAGATTTAGGGGAACAGCATTTCTTAAGGAGTCTGTAAAATAATTCAAAGCTTTTTATGCTGAACTCTAAAACTGGCTTTGTGAGTATGTAGAGCTGGTCTACATTTTCTGCTTCTCTAAGACTGTTGCAAAACATATCATGCCACCACAGAGCCCAACCTCTTCCTCACAATCACTTTTTCCTAGGGATAAAATGTGTTTATTGCACTATCGAATCCAAGTTTTCTATCCAAGCATTGACTTCTATCCTACTAGTTTTGACCCTGAAACTTTTGTTGCTTGCTTATATATAGGCAATGACAATTCCATCATGCCAGGCCAACAGCCATTGTTGGGTGTTTATTGAGTTCAAGGATTATAAAATGTGGAAGAATTGTACATCATAATACTCTATGAAGTACAATAAGTGTTAGACCCACAATTTAAACTTAAATTTATATTATGCCAAAGTTTATTATCTTTTCTATCCATCATATTAATTTCAAAAATAGCAGTCTACAAAATTAAAGGTTCTTGAGTTTAGTGTGAAGCTCTTTTAGATATTTTTAGTTATTTTCCCCCAAAATACACTTGGTGTTTCTCCTATCTTGCATATAATCTAAGGAAAATGTTATTTTCCAAGGCAAATTTGAAGTTATCCCTATAGCTTATATTTTGGAGACTGTAAAGGTGTTCTGAACTCAGTAGGACATTATCTCCAAAAGTGCTTTGATTGCAGATTTCTGTCAATGTATAGGATATAATAATAAACATATAAGCAAAAATACAAAACTGATCTTTGTAAGAAAATCAATTCAGAATATTAAAGCTATATGTTGAAACTTTTCTAAAATTTAGTTTCAAATTTAAAAAGTCTCAGTATTTTTACTTTGTACTTTATTCATATATTTTAAATGATGTATTTCTGTTATAAAAATGTTCTACTTCTCTGCAGAGTTCACAGAAAAAAAGAAAAAGTTCTAGGCAATATAATGAAACTAATACAGTGCAATCATTTAATTAATGTTTGTAGTAACTTAATATTTACATGGGCATTTGCTATAAAAATAAGCTGGAGTACCTGTGTAGTCTTAGAACAGAGTTTAGATAATAGAATAAAAATGTGGAATTAAAAAAATTAAAACTGCATACATGATCCAAAATTTTGCAAAAGAATTTTAGAGGGAGAAATATCAGTGTAACTATACCAATGATGCAAGTCTCAAAAGCTTTACAATGAAATTAATGGGTATATTCATCGACCATTTTTAATAATATTCAACAGTGAAATCAGAAACATTGGAAAATAATGTATATATTCCAGATGAATGGATTAAAAAATAAGAAAAAGGGGCCCAAGTAGCTGTAATTGTTATTCAATTTGGTCTATAGCACTACTTTCATTAAAACAATAAAATGGTGACTATTTTCATCAGTTAAAGAGTTTTGGTTATGGCAACTGAAATTGACTCTGATTAACTTAAGTAGAAATTTAAGTTTTCTGAACGTTCAGTTCAGATAATCTATGGGAATTCTCAGGAAAGAATAGATCGTAGAAAAGGGTAGGAGGTGCATTTACTATGCAGTAATGAAACTGAAGTTTCAAGTTCTTCCAAGTAATTCTTCCAATTACTTCCAAGTAATTTTTGTTATTTTGCATTCTTTTGTTTTCAAGTGGACCCTCCAAACTGTATAAGCTGTGGTCCCACATAACTTGGAACCTCTTGACTCCAGGAAGCACAATGATTCAATTCATGAGAACACCATCAAAATACAAAAATGCAATTAATAGGCTCTAACTGTCTTTCAGTCTTTACATTATTCTGCTTAAGATTTAAGTTCCTAGAAGAGAGAGAACCCAGTAGGCCTAGCTTTCTTCGGTCATGAGAACACACTGTAACCAGAAGTTAAACAGTCCTAGGAAGGGTACATATAGTGGAGAAGAAATTCATGAAGGTTTACCCCTACATCTATCCTCATCTTTAGTCCTAAAAGTATGCTTTCAAAAAACTTCCCACCTGACATAATGCAAACATTCCATGTAAAAATAAAATCGTCATCCTACCCCTAAGAACATTTCCCAGCTTCAATTCCAAGATTTCTAAGTGGTATTCATTGTCCTTAATTTCCACCATGATCTTGTTCTGGTATATTGGCTAAATATATCACTGGCAAATGGTGAAGTTATATGCAATAGTGAGGAAAAGAAAGTCAAAGGGAAATTTGAAATATATATAGAACGCTAGAACTTATTCCTTCTATTTAGCTGCAATTTTGTATTCTTTAAAAAATCTCTCCTATAGCACTGGAGGGTCTATAGTTAACAATAATGATATAGAAGTTAAAAAGAAATTATTTAGGCACATAGTGAGGGCAAGGAAGCCCTCAGTAAGGCTTTCCTTTTAATGAAAAGCAGCTCCGAAATAATTTTCTTTTCTAACAAAGAGCAGCCTGTAAAATCGAGTTGCAGACCTAGAAAGGAATGCTAGAAGCTTGCACGGGGGAATGCTGGCAGTTGCGCCGATAGGAAAGAAGCTACCCGGGAACTATGCACGTTTAAAATGGCGGCTCCATCTTCTCTTCTCTTTGCCAGCCCCGTGTATAGTAAGTAGCAAACAAGATGGCCATGGCCAAGCAAAGACACCATTTGCATAGTAAGAGGATTAGGATGGAGTGGCCAACTTCCTCTCCTGCTATGTAAGCATCATGCCTGGTCCAACCAATCTGTGGGCCTTATGTAAATCAGACACCACTTCCTCAAGCCTGTCTATAAAATCTAGTGCACTCCCATGTGGGCTGGAATTCCCATTCAGTCACTCCTCTCTCTCAAGGGAGAGAGAGTTATTCTTTTTTCTTTTTCTTTTGCCTGTTAAACCTCTGCTCTTAACCTCAATCCATATGTGTCTGAGTCCTTGATTTCCTTGGCATGAGGCAATGAACCTCCCGTATTTACCCCAGACAGTGACGCTGCTTCAATAATATGTTGTATAATTTCAAATAGCTAGAAGGAGGATATTGAATGTTCCCAACACAAAGATATGACACGTTTGAAATTATGAATATGCTAATTACCCTAATTTGATCACCATATGATAGAAACATCACTATGCACCCTATGAATATGTACAATTATTATGTGTCAATTAAAAAATTAAATTTGGGAAAGAAATTAAGTTCTTTTCTTAATTAAAAATATATGTATATATTATATATATATGAAGGAGGAAGAGTAGTAGTCACAAATAGCTCATATTACAAGTTAGATATCCAGAAAAAATAGATTGCAAAACATCTATAGTCTTTCTCCTGTGCTCTGACATTCTGATTAGCAGGAAAGTGATTAGCTGAATGTCAAACAAGATTAAGTTTAGTCTGAACTGGTAATCAAGAGTTTTTTAAGACTGTGCTTCATCTTTCATGCGGATAAAAATACTCAGTTTCTCAGATCCCTCTCCTTCCCCTGCTTCTCTCCTTCTGTTCAAGTGGATAAGGATTGAAGGAGAATTGCGGGCTTCTGGCTTGGGGAATGAGGTAAGGAGCAGCACCCTGGCCTCATGCTGGTGTGGAAGGTACACAGTGGTTTTTATGCTTCTCCTGAATAAATTTCTGTCCTTCTGAGTGTTTCTGGTCTTGAAGTGTGTAACTAGCGATAGTGTTTCTCTTGGTCCATTGCTAACCTTTCAGTATATATTAGCTAAATGGGCCTCAGCTCGGCTCTCACCAATGGCAGACACTGAGGCTCTGCGTGTCTTCCAATCTGTGAGAGCCTGATTCCAGCATCAGCTAAGAAGCCACCTCCCATTACTCTGACAGAGCCGGTGGCAAGCCCACTGGGTCTTCAAACAGCTCCCTGATTCACAGTGTACTGAACACAGCCCAGGAGAGCTAAACTCCAGTGCCTGCCTCACTGCGCATGAGCACACTGGAAGTAGGCATGCTAAATCTTTGCACAGTAACTTCTTTGTTTCTTGTTGCCCTCCACTTGTCAAATGCACTCCCCTGCTCTGTGAACCTGATTCCAAAAAAGAAAAATCAGGAGATGTATTTATAGTCCTTTTCCTTGATTTCATGATCCTACAATTGCCTTTTTGTGAAAGAGCTTTCCATTCATCATAATATTAATAACATCTCCTTCTTCCTAGCTCCAATAGATGGATATCTAAGCCTTAATGGAAAATACAGATATTCTAATTAATTACTGTAATTAAATTATGGGATAACCTATGAGCTGAGTCCTCCAAACTGCATTAAGATAGAATTTGGAACATCTTTTTTCTATACAATTGCTTAGCTTATAGAACTGTGCAATCCTATTTTTGTGAATGATTGAATCTGAATATCATAGTTTTCTTCATCTTGGCATGCCAAATTCTACTTTCCTGGGCTTATAGTTGTCTGGAACATTATAATCATGCCACTGGCTACAAAGAACCTACATTACAAAAATCTGAATCTCCCAGTATGAAGAGATGATCAAATGCTAAAATATATACATTACCAATTAACTCTGGCAGAACAATGTAGCTAGATGGAGTTATTTTTCCAATGGGGTGTTCTAAGCACTTGGCAGTTCTGCTTTTAGAGAGACTTATTTTCGTAATTCAAAAAAGGGGTGTGTGTGTGTATATATACATATATATTTATATGAAGGAGGAAGAGTAGTAGTCACAAAGCAGGCAGATTATGTACAATTACAATTGTACATATTCTAAGAGTAGTAATAAATCTTCATTTCTGGGCATGGTGGAGTAAGCAGGTACCAGGGTCCATTAGTATACATCTCTGATCCAATTATAGAGTAGCAATCCTCTTTTTCCTGTTAGCGTGGGTCCATCACTTATTCTGACTCCAAATCATCCTTTTCTCTATATTTATCTAACTGCTATCATAGTTTCCAATCCAGTGGAAACATTTTTTTTTGTCCATTGGTGGAAATAGTGCTCTTGAGTACAAAAATATCAAAACCATGGTGAAAACCAGAATAAAATGTTTTGCTACTGAGTCATTAACCACTGCTTCAGTGGGTTCTAGGCTATGGGAAAAACAGCAACACATATGGGATGCCGGTACGGCAGCCAGGTCCTGCTAGGAGCATTTATTGCTTTAGATCCGTCTAAAATCCTTTTCTGGCCACTTTGGTATATGGGTCCAAATTGGTATAAGTTGCTTTCAAAATTTAAACATGTCAGTAAATATGAGGAAGCAAATCTCCTTAAGACTACAGCATGCAGCAAATTTTTCCTCACACTGAAGTGAATATCCTATGGTTATTGATTCTCAGTTGAAACTTAAGTGATAAGGCAGATTCTTCTATTTTCAGAGAATCTATTTTCCCTCTTCAGTATGCATACAACTTACCAAGGCCATTTAGGATGGTTTCTACTCTCCTCTCCAGATTCTATCAGCATGATGTTATTAAGAGGTTGCATCAACATCATGCCTTGTGTGGTGATGTATTTCTAAAGTCCCGCAGATTATGATGTAGCACAGAACCTTAGGGTTGCTACCCTCAGGGTCAGATGTTAATGGTATATGGCTGTTCCTACCAGTTAAAGCAAACTGATTTTTATGACCTCCGTTTATTAAAATGCACAAAAATGCATGGGTCAGGTTAATAGCTGCATATCAGCTATGAGGGATTGTATTAATATCCTCCAAAAAATCTACAACATCTAAAGCAAGAGCTGTAAGTAGCGTCCCCAGCTGACTCAAATTATAAGAATCCACTAGCAATTTCCCAAATGTATACTCTGCATCATGGGCTAAAGTGTTGGAAGTAAATTGAGATATACTGGAATCATAGCACCTGAATATTTCAAGCCTTTCATGGTGCAACTAATCTGTGCATTTTTCTGTGGAAATGCTGATTTGTGAGATTGTTTCCTGTCTGTGTCCTTTGCTAAACGATTTGCTCCATGAGGGCTGAAACTGTGTGTGATTTATTCACAGTTATATCCTAAGTAGCCTCTTTCACTTTCAAAATTTCTCCTGTGTCAGAAGCACTTACAAAATGTCCTTTGTCGAAGATCTGAATTCAAAATTTAGTAAACAGGTTCCTTTGAGATGGTATGATGAATCCTCTTTTAATCGGAGTGAGCACATGATCTACTGGACAACATCCCAAGAGTGTTCTACTGAGCATCAATATGACCAGACGTACCTTAGGTTAAGTGGTCCTTTGGCGGAAATAGTTCTCTGTAGTAGCAAAATATCAAAAACAAAATATGGTGCATGCACCTCTTAAATGATTTCATAGTGCTCATCCCTAGAGACTTGCTGAATATCTCTATGGGAAAGAATATTTAACTTTATACAAGTGGTTACAAACTTAATTGCAAAACACTATCTGCAGAACTCTCATTTGAAATTACAGAATTCAAATTTTCTGATGCATACTTTAGAAAATGTGTTATGAACAATTAAATTAGAATCTATACGGAGAAAGGTGAATACCAGCTGACCAGTTAGATATGACTCAGGGCAGAGGATCTGGATTTATGTCTTAGCAAGATTACCTACTTTCCATGTGAGCTCAGGCAAACTGTCACCTCTATGAACCATTTCAGTCCCACCATTACATGACTCTCAAAGATATCTCTATAGATTCAGGAGCTGTGAAAACTGAAACAGCCTGAGATTTTCTTTTCAATATGGACAAATATCTCACACATTACTTTTAGATAAATTGGGCAGTAATTTGTTGAAAAGGACATTGTCTTGTTGTGGAAAAATGATAGAGAGAATAGACATGTGGAAATTTAATTTTTTTCCCTTAGCTCAGATTCAATTTAAAAAACTCCATTTTGGGCCTTCTTATATAAATCTATGTCCCTTAACCATAGCACATGCACATAAATTAGTTACGGAATCAAAACAATTACTATATATGTTTGGCTGTTTTTTATCCTTTGCATCAATGTATATAAATTAACAGTCAACAATACATCAAGATCTTTGTAAAACAATGATTTCACCCTTCTATATTTTCTCTTCTCCTTTCCTTTCACTATAGTGTTTTTGAAAAATTCTTATTCTGAGACTAAATGAGCTCATTTTTATATCTTTGTAGAACTTTTCCCTTGATCTATAAAATACTCTTCCAATTTCTAATCTCTCTTAGCATTTCAGTATGAGATTTTAAAGTTTCCATTTTCACATTTGCATATAGTAGGAGAAAAAGGAGGCAGGGCAAATACGTTTTACATGACATGTATCAATAGAAATATATCATTTTGATAGAAATATAACTATAGAAATAACTGTAGGAATTTAAGCGTCAGATATTTCTGTGTCATATATATCAGCTTAAATGCTATCCAGAGGAGAGGATTGAAAAAGAATTCCTGTTAGATACAATGTACTTGGAGGATGAATTTAGTACTAATGGCTGAAGTGCTAGATTCAGGGGGAAATTTATTAAAGGGTGTGGCAGAAAGTCTTTAATTCTTCAAAATCTGGAGCTGGAGATGTGAACTACAGATTAGGGCAGACTGTGGCAAAATTGGGAACCCACTGTTGGCATGTTTTTGTCATCTTAGAGTGGCATTTAAGAGCAACAGCACTGAGGCCCCAGGAGAGGGGCTGTAGCTGTACCTATGGATCTGGCAATGACTCTTTGACACACCAGACAGCAGACTTCAGAGAGGGGCAGAGTCACACTTGGAATGGAGGTTGAGTTGCTGATGGAATCCAGACTTAAATGAGACATATCCCTCTTTTAGCCTGCATACATAATTACTACAAGCAAACATATTGATAATTATTGTAAATCAGATACCAAAATCCAAAATTATAACTAAAATTATTTGTGTATTGCTACACAAAGCTAGATATTTAACTATCACAAAAATAAATAGTTACAGAAAATTAACAAATGGAAAGTCTGTAAATATTTTCCACACATATGAAGCTATAATATCTTCAAATATAAAGTCATTAAATATTTAAAAAGTAATAACAAAAGGAAATGAGTAATGTGTATGACAAAGCTATTCACAAAATAAATACAAATAACAAAAACATGTTCAGCTGCTTTAGTAATCAAATAACTAGCTAAGTCTGATAACATTTCCCCTGCTATGCTGTATCCATACAGTTAAATCCTACAATGTCACGAATATTACAAACTGCACTGATATTAGCAAAGAAAAATTAAATCAGGAGTTTTATTCTTTAAAGGAGTAAATATTATTTTTAAAAACTATATTTTTTCTATTACTCAGTTTTTCGACAAAAAAAATGTATGCATAGAGAAAGGCCAGGAAAGATATGAAACAACATGTTTCTTAATGAATTTGGAGGATGAAACTCCAAATGAGATGATTACAGCTGTTTTTGTTTTTGCGATTGACAATATTTTTTCAATTTCCTTATTATTATCTTTTTTTATTTTGAGATGGAGTCTTGCTCTGTCGCCCAGGCTGGGGTGCAGTGGCACCATCTTGGCCCACTGCAACCTCTGCCTCCCAGGCTCAAGCGATTCTCTGCCTCGGCCTCCTAAGTAGCTGGGACTACAGGTGTGCGCCATCATGCTGAGACGGGGTTTCACCAATTTGGCCAGGTTGGTCTCGAGCTCCTGACGTCAAGCAATCCACCTGTCTCGGCTTTCCAAAGTGCTGGGATTACAGGCATGAACCACTGCATCTGTCCTGTTTTTAAATTTTCAAAAAGTAATGTATGTGAACCAATGTTCTGTAAGACCATTGTGCACATTTGAATGAAACTAATGCATATTTTGATGGACTTAGTAATAAATATGAGTCAAAGTAGGTTCATGAGCATAAATCATCTTAAAAATTATCTGAGACATATTATTAAAGCTAACATAGGGAGCAGATAGCTTTTCAAGTTTATTTTCTTTAAATATAAAAAGTAAATCACTCCAATGCAACTGGTAAGCAACTGAGTAAATACAACCTAGTATGCTCACACAGTTGAATGTTACATGGCAGTCAAAATGAATGAATATAACTATATTAAAGAATACAAGTGACTATTTTCCTTTTACTGATTGAAGAAAGTAACAGAGAGTTATTTAAAATGCGAAACTTTTTTTTGTAAAGAGAAAAAAAAACTAAAACTGAGCAGCAAATTTTTTAGAAGCAAAGTGACATGACTTTGAAAATCGTAATCTAAAACCAAATCACAAACACAGGCTACAGAAGAATGACTAGGTTGGGAGGATGGCTAGTTTGAGGAATGGGCAGAGAAGTGGATATAAATTCTTGTTAAGTTTTTCATCCTGAGTGATGGGTGATAAATGAGGTTTATTTATTGTTGATCAACGAATGAAAATGAGGGACATACTTATTATCAACGATGAGAATGTATCATGAACCAATTGTATGATAAATTTAAATTTGTGCACAAAAGGACTACTAAAATCTGAATTAAAAAATAATTCTCAGAATGAATATTCATCTGTTATAAAATATTGTATAAATATTTACTTAATATTAGAAAAATGTGAAAACATTTTTACTTCATTTTGCAAGGATATTGTCAGCATCTATTATGATATATTTTTCATCTATTATGATATATTTATCATCTATTATGATAGTATTTTTCAGCATCTATTATGATATGATTGTCAGATTATCTTTTTTGTCTATAAGGTAAATTGATTTTTTAAATATTAAACCCCTCTTGCACTCCTGAACCAAACCTAACTGGAGTAATTTTATTTATTATTCATTTCTTTATTCTATATGGTAATGCTTGTTTATAACTTTTGCATTTGTGAAAGTTATAGAGACTGGCCTCTAACGTTCTTAAGACATGTAAGGTGTTACTTCTAGGCCAGTGCATTAACAAGGTACCTGTTTTGCAGAAGGTGAGGTCGAGCCAGATGTGAACACTTTAACCCAGGGAGACTATTCACTCTGTCCTTTAATTTTTATATTGTGCTGGTCACATAGCCACTCTGGGGTATGTGGGTGTGTAAGAGTTTTACAATAAACAATTCTGATTACCAGAAGTAAACTCCTTGCCATGACCAGGAATAAAACTGGTAAATTCCACATTTCTCTAACTTGGCTCATTGTTTAGAGCAGGCTGATAGGAAGATAAATCAAGGGACGTGTTCCTAGAAGTCCCTGGGCCTGTGGTCAGAGTTTAGACTCTCTATACCCCTTACCTGCACATATTAATTTTAACGCAATATTGTCAACTTTCTAAATATTTGGTTAAAATTATCATAGGATAGCATTTAGCTTCCAAATCAATGGTCAGTAACTTCATATTTTAATTCTATTATCTTTCCATCTAGAAACATGTTATCTCTTTTCATCTAACCAGAGAGTTTGCAGTCTTTCACAAAGTTTATAATGTTCTTCATATAAATCGTGTCCGTTTTCTGTTAAATTTATTCCTACATTAAAAAAATTAATTTTGCTACCAGGAGTTGGACATTTCTTGCTGTTTATGTATCTGGAAACTTACTGCTAAGATAAGATAAGTAATTGTGTAATATATCTGTTTCCATTTAGCTTACCAAATTTTCTAAATGATACTATAATTATAAAAAATGGAATACTTTGGCTTTCTATTTTTACAATTATATTATTGGTAAAACATGGGAAATTTACTTCTCTTTTTCTATAATGTCTACTAGATATTTTATTTCCTTGACTTCTACACTCACCAGACCTTTAAGATAATATTAGTCTAAGATTATAAATATTGCCTAATATTATCTCTAATTGATAGTTGTGACAGAAATATGTCATTTCCCATTTTAATTAATATTGTTTTATCATTTGCCATTTAGAATGCTATTTATTTTAAGGTTGTTCACTAGTCTTTATTTAATTATTTCCTTTTATTTTATTAAGATTTGTGACTTGAAATTGTTCACTGGTTTTTCATAGTCTTTTCAACATTTAGATAGGATTCTATGACTTGACACTTTCATTTGTTGTTGTAACTGAATATGGAGACCGAGCTCCTAAATTAAACCAAACCTACATTCTTGGAAGGCTCAGATTAATCAAGACACACTATTTTTGGATAACAATTTCAAATTTATTCGACATCATTTTAATTAGAATATTTGTTCCTATGCTCACAAGTGAGATTGCTCTCTAGAGTTTTAAATTTTGTCCTATTTTCATCCATTTTATTAAAAATTAAAGATATTCTGGCAACCTAATATGAATCAGGGAGCTCTCCATATTTTTCTAAGATCTGAGGTTTCTCGAATAATGTTGCAAATATTTGCTTTTTAAAAATTAAATAGGGAGCCAGATGCAGTGGCTCATGCCTGAAATCCCAGCACTTTGAAGGCCCAAGGCAGGAGGATTGCTTGAGGCCAGGAGTTTGAGACTCTGCCCCTACAAAAAAATTTAAAATGTATGTGGTAGTGTGCTCCTGTACACCCAGTGGGAGGCTGAAGCTGGAGGATTGTTTGAACCCAGGAGTTCCAGGCAGCAGTGAGCCACAATCATGCTACTGCACTCTAGCCTAGGTGACAGAGCCAGACCCTGTCTCAGGAAAAAAAAAAAAAAAGAAAAGAAAATTAAATTTAACTCAGATGTGGGACCATACATTTCTCTCTAGATTTTCTTTTCATTACTTTTTCAGTTACTTTTGTTGTCTAAACGATTTATTCAGGCCTTTTGCTTCATTTAGATTTTGGCGTCTTAATGTGTACATGTTCTCATCTTCATTAACCAGCTTGTTTGAAATTGTGTATATTCTTTTGAATGACTGGAGGAGTAAGGTCTTTGAATATCGGTTCATTTGTTTTTAGAATTTTGATCATCTTTTTAAAAATATTCATTTGAATTTTACCTAAACCTGAGCATTTTTAGGTGGAAGAATTTTTCAAAATCAACTTTTCTCATTCTTTTCCTTTTTAGGTGAAGCATAGATAATTTAATGAACTTGCTCGCATGCACTGTTTCCATTACCTGTAATTTGGAATTTGGGGACAGTAAACTTTATCTTTCCAAGTAGGTTTTGAGATTTAAAAACAATATAAACTGGGTTCTATTTTTCCCACTCAAAGATGACACTGCTGACTCACATCCTTGGTTGTTTGGTTAAACATGTGATGGAGTCTATAAAATAATACATTCTAATTCTAAATCCTTTCCTTTGTGTGCAGTCGGCATTGACTTGTATCTAGGAAAATCACTCTCTGCATACGGTATTTTCCAATGAAAATAGTTGGTTTTCCAAATTGCCTATCACTGTGATTATCAAAGGGCAGTATCAGACCTTGACATTGTTGGGTATAGCCTTCCTTGTAAGTCTTCAATATTCAATGAAACTACCCCAGACAGCAGCTCTGAACCTGTGATCTTTTAAGCTGCTGAGAGATGTTATCCCCTGCACATTTGCCATGAGCACATCCGTCGTAGTTAAAATCTAAAAGTGGTGATTTTGTTAATGTTCAGATTAGATCTTTAATTAAGCGTTGATCCCCTCTAGCACAGACAACAATGTCAAACACGTAAGACCCGGGAGAAACTAAAATTCATTCCATAAGCTCATATCCTTCGGTACTTTGTGAGGAAATTAAAAAATAAAGCTCTTGTGGGTATTTCATAAGGGCGTGTTGAATATCTAATTGTCAGCTTAGAAGCTTCATTTAATTTGATGTCAAACTCTATGACATAAATGAAGCCAACAGAAATGTTTGTTTAGGTGATTTGGATCAAGAGCTTGTTTTAATTGATTAAATGTTATTTTAGGTATTTAATGTTATACCGGTATAAATGCTATTTGTTATCTACAAACCATAACAGTAAATATGTAAAAAATGTACTTTTCTTTATCTAATTGATAGTTTAGCATGTGCAAGGATAAGATTGTGGAGCAAAGAACAGCTAAGTGTGTAAGAGAACTTGCATCCGTATGACTTTCCCTTTGTTTTTGCAGGATCGTTTATTTATTTGGAGGCACAGCGCTCCCCCGGGGTGGCCAAGCTTGGAAGTCCTGTTCTTACAAAATTGCTCACTGCCTCTACCCCATGTCAGGTAATCAACTGTTCTGAATTTCCACTGGCCATTCTGTGGTTGTAAATCGCTGAGCTTGGGTTACTCTGCTAGTAAATGCCCGCCATGTTTTACTAGCACTTTAATAATGAATTAAGAGATTTACATGCGCTATTTCAACACAAAATGCTATGTCCTTCTAGAAGACCATTTGTAACACATAACTGGCACCATTCTTTTGAGGGCTATTAAAGCTTTCTGTTATTTTATATTCTTTTCACACAGTCATTTCAATAATCTAAAGCTGTGGATACGTGTTGCCAAAATTTTTGGCCAACAATGTACATTGAGAACAATAAAATCAGTTAAATAAGTGTTTGTTGAAAGAAAGACAAATGGAAATGATTATATTTACTGAAATTTGAGTTTTTTAAATGAGTCCTCTGGTGCCAGGCAAACACAAACTAAGGAGTGAAATATCCATTTTATTTCAGCAGCATATTAGAGAGGATGGACTAGTTAGATTTGGTTCAAGTCTCTTTTGCCACTTTCTAACTGTGGCTCAGACAAATTGTATATTCCTTTTGAGACTCAGTGTCTACACCAGAAACATACATGATTGTATGGATTAAATGTCAGCGTTTACATTGGAAGCATACATGATTATTTGGAATAATGTCAAGGATTAAAATGTGATTAAATAAAGCACCTGGCAAAATACTTGGTACATAGAAGGTAAACAATGTTTGTACCAAACATTGGTATATATGTACCAAATATAATGTTAATTCAGTAAACATAATTCCTTTGCTTTCCATAAAAGTAACACCTAAATCAGAGGTCTGTATTCAGCTTGTCTTATTTTCAGTCCTTTTGAGAGCTCCAACATGCCTCTCGGCCCTTAGGATTTCAGCTAATTTTTTTGTCTTTACTTATCAGAAAATAATGAAGAGATCAATAGTGCCACACAGTAAATTCATTGCCTGTAAGTGTAGTGTTAGAGCAGTTTACTTGGGCATTCCTGGTGATAAATGACATTTTATTCCGAGGTATAAACCTAATTATACTTTCAGTTTGGTATAAGTCTAAGTGGGAGTGCCCTGAGTTCTTAATAGTGGTGTCCATAGATACTTTCTTTTAAAGTCCTAAAGATACTTTCTTTTCCTTTCTTTTTTTTTTTTTCTTCCCATTTCTTTGTGAGAATAAGAATTAAAGCAAATGCCTGGTCTCCATTTCCATTTTATCCAAATGCCTTTTACCCATTCCCACCTCTTTATTTTAATTAAATCCTATAAGATAGACAGAAAAAGAGAAAGATAGATATAGAGTGTTTTTTTTTTTTTGAGGGGAAATTCCAGAAGCACTTCTTCTTTGAAAGTACAAGCTAACTTAGATTTAATTCAAGGTCATACATTAAAGTGATGAGATCACAAATGTTAGATATATAGAAAAAATTGAATGTAAAGGAATATGATGTGTTAATTCTGCCTGCTTTACAGAAATTTGAAGATATTAAGAGTGTATTAGAAATTCCTATGACTCACCTAGAGTCACTGAGAAATCATATGCATGTATATGATTTTAAAATGTAATCTACCTTTCCCATCATTGTATGCTTCCCGATAGCCATTGATTTGTGGTCACTGGGATTGAGTTTCAGTTTATCATTGTTTCCACTTGAGGACACTTAATTTTTGCTTAAATTGGTAACTTAGTTGGGGTTGGGGTGTTATTTAGGTGGGGTCTCAGTGAAAATGCTGTCATGGACATTTTGGGTGCTTGGTAGTTTATCTCAAAACCAAGGCTTCGATCTCTAAAGGCTATGGATACTGACTTAATGGTTTGCCTTGGTTTTTGAAAAACTGAGACTGTTTCAAGGCGCCACTGCAGACTGCCAGAATAGATATTTGTTTTTCACGCTTTTCTCTATGTGCTTGAATTTTAGGAGTCTTTGAGTTAGCGGGAAGGATATTTGAGTTACTTTGTAATGCTTTCCAGTTTAGGAAGTAGGAGTAGACTGTAGGAGAATGTTATCGATAGTCTGAGATACACATAGCTAAGGTTCTCAGGATTTTTCTAAGACTATAATATGAAATTTTTTAAATAAGTTTGTGGCAATATGTGATATTTTCTTTTTCTTTCTTTCTTCTTTTTTTTTTTTTTTTCCTGAGACAGAGTGTCACTCTGTCTCCCAGGCTGGAGTGCAGTGGCGCAATCTGGGCTCACTGCAAGCTCCTGCCTCAGCCTCCTGAGTAGCTGGGACTACAGGTGCCCACCACCACTCCTGGCTAATTTTTTGTATTTTTAGTAGAGTCGGGGTTTCACCATGTTAGCCAGGATGGTCTCGATCTCCTGACCTCGTGATTCACCCGCCTTGGCCTCCCAAAGTGCTGGGATTAGAGGCGTGAGCCACCGCACCCGGTCGATATTTTCTTACATAAAAGTTACAGAATAAGCAAACAAAACAAATTCTTACCTTCTTGGGTAACTGGAAAATCTAGCCAATCCTCTGAATTGGAACGTATTAATAATAGTGCTTTCATGGAACCAATGTTCTTCATTATAAGGTAGTAGAGTCAAGCAGTGAGATAACCAGTGTGGGGTACTTTGATATGATTAAAGCCTTCATTTTCTGAAATTATATGGTTTTTTTTTTCCTACATAATCCTAGCAGACTAATACAGTTAAGAATTTTTTCTTTTTTTGAAAGGAATTTAAAGCAACTTGAGCTTTCTCGTGAGTTGCCATTTCTAACAGCACGATTTTAGGGCCATTTTGCATGGATTACCTTGTACTTTATATGTGGCCAACACATGCCATCAGCATGGACAATTGTTCTTGCAGCAAATCATTGTTCAAGATGCGGACTTTAATTTATGCTTCAAAAGTCCTTTCAGCCACTAGTGGAAAATTGGCATTTTTCTTTGAAATACAAGATAGGGCAAACAGAACACGAGGGAGCCCAAAGCTATTCTATCTTACTGCTGTTGAAATGCTGTTACTGTTTACAATTAACTAGGAAATGTAAAGTATGAAGGGGATTAATGTGGGTACTAATATTTTCTGAGTTTTCATATTTGAGTTACTGTGTAAGTAACATAATCTCTTACTTTTAGGACTTCACAATTAAATACAGGAAGATGGATAATATGAAGCTTTTGCTTTCAAAGTTAGTTTGTATGTTCATCTATTGATCTTTCTTTTGTTTTTAATTCTCCAACTTGTTTTGCAAGTACGTTAATATTCCTTCAGTAAAAGATAATTCATAGATTGTTTTACAAATATGAATGAGAAAGTCAGGACAAAGGTAGTTGAAACCAGAGATAGGTTGGATCCCAAAGTAAAGTTTATGAGGGCCAGCCTACACATTTGAGTCTGCCAATGCAGAGAGGGCCACATGTGGTTCAGATTCAAGGAAGTAAAGAGAAATAAACAAAACTGAAAATAGTTCTTCTGAGACTTCTCCCGAGTGCTTGCTATATTACCAAAGTAAACATTATACCTACGATTCAACACATATATATTGCTTATCTACTGTGTGTTGATCACAGTCCTCGATGCAGGGAATATAATGAAAACAACCTAAGCACATGCTTGCTCTAACAAAATGTTGTTTAGTGGGGGATACTGACAGCAATTCAGTGTAAAATGCTGCAAACTACAAGAGGGTGAGTCCAGTATAATAATAACACTCTACAAATCTCTCTCAAAGAGTTTTAAAAGGCCATGTCTTACAATGTCCCCAAAGTAGAACAATGAACTGGAGTCAAAGAACAATTTAGAAAAAAAGTAATTTTGGATCATGTCCTGCAATGGTGCAGTTGTGCTCTATTCCCTGGTCATTGTGTTTAATCCAAAGATCAATGTTAGAATAGCTGATGGATTCTAGAGGAAGCAACAGTCTACAGAGGAAAGGGCGAGCAGGTGCTCTCTCCAATCTGTATATCAAAGCACATAAAGATTAATCATTTAAATGGGAAAAACAGATTCTGTTTTATTGAAGATTCTAAACCTCAACATAAGCTTGCTCAGGAAAAGAATGCCCAGGAAAAAGCATAACTGACTAGGAGCCATAAAAATCACTATGGTAATGGTGAGGGATGTGTGTATGTGTCTGTGTGTTTATGTATGTGATGAATGATCCCCTCTTTCAATATATACTTATTCCCAGCTGAATTTTGAGGAGCTATAGATATCTTAGCTTGTTTTTTTTTCTTTTCTCCCATTTATTTATTTTGCTTTTTTGGCTATTCTTGTCCTTCTGTATCTTCGTATTCTAGATCTTATAAAGGTGCAGCAAGTGTGGCAATAAGCAGACTGAGGAAGGCATAAAGGGTCTGATGTGAAGCAGAGAAGGCAGAGGTGGCTGAGGGTTTGGAGTAAAATCGAGGATGGCCATGAAGATCTGACCAAGGAGCTCTGAGATTGAGAAGGAATTAGAACAAAGTCCATAGGGAAGTTGAGAAAATTGGCAGAAAATTTGAAGAGGAGGGTTTCAACAGGAGATGATCAAAAATAAAAAAAAGAAAGAAAGAAAACAGAAAAATAAGAAATAATTCATTTTGAACCTCTGAATCATGATCTTGGGTGTCCCAGACTGAAATATCAGAGAGCCCAAGGTCCCAGAGGCACTGTACAGACACGAGAGCCAATGGAACTAAGACTATCACCCCCTCTCCAGCTTAGGTACTCATCCATATGCAGTAACTGGTGTAAATCACCAGATGTTCTTTCCTTTGGTAGTAAAATATATGATTTAATGTATACATATATATTTTTTAAAAATAGAAATAATTTAAAATCATAAGGATACAATTAAAAATGAAATAATTGGAGCTTCCATTTTTATCTTCAATATTCAGAAAGAACTGTTTGTTGGAAACTTTTTTAACCACATGAAATTCTCTTGAATGCAGTGATTCAAAGTCTTGAATAGTCATACTATATATAAAATCTGCCTTAGTGGAGACCCAATAAAAATAAAAGCAAGCCCTTTTTATTAACATTTTACTTAACTTGTTTTGAATGAAGCAGGCATGCATCAAGAAAATTTCCTTTAAAAATGATCAAGTAGTAAATAAAATTTGAATGTTTGGTGTAATTTTCACTTACATGCTTTGCAGACCTGTTTCATGCAACATTCTGGGATGATGGACAATGTTCCCTATGTTAAGTATAGTAGCTACTAGCTACATAGAGCTATTGAGCATTTAAAACAACTGAGAGGCCGGGCGCAGTGGCTCTGGCGTGTAATCCCAGCACTTTGGGAGGCTGAGGCAGGCGGATCACAAGGTCAGGAGATCGAGATCATCCTGGCCAACATGGTAAAACCCCATGGCTACTAAAAATACAAAAATTAGCTGGGTGTGGTGGCACGTGCCTGTAGTCCCAGCTACTCTGGAGGCTGAGGCAGGAGAATCACTTGAACCCAGGAAGTAGAGGCTGCAGTGAGCCGTGATCACGCCACTGCACTCCAGCCTGGGCAACAGAGTGAAACTCTGTCTCAAGAACAACAACAACAACAACAAAAACAAAACCATAACTGAGAAAATGAATTTTTCACTTTGTTTAATTTTAATTAATTTAAATTTAACAGCCACACTATTTTCACAATTTTGTAGTTATGCTCATTATAATTAAATGTTCATTTTCTTTTGCCACTCTTCCTCCAAAAGACTCAAAGGTCCCTAAGGACCTGTAATGCCTTATACATTTTTTTTTGACACAGAATAGATTATCTTTCTTCCTCTCTTTCCTCTCTCTCTCTCTCTGTTACTTTCTCTATATATATTTCTGAATGTTTATAAGCATTTACTGACAGTCTTCTCATTTCTTTCTTCTTTTTTTTAATGCAATTAACTGAATACTTAGAAAATACAAATTACTATAATAAGTTCTGTGAGGAATTTATGACACGTTTCATGATTTGGAGTTTAAAGTTTAGTGTTCTGCTACTGGCATGTACCAGGTTGAGAGGCACAGAGTTTCCATACTTGAGTACTACTTATGTGAAGTCACAGCTTGTATCAATAACTTAAAATTGATCATTAGAGAAATTCAAATCAAAACCACAATGAGATATCATCTCACACCAGTCAGAATGGCCATTATTAAAATGTCAAAAAATAACATGCCGGCAAGGTTGTGGAGAAAAAAGTATGCTTATACACTGTTGATAGGAGTGTAGATTAGTTGAACCATTGCAGAAAGCAGTATGGCAACCCCGCAAAGAGCTAAAAGCAGAGCTACTATTCCACCCAGCAATCCCATTACTGGGTACATATACCTACAGTACTAGAAATGTTTCTACTGTAGGTCAGGTGCAGTGGCTCACGCCTGTAATCCCAGTACTTTGGGCAGCTGAGGTGGGTGGAGTGCTTGAGTCCAGGAGTTTAAGACCAGTCTGGGTAACATGGTGAAACCTCATCTCTACTAAAAATTTAAAAAAAAATTAGCTGGGTGTGGTGGTGCAAGCCTGTAGTCCCAATTACTGAGAAGGCTGAGGTGGGAGAATTACCTGAGCTCAGGAGTTTGAGGCTGCAGTGAGCCATCATCATGCCACTGCACTCCAGCCTGAATAACTGGAGTGAAACCCTGTCTAAAAAAAAAAAAAAAAAAAAAAAGACATCATTCTATCATAAAGATACATTCACATGTATGTGAATGGTCATTGCAGCGCTATTTACAATAGCAAGGATATAGAATCAACCTAGATGCCCATCAATGACAGATTGGATAAAGAAAGAGTGGTACATATGTACTGCGGAATATGCAGCCATAAAAAAAGAACAAGATCATGTCTTTTGTGGGAACATGGATGGAGCTGGAGGCCATTATCCTTAGCAAACTAACACAGGAAAAGGAAACCAAATACCGCATGTTCTCACTTACAAGTTGGGAGCTAAATAATAAAAACAATGAACACAAAGAAGGAAACAACAGACACGGGGGTCTACTTTAGGGGGGAGGGTGGAGGAGGGAGAGGAGCAGAAAAGATAACTATTGGGTACAATGCTTAGTACCTGGGTGACGAAATAATCTCTGCAAGTCCCCGTGACACGTGTTTGCCTATGTAACAAATCTTCACATGTACCCCGAACCTAAAATAAAAGTAAAAAGGAAAAACAATGAATTTAAAAAATTTGTGGGCTGTATCAATAACTCTTGTTCAGTGATTTCACCCTCAAAAATTCAAAAGATAATGGAACATTCCTTGGTATTTAATAACTTAAGAATTTAAGTCTGCATAATGCAAATTCTATAAAAAAAGTAAATTAAATATAAGTTCTGAGCTCTTATCCCATTGACTATGGATCCCGTTGGCATTTATACTTAATACACTATTAAAATAACTTCACACTGGTGATGTACTGAGTGACAGTTTGACAGCTCAAAATTCTGATGGGACATGCACATCTCTTGTACAACTAGGTTTAAAGCTCTGTTTTGCATATTTACAAGCTTGGGACATAGTGAAACTTACAGCAGGGATCTAAAATGTAATCGCAGTTGAGAAACATGAATCCTCTCTTTCCATGGAATTTAATTAAACATTTCCATTATTTTTGTTTCTAACTCACCTGTCAAGGTGTGAATTAAGGTAAGCACAGTAATAAAATCTGAAATGAAATGAACAATCAGAATTTTTAAATCAGGTGGTCACAATTAAGTAGACATTGATAAAAATGTGTACCAAATAGATGCTTGGTGTTTTAAAATGAACAATTTTTTTTAAAAAGCATTTAAAACATTTTTTTTGGTCAACATTCATCACTGGAATTGGGTCCCAACAGTGAAATACATGGCTTGCCTATATATACACTAGTATCTGTCCATGTATCAGTATAAAAGCACAATGATGAATGGGAAAACATTTTTAAAAAAGAATTTAAAATATAATGAACCTGAAAAAATGTCACTGAATCTAAAGAGAAGTATTCCACTTTTGTGGGACCTCATCTTTAAGTGTTGGGTTTTTCTTTAAAACATACAGCCTTAGGACCTGTTATATGATAATGAGAAGAAGCAAAAAAATTTGACTGCAGCGTACCTGAACTTGTTTTAATGGAGGTTTTGTGGGCATATTTTACAGAATGAATCATCCAGACAACATTGAGGGAATTAATTTTTGCCTCACACAGCTCCAGGTACTTAGAAAGTGGTCAGTAAATATTGGTTGAATCAATAACAGTACGCAATTTCATGTTAGGGCTACTGCTATCAGCACCTGGCATAATCCTCTCTATTCTCTTCACTATGTAGTTAAGCCATCAAACCTTTAGATTGTGTCATTATTGATGGTCAATAGGAAGTGAAATGATTAAGCCTCCCTACCCTCAAAGAATGTTGTCTTACTTGGCTCAATTATTGATGAACAGTATCCTGTGAGCTTCCCCGTTATTTGTTAATGCTACCACAGAGACTAAATTGATATAAAGTATTAATTACAGTTTTTAAAATTAACCTAAGAAAATAATTTTTAAGGAAAGTTTTTCTTGTTTGAAACATCAAGTTTGTATAGTAATACTTGATTTTGTAACGTTGAGTCTCAACGTGTACCTCTCATATTTGTAAGAAGCCAGAGAGAAGGATTCTGGAAACTTCCGTGGAAACAGTGGTACTGCCCATGACTGGGTTACACATCTGGGGGAAAGGAGAATTGAGAAGATTATATTTAACACAGAAGTTGTTTGGAATATATATATATATATTTTGTTGTTGTTGTTGTTGTTTGTTGTTGTTGTTTTGTTTTGTTTTGTTTTTTGAGATGGAGTCTCGCTCTTGTTGCCCAGGCTGGAGTGCAATGGCGTGATCTCAGCTCACTGCAACCTCCCCGCCTTCTGGGTTCAAGCGATTCTTCTACCTCAGCCTTCCGAATAGCTGGGATTACACGCATGCACTACCACACCCGGCTAATTTTTTTGTATTATTAGTAGAGATGGTGTTTCATGCCTGTAATCCCAGCACTTTGGGAGGCCGAGGCAGGCAGATCACCTGAGGTCAGGAATATTTCAAATTATAGGAAAAACTACCAGAGACAGGTCAATGGAATATTTATATCATTGAAAACATGTTTTCAACAGATGCAGTTTTGGTATCATTTGTCTCAACATTCAAATCTCTCAGTTTTTACAAGAACGTCTCTAGATGGAAACTTGCAAAAGCAAGGCAAAATAATCAGATTCTCCGAATCTCAGTGGAGCCACGCAAAAATTGATCTCATTGCAGAAGCGGGAGAATCTACTCTACCTTTTCAGGTAAGCACATACGAAATTAATACAACTCAACAGAAGACACTTATTTAATGCTAATCCTTTCAGATAACAATATAACACACATAGCTCATACCTTTTCAGGTGAGCACATATGAAATTAATACAATGCAACAGAAGACACTTATTTAATGCTAATCCTTTCAGATAACAAAATAACACACGCAGCTCATGAATTTATTCAACATTAATGAAGCAAACACATTCAGAGATCAAACACATGATCTGTGATGAGTAGAGAGGTTGTTTTGACTATGCACTTCAGACATGTGTAGAATAGTAGCAAAAATGGAGATAAGAAATGAATAAGATGGCAGAGAGAAGAGTAACTTAAAATCATTTCTAAGTGAAGACATTGGATTATATGATGTAGTGAAAAAAAGTCTGACGTGGGCTGTAATATTTTAATCCTATTGCCTCACTTTCTGCTGCCTGGTAACATTGAGAATGTTATCCACCTTTGGGAACTGGAGGACATTATACAAAGTGAAATGAGCCAGGCACAGAAGGACAAATATGGCAGGTTCTCACTCATGTGTGGGAACTAAAAAGTTGATCTCATGGAGGTAGAGAGGAGAATGGTGGTTACTAGAGGCTGAGAAAGGTGGGGAGGAGGAGGTTAGGAAGGGAGGTTTGTTAATGGTTAAAAAATGTAGTTAGTTAGATAGAAGAAATAAGCTGTAGTGTTTGATAGCACAGTAGGGCAATTATAACAAGTTATTGTGTATTTCAAAATATTTAGGGGATAAGATTTGGAGCGTTCCCAACACAAAGAAATGAGAAGTGTGTGAGGAGATGGTATCCCAATTACCTTTATTTGATAGTGACACATTATATGCATGTATCAAAATATCACATTTACCCCATAAGTATGTACAACTACTATGTATTAATAAAATATAATAATAAAAGAAGGCAATTGTATCTTGCCAAATGGGTGTTCTAATTTCTACCTTCCTGTATATAAGTCTTCTGGATGACATTTGAAAAGAGCTATTTTGGAATCTAGATTGGATGGAGTGGAATATGGTGGAAAGCACACTGTTTTGGAGTCAGTGGTCTGAGTTTTAGTCTCTGCTCTGCTCATTGGTTGCTAAGTGACTGTGTAAATATTGTCTTTGTGCATCAAATTTCCTAATGTGTGAAAACCAGTGATGATAAAAGCAATACTCCAGGGGAGTCTGAATATTAAAGATAATATAGCTAAAATGGCAGCCATGAACATGGGCTCTGGAAACTTGGGTTCAAGTTAAAGGGTTGGGGGTGGTGGCTCATGCCTGTAATCCCAGCGCTTTGGGAGGCTGAGGCGGGTGGATCACGAGATCAGGAGATCGAGACCATCCTGAGTAACACGGTGAAACCCCACCTCTACAAAAAATACAAAAAATTAGCCGGGCATGGTGGCACGTGCTTGTAGTCCCAGCTACTCTGGAGGCTGAGGCAGGAGAAGCACTTGAACCTGGGAGGTGGAAGTTGCAGTGAGCCGACATGGAGCCACTGCACTGCAGCCTGGGCAACAGAGTGAGACTCCATCTTAAGAAAACAAAAACAAAAACAAAAAAGTGTATGATTATAGGGAAGTTACCGAAGCCCTCTATGCCTCTTTCATTAGTGGGGTGTGAGGATAATAGTTGGGGATTTAAGGTCATCTCATCCTCATTTCTGAACAAATTGAGATAAATATAGAGGTTAAACAGGTAGAGAATACATATTTTGGAGCAGATGGCTTTAGAATGTAGAGTCACTTATTTAAAATAATGCTTGATCTTAGAATAAATAGAATTACCCAGAGGACAATTGACTGTGCTGGAGAAATATAGAGCTCATACTCTAGGCGAAGTCTCTTACCTTTAGCCAGAGATAATATCAGTGTGCATGCCTCCTGAGGACAGGCTGGCTCCCAATAGTGGGTGTTGAATGGGAGAAGAGGATGAATCGAGCTCCCCCAGGTTACTCTAACTTCACAGTCAGGTAAATCTTCCTCCTCCCACGGAGTGAGGGGTAAGTAACAGCAATGTTACTACAGTGAACCACCTCCCCATGAAAGCAGGAAGACTAGGGCATAAGCATCAACTGTAATCAATTACTGTTCTCTACTTTATACAGTTATTGTGAGGATTATATGGTGTATACTTGTAAAGCACATGGAAGCAAATCTGGCACAAACACAGAATTCAGCTGTTTTATTGCTGTAGTTATTCCTTGGATATTGTCTGGAAATAGTAGACAGTCAATAAATCTTAGTGTTCTCTGTTTTATAAAGGGAATTCCCGCTTGATCAGAACTCTAGGCTTGATCATTAAAGGCTTCTTTACTCAGTGAAGGTCCCCAACGTCCCTTCTCAAAGATCAATTTATTCTATTCTTATATTTAATGGACAAAGACATCATGAATACTAGCAGCTCTTAATTGGGAAGCATTTGACACAAAGGCTGGTCATGGAATCATTTTGGTGTCAATCTCCATTGCAAGGAGCAGGGCAATGAAATCAGAACAATTTGATCTTTTGCCTCCTGCATTTATATTCTATAGAAAATTGTTTTCATTCGGTTTGCTTTTAGTTAGAATGAAACTCACCAAGAAGATCGTTCAGAGTTTGTCATTAATTGACATATTGAGAAGAAAATAGAATATCCTTTCTAGCAGTAAGTAATTTAGAAATATGAGTTGAAACACATGCCATTTCTGTCTACAGCTGGAAGCTCTCATGGACCCATCAGCATTACTGAAGAGTTTCAGTGAATGCAATTTTTGTTTTCTCTTTAATGTTCTCCTTTTTGGATATAGTAATGGTTTTGCTTTGCAGTGCAAATGGAGACTATCCCTTATTATCTGGGGGCATATTAACTAGTTTGTAGATGGGCAGTGGTTTGGTTAGATTCTGTGATTTGGCTGCAATGGATGTGTGAGGGTTTCTAACCCAGCCCTGCTCCTCCCTCTCCCTTCATCCCCATGCTGGTGGCTCAGCACCTTGTGTTGCTTTTTCTCTCCAATCAGCCTCAATGCTGAGTTCTTTCGAGGCCTCGGTCACATTGAATTCACCCCAGAGAAGCTAAGACTTTTCCTCTGCGCCTCCCCACTTAATCTGCCTATGAGTTGGCTACAGCACACATTTATTTTGGAAACTACAGATGAGTAAAAGAAAAATAAGAAAAAAACATCCCCTCACATTTCACTCTCAAGAAGCCCATGACAGCCCTATAATATCCAATCAGCAATTTAGAAAATTAAGTTTGGAAAGCAATAAACTTTTTAAAAATGAGTTTAGAGGCAAAACCCAAGCTGCCCTGAACCACTGTGAGGCCTTTAGGCAGCTGATTTCATGATAGGTTTGATTAAACAGTGCTGCCCCCAGTCTCCCAGAGGGTGTCATGTAATAAACACTCTCGGTGTTATGTTACCATTCTCAGCTCTGAGCTATTCACATTTCAAAACTCATCTGGCCCCAAAGACTTTAGATAAGGAACTGTGGACTTGCATTGATGTTCTGCTGTGAATCAGTCTGGATTTTATACATACACAATATATAAAAATAGATACACTTGCACAGATACATACATGGTAATATTTAATCCATGAGTATTGCGTATATTTACTATTAAATATTTCTAACTAGTAGTTAAAACAGAGAGAAACAAATACCTAAATACAGCTCAGGATTAACTAATGTTAACATTTTGTTTGCTTATAATGTTAAAGTTTGTTTGCTTATGAAGATGCAACTTTTGTCTTCCTTGTATCTCTCTCCATCCCATTTCTTATCCTCTGCAGAAAAAAAAAGATGCTAATATTATGCTGGCTTTAACCTGATTTCTATGAGTGTATTTTTAAAGATATGAATATATACATGAGGATTCTAGCTAGGTACAGTTCTACTTTGTTCTTTTATCGACAACAAATGAAAAAGATATTCTACCTACAAATAGTTAATCTAGCTTTTTAAATATTCAAATATTTAAAGTTTGTCTTCTTGGATATAGGCTAGGATTTAAGATTAGTAGCCTGAATCATTTAAGGGTGACCTTAGTCATTGTCTAGCTTTCAGTTCCACGTGACTAAGCTCTGAACATATTTATACAGTACAGTGTAATCCAGTCCAAATATTGGAAAGAAGAAAGACATCAAATCACGTGACCTCTGTGTTCCCTTTTAGCCATGAAATTCTGATTCAGTGTGGTTCTTTTGATGTCAATTGTAGACAGTATAACAGAATACAGATTGCTTTGGGTTTCATAGCAAATAAGCACCCCAAGTTAGGTAGGGCATTTGCTCTTCCTGCTGGCAAAGAATTAGGTTTACTGTTTTCTCTGTAAGAACAGCAAATTAATGACATTTCAATATTCCCTCTATTTCTTGTGAGAGTTTATTGGAAAAATTTAGGTCAAAGAGTTAATAGTATTTTTCAAATCTGTTTTAACTTGGCCTGCTCACTTGCTATGTTCAGCTTTTCTCACAAATAGATTCTTTTAATATTTCTTTTCCCCCCAACTGTTGTGCTGTTTTAGTATCTCAAGGTGGCACTTTTTCTGAGTAGTCCATTGATTTCAAGTTGCTCTACTTTCTTCGAGCTTCCCATTAAAATGTAATTGTATCATATTTTAGATTTCATTTTGAAATGAACCTTTTGTGAAATTTCACACAATTATGGATACCATGTTCTCTCTTTATCGGAGTCAATGATATAAATCAATAACAATTTCGTGACATTATTTGACGATTCAGTGAAGGGTAAGATTCATAACACAAAAGTAAAAGGTGATCGAGTCTCCGTAAAGTTGCTGTGTCCTTGGCCTGCTTAATCTAGAGCTGCATGAAATCTTGTTTCTCCAGACAGCCCTATTCTGCAGCATCCACTAAAGCCCAGTTATCTCTTTATTTCATTAGAGAGATGCAGGATAGTATAATCATTAATGGCTCAGCTTACATATTTTTCTTACTTGACATGTGACATTCAACCAATTACTTCTATTCTCTAATCTTCTGTTTCTTTCACCTTAAAATAAGACGAAAATAGCATCATCTTCACAGGATTAAAACAAGTGAATGTGACTGGCATATAGTAAATGCTAAATAAAAGGTGGCTGCTGCTCTTATTATTGATACCATCATCATTCTTCAAAAATTAATATATTCCTACTACTCTCTACTCCTTCTTACTATATCTCTATTTTCTCTTGGATTCATATTCATTTTTTGCTCCTGTTATTTTTTTTGAAAACAAGATTTCTATGTTAATTGCGTATTTGTCTGGAAAAGCACCTGAGTTTTGCACTTGTAAAAAGTAATCACTTGATTATGAACATTTATGAATTCTTGTGGTTCCTAAAAGCAAGAAATTATTTTGTTCATAGAAGGAATAATATAAATGAAGAAAACAAAAGTCAACAAGATCCCAAAAAATAGTTTTAGAAGAGTGAGTCATCTAATTCAATTTAAAATGTGAATTATTCAATTACCTTGAGAATCTTATCAAATGAGGTTTTCACTCTTCCTCCATCTGTGGTTGAAACAGCTCTTCTGAGTGACCTCTTTCTCACTTACTGATTACCAATTGATGCTGACTGTAGTTCTGAAAGGGAATTGGTCACAACATTTTATATTTATATATATATATATGTACATATACACACACACACACATATATATACACACACATATATATGTGTCTATGTGTGTATATAAATACACACACATATATATGTCTATGTGTGTATATATACACACACATATATATGTGTGTATGTGTGTGTATATATACGTATATACACGTATATACGTATATATACGTGTATATACGTAAATATATCATATAATATATGATATATATACACATATATGTGATATATATATCATATATACATATATGTATATATATATCAGTTTGGTTATATATACATATATACACATATATACGTATATACACGTATATACGTATATATGATATATATCATAATATATGATATATACATATATGTGATATATATATCATATAATATATGTATATTTACACATATATGTGATATATATATCATATATACATATATGTGTATATATATCAGTTTGGTTATGTATATACATATATACACATATATACACATACATATATATACATATATACACATATATACATATATATACATATATATATGTATATGTATATATCAGTTTGGTTAAAACCAGCAATAAAAAATAGGAAGAGCCAAGGTGATTTTGAAACCATGAGATGGTCATTATTTACAGGTGTAACAGACATTTTTTGAAGGAAGTAATTGCTTGTATTTTAAGATTCGTATGATTTTAATTAATGGTAGAATTACAATTTCTAATTGTATAATTATGAATTTAACTATGTAGCAGTCAGCAAGCAAAATATAGATGACCTAATATTATTTTTATTTGGCTTTTGAAGTTGGATTTATCCTTCCATTTTAATATGAATATCTAAAGGAACCTGGTGGGTCCCTTCGGGTAAAATAATGTAACCACATTTTAAAGACTACCTCAGGATTTTACTTCACCTCATCCCAGGGCCCACCCATTCCATTCAAATAATGTGAGCGTGTACCTCTTTAGGAGCATAGAGAAGTGCCTCAAACTGTCTTTTTTTTTTTTTTCTCCAGTTTTCTCTGAGTAGCACAGACCTTCAAATATGATGGTCAACAAATGCTTGTCTAATGAGTCTGAAGAATTAAACATCTATTTTAATTGACATCAATGCAAGATGTATTATAATAATGAATATAGAAAAACTCTTTCAAAAGTTAAGCTGTCCAAAAAAATCACAGTCATTTAATGGTATTAAACACAATATATTTCTAAAGTACAATACTTGTGTATATTTTACCAAGATCCTTCTTCAAAACCTATGTTATTTTCTGCCTCTGGAATGAAGGCTAAATTTCTTAGTTTAAGATTCTACAGAAATCATCTCTAATCAGAATCTTAAAAAAATATTATGTACATCACATTAAAATATCAAAAATTGCAAATAAAGCAACAGTCCCTGCTGACCACCCTCATCACCCACCATAGATTTTATCTTGAGTATCTTTAGATACCAGTTTATTTTTACTTCCAGTCCATTTTCTATTTACTTAATATGTATAAATGTACCACATATACTTGGAAATCTAAACCATTGTATGTTTTCAGCCTAAGTAATATTATACTATAATATTTTTCTGTAACTTAATTTTTTTACTCCAAAACACATGTTGAATTTCTTTCCATAATGACACATGGCGATAGATATTATTTTTAACTGGTATAGTATTTCTCACTATTGATTGATTCATTCACATGTAAGTTCTTTCCTGTCATTTGTCATCAAAACCAGCACTGAAATAAACATTCCTGCACAAGCCTTCATGTGTATACCTTTGAGTGTCTCACTAGGATAAATGCCAAGAAATTAACTCAATTTTTATAGTCTATGCAATTTTTCTTTTTAACAAATGCTATCTAGTTTCTCTCCAATTGAGCTGTACCAACTCATGGAATTTTCCTCTCCATCTATTATCTGATTAATTTGTTGTTCTCTTAAAATCTTATACTCCATTAACACCCATCAACATTTTCTAAATACACCATACACTTTCTCATCTCTGTGTTTTTGCTGCGATTGCTGCCTCAGTTTCTCGAGGTAAAATGTTTTGCCCAACAAAATTTGGTATCATGGAGGCTTACTATTACTTCTCCACCAAATCTTTTCCCAAACTCTCATTATTGGCAGAAATAATGAAGTGTCTTCTTTGAGTCTCCTAGTATCTTATACTTATTTCTTATACAGCATTTATGATGTAGGGTAGTGAGTGTATCATACGAAGTGTAGGAGAGGAAAAGTAATACCCTTTCCTCACTCATCACAAGGGACATGGCTGGAACCCCTATAACAAAAGAGAGGTTAAAAAGAAAAAAAATAACAAATTTATTAACATTTTATGTGACATAGGGGCCTTCAAAAACAAAGGCCTGAAGACCAGGGAAAACTCTCTATGTTTATGCTTAAGTTCAACAATGAATGGACAATCATGAAGAAATACAAATGGACAGAAAGAATATGATCTCATTGTAAAAACTTGGAGAGAACTCAGCAAAGATCTTTATGGGCCTCTCTGTGTAGTGTTTCTTTCATCCAGGTATAGATAGGGTAGGACACCAGTTAAATGAGGTTCTTATGACCTATTTTGAGGAGAAGTAAGCCGGATAATTCCTTTATGGCTGGCTCTCACAAAGGAAAGAGAGGGGAAAGCAGAGAGGGACTCCAAGGTGCTATATTTTGGGACAGCATGTTCTGACTCCAAGGTGTTGTATTTTGAGATAGCATTTTCTGAGCCCTGGCACAAGTAAATTTAATGACCCTTGAGATTGGAGACCCTCCTTGATAGGATAGAAATGTACCTTCTGTCTGTGTCCTGGACTGGTGGTCCACTATGCAGGTTCATAAGATTCCTGGCATAAATTACTTCTTCCTTTCCCTCCTTTCTCTCTCTCTCTCTCTTTTTTTCTTCTTGGAATAACAACATAATATGAGTAATTAACAAGAAAGAAAACATTATATCAGTCATTATTCAGCGTTAGAATAAACTAAAATTAAATAGATGTCTCTGAGTGCTTCAGCATATGAATATTATCAACTACTGTATGTGGTTATTGATGTGTGCTTTACTACAGTGAGTATGTTTCTGTGTATGTATATAATATATATTATGTTTGTATGAATGCATATAATATTTAAATATTTTAATATGGTAATAAATCATTGCCTTCAGCACACTGATTACAAATCAATTCATATCTCAATTAAATTGAGTTGTAAGTCACACAGTTGATTACCCCAAAGAGCTCATTATAAATGCATATGACTCTTAATGGCTCCAATGAGAAGAGAGCCCTTCACTCGTGATGAATGTTACCACTTTAATTGAAACAAGGTTACCTTTGGCATTAAGGTACATAAGATGCTGTCAAAGCAGTTATGGTTTTATAAATTTAAATTAGGATGTTCTGGTCAGAACAGTTTTCTAAAATTAGATTGGAGAATGGGACAGATGTAAATAGAGTTCCTCTACACAAAGAAATATGATTGTAAGACATTACTTTTGTGATGTGTTTTTAACAGTTTTATCTTTCTGTAATTATAGTTAATTTTGGAAGCTACTGTTTTGTCATCAAATGCTACCGTTGCTCTAGATGACATCAGTGTGTCCCAGGAATGTGAAATTTCCTATAAATCACTACCAAGGACCAGTACACAAAGCAAGTGTAAGTTTTCCCTTGTCGTTGTTGCTGTTTTAAACATTGAATTAAGCTCTTCTCAGTATCAAAATATAAAATGTATTAGAGTCACGAATACCTAATACAGGGTGTGGATTATATCACCTGTTCTTGAAACCTAAAATATATATATTTTAAAAGGTAAACAACTGGTCTAGTCCTTAGGCCTCTCTTCCAGTAATATGGAAAATATTCTATGCTTGCAGCTGAAATTATTGCATCCAAATATTTTAATTATAAGTATTATGAAAAAATTATAATTATTTTGCATATTTTAAATACACTTTTATAAATATTCACTTCTCCATTAATTTTATTCAGAACTTCAAATGAGCATGTAATAATATTCATATTTCAGGATCACCCAGGAGTTCAAAAAAAGCAAAAAGGTTGTGTTTGGGAAAATGATGTAAGGCCAACCAAAATTTAAAACTGGACCTTAAAATTCTGTGTTTCTATTCAAAATTTAATATTTTCAAATCACAGATGGAGTTTGTCTAATTCTTTGAATAAATTTTTTGGAGAGAATATCAATTACAGGCCAGAAATGTTGCCATAAAAATGGATCACATATAGTCAACTATGTATTTTAAAACCTAATCATTATTTAGATTCTGGGATCATGTACACATAGAAAGAATTTACACTATACCTTCAGTTACTTTCTCTTTCTAGTACTAATTGATGTTTCTCTCTGACCACTCCTACCCTCAGATCTCAATGAATCTGACAATATTAAAAATGTTTTCTGAAAAGTGTCACACTTTATTTTTCTTAATCTGTATCTATGGAAAAGATTTGCATATGAAAATCAGACATACTGTATATTCCTAAGTTAGATTTACTTAAACAACATATTTAGAGAGTGCAACAGTTGTATTCTTACAGGAGCTGAATGGACTAATCAAGAAAAATTTGGGTCACATGATTCTGGATTGAGACGATTAAAGAACTTTTAATTAAAGGTCCTTTATTACAGATATTTTTCATTCGAGAGAGTGTATATTTCTGGGTGCTAACTTATATTGGGTTAACGTGTATTTACTTTGTTCAGAATGTGTATCCTGCATGCATAATAGACCATTCTAAGCTCTGCGCATGTGTTCATGCAAGTGTGTGTGTGCATGTGTGCGCGTGTCTGCCTGTGTGTCTGCATATGTGTGTGTGCATGCCTGTGTGTCCGTGTGTGTGCGTGCATGTGTGCATGTGTGTGTGCGTGTGCATGCGTGTGTGCATGCTTGTCTGTGCACATGTGTGTATGATTCTGATAGACACCGAGGAGTGCAGAGCAGCAGATTTAATGATTCATTTAAAGATTCATGAGTTTGGCCAGGCGCGGTGGCTCACACCTGCAATCCTAGCACTTTGGGAGGCTGAGCCGGGCGGATCACTTGAGGTCAGGAGTTGAAGACCTGCCTGGCCAACATGGTGAAACCCTGTCTCTACTAAAAATACAAAAAAATTAGCCAGGGCATGGTGGCGGGCACCTGTAGTCCCAGCTACTCGGGAGGCTGAGGCAGGAGAATGGCATGAACCCAGGAGGCGGAGCTTGCAGTGAGCCGAGATCGCGCCACTGCACTCAAGCCTGGGTGACAGAGCAAGATTCCTCTCAAAAAAAAAAAAAAAAAAAAAGATTCACGAGTTTTTAAGGGTTAAACAGGATTACCTTATTTTTGTTGTTTAATTAAAGATTTTCTTTCTCCTAATTAAATACCACATCACCAGAATCATAATAGCTGAAAAGCATTAAAGTTGACATTGAAGAGCATTCTCTTGTAATGTAGTATTTGTAGGTATAGGGGCAGAAAGGTGTGACAAAAACCTTTCCTCACCCATCATAAGGGTCACAGCTGACACTCCGAGAATGAAAGACAGTTTAATGAGAGAAAAGCATAACAAATTTGTTTATCAAAGTTTTACTTGACACAGGAGCCTTCAGAAATGAAGATGCAAAGACCCAGAGAAAAGCATGTGCTTTATTTTATTTTTTCGTTTTTATTTGTTTTTCAGCCCCTTTTCCTATTTAGAAAACTGTGTATTTTTCTGCTTAGTTTTGGTGAAGAACAAACAGCCATTTTGAAATGTGATCGGACAAAAGGGTATGATCCAATGGTAACAGACTGAGCAGGGAAACTTAGCAAAGCCTCTGTGTTCAGAGTCTCCTTGACTCCTTTGTGTAGAATTTCTTCACCCCTGGGAACAGGAAAGGACCCCTCTAGAATGAGGATCTTGTGACCTAATTTCAGGCAAGATAAGCCAGATAATTTCTTTATGACCAGCGCTCACAAAGAAAGGTCAGGGAAGATCAGAGTGACCTTGCTCCTGGGGTACCTCCCAATCTCCTTCAGTTCAAAGTACTTTGGGGCAGCCTTTCCTGAGCTCTTACCGAGGCAAAAGTGTGGTTAAAGGTTTTAAATCATTACTAAAGTTAACCTTAGCAAAAGTTTTTGAGACACTTGATCTTGCTTACGGAGAATTCTTTTCTTAAATTCACTCAGGATTCATGGATATGTGCATCCATCTGAACACCAGATCAGTTGGATAGATAATATATCTAATTAGGACAAATTACATGAATGATTCCTGAAAGATTAATGGATGTACACAAAGGAAAAAAAGGCGTTTCTTATTGTTTTTGCAAATATGTCCAGTAGACAATTATAGGATCTCGTTTGTGGAGTTCAGTATTAGTAATGGGCAGAAGTTTATGGAGAGAAACTGAAAGGAATATTTAAAAACGTGCCATGCTCCATTGACAGTAAATTGTTATATGTATGGAGCAGAATGGCCAAAGGTTTACCCAGACTACCCAGACCCTGTACAGGACTTGAAGTTTTGAAATCTTTAATAGGCATACAAATGGCTGCACCACTTCAAAGCAATCTTAGAGCTGTAGTTTTCTGCTCACAGTCCGCGTGATGAAAATCGCAAGTGCTACTTTGATTTGGCCTTTAATCAAGCTTCTTCTCCTTCAGAATATTTAAAAGCTACTGTTGATGAAATAATTTTACATTCTGTTTATTTGTTAAAGGGAGAGAGCCTGTTTTACGCTCTTAATCTCAATTTTGAAGCCAGATTTGTGCCTGGTGAGGATGCCGGTTGTATTTCATCCAGGAAGATACGCGATTTTCCAACTGAGTGCCCAAAGGGAGCACATGAAACTAATTGTTGTGAGTGCATTACTGACTCCTTCAGCAGATATTTATATGTACATATTTACTCTCTGAACGTAAAGTGCACACTACTCAAGTGAGCATTGTATGATGAAGACAGTCAGAACAGAGACCTCTGCATGATGGAAATGACTTGCCGGTGAGAACAAACCAGATTCTCTTTAAACTAGAGGCGATGAATGAAAACGTCCTGCTAACTTTCAGTTTTGCCCTGTTGGAGAATAACATTTGAAATATATGCAGGATAACGCTCAAAACACAAGAGCAAGGATGTATCTAGCCAGTCGTAGAAAAATAAGTAACACATGACACCACTTATATGAGGTATCCATGTAGTCATATTTGTAGAATCAGAGTAAAATTGTGGTAACCAGGTTCTGGGAGGAGAGGAAGTGGAAAATTACTAATCAACAGGCATACATTTTCAGTCAAACAAGATGAATAAGCTCTAGACATCTGCTGTATAACATGGTATCTAAAGTCAATGACAATGTATTGTACACTTAAAAATGTGTTGTGGGGGTAGATCTGGCTGGATGCAGTGGCTCAAGCCTGTAATCCCAGCACTTTGGGAGGCTGAGGCAGGTGGATCACTTGAGGCCAGGAGTTCAAGACCAGCCTGGCCAACATCACAAAACCCCATCTCTACTAAAAATATAAAAATTATCAGGGCATGGTGGCACACACCTGTAATCCCAGCTACTCAGGAGGTGCAGGTTGCAATGAGCTGAGATCACACCACTGCATTACAGCCTGGGTGACAGAGAGAGACCCTGTCTGCCACCCCCCCATAAAAAAGAGGGTAGATCTTATATTTTCTTATCACAATATATGTATTATAAACATTTATTTATTAAATTATTTTTAACATCATAGTATTCTTATTATCGTAAGCAGTTGCTATTTCAGTACAACTAGCAGTAGAAGACTTTATACTGCTTACAAATGTTATTTCAAATGATAGTGTATCAATAAATAGTTCTATGGTCATAAAACTATAGATCCTGCCTAGTTCTATATATTTTTCCACCTTTAAGAGTCTCCTTTCAGTTTGTCCTTTTCCAGGGCAATGCCTCCATTCTTTCTGCATTCTACTTAAACGATTCTAAAACTATCCTAGCATCCCTGAAAAAGTAATACAGAAGAAGAAAAAAAAAGAAGGTTGTCTGTTGGTGGATAAGCTTTTCCAAAAGCATTTTAATAACTGTGCTATTGAACACAATAAAAAAAGGCAAGAGGAAAGGCAAGAGAAGCATCCCATTTTATTGATTACCCATACCCGAGGTGAAAACCAAGGTGGTTTTGAGTCAAGACAGTGGAGGAACACAGACATTTTCCAGAAGTGTGGTGGCGCAAAGAGTTGGAGAGACTCTTTCCTCTGCATTCAAAACATACATGAGAATGATGAGAAAAATCAGGGCCATTGCTGATTGCTAATACATTGGCAAGCAGCCATGCTGCGACCCACAAAAAACCTTACGAGCATCTTTTCTATACCAAGAGATTTGGTAAGAAGAAAGTGTGATCATTTCCCTCGAGAAACATAATCTATTACAGAGAGCTCAGAAATAAATCTAAACATAAAAGACCAAATAAGTTTTGACAAAGGCACCAAGAGGACACAGTAGGGAAAAAATAGTCTCGTCAATAAATGGTGCCAGAAAATCTGGTTGTTCTCATGCGAAAGAATGAAATTGGACCTTTGTCTTTCACCGTACACTTAAATAAATTCAAAATGTAAGAAAGTCCTAAATTTAAGACCTGAAATCATTAAACTCCTAGAAGAGAACTTAGGGGAAAAACTCCTTGACATTAGAGTTGGCAATGGTTTTTTAATATCACACCAAATGCTCTGGCTACAAAAGCAGAAATAAATAATGGGATTACCTCAAACTAAAAAGCTTCTGCACAGTAAAGGAAACACTCAGCAAAATAAAATAGCAACCTGCATATCGGGAAAAATATTTGCAAACCATATATCTGATAAGGGGTTAATATTCAAAATTTATGAAGATTTTATACAACTCAGAAATAGATAAATAGATAAAAAATGGGCAAAGGCCCTGAATAGACATTTCTCCACAGAAGACATAAAAATAATCAACTGGTATATGAACAGATATTCCACATTTCATTGGCATTAATCATCAGGGAAATACAAATCCAAAACTCTTTTAGATACCTCCTCATATCAATTAGGATAGCTATAATAAAAAAAAGCGTAACACATTTTAGTAAGAGCGTGGAGAAAAGAGTACTCATACTGTTGGTGCAAATGTGAATTGTGCAGCCATTATGGAATATGGTATGGAGGTTTCTAAAAAAATTAGCAATAAAAGTACCCTATGATTTAGCAATCTCTCTTTTGGGTATATACCCAGAAAAAATGAAATTACCACTTCATAAAACTGTCTGCACTCCCATGTTCGCTGCAGGATTATTCTTGATAGCCAAGATATGAAAACAACCTAAGTGTCTGTTGATGTACGGATAGATAAACTGTGGTATCTAAAAAACAGTGGAATATTATTCAGCCTTAAAAAAAGAGATTCTGCCATTTTTCACATCCTAGGTGAATCTGGAGGAAATTATGCTATGTGAAATAAGCCAAACACAAGAAGGAAAATATTGCATGATCTCAATTATGTGTGGCATCTAAAAATTATATACAGATATAGAGAATGAAACAGTGGTTACCAGAGGCAGGGGCCAAGGGAAGGAAATGGAGATATGTAGCTCGGAGGATATGATGTAACAGATATGGAGGAGAAATGTGTCTAGAGATGTAATGTACAACGTGAGGACTACAGTTAATAACACTTGAGGACTACAGTTAATAACAGATTTGAGATTTGAGATTTGATAAATGAGTAAGTTTTAGCTACTCTTGCCACAAAAAAAGAAAAAAAAGGGCAATTATGTGAGATAATGGATAATTAGCCTCACTGTAATAACCATTTTACTATCTGTATGTATCACATAACCTTATGTTGTATATCTTTAATATACATAATAAAATTTGTTTTAAAAATTAAGAAAAGAAGCTTAGTCTATTAGGTAAGAAATGTATCGATTTAATAGTGTTGTAATGATAACTGGAATAGAGATGTAAACAAGTAGCTATTTTAACTCTAGGAAGTTGGAGAATATATTCAACAGAAAGTAGGTAAGTCCTCAGCAGCAATTTTATTTTATTTTATTATTATTATACTTTAGGAATTTCTTAAGATGTTTTCTAGTTTTCTTGCTGTGTAAGAAGAGTGTCTATTGCAAGTTCTGCCAGGGATTAACAGTTCTAGGCCTGTCTCTGATATACATTAAGACTGTTACCAAATGTACATGGTTTAAGAACCTTACCTATATAGTCTTTTAATCAGCAAAATAAATATAAGAGGTACTATTTTCCTCATTTTATGAACTTTCTTGTCATTTAGTTTCTTATCAGTTAGAATTCCATTTTAAACACAGTCTGCCTCCAAAACCTACTTTTTTTTTTTTTTTTTTTTTTTTTTTTTTTTTTTTTTTGAGACGGAGTCTGTTGCCCAGGCTGGAGTGCAGTGGTGCGATCTGGGCTCACTGCCAGCTCTGCCTCCCGGGTTCACGCCATTCTCCTGCCTCAGCCTCCCGAGTAGCTGGGACAGCAGGCGCCCGCCATCACGCCTGGCTAATTTTTTTTTTTTGTATTTTTTTAGTAGAGACGGGGTTCCACCGTGTTAGCCAGGATGGTCTCTATCTCCTGACCTCGTAATCCGTCCGCCTCAGCCTCCCAAAGTGCTGGGATTACAGGTGTGAGCCACCGCACCCGGCCCAAAACCTACGTTCTTAACTGCAAATCGTATAGCCTTTCTATCCTTTTAAGGTCATCATTACATTGAGAATGATGTTTTTAGAAAATGTGAAAAGTTCCCTACATGAGCAGTTTAAGCAATGGGAAGTTTGAAGCCAATGATCAAAACTTCACTTTTGGAGGAGAAACGATGCCCTTAGTCTCTAATATGTCAAATGGTCACTTAGTAAATGCTGTCGAGAAGTTTAAGGAATGAATGTCTTTAAAAAATAATACTTAATACTTTCTCCTTAGTAATTATTTCTTTAATCACAGTACCTTTTATAATCTGAAATGTATTAAATTGCTTTTAATTCTTATAGTGTTTTTCGGGGACCTAAAAGATAATTTTTTAGACATAAAAGGAAAATAAAAGATCACTATTTGGATAAGGGACCCACCCTCATAGGGAATTGAATTAGAAAATTAGCAAACGACCTCCAGTTCTCTAAAGTCTTATTTTGAGTTTTTTTTTTTTTTTTGCCTGCTTTTTTGAAAAAACTAATTTTTATACTGTGAATCTGTTTATTCATAGAAATGCTAATTCTTCATCCCATTTTTGTGAATCCTTTCATTAAAGATTCTGGCAATGAGTGGAGGTGAGGTAAAGACACAGTGAAGAATACAGAGAAGTAGGAGTCTTTTTTTTTTCTTGTCTTCTTTGCAGCAAAAAGGTTTGAAGGAAGCATGCAAAATTTAGGCTGCGATTCTAATGTTGAACAAATGAGCATATCACTTCTCTTACAGAGACCTTAACTGCTTGAAAAAACAGGGGTTTCTTATAAGGAGGAAAAGGCAATGCCACCCTCAGGATTTCTATTTATGAACTTAAATCCTCCTAAAAAGGACCATTGCTATTCTTGAATTTCAAACATTTAATATTTTAATGCTATTTATTTTAATTTTTCTCACTTTCACAACCATCTTTAACACAATTTACTTTCTTTTTTACATGAGACTGATTATGACCTACTTCAAACGGGTTATTAAGTTTGCTAAAAATTTAGGTCTTCAGTGCCTTGAAATATTTTCAGATTTTGTAGAAAAAAATAGCAAACATAAATTGCAACCAATTTTGGTAAATGAGAGAACAAGTTATTGGATTTGTTCAAGAACTGTTTGGGATACATAGAGTTTAGGAAGTTTTGCAGAATTTTGATAGCCTTGGATAATTTAATCGAATGTTTCCATACTTATTTATATTATGATATAAAAGTGCAGTTACTTAAAATGTAACCCAGGTGTACAGGTTTTCAAGGAGTCTCTCTCTCTCTGCCAGTTAAAACACCACACACTGACTATGATGTTAAATTATCTCTGATTTTTTATTTATGATAACTGAAGGGCTGAAAAACCTACATAGCATGACAAATACAACATATCTCAACAAAACTTCTCTGGACCTTCAGAAACTCTAAGGGACAGGCTGCAGGGTGAATCACTGTTGGATGTAATTTTTGCCTGGACGTAGCGAAATTACAGTGTATCAGAAAAGTTCAATGCCAGAGTGGATTTTAGACCTGGGATCATGTTGCCATTTATGAGGAACTAGACAAATACTCTGTATGTTTTCATTTAAGGGAATGTTTAACATGATCTGCACATCTTAGCTCTCAAGTCAAACTTGGCATCAGGACAAACCCTAAAAGAAGGCAGATGAGGAGTGAGCTCCAGAGAGCAGAGCCAGTACCTAGGTGTCTTCCCATAGTTCCAGTGTTCTGAAAAGTCCATTTCTCCTGGACGGGTTATTTGATGTTGAGGCCAATCAAAATGCTACCTCATCATTTTTGAAAGCTTATCTTTATTTTTTTTTAGATCAAAATTGTTACTCTGAATTGCTTCTTTAGGATAGATCATAAAAAGGGCAATTTGGGGTGTGAGTTTTTTGTAGTTGTTGTTTTGTTTTGTTTTTGAAACAGGGTCTTGCTCTGTTGCCCAGGCTGGGGTGCAGTGGTGCGATCTTGGCTCACTGCAACCTCTGCTTCCCGGATTCAAGTGATTCTCCTGCCTCAGCCTCCCTAGTGGCTAGACTACAGGTGAGCACCACCGTGCCCAGCTAATTTTTGTATTTTTAGTGGAGATGGGGTTTTGCCATGTTGGCCAGGCTGGTCTCGAACTCCTGACCTCAGGTGATCCACTCGCCTTGGCCTCCCGAAGTGCTGAGATTACAGGCATGAGCTGCCATGCCTGGCCTAAATTGTCATTTAATGACATTCAACACATTTTGCCAAATGTTTCCCCAAAACATTATGCTAATAAACAATCATATCAACAAAGTAAAACTGTGGCAGTGTCCCTGTGTTTGAAGTCCATTTTGAAATTTACTTTCACTTTTCATGATTATGCAAATACTATTTATAAGTTCCTATTTTTGTGAACAAATACTTTGTTTCCTCAAGACTAAAATAAATAATGCTACTTTATGTAGTGCTTTCTTTCGTTCCAAGAGATAATGTGTATACTGGAAAATGAAGATATTATGTGTCAAATAGTATAAATGGTACATTTTCTCACACCTACATTGTATTAACCGGACATATATAAACTATTTTGTTCTGGCTGTGCTATGTAATGCAGGCAAGAAAGCCAAAATTTACTTAAGCAGCTCTGTAAGTTGTAAAGACATTTTAATATTTCCAAACAACATTTAGTGAGCACTATAATTTATTTCTGTCTAAAACCTATTTAGTGCAAAGTGCATGTACTAATTTTATGAAAAAATTCTAAACAATTTCCTATATTCTACTTTTCTGTCTACTCATGAGAAAAAAAAAACATGTAAGTCTCTACTGAGTAGTTGAATTCAATGAAACCTTAGCCAAGGTTGAATAGTACAAGGAAAAGGAGTGATTTATTATTTATTTATTTATTCAATCTTAGATGCTGATTATATATTTTCCTCAAACTAGTATATCTGCTAAATACAGAAATATGTGCATTAGACACTGGCATTTCCACAGCAGAGATGCATAATAGAGACAAAGTCATTTTATGTGTGTTGATACTTTGCAAGCCATGTATCTTATGTACTCAGTATTGACCAAGAATAATTGCATTACTCTGCACTGAGACTTATGTTTTCTTTTATTACATAAATGCATTAAGAGAAGGCTTGAATTTCCTATAGCAACTCTCTGCTCTATATGTTTTGAGATGTGTGTGTGTGTGTGCACGTGTCAGTCTTTGAATTAGGACTACTTTTTTCAGTGTATTTTCTGAAAAATGTTTCTGAGTAGGCCTTTTTGGCTAGATTGGAGATACTTCATCTTAATTATAATATGAAAGGATTTCTATGATGTGTCTCTCTGTATAATTACAAATTACTTTTAATTTTGTAAGGTCTAGAAAAATGAGCTGCTGTTTTCTATGTTCTATCTTATATTCTTTTTCCATAGCCCTGAATACAAGGAAAAAAAATCTGAAAATATACCTACACTTGCTAATTATTGAGTATCTTCCCCTTTTATTAAATGCATATTGGCAAATAAGTCTCTGTAGGGAAAAAAAGGCTATCTAGTTATTTTTCCTTAGTAAACTGGATTTCCATTCTCTTCTCATTGTCCTCAAGTTTAAAATCTAGGCAACTATTTTCTATTCAGACAAACCCCTCTAGACAGATGTCATTGTGAAAGACCCTAATGGGAGGTTGTTTCTGGTGAAGGCTCATAATTTCTGTGGCATGAAATCAAGAAGTGGAGAAAACGTCCATTCACCCTCATTTATGGAAGTCACTGATCTCCGATAAAGAAAAGTGAAAACTATTTCTATAGTCAGGTAAAATCTGATAAATAACCCATGCTATTTTGATCAATCTTTGCTGCAGATAATCATGTTGTTAAATTAGGAGAATTCAGGATAGTAGTGAAAATAAGTGATTCTTCTTCCGCCATTGAAAATTCTATTGAGAATAAAAGTCAGGCATTTAACAAGAAAGCCTTTTTCTGTAATTATTTAAGATTAAGTTTCAATACATTAGATTATTAATGGTGACTGTGGAGAGAGTGGATTTTTTTTTCCATGTCATACTTTGAGCTCGGCTGGGATATTATTTTTTTTGACAAGATCATTGTTCTTCTTCCCTCTTAAAATTGTGTTAGAAGTATTACTGCCTTTCCTTTTCTTTTTGTTGCTTATCTGCTGAAACTATTCAGTTCTTCTCTTTTCTCACATGCCACTACTCTTGTTCATTTTGTTTCCATTTTCAGGTTAGCAATGTGTGTGATAGGTAAAAAGGGGGTGTAAAGAGCCTTCCCCACCTAACACTAAGTGTTCCAAGCATCCAAGCAATCGACGTCTCCCTGCCTTGCAGAAACACACCACTGTAGGGAGTGAAATGTACACTGCTTCTGATGTGATATAATTATCTCTTTGGGTTATACGTTGAAAGACACCTAAAAGACCACATAATAATTTAGTTAATTTATGTAGTATAAATACTCACATGCTTACTTTTAAGCACTTACTTTATAGCTGACAGTGTTTGAAGTAAATTTGCATGCACAAACTAATTTATAGCTCTGTAAAATAAGGCATAAAGAGGATTAATATTAGGGCCCTGCTTCCTAGCTTGGGAGAGACTGACCCTTATAATGAGTGAATAAATTATGTACTATTTTTAGAAGGGATGTATGCTGTAGAAAAAAAAATGAGGCAAGGAAAGGGCAATGGGGGAAGGCAAGGGAACTTTGCAATTTCCAAGAGAGTGGTCATAGTACATCTCAGTTACAAGGTGGCATTGTAACAAAGACTTGAGAAGGTGAGGAAACAAGCTTTGAGATATCTCAAAAGAAAAGAAAGAGTGTTCTAAGCAGAAAGAAGGAACTAAAGGATTGGGACAGGAATACATCTGGTGAATTTGAACAATAGCAAGGGGACCAATGTGGCTGGACGAGGTTGATTATAGAGAACAATTATAGGATAATAAGGCTGAGGAAGAGCAGCCCACCTAGAGCAATGGTTCCCAACATTGGCTGTGTGTGAGAGACACTCAGAGTTCTTTGCAGCAACATGGATTGAGTTGGAGGCCGGAATCCTAAGCAAATTAACAGAAACGGAAACCAAATACCACATGTTCTCACTCGTAAGTGGGAACCAAAACATTGAGTTCACATGGACATAAATATGGACACAATAGACAATGGACTACTGGAGGGTGGAGAGTTGGGTGGGTTTCAAAACTACCTATTGGGTACTGTGCTCACTACCTGGGTTATGGGATCTGTACTCCAAACCTCAGCATCGTGCAACATTGCCATGTAACAAATTTGCACATGTATTCACTATATCTAAAATAAAAGTCGAAATAAAAAGTCTTGAGGCAGGGCTAATTAAATCACAATCTCTAGGGTAGAATCCTGGCATTCACAGTTTTTAAATTATGTGCAGCCAAGGTTGAGGACCATTTCAGCCGAGGCCTTATGGGTGATTGTAAGGACACTAGCTTTTAAATGAGACTGGGAGCATTTTGAACAGAAGACTTGCAAGATCTGACTTGCCACAATCACTGTGTTTGCTACATTGAGAAGAGATAGAAGGGGGTTATTGATGCCCATCGTCAATGACCACCTGTAACAAGATTGGGTTTATTGATAGTTGCTAAGCAAGGAAAATAGCCTACTAGGAGAAACTGGGACGTGGCTTAACAAGAGGAACTTGTTCTAGGATTTGGACTTGTGTTGGGTCATTTAGAGAAGGGCTCAAGGAAGCAAGAATTTTCTTTTGATTGGATGTTTTCAAGAAATAGGATAATTCTGTAATTGTATATCTGAACAAATTTTATTTAGGAGGTGAGAGAAATTGAACTAAAGTTATAATTGGTTAAAATACATACTCATGTCAGTCAGGAAAGGGGAATGAATATTTGAGGAGTTTCGAGTTTACACTGTGATCTTTTTTTGTCTGTGTTCGGAAATGAATAGAGTGGCCTTCTTTTTGTGTGGTTTTATTTCTCAGTCTACGGAGTGACCTTGTTTAATGTTGATATGTGCAAATCTTTATGTTCAACGGAAGATCACTACAGCTCAGCTGTTATTGTAAGTTCAGGTACTAGCAACACCAAAGTCTAGACGACATCACCAGCAAACTGCCAACTGTTGGCCAGTGTCAGAAATGGAAGCAGAAAGAGCAGTTGGGGAGTATTCCAAGGACTGAATAAGGAAATGATGGTGACTTGAGCTAGGTAGGGAGAGAGCAGTAGAGATGGTCAGAAGTGGGCAGATTCTGGATCTATTCTGAAGGCAGGTAGAAGTGAAAAGCTTTGATAGAAATGAATAAATAATATAAAGATAATAAAGCAAATCAAAGAAATCAAACATTGATTCTTCAAAAAGATTGGCAAAATTGACAAACCTTTAACGAAATGGACCTAGGGAGAGAGACAAAGGGAGAGAGACAGAGAGAGGGATAGACAAAGAGAGAGAGAGAAGATTCAAATTACTATAATCAGAAATAAAAGTGGGGACATTACTTTCAATTCTACATAAATAAAAAAGATTATAAGATTAGAGTACCATATACAAGTACATGCCACAAAATTGGATAACTTAAGTATAACAAACAGATTCCTAGAAATGTAAAACCTACCAAGATTAAAGCACAAAGAAATAGAAAATCTGAATGGACCTACAACTAGCAAAGAGATTTGATGAGTAATAAAAGATCTGCCAACAAAGTAAAGCCCTGGAACTGTCCCATTAGTGTCAGTGGTGAAGTTTGCCAAGTATGTAAAAAAGAACTAACAACAATCCTCTCAAATTTTTCCAAAAAATTGAAGACAAGGAATATTTTCTAACTTATTCAATGAGGCCAGCATTACCCTGAGACTCAAGCCAGACAAAGAGACTGCAAAAAAAACCTTTATGATCATTTATGCAAAATCCTCAACAAAATATTAGCAAACTTATTTCAGAAGCATATTAAAAAGATTATACAACATGACCAAGTGGGATTTTTTCCCTGGAATGCAGGAATGGTTCAACCTAGGAATATCTGTCTATGTAATGCACCACATTAACAGAACAAAGGAAAGAAAAAAACACGTGGTCACCTCAATTGATGCAGAAAAAAACATTTGATACAATTCAATATTTAATTCAGGATAAAAATACTCAACAAACCAGGAATAAAAGGAAACCACCTCAACATAATAAAAGCCATGTATGAAAAACTCACAGATACATTATACTCATTGGTGAAAGACTAAAAGCTTTTCTTCTAAGATCAGGAATAAGGAAAGGATGTCCATCCATATCCATGTTTGCCACTTCTATTCGTAGTACTAGCAAAAGCAATTAGTTTAAAACATAACAAAAAAGAAAATAATAGGAATAAAGAAAATGAAATAAAAGTCATACAAATTGGAAACAAAGAATTTTTATATGTAAATATCCCTGTAAGTTCTACAAAAAACCCTGTTAGAACTAAAAAATGAATTCAACAAAAAGGAAAGTTAAAATACAAAAATTGGTTGCATTTCTTTACATTAGCTATGAACCATCCAAAAAGGAAATTAAAAAACCAATTCTCTTGCAATAACATAAAAAAGAATAAAAGTCTTTAGGAATTAAGATGGTGAAAGACTTGTACAATAAAAAATAAAAAAACATTTCTGAAATAAATTTTTAAAAATATAGGTAATGAAAAGATATTCCATGTTCATAGATCAGAAGACGTAATATTCTTAAGATGTCAGTATCACTCAAAGTGATCTACAGATTCAATATAATCCCTGTTAAAATACCAGTCACATTTTTTAGCTGAAATAGAAAGTAAGTTCATATTGAATCTCAAAGAACCCCAAATAGACAAAATAATTCTGAAAAAGAGGAACAAAGTTGGAGGACACACACACCCTGATTTCAAAACTTATTACAAAACTACAGTAAACAAAACAGTATGGTACTGCCAAAAAGACCAATGTATAGATCAGTGGAATAGATTACAGAGTCCAGAAATAAATCCTCACATATATGAAAAAGTGATTTTTTTTTTTTGGCAAAGGTACCAACACCATTCAATTGGTAAAATCCAGTATTTTCAATACATGCTGCTGGGAAAACTAGATATCAACTTGCAAAAGTATGAAGTTGGACCCTTACCTAACTTCATATTCAAAAACTAACTCAAAATCAATCCATAAACTAAATATAAGACCTAAAACTATAAAACTCTCAGAAGAAAATATAGGACAGAAACCTTATGATGCTGTGTCTGTCAATGATTTAATGGATGACACCAAAGACACAGGCAACAAAATAAAAAATAGACAAATCGGACTTTATGAGAGCTTTAAAATTTTTTGCATCCTAAAACACTATCAACAGAGTAAAAAGGCAACCCCAAGAAGGGGAGAAACTTCTTGCAAACTATATATCTGATAAGGGATTGATATCCACAATATAGGAGAGAACTTCTAAAACTCAATAATAGACCAACAGCTCAATTCAAAAATAGACAAAATATTTTAATGGACATTTCTCCAAAGAAGACAAAATATTTTAATGGACATTTCTCCAATAAGCATGTGAAAAGATGTCCAACATCACCAACATTAGGGAAATGCAAATCAAAACAATGAGATACCACCTTGCATCCATTAGATTACTACCCAAAAATAATAAAAACCCAAAACAAAACCAAACAAAAAACCAATCCAGAAGTGAACAAGTGTTGGTGAGGATGTGGAAATCAGAACTCTTGTGCACTGTTAAGGAATGTAAAATGGCATAGCTACTGTGGAAGAGGAAAGCAATTCTTCAAAAAAATTTAAAATATAATTACCATATGATTCGGCAATTCCAGTTTTGGGTATATACTCAAAATAATTAAAAGCAAGATCTCAAAGAGATATTTGCACACTCGTGTTCATAGAAACATTATTCACAATAGCTAAAACCTGAAAGTAACCCAATTATTCATTGACTGATGAGTGGATCAGAAAAATGTGGTGAATGCATACAATGGAATGTTATTTAGTCATAACAAGGAAAGAAATTCTGACATGCACTACAAAGTGAATAAAACTTGAGGACATGGCCAGGTGCGGTTACTCACACCTGTAATCCTAGCACTTTGGGAGGCTGAGGTAGGTGGATCACCTGAGGTCAGGAGTTTGAGACCAACATGGCCAACATGGTGAAATCCCATCTCTACTAAAAATACAAAAATTAGCTGGGAGTGGTGGTGTGCATCTGTAATCCCAGTTACTCAGGAGGCTGAGGCAGGAGAATTGCTTGAACCTGGGAAGAGGAGGTTGTAGTGACCTGAAATCGCTCGTGCCACTGCACTCCAGCCTGGGCAATAGAGCAAAACTCTGTCCAAAGAGATAAGTAAATAAATGAAAATAAATAAAATAAAAAAAAAAACTTGAGGACATACTGCTCAGTGAAATAAGCCAGTCACAAAAAGAAGTAATGATATGATTAGACTTATCTGAGGTATAGTGAATAGCCTAAATCTTAGAGACAGAAAGTAGAATGGTAGATTCCTGGGCCTGAGGGAAGAAAGGAGTGGATAATTCTTGTGTAATAGGTACAGATGTCAGTTTTGTGAGATGAAAAGAGTTTTGGACATGGATGTTGGTGATGGTTGTGCAACAATATGAAAGCACTTAATACTCCTAAGTTGTGCACTTAAAATGGTTTAGATAATAATACATTTTATGTTATGTGTATTTTATCACAATAAAGAAAAAGTAGGGGAAAAAGCAAATAAGAAGAGGGCTTGATATACCACTGCTGGTTTAAAGACGTAAGGAGCCACATGAAAAGATATGACAGGTGGGCTTAAGGAGATGAAAGAAATCCTCAGCAGACAGGCAGCAATAAAACAAGGATCTCAGTCTTGTAGCCACAAGAAACTGAATTCTGCCAACCATCTAAATGAGAATAAGCCAGGAAGTAGATTTCCCCCCCCCCAGCCTCCAGATAGAGCCATCGTACCTTGTACTTTTATTACTACCTTTTGAGACCCTAAGCAGACAGCCATGCCATGCCATCCTAGACCTCCGACCTACAGAAACTAAGAGATAATAAATGAGTGTTGCAAGTCTCTAGGTTTGTGGTTGTTTGTTACATAGCAATAGAAAACTAATAGAAACTAAAATAAAACAAATGCCCTGGGTATCAATAGAAAACAAATGCACTGGCAGTTACTTTCTTTCAACACTCTAAAGATAACATTCCTTTTCCTTCTGGTTTCCATTGCATCTATTAAAGAGGTCTAATAATTATTCTTTGAAGGTGATTTATGCTTTTTTTCCCAGCTGCTTTCAACATTTTTCTCTCTCGCACAGATTTTTGGCAGTTTGGCTAGGGTGTGCCTATGTGGGTTTTCTTTGTATTTGTTCTTTTGTGCTCACAGGGATCCTTGAAATATGGCTTTATATTCTTTTCAGTTTTGAAATTTATTAGACAGATTTTTCAAATATTTCTTCAGTTCCTGGAAATACTGTATGCCCCACAATGAGTTCTGAAAGGAGGCCAACATTATTTCAACAAACGATCAACAATATAATTGTTAAGAGGGAATGGGAAGTAGTGATAAAACAACTTACAACATCAGGCATACATAGTCATGAAATAAGATGGAACTATCAAGCCAGGCTCAGTGGCTCACACCTGTATTCTCAGCACTTTGAGAGGCTGAGGCAGGAGGATCGCTTAAGCCCAGGAGTTCCAGACCAGTCTGGGCAACATGGCAAAACCTCATCTCTACAAAAAATACAAAAATTAGCTGGGCATGGTGGCACATGCCTGTAGTCCCAGCTACTCAGAGGCTGAGATGAAAGGATCTCTTGAGCCCGGGAGGTTGAGGCTGCAGTGAGCCGTGATCATGCCACTGCATCCAGCCTGGGCAACACAGCGAGACCCCATCTCAAAAAAACAAAGAAAAGAAAAATGGAATTATTAAATTGTGCTACAAGACATGGGAATATTAATGCAATTGCACTTGATTTGGGTTGTAAAAATGGGTAGCGTTAATATAAATAATTCCTTATATCCTGGAGAGCAGGTTATCTTGGGTAATAAGAGATCCCTGTGAATTTTAAGCAAGCAACTTGAGTTTTAGCTTAAAATATTCATATTTTGGCTCTTTAGGTAATTGAGCTTTTGTCAAGAAGTATGAAACATTTGAGATCATTAGCCTAGTCTGGGGAAAAAAATATATATATACACACACATATATATAATGCAAAGACAATGTAAATAAACATTTAACATGACAGAAAAAAATCACGTTATTTTAAAAATACATCACTGATTTCTGCGTACCCCCAGAGAAAAAATAGTAGGGTCTTTTACGAATCATACATTTTGTTCATCTATATTACTATAGTATACTGTTAATGTGATTATCTAAAAAAAATTATACTATTTGTCTAATAACAACCCACCTCCTATCACCATAGCACTAACAATCTTCTTATAAATGTAAGCATAGTAGTGGGTACTGTTATTAACATGAGCTGACTAACACAATTTCACATTTCAAACGCAATTGTGGGTGCTACTCCATATTATATTAGTAATTATTGTTCTCTAAAGGTTCTTAAAAGCAAATAAACAAATGCAAGGCAAAACATATGAAATGCAAGGCAAAACATACGAAATGCAAGGCAAATGCATTAAAAACTTTTGAGTGTTAATATATAGATTTTATTTTATCTTTTTAATTTCTTTTGCTTAACCAAATAGATTATGTAGTTTTGATTAACTGGCCATGAAATAGCTCTGCCTACATAGAATTTCCCATGAATAATTGGTTGTGGAGACTTTTGTGTGTGACCCAAATCCTCCCTCAAAACTGAAGTTTGCCCAGCTATTGGGAGTGTTGGCAAATCATGCCTCTCAGCTGATTCTCTCTAGAATTTATTCTCAGGAGATCTAATTAATAACTTGTCAAGCTGATGTCCATCCTTGGGGACAACTCGTATCTGAAGAATGGCCAGTGAAAGGTATTAAAACTCCATACTCCTGCCTCAATTTAGGGCAACTCTGAAGGGTCACCCCAGCTTCTCAGCTCCCCCTTGAGATTAGCTGAGGTATTTGTTGTGACTGCCTCACATCTCAACTCCCTTTATCCAATTCAGCTTTTTCGCCACAGTTGTTGGTTCCTAGGATTTTACCCAGTTAAATGTTCTCTACACAAATCTCTATCTCAAATCTGCTTTACAGGGAATGTGGCCTCAGACAGGTTTTCATTAGGTTCTGGACATAACTCTCATTAGTCATTGATATGATTCGGCTGTGTCTCCGCCCGAATCTCACCTTGATTGTAATTATCCCCACATGTCAAGGATGGAGTCAGGTGGAGATAATTGAATCATAGGGGCGGTTTCCCCCTACTGTTCTCGTGGTAGCGAATAAGTCTCACGAGATCTGATGGTTTTAAAATGGGAGTTTCCCTACACAAGCTTTCTTCTCTGCTACCATTTAAGATGTGCCTTTGCTTCTTTTTTGCCTTCTGCCGTGACTGTGAGGCCTCCCCAGCCATGTGGAATTGTGAGTTCATTAAACCTCTTTCCTTTATAAATTACCCGGTCTTGGGTATGACTTTATTAGCAGCATGAGAACAAACTAGTACAGTCTGTTCTATAAGCCCAAGTCGGATCACAGAGTCCCGCTTTCTGTTTTTTATTTTTTTCTAGCCCATATTTCTACTAAAACTTGACTCATATAGACTTAAAACAAAATAATTAAGCATGGCTAATATTTATTTAATATTTTATACGTGTCAGGTACTGTATTTTGTAACTTATCTTTTAATAATCTTTCCAAATCTCTAAAAGGAGAATTCTGCTCTTTTATAGAGAAAATAAGGATGGCTCTGAAAATGTTAGTATTAGGGGAAGTCGGGTGAGTGACATAGGGGGCACTTTGTGTTATTTGTGCATTTTACTATCAGTCTAAAATCAGGTCAAAATAAAAATTAAAAAAAATGAGTAGTAGAAGCAGGTTGTTAAGATTTTCAGTGTGACTCTAGAATTTTTTTGTTTGTTGTTTGTTTTGGAGTGTAGTGGTAAGATCTCTGCTCACTGCAACCTCCACTTCCCAGGCTCAAGCAATTCTCCTGCCTCAGTCTCCCAAGTAGCTGGGATTATAGGTGCCCGCCACCACACCCAGCTAATTTTTGTATTATTATTATTTTTTTAGTAGAGATGGGGTTTCAGCATGTTGGTCAGGCCAGTCTCCAACTCCTGACTTCAAGTCATCCGCCCGCCTCAGCCTCCCGAAGTGCTGGGATTATAGGCATGAGCCACCACTCCTGGCCCAAAGTTCATATTTTAACTACTAACCTAAATTATTTTAAAAACAAAAGTCTCCTTGGACTCAAACCAGGTCAGAGTGACATGATCATGTGCCTGTTTTGTGCAGGGTGAAGTGAGATTATTATCTAGGAAATAGCTGAAATGTCCTGAGGGTGACAAAGAGGAGCTGTGTTTTCAGCCAAATATCAGAACCAGGGCCACTGCCTGCCGCCGAACCCCAGCGGGCACCCCTACTTTGTGTTTATCTGTGGTGGCTACGCTTGCCCACCTGGGTGGGAACCCCGAGAATGACTCCAGACTTTTCCAGGGACTGCATGCCAGGGTATTTTTACAATTTATGTGTAGACTTTTTTCGAATGGAAAAGTTATTTTATGAAGACGAAACAAGCAATTGGGGTACTTACCTTATGGCATTTTTTACATTGAGAGTGTTAAAAATACCCCTCCCCTAACCAAAACCCTGACAAATAGAGCCAGGGAAGGCCATGCAAAAAAGGATTCTTGGGCTTGTATGCCTGATAACAAAAACTTATCACAGAAGACTGCAAAAAACACAATCTTGCACAAAGCCCATTGCAACTTTGCACACAACAATGCTTCTGAAGGATATTTGCCCAACAACTGCCTGTCCAACCTGGGCCTGGCATCACCTTTGTTATTGATCTTTGTAGCCAAGGATAATCATTTCCAAATGATCATATAATCTTCCTCATTTTTTCTTTTGTCTTCCTTTACCTCCGTGAGTATGCATATAGTTTACTCTGGCTTGCCTATTTCTATTGCAAGGCTCTGTTTCCAAACGAATATCTTTTTCTTGTGGAGAGCCTCTCTCTGTTTGTTATTTAGGTTGATAAGAGAAATGTGAACATTTGAGAGCTCAGGTAAAAGGCCTTAGTCTACAGTGAAACTTTTTTGCACCCTTAGATGCTTACTTCCACTACAACTTGCAGGTGGGCCTTGAAGAGTTCTTGGAATAAGTTTGAGCTTTGATCTCCTCGGATTCATTTAGCATAGATTCTCAAAATGTGGTCCCTGGACCCACAGCATCAGCATCACCTGGATATTGTTAGAAATGCAAATCATCGGGCCTCATTCCAGACCCTCAGCTGGAAACTCTAGGGGCATGGCCAGACCCTCTGTAGCTGAAGAAGCCATCCAGGTGGTTTTGTTGCAGCTAAAGTTCTGGAACAACTAATGTAGCCCCATTTGGAAAACTTGGCTGTACAGGCCTCCCTCGCTGGTAAGCTGCTAGCATTTTTTGTTTGTTTGTTTGTTTGTTTTGATACAGGGTCTTGCTCTGTTGACCAGACCGTGACCTCCTGGGTTCAAGCGAGGACTCAGCCTCCTGAGTAGCTGGGACTACAGGTATGTGCCACCACCATGCCCAACTACTTTTTGTATTTTTTTTTTTTTTTTTTGTAGGGATGGGGTTTTAGCCCAGGCTAGTCTCAAACTCCTGGACTCAAGCAATCTGCCCACTTTGGCCTCACGAAGTGCTGGGGTTATAGGCATGAGCCACTGTGCCCGGCCCTGCCAGCTTTGTATAAGCTGAGGAGTTTTTAAAAATACCTAGACTCAGGGCAAACCCCAGACACTTAAGTCAGATTCTCTGGGAGGTGAAGCCCAGGCACTGGTATTTTTAAAGTCTCTACAGATGGTTCTAATGTGCTGCTAAGTTAGAGAACCGCTGATCTAGACCAGGCCTTTTCAAACTTAATGTGCACGTGAATTACCTGGACCTTGTTAAAATGCAGATTCAGTCTGCATAGGCCTGGGGTGGAGCCTGAGCTTCTGCATTTTTAACAAGTCTCTAGAGGATGCTGCTGCATCTGGGCTGCTAACTACACTTGGAGATAGGAGGTTCTGGAGAGCAGAGGAAAGAGCATGAACCATAACCTGGGGGCTGGTAGTCCTGACTTCCGAGCCAAGGTTTGCCTTTATGTGGCTGGCAACTTGCTTGGACTCCTACCTCAATTCTTTGGGCCCAAGGTTTGTCCTGCCTCAGAAGGATGTCAAGAAAATTGAGTGAGTAATGCAGAATTGTTTCTTAAAGTGTGTGCAGATGCTCCATGAATTTAGAGAGTATGTGGATGCACATTACTAAATTTTAATAGTTGTGAACATGTTGTTATGAGTACTTAGAACAAGTAATAATGGCTTTTGATGTATAGTAGTAAGAAAGCTTCCTTTTAAAAGGCATGCATTTAAGTTTCAAAAGTGGGGCTATTTAAAAATATATGAAATAAATAATAGTAGAGGTAATTGACAGCAAAATTATGAAGGCAGGATGAGAATGACTCAAGTTTGGGAAATGCTGAGAAAGCAGATGCCCAAGGGCTATGAAAACTTAAAAAAATAGGTAGCACTTGATTTTGATTGGCTGAATGAGATGATGTGTTTGATCATTTATGGGGTTGGCATTTGGCAACATGCACTGGGTGGCTGGGATCACTGTTTATTAAAAAATATTTGAGTCTCTACTTTGCACTAGATACTCTTTTAGTCTCTTGGAAAAGGGATTGGGGGGCAGGCAGGATAAAAACAAATCAGTTGTGCCCACAAGAAAATTGCAGGAAGATAAAAGTCATGAAATAAACTCTATGCTTCTAATTTAATATTTTTTATAGATTATGAGAAAAAAGTTTTGCTCACTATCAGCTAGGAAAGCTGTCTTAGCACAACCATTCATTCTTGCACAAATCAAAATCTAGACGAGCCAGATTTAATTTAATATTTTTTCACAGATTATGAGAAAAAAGTTCTAATTTAATTTTTTTATAGATTATGAGAAAAAAGTTTCGCTCTCTATCAGCTAGGAAAGCTGTCTTAGCACAACCATTCATTCTTGCACAAATCAAAATCAAGATGAGCCAGAAGGCTCCATTCTGACAGCTTCTAATGGAGAAGCTACATTTACTGGACATGGGGAAAGTTGCTGGGCTCTAAGGACTGTGCTCATTTCTTGAACTAGATAAATTGTCTTGGTGTAGCATAATACCAAAACTTCTTGTCGCAGCCCGTAAGGACAGAACTCAATCAGCCTCAAAAGGAAGTCAGTGACTCCGACTCAACACAGGAATGTTCTGTGATTCCTAAAGAAGGATGTAGGAGTGTGGCACAATTCAACCACAGTCTGTGGCCCTGTGCCTCTGCCTTGACATGAGTGGGATTTCCCAGCTGGTCATTTTCTTCTTATCTAAGACATTGGGAACAAATTACTTGACCTCCTCTGGGCTTCAGTACTCCCACTCATCAAATTAGAGGACTGGGCAGTCGCTAGGCTCTCTTTAGGCATCATAGTTTAGTTTCTGTGATTTTAAATTTGAGAAGGGGTGTCTAAGGGAGAATACGTAGGGGAGGGGGAAAGGCTTATTAAAAGTGTAGTTAGACACTGAATTTTTAAGAATTGCATTTTGTAATAATACCTTTACCTAATCAGGACTGACAATCTTACCTGATGACAGCACCTGGAGGAATGGCTGCATTCAAAAATAAAAATGAAATAAAACAAGACCTTATTTGAACTTAGCAATAATGCCGATTCCTCTTTTTGATTTGAGGAGGTTATAGCTGTTGTAAATGCTGGAATTGGGTCTGCCCAGGCAAAACGGAGTCAAGAGTCCATGTCTGATGAATTTTAACAATGTAGACAATAGAAAGGGTTGCTTAAACTGCCCCTCTTTTACCAAAACACATTTAAAAATGAAAGAACAACACTTCCATTTTTTAAAAACATTTTTTGAGATGAAGTCTTCCTTTGTCACCCAGAGTGGAGTGCAGTGGTGCGATCTTGGCTCACTGCAAACTTTGCCTCCCGGGTTCAAGTGATTCTCCTGCCTCATCCCCCGAGTAGCTGGGACTACAGACGCCCACCACCATTCCTAGCTAATTTTTGTATTTTTAGTAGAGACAGGGTTTCACCATGTTGGCCAGGCTGGTCTCGAACTCCTGACCCCAGGTGATCCGCCGACCTCGGCCTCTGAAAGTGCTGGGATTACAGGCGTGAGCCAACAGGCGTGGCCAAAAAATTTCCATTTTTAATTGCAGGGTCTGGGGAATTAAAATGCATCCGTAATTTCTTGCATCTCTCCGCTCGGGCTTGCATGAATGCAGAGGGATGGGGAGGACTTCTTGAGGCAAGCATCCCCCTCTTGTCGCCTGCCATCTGGAGAGAGAGGGCTGTGATTTATCTCACTTTAATCAGGAAGGACCTGATGGGTGGATGGAGAGGTCTGATGGCTTTGTTGCTCCATGTGGGAAAGAAACGGACGGAGTGAATTTGTGTATGATCCCTAAGGAGAAAGCGTCTTTGTGCTCTATTTCTTTTTGACCTGGAGCCCCTGAAAGCAAGCTAGTTACAAGTTGGAATAGGCCGTTTCTAAAGTGTGATTTTGTTTGTGTATGAGCCTTGATTACAAAGGGGAAAAAAAACCCGCTTAATTTACATACACCACATGTAGTGCAGGATCCCCTGGGCTGTCTTTTCAGGTATCAGGAAACTTTGATGAAAGTCGCTTGTCTCATCTAGCAGTCATTTCATATTGTTTAGCAGAGCCTGGTATTAACATTTCCTTCCAACTGTTTACTGGAATCTGTGTGTTCCCTTCAAGTGATGCATACTAGGTGCACAGGCTTCCTGCCACTGTCATCCTAATCTTTCCGTGCAGATAGGAGCAGAGGGGAGAGCGCTGAGCCAGGCCCCAGCTTGCTTTTCTTTCCTGACACAGCCCGGCTCCGCTGCACTTCTCAGCTCTTGCTGTAGGTGGTGCTGTTTGACCATTTTCTTCATGTGACCCTCCACTCGGTAATATAAATTCATTCGGAGGATGACCTGATATCAAAAAAAATTCCTTTTGGTTAGTAGAATCAACTTGTTTCTTCACACGATACTCTTCCCACTGAGACACATGGAGACAATTCTGACTCCAGGTTTGCAACCTTGAGATTTCTCTCAGATGCAATAAAAAAAACAAAAAAGCATTTTGAGTGGCACAGTGATGCCTAGTGCATGATCATGTTTGTCTGCTCAAACATTAAAGGGAAACTGGTGGGTTTGAGGATGCCCAGCAGCACGACAGCTGCCAATGTAAATGAGCCGTATAGAGAGAGACGGGGCGGGAGGGGACTACAAACTTCAGAATATGAGCTGATCGTTTATAAGTTAAAAAAAAAAAAAAAGTCAAAAGGGAGCCCAGGATGGTGCAGGAAAAAGGAGAAAGGAAGATTTTCCTTGCAGCTAATCAGGAGAGTTCATAAGGGCTGATTACATGTGTGGAAGCCTTAAGTTCTTTTTTAAAAAAATGTGAAAGTTTGCATGTATGTATGTATAGCTTCGTGTATTACCATTATTATTGCAATCAGCAAATGGATTTACTTCCTTTATCTCATGGGCTCCTTCCCACTCACTTCTGGCAGCCCTTTTTCCTTTTTCCTTCATCCCAGAACACCAAAGAACAGATGCGCTTCCTAACCCTGGCTCCAGGGGACTTTATACAATGTAAACAGTGCACCTCTAACGTGGTTCACCGCTTAGAGAACGTGTGTCCCATTTTAAAACTGTGACTCCTTTATATTTTGCAGTGCTTATTTCAATAAGAGACATTGGACTTGTGACTTATTTTTCATGGAGGAGTGAGCTTAATGGTTGAAAGTAATCGATAAACTTGTTTTTCGTCTGATGCCATCAGCCAAGATCCTATGGCAATAGTAAGAGGATGATACTGGGCTGGCACCCCCTCCATAAAATATTTGTACCATTTTTTTCCCCCCAGAATGCACATGCAATAGCTTTGGTTTGGTAAGAGAGAGATGGTGTACTTGGTTTCCTTCTGTCACACTTTTGGTGAAATGAATTAGACTTTTAAATCAGGAAATTCAGCGAGATGAGTTAGATTTTTACACAAGAGCAGTGGAGGACTTCCAGCTGGTTGGGGGAATGATACGGAAATATCTTGCTAAATCAGGGTCTGGTGGAATGCTGCTCCCCTGGCAGGCTCCTCTTCACAGGGAGCAATCTGTGGGTTGCTTATAGAACAGAGCGAGCAGGAGGCATAGCATGGTCTTGCTCATGGGAAGACCCGGTGTTCAGATGTTTGTCATTAGGAACTGGGTGTGGGCTTTTTCAAGCTAAACTGAAGCAGCAGTTCTATTAGGAAGAGCCTCCCAGATCAGCATCTTCTGTTTCTGGATACTCTCCCTTTGAAAAGCCAGATTTCAGCAAAAAGCTTTGCTAATGGTGAAATTGCACAACTGAAACCCTATGGGAGCAATGGGAAAGATGGAGAAAGAGGTGGTTATATCATGTACTTCAACAGTTTGTTTAGAGGCTGTTGACGTTAGAATAACAAGCCAAGACAAACAAAAATACTCATTTTGGATGAAAATATTGTCCTTTCATGTTATTATAGATAGCTGAGTCCTAAGACTTCTACAGAAACACATTTTCCTAATGAGTGGCTGATTTTTCTGGTTGTGCAAGTAATATCCAAATTATTGTACAAATTTTTGGCTCAGGAGCAAACATTGTATTGCATATTGAGCTAATCACTTGCCCTTTCTAAGGTAAGCCCTTACCTCTGCTTTCCCTTCATCTTGTCATTTCTGTTTGTTGGGTACAGGTTTCCTGCTGGTTCTTTCTGTTGGCTCTGATGTAACATGAATGAAGTTCTTAACATCCTTTCAGTCATAAACACAACTTAGCTCATTGTTTCTGAGTTCATATAGAGGTTTTCTTGCCCCTGAAACTTTCGTGTCAGACAGCTGGATGTTGCTGTGTTCAAGGCTCTATATGTTGATTTTGTATCCTACAACTTTACTGATTTCACCTATCAGTTCAGTTCTAACAGTTTTCAAATTTTATTTATTTGTTTTTGTTTTTAAATATTGTATGTTTCATTTTAGAGTCAGGAGGGTAGATGTACAGGTTTCTTAAACAGGTATATTGCATGGTGCTGAGGTTTGGGCTTCTAATGATCCCACCACCCAAGCAGTGAGCATAGTAATCGATAGGTAGTTTTTCAACCCTTGCTCCCACCATCCTTCCCTCCCACCTTTGGAGTCCCCCAGTGTCTATTGTTCCCTTCTTTGTGTTGAGTTCTAACCTTTTTTTAGTGAAGTTTGTAGGGTTTTCTATATATAACAAGATCATGCTGTCAGTAGAGACAGTTTCACTTCTTCCTTTCCTATTAGGATGCCTTTTATTTCTTTCTTTTGCCTAATTACCCTGAGAAGTGGTGTCCGTGGGCATCCTTGTCTTGTTCCTGATGGTAGAAGAAAAGTTTCAACTTTTCACCACTGATTATGGTGTTAGCTATGGGTTTGTCATATATGGCCTTTATTTTGTTGGGATACAGTCCCTCAATACGTGATCTGTTGGGTGTTTTTTTTTTTTTTTTTTTTTTTAACCATGAAAGGGTTTCGAATTTTGTCAAAAGCTTTTTCTATATCTATTGAGATGGCCAAATAGTTTCTATCCTTTATTTTTCTAATATGGTATATTATATGTATTGATTTGCTTATGTTGAACCATGACATGATCATGGTGAATGATTCTTTCAATGTGCTATTGAATTTGGTTTGCTAGGATTTTGTTGAGGATTTTTGCATCTATGTAGATCAAGGATATTGGCCTGTCATTTTCCTTTCTTGTAGTGTTCTTGTCTGGCTTTGGAATCAGGGTAATGCTGGCCCTGTAAGATGAGTTTGGAAGTATTCCCTCCACTTCAGCTTTTTGGAAGAGTTTGAGGACGACTGGTATTAGTTCTTCTTAAAATATGTGGTAGAATTAATCTGGGAAGCCATCTGGTTTTGGGTTTTTCATTGATAGGAGACATTTTCTTACTGATTCAACCTCCTTGCTTGCTATTAGTCTGTTCAGATTTTTAAATTTCTTCATGAGTCAATCTTGGTAGGTTTTATGTGTCTGGGAATTTATCCATTTCTTCTAGATGATCCAATTAGTTAGTGTGTAATTATACCTAGCAGTTTCTTAGGATCCTTTGTATTTCTGTGATATTGGCTATGATGTTTCATCTTTCATTTCTGATTTTATGCTATATTGAAAACATGAGGCATAGCAGGTAGGGGGCACTGGTCAGGACTTGGGGTATAAACTGGCAGATGTTAAGGTGGGTGATTCTGGTTAACTCAGAAACTCCGAAGTCCCATGTGGAAGAATTAACTGCCTGTACTCACCTAGTAATGTATATCCTTGGTCAAAAAAGATCCAGCTGAGAATGTTGGATGAAGGGACCAAATCAATATTCATCATTATATTGAAAACAAGTCAGATTGGCTGTGGTCTTTTGACAGCAGGTCAGTGGCTAAGTCTATTTGAACAAAGTTAGGGCAGGTTCAAGGGAGAATCCTGAGATCGGTATTCTTTGTTCCATACAACCTTGCCTTTCAGTTTCTTCTCCCCAATGCCTCCAGGATGTCCCTGCACAGCCCGTAGGGCCCCCTCCTTCAGTACCTTGCCTTACGAAGGGGAGAAAATGAGTTTTCCAATGTTAGCATATATTTAGCCTTCCAAAATTTCTATTTCTATTTTAGGGGAGCTCTAGGAAAACAGCAGATTACTCTAAATTCCCAGGTAAAAGTCTGAAATGGTGGAATTTCATATGACCGGGAGACATATTTTGGGGCAAGTGGGCTTTTCACAATCACTTGGACATGAAGGCATCTGCTTCTTCTATGCCTAAAGTATTCCTTCAATTTAGTAGTTTAATTCCTCTTCCTCTTTTTCAAATTTCAAGACAATACATGTAGTGACTAAACAATTTGGATCCAAGTTTCACTATTTAACTGCCAGTGTGACCTTGGGCGAGTCACTTAATCTTTTCAAGGCTCAATTTCATCATGTAAAGTGGAAGTACAAACAATCCCTGACTTAGAATATTTTGACTTATGATTTTTCAACTTTAAGATAGTTTGAAAGCAATACACATTCAGCAGAAGCTGTACTTTGAGTACTCATACAACCATTCTGTTTTCCACTTTCAGTACAGTATTCATTATATTACATGAGATATTCGAAGCCCACTTTATTATAAAATGGGCTTTCTGTTAGATGATTTTGCCTAACTGTAGGTTAATGTGAGTGTTTAAGGTAGGCCGAGCTAAGCTATGATGTTTAGTAGGTTAAGTGTATTAAATGCATTTTCAGCTTACAATATTTTCCTAAGTTTATTGGAATATAACCCCATTGTAAATTGAGGGGTATTTGTAATAATGATATCTCTTCAAGGAGACTTTGTGAGCCTCTCATAGGAAAATGCATACACAGATGCATATAAATATATAATCTTTCTTTTCCATACATATGATATTCTTTAAGGATATTCAAAAATCTGGAAACAGTTGCCTCCAGGGAGATAAATGGTAGTGGGTTGGGAAACTTTTAACTGTATACGCTTTTGTACCTTTTGCATTTTGAATCAGATGAATGTATAATCTACATAAAATATTAAGATTAAAACATCACCGAATAACTTATCAGGAGTTTGGTGAACATAAGGGAAGGCCACCTATGGTGGCTGTATTTTATTCAGTGTTGGTCACTGTTGGGCACTTCATAGAGCTTATTTCATTTCATCCTCACAAGTGCCGTAGGAGGAAGGGGCCCCAGAGGGATTCATGGTTAGAATAGCAGAGTAGGAGCATTTGGCAGCTATATTCTGTGTAGGTGATAACTTAAAAGATATTTTTGTTATAAAATGTTTCAAACATACAAAAAATATAGAGAATCAGTTTTCTATAGTTATTAAATATTCTTAATGGGTAGTCACAGAAATTATCATCCAAAGTGGGATATTCTTGAGAGAAAAAGGAGGTTCTATTTATAATTATGGTGGGATAACAAACTTAAGATGAACAGCTCTGGACAAACTGGGTTGTATGGTCCCTGGAAAACAAGGATTACTGTAAATGTGAGTCCCGCCTTGTGCTTCTCTCTGTCCCACCAAGAAAATATGATCTTGATACAGATGTTCATTGTGTCAAGGCAACCATGGAAACCATGATCTAGATACACTGTTCAAGTTTTATGCTGATCCTACCTATATATGTCTCAGGAACTTTCCAGAGTTTCCTTTGAGTGCTTCTAAATTTTGCATGAATGGTATGTTGTCCCTTGTCTCTTTTTAAAACCAGTAAGCCATTTTCCTTTCTTTTCCTGGAAAATTAAAGGAACAAAGACCAGGAAATAACAATGTATTAGCTAAGGTTCTGTTGATTGAAAGCAACAGAACCTAATTCTGGCTAGCTTAAACCATGCTAGGATTTAATGAAGAATACTGCAGAATCTTAGATATCTTATGACTGGGAAAGAGGAGGTTCAGGCAGTTCCTGGGATGTCAGCAACAGGTAGCTGTCAATTAACTGCCCCCACACCACCCACTGCTGCCGTGATCAATATAGCACACCACGATGGCTCCCAGCCTCTGTACATCTGGGTTCCGGTGTTCAAACTCTAGAGACAGCAAGAGAAATCCCATTGAGTCAGGGATCCTTCCCTGGGTCACACTCCCTGCCTACGGTCAGAAATGCAGGATTATGTAGTAAAGACACAGCTAAAGAGGACCCACTTCACTGTATTGGGACCATTTGCAGGGGAGGCAAAATTGTGAGCTACGCACTTAAAGAGGTGATAACCATAAGTTTGCAGGAAAAAAAAAATTGGAGAAGAGAAGGATAACACTATGCTACAGTTTCTTCTGAAAATGGATGAAGGGAATAGCATTTCCATTTGGAAATTCTCTCCTGGCATTTCAATATTTATGGATTCTGAATTCTGAGAAAAATCAGTTGAGAAATTAGGAAAATGGGAAGGAACATTCTAATTTTCCTGTGAAAATTACAGCTTAATAGTCAGTATAGAGAACTTACTGGCTTGAAGAAATGCACTGACTTCAAGTCAAGCAAGATGAGGAAGCACTGACATGTGGAGATGAAAGTTAAGGTGAACAGGACAGGAGCAGTAAAGGAGCCTCAGTCAGACTTTCTTGTATCTGTTGCTGTGTTACAAGTGTGTGTTCATGGCCTTGTCCACTGCTAACAGTGAACCATTTCTGCAAATATTAATGTGTTCATAGGCATAGTATATGTTTTACAAATCCTATGAGAGGTTTTCTGAGAAATGCCAAGTTTTAGAAACAAAATATGCCCTTAAATCGGCAATTTTGACAGTTGCTTCTTTCTAGTGCTATTCATCTTGCCAGGAGATCAGAATGTTATGTTATTTAAATGGTATTGGAGGGGATGATTGATGCCTTGTTTAACAATGTCATGTAAACAATGATTAAAGCATTAAGTATTTGTGGTGTTACCTTTCAATCCTTAAAGGACTTTTCTTTAGCATTTATTTTGTGATAATATTCATTTCTTTTTAATGTTTTCTCTATTAATGCTATTGGATTTTATAATCTTGTTACAATATGTTGGCTCATAATAATAATAAATCATTTGTTATCATATCTTTTTAAAACAGAAGACTACTAAAACTTTTCATATAATCCTGTTACAGAAAAAAACGACTATTTGCTTGTTATTATAGTCACTTATTTTTCAAAAACTTGTAAGTGAAGTGTTATGAAAATCATATGAATTTGGGAATTCCCAAGCATTCTCAGAAATTCTATTTCCTTGTTCCCAAATCCCAATGATTAATATCTGCCAGGAGTCGGAAAACAGTGAAAGGAAGTAACATCCTATGTTGGATACCTGGTAGGTTTAGTGAAGAAACGTTATCGCTGAGCTCTGTGTTATGCTCACGAATGATGCCATTGAGGAAGTCACGCTTGTTGAAAGGAACGCAGATACACAAAGAGTTTTGCTGCTGTCTGTTGGATAAGAACCCCCTGGTCGATTTCAGCTCCTACTGCAAGTTACAAAAATCAATCCACTGATAAATGAAAAGTGCCCAATGTGCTGGGAAATAACTTATTTTTTGGCTTCAGAGGAAATTTTATAAACAGTGCCAAGTGAAACGTAACAACAAACTACGAAGATGTTCATGAATTTCCCTCTGAAGCTGACAGCCGTATTTTAGCAGATGGAACTCCTACTATTAGCCCAACTCTTGGGTTGAAACAGTGTGTCCAGGAAACCCTATGTTAAAATGCAATGTGTTGGGGATATTGTTCCTCTATTTGCTTGAGTTAATTTTCAAATTAGTGTACTCTTGCTTAGCTGTGCTCTGAGGGAATGAACAAAAGATTGGTAAACTCTGATGGAGAACACTGGTCAGGCAGGGCACATAGAATCCCTGGGGATGGTGGTTCCTGACAAATGGGGGAGGAGGACCTGAGCCAGGCTTGGGCTGGGCTGGAGGAACATGAAGATGGGATCTACTCACAACCCCCAAAACTGAGGGGTCCTGGTAACACAGTATTTCACCCTCAGCCATGCAAATTCATTATTTTTATGGATAAAATAGCTTTAAAAAACTAATTTACATTGAAATGTTAAAATATTTATATAGAGATTAGAAATATTTATATAGAGATTATTGGGAATCCCCTCCTAAAGCCCAAACATAAAAACTACCAAAAAAAAAAAAATTCCGTGTAGGCTAAGATTGCAAATGACTGATGGAATGTAATTTAAATTAAACATGGAAAATATATTTCCTCTTTAATAAAGATCTAAATTCTATTCTTTTTAGGAGCCTTCAGAAATGAAATTCAACTATTAAAAAAAGTATAGAGAAGCCTTTAGAAAAGAAACTTTTCTTTTGCTGTATTATATATTAAAGAACTTTGATGAGAATAGTTCTAAAGTGTTTAATACTCGATTCCACTGATGTTTCTAGGTATTGTGGGGAACATCTAGAAATTAAATCTTCATCTTTGGCAGCTCAGAGGCCTATTATTTTTAGGTAAAACAATTAAAATCTGCTTTTAATAAATCACAAATTTTGCAAGTTAGCCATTAATAGTAAGTGCTTTTCAAAGTTGGGCCCAATACATGAAAAAGCCAGAAAAACATACCTGCATTAGTTTTGCCCATCACCTTCTTATGCTGGCCTCAGGAGATTTATTAACAGCATTCAATATTTTAGGTAGGCTGGATGTGGTGGCTCATGCATGTAATCCCAGCACTTTGGGAGGCTGAGGTGGGAGGATGGCTTGAGACCAGGAGTTCAAGACCAGCCTGGACAACCTAGTGAGCCCCTCGATCTCTCTGAAAAGAAAAAAAAATTAGGTATCCTGTGGCTACCTCCAAAAACAAACTCCAGAGGAACTGAATTTTTTTTTTATTTCATGTGTTGGGATAATGGCTTCTTTTGCAGTTACTTACGAAGAATTTAAGGGTCAGTAAAAATATTTTTTCATCCTTAATAACATGAATTCTCTAATTTGTGTGTGATATAATGCTAGATATTGTGCCAAAAGTGTTACATAGACATAATCCATGCCCATTTTCAAAGATAATACTAATATAGAGAATAAGAATCATTATTATTGTAGTAATTATTTTAGTAATAGTAGTAATAATCAAAACAATTACATCAAACACTTATTAAACCCTTATTATGTGATAGATACTGTGTAAGCAATTTCCACATCTTAGCTCCTTAAATGTGATCACTAACCCCATGAGGTAGGTAGCATTATGTCCATTTTATAGATGCAGAAACTGAGCTTTGAAGAGGGAAAGCAACTTGCCCAAGGCCATGCTGGCAGTCATTGATAAGGGTGGGGAGCGAGAAGTTGAAGTCTGAGATGTAAGTTCACAGACACGAGTACACAAACACATACAAGATACTCGTATGACATGTGGGGTTGCTTGAAATATGTAATTGACTTTCCCCAGCACAAGAAAGTGTTTGGACAGATTTCAAAGGGATCTAACACTTCCTTAGAGGACTGCCCTACGACATTTTTCCGTGTGCTTTTCTGCCTCTTGTCCTATACTTTTGGCATTTCTTCTGCTCTTAGAGGCAATGAGTCAACAGCATATTTTTAGCACCTCCTGTGTGCATAGAAGTGGCCCCTGACTCAATGGGAGTGTATAACTACCATGGGCCAAATCAGTGTGCTTTCCTGTTAGCCAGGGGATTATAGAAGAACACGCTCCCCTGATTCCAACAGAACTTGCTGCCACTCTGATGTCTTCATTGTAAGGCCTCTAAATGAATGTTCAAGAAATTCATGTTAAAGGCACGTGTCATATGTGTAACTTGTAAACATTTGTGTACTTGTCTCTGTGTCCTTACACCTCAGGCTTCAACTCTTGTTTTTACCTTTATCAATGACTACCTGTGTGCTGTGTGGCTTTGGACCAATTGCTCACCCCCTCTAAAGCTCAGTTTCTGCATCTGTAAAATGGATATAATGCCATATATACATAGATATAGATATACATACACCAATATATATACACACATATATATGTGTGTATATACATATATATATAATATACAAACTGAAATATATAGTTATATAAATATTTCAGTTTAAGTTTCAAAAATCACTGGAGGGTATTTTTATAATACCCTTCAGCAATTTTACCTGCTGCCTTTGCACATTCTGGTGAATTTCTAAATGGAAGTCTGATAGAGATTAATCTTTTAATGCATCATAAATAAAAAAGAAAATCACAGAATGATGTAGCTGGGGAGGACCTTGGGGATCTAGTGTTTCATGAAAGATTAATGTCCTTGATCTGTTTGTAAGTGTTTTGGAAAAATCTTCCATGGTCAAATAAAACTTGGCAATGTTGGATTAAAGTTAAATAGGTTTTTTTTTTCCTGCAGAACTTCATAGTCTTTAATATGCTAATATGTTTTGTGAATCTACAAGGAATGAAGTGTTTCAATACTTATTTTACCCAGATTCTCATTTTGGGACAGGCTGGTCAAGCTGAGTCAGCTAGTATATTCTCTAGATGGAGATGATGGCTGATGCCTTTTTGAGAGCAAGTGAGTCCCCAGGGGAAGCAAGGGTATATCAGTTGCTCCATTTCATGCCAAGGATCCTCAGTCTTTAGAGGCTCAGAGAAGGCTGAAAGGCTACTCTAGGCTATCAGGGCTACCATTCATTGTGACCCATGCTACAGAGAAGCTTTGAGCTCAGTGCAAAGGAGTGACCAGCCCTTGAGAATCAGGAAAATTTATTTATTCCTGACCTAGTCCACTGAGGACATACAAGGAATGGGGCAAGGGAGTGTCACCAGCTATGGTTACAAGCTAGTCTGATTCTCTTTCATTAAGAAAACTGATCCCTGTGAGTTTAGATTGGGAAGCACCAGGTTAAAAAATGTTTAGGCCAGGAGTGGTGGCCACTGTACTCCAGCCTGGGTGACAGAGTGAGAATCTGTCTTAAAAAAAAAAAAAAGTTAAGTGATGTCTTCTGTTGAGGACCTCTCAGAACTTTTAATATGAAAGTGTGCATTGTGAAGAATGGGAGTAGAGTGTACAGGAGTTTTAAAAGCTACTTGGTCATGAAAATCTTGCTTTGTGCAGGATTCGAGGGGCACTAACGTTCTGAGGAAAATATTTTGGGAAACATTGATCTAATCCAAACTTCTCATTTTACCAGCAAACAACTGTGGGGCCCTCTAAGTTTCCTTTCTCCATCATTGTGACAAATTCATTGGAATTAATTCAATTAAACCTGGGGTCAGCTTTGAAGAGATTTATTTAGCAGGTAAATCTGTTTTGTACATTTTGAGGGAGTTCTGAGTTTCCATAGTCAAAAACCACAGAACAATTTAACCAACATTTATGGAATATCACCTATGACCCAAAGACCCTTTAGCTACAGTGATGGTCTACAAAAATATAAACTGTAATTCTTGCAATACAGGAGATTAGTAATAATGGTAAATATAATGATGATGACACCATGAATAGCTAACATTTATTGAATGCCTTTCTATTAGTCAGGCACTTTACTAAGTATTTTAATCCTCCCAACAATTTATGAGGTAGGGATTATAATAATTCCCATCTTATAGTGAGGACACTGAGGTTAGGAAATTATCCTAGCCTAAATGTTAAGTATAAGCATGAATAGAAAGGTGTTATCAGCCTATAAGACATTCCTTTATGAGTGATACAAAGTCCTATATAAATTCAGAGCAAAGAAAAGTGGTTTTAGAAATCCTTGATCAGTGAGTGTGAAGCATGTGGTGGCCCGGTTACTGTTTGGTTGCCCATCTGTCCTCCCTCTGGGGATCAGCACCCCCTTACTTTGGAAGAATTGTTTTCCTTTTCACTGTAAGGTTCTTTTTGGCTATGCGATGGGGCACATTGCCTCAAACTAGCCCTGTTCCAGTCTTTGAGAACCTTGAAATTGGAACCAAGGGAAGAGAATTGCCTCTTGAATGGTAATTCTCTAAAATCTAGTCTGAGGTGCTGGTGCCTAATCCCTGGGTCTGTGGAAGGAGCTGGGCTGTGAGAGGGGAGAATGCTGTTGATGTCAAGAGAGAGGCAGGTGCTAGGAGCAGAGAGATGGAGGCCTGGAGGGTTTCTGGGCTTCTCTGAGGCTTAGGGTTTGGATCATTGTCTTCGTTACTGGAACAAAGGATTTACCATACCTGCTCTTCTGGGAATGAAACTGTCCTGCTTTGCAAAATAAAGTGTCATTAGAAAGAGATCTTAAAAACTCCACACCATAGACAGGTGCACAGATCCGTAGAAGTGTTAAAGTTCTGTCTGTTGGATGCTAAGCCAAGACTCTAGAGTATGTTCCAAAGAGAAACTGGTGTGTGTAGGCTGTGCACTCCCAGGGAGATAAAAAGTTAGGAACTTTATGGGTTGGGCTTGGTGGCTCCCACCTGTAATCCCAGCACTGTGGGAGGCTAAAGTGGGCAGATTGAGCTGAGGAGTTCGAGACCAGCCTAGGCAACATGGTGAAACCCCATGTCTACAAAAACTACAAAAATTAGCTGGGCGTGGTGGCATGTACCTGTAGGCGGGAGGATCGCTTGAGCCCAAGAGGGAGAGGGTGCAGTGAGCCATGATTGTGCCACTGCACTCCACCTGGGTGACAGGAACTTTATGGGGAATGGGATCTTGGAGACTGAGTAGAGACTAGAGGAAAAAAAAAAAAAAACTACCTCCCCAACTGGCCACACTATTCTTTTAAAAAAATGTTAATTGACAAATTAAAATTGTATGTATTTACGGAGGTATAATGTGATGTTATGATATATGTATACATTGTGGAATAATTAAATCCAGAGAATTAATAGATTCATCACCTCAAAACCTATCTTTTTTGTGGTGAGAACATTTGAAATTTATTGTCTTAGCAATTTTGAAATACACAATACTTCATTGTTAACTACAGTCACCATGCTGTGCTGTAGATCTCAACAAAATGTATTCTTCCTGTCTCAACTAAAACATTTTACTCTGTGACAACATTTCCCCATTCCTCTCACCCCCTCCAAAAACACCCATTCTTTATGTTGAAGAGAATGGCTAAAAAGTCCCAGCAGGTTTCAACTGACGGCTTCAGTGGTTGTCCCATCACACTTCAATGTTATTAATAGAAAGGGGAGGGGCAATACGTAATTCGGACAGGCGGAAAGTACCATTGTAACCACTTTCCTGACTTCACAGAAAAATTCCTCTTGTTTTCATCCGTAAAATGGGAACTGCATGAATACCATTCTTCTTTTCTTCAGCCTCCAAAGAAAAAACAGATGCAAAGCCTTTTATCAATTGCAAAACAGTATACAATGTGTGTTATTACTCACAGTTGTCTTACTGTGACCAAACACTTTATAAGCCTGTGGCAAGTCAGCCTTATTCTCAGGAAGTGGACAATATTTGGGGAAGGAGAAGCAGCAGGATCTTTCAGGACAGTAGCCTTGGTGGGTCCAAAAATTCCTTGAGCGAAATGGGAGACAAAACTTTCTTCCTGCTTTGGGGTTTATCCTGTTAGTCTTTTCTCTCTTCACTCCTATTTTCTATGGAGAATTTCCTGGTTTTGGAGTTTGGGTGCGTTTTATGGAGAGGAGGCAGAACATCTTTAGCTCCAGCAGAATGAAAGGATACATGCAAAGGAACCTAGCACAGTATGTGGTACCCAGTTCCCCTTTAACTTGGCTTTATTCATTCACTCCTGGTAGGGCATTAATAAGGGATTTAGCCCCCTCCTATTGAAAACGATTAATTCAGGGAAGAGTTCAGGCAGTGTGGACAGATACAGTGTAGGCCAAGCCTGTTTCTAAGGCAGGAGCTGGGTAGGGAGGGTGAGAAGGGCGAGAAGAATAGGGAAATATGTGTCGTCTGTGTTGCTGCTGTTGCAACCACCACAACAAACAAACAAGTGAAAAAAAAAAAAAAAAAAAAGAATTGTCCATACCGGAAAGTGTGCTGTTTTGGAGGAGGCTGGGGAAAGTGTGGATGGCTCGAGTGGGTCCTGTTGGATTGAAGTCTGACAGTGGTGATTCCCTTCAACAAATGGTTGGGGTGGGAGGGTACACACACACACACACCCCACACACACCCCACACGCAGCGCCCAGCCTCCGATTTCAGCGCTGGCAGGAGATAACAATTCTTAGCTCGCCTTTCCAGGGTTATTTTTGGCTGAGGCTGTTCGCTGATGGCAAAAGGTTTCAGCCCCCTCCCCGTGCTTGTTCTAAAGAGAAACTGGTGCGTGTAGGCTGCGCACTCCCAGGGAGACAGGGAGAGGAGCCTGGCGCCGGAGAGGAACCCGGACTCTGCCCAAAGTCTCGCCGCCCGCCGGCTGTTTTCTGGCGGAGGGTGTAGGGCGGCGATCGCGCGTGAAGGCTGGGGCCAGGCGCGGGTGCAGGCGTCACCGGGGTCGGGCTAGCAGGCCCTGGAATCAGGCTTTTGGGACACCCCGAAAGTGAGTCCAACTTGGGGAGAAACTGAGGGCACCTCGGGCGGTCTGGCAGCGGAGAAGGTGGGCGGGAGAAAACTTTACAGGAAGGCAGAAGCAATCTCCGCCGAGGGAGTCAGTGAGCGGCCGCGCGGAGAGGAGGGGCGGGCGGTCCCCAGGCGGGCGGGCGCAGGGCGCAGGGCGCCGACCTGCCGGAGAGGGGGCCCGGGCGCGAGGCGGAGTCCCGGCGCGCGGCCAGGCTGGCGGAGGCCCCCGGCAGGCTGCAGATTCCCTCCGGCCCCGGGAGCCGCAGCAGGACCGGCCAGGAGGCGCCACGGAGGGGAGCCCCATCCCGGTGCTGACAGTGCCCACCGCGCCCTACGAGGACCGGCGGCCGGCCGGCGGCGGGGGTCTGCGGCGACCTACCGGCCTCTTCGAGGGCCAGCGCAACTACCTGCCCAACTTCATCCAGAGCGTGCTGTCGTCCATCGACCTGCGCGACCGTCGGGGCTGCACCACGGTGGTGGGTAGCGACGGCAGGTACTTTAGCAGGACGGCCATCGAGATCGTGGTGCAGATGGCCGCGGCCAACGGGGTGAGTGTCCGGATGCCCCTCGCTTCCCGCCGCGCCGCCGCCATGCCCTCTCCTAGCCCTTGTCCCCCTGCTGCCTCCGGGCCCAGCTGGGAGGCCCCTGCCCGGCCCCGGCTTTGCTTCCTCACTCCCGCGTCCTCACCCTCCAGCGCCCCACTCCCGCCGCGCTCGCAGCCTCCCCGGCGCACCCCGGACACTGGGTTCTATTAGTACCCACCGCCCCCAAAAGCCTTGAGGGGTGTCCGTCGTTCCTGGAGCCACTCCGGGCGCCCTGGACTCTTCTCCGACTCTGCACACATCCCGCACCTGCTCATTTTTCTTTCGGACATTCTCTTACCCGGCCCTGTAGATTCCAAGGCAGCTCCCAGTTTTCCATATTGTTCCCAACGCGTTCACTGCCCACAGTCCCCACACAAACTTCTTTCCCAGGCTCACAACATAGTCCCTCTGCCCCGTGCCCTTTTTGCAATAATCTGCCAGTCCTCTAAGTCTTAGCTCTGCCTATTTAACAGTAGTGGTGTCTCAGAACACACACACACACACACACACACACACACACACACACACACACACACGATCCCTGACATATTTGGCAAGAGTAGGCCCTGAAGGTTTTTAATATTTTGGTTCTTTAACCCAGTGGAATTACTGAATGATTTATTTAATTAGGGTAGGGATGGAGTGGATCCATTTGTTTGATGCTAAACAGGCTGAGCTCGCAGTTCCCAGGAGGCATATCTCTAAATGGTCTGAAATGAGATTTGCAGTGGTTTTCTTAATGCAATTCCCAACTTCTCTCCAAATGCCTTTTGGCATTTGACAACATTTCATGCCTCTTCCCCTTTCGCTTTTCATCCTTGTTTTCTCTCCCTTCTCCCACGACCTCGGTAGTCTTCTGCAATCCAGATTCTCAGACTTCGGGTTTTTCTCCCTCTGCCCCTTTCCTCTCTGTCCTATAACTAGAAGCACCTTTTGGCATAGACCCGTATCCCAGTTTCCTCTTTCCCAGGTCCAGCAGCATCTCAAGGACATCTACAAGAGGGATACCTAACTTCAGGGGTCTCTGAATGATATGTGGGAAACATCATCTAAAAAAGTAATTTTATCCTTATTCATGCAACCAGACCCACACTCATACAACTTTTCTTTAAGGGGAGTGTCTTGCAGATGTATAAATGAGTGTTAACATAAAAACATTTTTAAAGGATCTCCATGCTTCATATTTATCTACTATAATTCCTCCTTCTCGGTGTTACAGGGATGGGGAAAGAGGATTTTTTTAAAAACACAATAAAAAGCAATTGGGAGAAACAGGGCCAGTGGTGTTGGGGTGGGTAGTGGAATTGTGATTTTTGACTCCAGTAGACAATGATGCTGGATATATGGGGTTTGATTTCTCTCTGGCTCCTCACTTGAGATTGATGAAGTTTGGCTAGAATCAGGGAGTTGAAGAGAGGTTGACAAATGGTCTTTCACTCTTCTCTGACAGGCTGTTCCTGTGGAGTGATGGAGAATAATGAGCCTTGGGAGAGCTATGGGAGCTCTCATACTCCTTCCCGAGCCAATTTTTTAGGGAGTGAGAGAAACATGGCCTGTCCAATACTTGTTGTGGGTCAGGATATTTTTGAAGCTACGGTTGTTGATTTGCATGGGAAAATTATTATGTCTTATTATTTCTTGTCCCACTTTACCATAAGGGCTCCTCAGCTTCTTACTTCAATGGGTCTTCCATGACACACACACTTTATTAACTCTAAGAGTGGAATTTATTTTAACAGATAATTAGCATAGGTCAATATATGCTTAAAATAGAGTCAAATTAAACCTACTAGCTGTTATAAAGGACAGATGACAAAATCCACATAGAAGCATCGACTCTTAAATAATCTGAAAGTACTACTTCTAAGAGGGGCGGGCATGGGTGAAGGGAATGGTGGACATGTTTCAGAATTTCAAATGCCAACTTTAACCAATCGTTTCCTCATTTTGTTCACCTTCTTGGGGGCTTATGCTAAAGTGAAGTGAATAGCCATAAGGCTGGCTTCAGGAGAAAGGTGGTCTAAAAGAACTGGATAATTATAAGCAAAATTGGTCTCGAATGATTGAAAATTGATGAGAATGTGCTTGTATCCTGATTTGGCATCCTGAGTTAGACTCAGGAATACTGAACATGGATCCCAAAGGCTTTGGTCTTTTTTGATATCCTATTGGATAATCATAAGCAGGCTAGAAAAATAGGAAACTAGAATTTATTCTTTGAACTAACAAATCTGACCAGTGGGCTGCATTCTCTATATCTGAAAAATCTTGGTTTTGATTGAAAAAGTTAATTTTACAAAGCAATTTTCTTTTTTTAAATTAAATTTCATTTTTTTTTTGAGACAGGGTCTCACTTTGTTGCCCAGGCTGGAGTGCAATGGTACAGTCTTGGCTCACTGTAGCCTTGACCTCCCCAGATTCAGGTGATCTTCCCACCTCAGCCTCCTGAGTAGCTGGGGCTATAGGTGCACGCCACTACGCACAGCTGATTTTTGTGTTTTTACTACTCATAGGGTTTCTCTGTGTTGCCCAGTCTAGTCTCAAACTCCTGATCTCAAGAGATCTGTCTGCCTTGGCCTCCTAAAGTGTGATGAACCACCATGCCCAGCCTACAAAGCAATGTTCTAGGAAAAACTACAGTTACTCTTTGATTATGTAATTGCTGGAGAAGAAAAGCATGGCATTTCTAAAATGATGAACTATATTACTTATATTTTAATATCTCATAAAGTTTGAAATAGACATTTCAAACATAAACATGTATAAAAATTTTTATAAATTAAAAATATAAAATCAAAAACATTTTAAAATTATTTTATTATAAAATTATTATAGAATCAAAACATTATAAATTTAAACAACTTTTTAAAAAATTTATTTTGGGATTTCCCATGGAGTGATGGAGAATAATCAGCCTTGGGAGAGCTATGGTAGCTCTCATACTCCTTCCTGGGCCAACTTTTTTAGGAAATGGGAGAAATATACCCTGTTCAATGTTTATTGTGGGTCAGGATATTTTTGAAGCTATAGTTGTTGATTTGCTTCAAACTTTAAAAAATTTATTATAAAATTATGGGATGTAAAAAAATTTATTATAAAACTTTGAAATTTTCAAACTTTCAGAAAAGCAGAGAGATGAGATTAATGGCACTCACAGGCAAGCATAGAACATAGATTGTAAACATTTTGCTATATTTGTGTCATGACTATTTTTTGCTTGTGTTTGAAAGTATATTAAAGAAAATGATATTTTACCCCTAAATTCTTTAGTACAGATTTCTAAAAAAATAAGAACATTTTCCTGTATAGTTACAAAATCATCTTTTCAAACAAAATAAAAAATGGCTTTTTTATATCATTTATTACCCAGTCCACATTCAGATTTCCTCAATTATTATGAAATGTCCTTTTATTTTTTGAGACAAAGTCTTGCTCTTTCACACAGCCTGAAGTGCAGTGAAACAATCATAGCTCATTGCAGCCTCAAACTCCTGGGCTCAAGTGATCTTCCTGCCTCAGCTTCCTGAGTAGCTAGGACTATAGGTGCACACCACCATGCCCAGCTAATTTATTGTTTTTGTAGAGATGGAGGTCTTACTACGTTGCCCAGGCTGGTCTCAAACTCCTGGCCTCAAGTGATCCTTCCAGCTTGGTCTCCCTGAAATATCTTTTGTGGCTGGTTTGTTCAAATTATTTTCTTCTAATCAAGGGACACACATTGCATTTGATTATTTAGCTCAAGACTTTTTTAACCTGGAAAATACCCATACTCTTTGTTTATGTATTTATTTAGTGAAATTGACTTGTTGAAAAACTAGTCAGTTGTCCTGTAGAATATTTCCCCTTCTGGAATTTTCTGGTTGCTTTTTATGGTGTCATTTAACTTTTAACTCTGTTTTTTCCTGGTTTACTGGAAGTTAGTTCTAAAGGCTTTTAGGCCTGCTATAACAAAATACCAAAAACTGGATGACTTATAAAGAACAGAAATTTATTTCTCACAGTCCTAGAGGCTAGCAAGTTTAAAATCAAGGAGCATGTGGTTTTGATATCTGGTTAGGACCAACTTTCTGGTTCATAGATTGGCCTTCTTGCTGGGCCCTCACATAGTGGGAGAGACTAGCTAGCTCTCTGGGGCCTCTTTTATAAGGGCACTAATTCCAATCATGAAGCCTCTGTCCATATGATCTAATGACCCCCTAAAGGCCCCACCTTTTAATACCAGCACCTTTGGGGTTAGGATGTCAACATATTAATTTTGGGAAGACATACACGTTCAGCCCATTGCAAGGTTTAGTTAGATTCAGGTTCAACTTCTTTTTTTAAAGACTATTTCATAGGCAATAATGTGTATTCACAGCCCATCATTAGTGATGGTGAGATGATCGCAAGGTTAGGATGATCACTGCCTATCTCCTCTGCTATATTCCCCCTTGGGTCAAGCCAGTAGTCTGTGACGTGAACTTTGTACCATGTGTATATTCAGTTATATTCTGTATCAATAGTTACTTGATCGTTTTAGCATTTATTAATGATCCTTTCTTGAGTTGATTATTTCATTAGGGGTTTCAAAATGGTGAATTTCTAATTCTCTAATTCTATCTACATGTTTTAGCTGGCATTTTTCTATAAGCAGACCATTTTCTTCACAACTGGGTTATTTGGCTACCCTGAAACATACTTCCTTCCGGGAAGGCAGAACATATGTTTATTTCTGTCTTTTAAAAATTACTGGTGTTTGGAGTGAAGATTAGGTGAGTTAACTACCTCCACAGGTGACAAATGAATTTTGTTTTGTCTCACTTTTGCTTTTTTGAATATCACTGTGGCTGCTTGGATTTTTATATTTAATTTGAATGGATTAGGGAATAAATGAGAAGATAGGTTTTATCTGTTTCTGTAGTTTTTATGTGGCTGTGTAAACTTACTTTTAAAAATTCCCAGAAATATTTTAATTCCCCTTTAAAGATATAAACTATGTCATACTATGAAGCAAAAGAAAAACCAATCATGTGAAGAGTAAATAGTATCGTTTAAACGAATTGTGGTTAAGCTTAGTTTGTAACTAATTAGTTTTTTTTTCTTTCTACTTTTATCTGCTTCAGAGCCTCTTCAGTGGTTTAGATCTTCTATGTGTCAAATTATTCTAATCTCTTAAAAAGTTTAAGAGCTAAAATACAACGCAATGACTACAAGAATGCCTTTGTCCTTTTCTGGGTAGGTACACCTAAGGCAACTTCTTTTTCTCTTCTTTGTTCTCTTCTTCTTTCTTATTCTTAAATCATCTTCAATATTGGACAGATGACAGCACTATGCCTGCCTCAAGATGTTTCTGACTTTTTCTTTTTCTTTTTCTTTTTTTTTTTGAGATGGAGTCTTGCTCTGTCACCCAGGCTAGAGTGCAGTGGCACAATCTTGGCTCACTACAACTTCTGCCTCCTGGGTTCCAGTGATTCTCCCAACTCAGCCTCCTGAGTAGCTGGGGTTACAGGCATGCACCACCACGCCTAGCTAATTTTTTGTATTTTTACTAGAGACGGGGTTTCACCATGTCGGCCAGGCTGGTCTTGAACTCCTGACCTCAAGGGATCTGCCTGCCTTGGCCTCCCAAAGTGCTGGGATTACACGTGTGAGCCACTGTGCCCGGCCATTTCTGACTTTTTCTAAAGTCTTCTTTCTCTGGAGATGACATTATATAATAGCACTGTTCAATAGAAGTTTCTTTGATGATGGAACTGTTCTATAATCTGCATTGTCCCAGCCACTAGCCATATGTGACTACTGTAACACTTGAAATGTGGCTAGAGCAACTGAAGAACTGAATTTTGCATTTTACTTAATTTTAATTAATTAAAATAGAAATGCAAATAACCATAAGTGGTTAGTAGCTACCATACTGGACAGCAAAGATCTATAATTCAGCATTTAAAATCGATTTTGTTTTGTTTTCAAAAATGGAGTCAGACTGTTACAACCCAAAAGAACTGTAGGTTAAATTAAGGTAAATCACCAAATACTACATACACATTTGGGAAATCCAAACCAGATTTTTTCATGTGATAACCACACCCTCTTTTGACTTTAGCCTTGGAGGTAATGGAGTATGGCAGAAAAAACCCTGTATCAGCAGCTGGAAGACTCACCTTCTTTTCCTAGCTCTGCCATATATTGACCAAAAGAGTCAAAGTCCATTCAGATGGCTGAGGGGCCTTGGAATTTTGTTTTTGGTTTTCACATACAAGTTGGAGGGCAGATGCGTTAGCCTCTTGAAATACCCAGAAACCACTTGTTTCCTCATCTAAAAATCAGGTATGACAGGATCATTTAATTATCCTGGAAATCAGATGAAGCACTGCATATGAAAGCACTTTGTAACATCGATAGCACTGGGAAATGTAAAGACCTTTTACTGAAATATAAAGGTGTATGGTCAACTGAATATATCTCAGATAGTTATGATTTGACTGTATATATTGAATATAACCTGTAGTGGGCCCCTTGGTAAACAGCTTACAGTTTTGTTGCAAGTTTTAGCCAAGAGAAAATTTATTTGTTGACTAGTCATGCCCTTTATTGGCCACATGATGAGCAGCAAAGATATTAACACACAGTGCACCTTGCAGAATTCAAGAATGTCTCAGTGTCTTGTGAACTAGGAAGCTGAAATGCAGTGGTATGCAGAAGGCTGGCTCAGTAGGAGCCTTGGGAGTGTCCTCCAGATAGATGTTTGTGCAGGTTGTATTTGATTCCAGTTGGCCATGAAAAGCTGGTTGCTCTAAAGAATGAGAATATACTTGGTTTTGCATTTACTAGAACTATCTGGGGAACAAATCTTGGGGTGGAAGAAAGAAGGGAGGGAGGGAAAGCTGTGCTTCAATACCTAGGGCTTCTTTCCTGGAATGGATCTGAGAATCTGGGATTGGGTGGCTAATATCTCATCTCTAGAAGGGAGAAAGAACTGGGTGGTGATGGCTTTGTATTTTCTATTGGAGTTCACTACAGAATAGGTGAATGGAATGGGCTGCTATGATCCAGACATTAGGGAGGACAGGTTTGTGATACATTAGAAAACTTGAATGAACCCTTCTATGATTCTCTCTTCCCTCTTTCTGCTTCCCGTTCTTAATCACCATCCGCAGGTTGTGGAATTAGCAAATCTATTATGTGAGCAATAGCAAACTTACAGGAGCCCTTGGCTCCATCTATCTCCCTGTTTGTGTCAGATCCTTCTGGATGCTTTTAGTCTGTGGTCTTCATTCACTCTTTTTATGGGGAAGTGAAAGGAGTGGGACAGATTATGAGAACAGCTGGGTCGTCCCAGTTGCTGGGGTGGTTATTTTAAGCTTTGTTTAATGTGTCCAGAGACCCAGATGACATTTTTAACTAAGCTGCTTTATTAAATCTTGTGATAAAGCATAGTAATGTTTATTGAAAAGGCAGACACACATCAGCAACATTATGCGTGAAACTTGCTCTAAGAATTTTCTATAAAACATCTGTTCTCTTGGAGCCTTTTGTGAACTCTGGAAGTTTGCTAGTTTCTATACAGACTTGAGGACAAGAAGTTGGAACCCAGTTTTGGAGATGTCCAAACATAGGTATTGGAATCATTAATCCTAATCCTCTCAGTTTTAAGGCCCCGGATACCCTTCTGTTAGACAACAGTAACATGAGCAAGCACTGTAATAACATTTAAACAAGATTATTTGGAAATAATGGACAAGAAAAATTAGTATAAATTGTTTGGGGATTTTAAAATTAAAGATAAAAAGCTAGGGCTTCAATGACCTGTGCCAGCCTATAGCCTTAAGAGTCAATTTGCAAACACTCAAGATTTGGCCAATATGCCTCTACTACTTCTACTTAACACAGTCAAAGGGAAATTTTTAGATTCTTTCATCTGATTTGACTCTCTTAGTTACGAATAAGAGGATATCTAGAATATATATGTGACTTGTTAAAATGAAAATCCACCTTCTTTGAGTCTTCAAATATCTTTCATATCTTACATTTTTAGTAACATCAACTTTTGAAGTCATGTCCGTAGTTGTATGAAAAGAAAAATTTCAGGAACATTCAACCCGAAAAGTTCTTTTTCTTAGTCTGAAGTCGTAGAAGCATTTGACTTTTACTTTCTCTTTTTAAGTTTGTACTAGTAGGTATTTTGTATAAATATAATATTTAATTATTGCCTTTGTATTCTTTTTCTCTAGTAAACATCCTGGTTTTTAGCTATCAATATGTAGTTTTACATTTAGGGATTTCTAATGGAAAGAGAAAGGAATCTGAAATCAGAGGACGAGAGTTCATTCTACTTGACCAAACACATACAAAACACTGGAAGGAGAGTTTTACAACAAATAATATCTATGACATGTAAAACGTTTTTTGAAATCAAGAAAATTCAAACAATTCAATACAAATATCATCAATAATAACACATGAACAGGTGGCCAACCTTATTAATAACCAGAGAAATATAAATTAAAACAATCCATCAACTTGTAAAAAAGATGAAATTACCCAGAGTTGGTGTAGGTGATGGAAAATTGTCATGTTTGTATACTGTTCATAGAAGTTAAATTGACATAACTTTTTGGTCAGGCAATTTGGAAGTATATATCTAAATTAATAGAGTAGTTTTCTAATAACCTGGGAATCTCTTAATCTAAGAATCTTTACTGTAGATTTTTCTAGAACAAATGTACAAACATCTGTGTACAAGGGTACTCACTGCAGCATTTTGCTAAGGAAAAACTCAGAAAAAATCTATATGTTCAACAGAGAACAGGTACATAATTTATGACACAACTGCACAATATACACCACTAAAATAAAGGATATAAATTTATATGTAGTATGAAAAAGATGTGAATGATAGCTTGTTGGTGAAAAACAGCAATGACTGGAATATTGTGTGTAACGTAATCCTGCTTTTCTGTATATAATGTAGGCATAGAAAATAGGATTGAAAGGACATACTCTAGTCAACAGTGTATATAGCTTGGGTGGAGGGGGTGTATAATGGGGAAGGAGAGTCCCTTTTCCTATCTATTCCATATACATCTCTGGATTTAAAAGATCATACATGCATATGCATTACCTTCAAAATTAAAATGATAAAGACAAAAGGAGAAGCTTTGGATTGGAATCATGATACTACTGTTTGCAACTTCTATGACCGTGGGGAAGTCGCCTAGCCTCCTGGGGTTTATTTCCTCATTTATAAAAATAGGGAAAGTAATAATACCTGTCTACATATCTTCTAGGATTGTTGGGAGGATTGAATGTGATAATGGGTTACAGCATTAAGAATTATTTATTCATATAACACAATTATTATAAAAATATTTTGCTCTGATTAAAATAAAAGAAGGATGAGATCGTGTGTGTTTTTCAGTCCCAGTAAATTTACTAACCAGAAAGTGCCTGCTGATGTGGTGATCACAGTTGCTTTGGTGCAGCTTCCTCTTGACTTTTGGCATTTCTCCATGCTGCTACCTAAGGCTGAGGTGGAGACTGTGGAAGGTGTGATCTCCTCCCCCTCCCAGCACACATTTGTGTGCATACTCACACTCACGCACACACAAACACACACATGCACACTCTATCACAGTACATGAGGTGGTAGCAGCTGCTCCGGCATAGACTTTCACACAACATAAAGGGCTTTTTTGGTGTGGTCTGTGCATTATTTCCTGTTAAGCATGAGCTGAGTCAGTGCCATGCTTCTCCATCTGGAACCTTTCTGAGGCTCAGGCTGTGTTAAGAGCAAACCCTCTCCCCTCCATGCCCACCCCATGGCCCTCTACTGAAGCCAGATCATAATCTGCTCATTTCATGAGGATTTTCAAACCGAATGGACTGGGTCATGTGAGAGATCACTGAAAGGAACAGACCAAGCAGAGGCTAAGAGACTCCACGCTAATCTGCTGAGTCATCTGAAAATGCACAGCTGTGGGATCTCACGGTGCTTTAAAGTACTTTGGCAGGATGTTTGTTCAGGGGGCCTGTTCCTGCAGCCCTGCTGAATGTTTGGTTAGGAGGCATAATCATTTTTTGGACAGGATCTCCCAAATGTAAAGTGATAGATGCTAATGTGGAATATAATACAGAAGATCCAGCTTGGATGTCATAAATAACAATAAATTGTTTAATCTTGCTGAGTTGTAAATCTGTGATTGCCAGATGTCTTTAGTTCACTGGAACATAGTATGGGGGCAGGGGCACTTAGCAAATAGGCAGTTATTATTTTCCAACCAGACAGAAACTGGTCTGATGGAATTTATCTACAAAGGCATACACATGTGTTTTAATTAATTGTGACAATTACTCAGAGAAAACACATGGCCCTAAAGAGGCTGAGGGTTTTTTTTTGTTCTACCTATAAATGTATATGTATATTCACCTATATTCTACCTATGTATAAGTAAGAGAATGAGTTTTTGTTTTAGGGATATATATTTATACGTATCTATACAGATAGATATACACATACTTAATTTCTGTCTACCTATTACGGTGCGGTGCCAGATGGAAAGTATTTTTAAGCATTTAGATAGCTTATTCTATAGCATATGTGTGCATATAGCCCCCCCATATAGCTTTGTCTCTTTTCTGGATATATTTAACAAGAGGCTAGAACAGAGTCCAAAATGTCAGAAATGTTTGAACATTCCATAGAAATGAAGGAGGTGTTTCCAAATGACCTATGTTTCTATGGCAATAAATAGAACTTGTGCTGCGTTGGATGGGTGAGGAGTAAGGAATATAAACAGTGTAAGTATGAGTATTCCAGGCATAAATCTACCTTGTAAGAACAGCTTTGTGCAGTGAGCTCAACAACATTGATCAGTTAGCAGTCCGGTTCAGTACAACATTGATCAGGTAGGAAGCCGGTTTGGCAGTGCCAGTCGGAGACACAGATGGGGAAAATCAAAGAAGATGCAGGTCAGGACAAGGATGCAGACATGTACCTGTCACTACCGTGGACTTCAGCAGCTTCTTAGTGAGCAGGTTTATGATCAAAGAAGAAAGACATCGTTGATATGTAAGCATGTTACAATTAATTTGCTGTTTAGTTATTAGCAAACTACATCCAGTTTTTAGTTTCTAGGTTTTTTTTCTTTTTTCCTTTTGGAAACAGGTTCTTGTTCTGTCATCCAGGCTGGAGTGCAGTCGTTATCCAAGCTCACTGCAGCCTTAAACTCCTGTGCTCCGTGGATCCTCCCACCTCAGCCTCCCAAGAAGCTGGGACTACAGGTGCACGCCACCATGGCCAGCTAATTTTTCTTATTTTTTTGTAGAGATGAGGTCTTGCTGTATTGCCCAGGCTGCTCTTGAGCTCCTGGCAGTGTAGATATATCCACGTATATACAGATAGTGGTGTAGACATTTCCATGTTTACACAGATAGCGGTGTAGATATTTCCATGTTTATACAGAAGGCAGTGTAGATATTTCCATGTCTATACAGATGGGGGTGTAGATATCTCCATGTTTATACAGATGACAGTGTAGGTATTTCCAAGTTTATACAGATGGCGGTGTGGATATTTCCATGTTTGTAGAGATAGTGGTGTAGATATTTCCATGCTTATACAGATAGCGTTGTAGACATTTCCATGTTTACACAGATAGCGGTGGAGATATTTCCATGTTTACACTGGGAGCGGTGTAGATATTTCCATGTTTATACAGATCGCGGTGCAGATATTTCCATGTTTATATAGATGGCGGTGTAGATATTTCCATGTCTATGCAGATGGCAGTGTAGATATTTATATGTTTATACAGATGGCAGTGTAGATATTTCCATGTTTATCGAGAGAGCGGTGTAGATATTTGCATGTTCATACAGATGGCGGTGTAGATATTTCCATGTTTATACAGATGGCGGTATAGATATTTCCATGTTTACACAGATGGCGGTGTAGATATTTCCATCTTTACACAGATAGCGGTGGAGATATTTCCATGTTTACACAGATAGCGGTGTAGATATTTCCACGTTTATACAGATCGCGGTGTAGATATTTCCATGTTTATACAGATAGTGGTGTAGATATTTCCGAGTATATACAGATAGCAGTGTAGATATTTCCATGTTTATACAGACAGCGGTGTAGATATTTCCATGTTTATAGGGACAGCAGTGTAGTTATTTCCATGTTTATACAGATAGCGGTGCAGATATTTCCATGTTTATGCAGATAGTGGTGTAGATATTTCCATGTTTATGCAGATGGCGGTGTAGATATTTCAATGTTTATGCCGATGGCGGTGTAGATATTTCAAAGTTTATAGACATGGCGGTGTAGATATTTCCATGTTTATAGAGATAGCGGTGTAGATATTTCCGAGTTTATACAGACAGCGGTTTAGATATTTCCATGTTTATAAAGATAGCGGTGTTGATATTTCCATGTTTATAGGGATAGCGCTGTAGATATTTCCATGTTTATACAGATAGCGGTGTAGGTATTTCCATGTTTATACAGATAGTGGTGTAGATATTTCCATGTTTATACAGATGGCTGTGTAGATATTTCCATGTTTATACAGATGACTGTGTAGGTATTTCAAAGTTTATACAGATGGCGGTGTAGATATTTCCATGTTTACACAGATAGCGGTGTAGATATTTCCATGTTTACGCAGATAGCGGTGGAGATATTTCCATGTTTATACACATAGCGGTGTAGATATTTCCGTGTTTAGAGATAGCGGAGTAGATATTTCCATATTTATAAAGATGGCTGTGTAGGTATTTCCAGGTTTATACAGATGACTGTGTAGATATTTCCATGTTTATACAGATAGCGGTGTAGATATTTCCATGTTTATAAAGATAGCGGTGTACATACTTCCATGTTTATGCAGATCATGGTGTAGATATTTCCATGTTTATAGAGATAGCGTTGTAGATATTTCCATGTTTATACAGATAGCATTGTAGATATTTCCATGTTTATACACACAGTGGTGTAGATATTTCCATGTTTATACAGATGGCGGTGTAGATATTTCCATGTTTTTGCAAATGGCGGTGTTGATACTTCCATGTTTATGCAGATGGCGGTGTAGATATTTCAAAGTTTATAGACATGGCGGTGTAGATATTTCCATGTTTATAGAGATAGTGGTGTAGATATTTCCAGGTTTATAGAGATAGCGGTGTAGGTATTTAAATGTTTATAGTGATAGTGGTGTAGATATTTCTATGTTTATACAGATAATGGTGTAGATATTTCCATGTTTATAGAGATAACGGTGTAGACATTTCCATGTTTATAGAGATAGCGGTGTAGATATTTCCATATTTATACAGATAGCGGTGTAGATATTTCCATGTTTATACAGATGGCGGTGTAGATATTTCCATGTATATACTGATGGTGTAGATATTTCCATGTTAATACAGATAGCGGTGTAGATATTTCTGTTTACACAGATAGCGGTGTAGAGATTTCCATGTTAACATAGATAGCGGTGTAGATATTTCCATGTTTATACACATAGCGGTGTAGATATTTCTGAGTTTATAGAGATAGCGGTGTAGATATTTCCATACTTATACAGATGGCGGTGTAGATATTTCCATGTTTAGAGAGATAGCGGTGTAGATATTTCTATCTTCGCACGGATTGCGGTTTAGAGATTTGCATCTTTACACAGAGAGCGGTGTAGATATTTCCTAGTTTACAGATTGCGGTGTAGATATTTCCATGTTGATACAGATAGCGGTGTAGGTATTTCCATGTTTATACAGAGAGCGGTGTAGATATTTCCATGTTTATACAGATAGCGGTGTAGATATTTCCATGTTTATACAGATAGCGGTGGAGATATTTCCATGTGTATACAGATGGCTGTGTAGATATTTAGATGTTTTTGCAGATGGCGGTGTAGTTTCATGTTTATAGAGATAGCGGTGTAGATATTTCCATATTTACACAGATAGCAGTGTAGATATTTCCATGTTTATACTAACAGCAGTGTAGATAATTCCACGTGTATACTGATGGAGGTATAGGTATTTCCATGTTTATACAGATGACTGTGTAGATATTTCCATGTTTTTACAGATGGTGGTGTAGATATTTCCATGTTTATACAAACCACGGTGTAGATATTTCCATCTTTCTACAGATGGCAGTGTGGATATTTCTATGTTTATACAGATGGCGGTGTAGATATTTCCTTGTATATACAGATGGCAGTGAAGTTATTTCCATGTTTATGCAGATGACGGTGTAGATATTTCCATGTTTGTTGAGATGGCGGTGTAGATATTTCTATGTTTATAGAGATAGCAGTGTAGATAATTGCATGTTTATAGAGATGGCGGTGTAGTTATTTCCATGTTTATAGTGATAGTGGTGTAGATATTTCCATGTTTATACAGATAGCGGTGTAGGTATTCCCATGTTTACAGAGATAGCAGTGTAGATATTTCCATCGTTGCATAGATTGCGCTGTAGATATTTCCATCTTCACACAGAGAGTGGTGTAGATATTTCCATGTTTACACAGATGGCGGTGTAGATATTTCCATGTTTACATAGATAGCGGTGTAGATATTTCCATGTTTATACAGATAGCGGTGTAGATATTTCCATGTTTATACAGATAGGGGTGTAGATATTTCCATGTTTATACAGATAGTGCTGTAGGTATATCCACGTTTATAGAGATAGCAGTGTAGATATTTCCATGTTTATACTGATGACTGTGTAGATATTTCAATGTGTTTACAGATGGCAGTGTAGATATTTCCATGTTTATGCAAATGGAGGTGTAGATAATTCCATGTTTAAACAGACGACTGTGTAGATATTTTCATGTTTTTATAGATGGCGGTGTAGATATTTACATGTTTATTCAGATAGCGGTGTGGATATTTCCATGATTATACAGATTGCGGTGTTGATATTTCCATGTTTATAGAGATGGTGGTGTAGATATTTCCAAGTTTATACACACAACGGTGTAGATATTTCCATCCTTCTACAGATGGCAGTGTAGATATTTCTCTGTTTATGCACATGGCCGTGTAGATATTTCCATGTTTACAGATATAGCGGTGTAGATATTTCCATGCTTATACTGATGGAGGTGTAGATATTTCCACGTTTATACAGATGACTGTGTAGATATTTCCATGTTTTTACAGATGGCGGTGTAGATATTTCAATTTTTCTACAGATAGCGGTTTGGATATTTCCATGGTTATACAGATGGCGGTGTTATTTCCATGTTTATACAGATGGCGGTGTAGGTATTTCCATGTTAATACAGACGGTGGTGTAGGTATTTAGATGTTTATGCAGTTAGCGTAGATATTTCCATGTTTATAGAGATAGCGGTTTATTTATTTCCACGTTTATACAGATGGCGTTGTACATATTTAGATGTTTATGCAGATGGCGGTGTAGATATTTCCATGTTTATAGAGATAGCGGGGTAGTTATTTCCAGGTTTATACAGACAGCAGTGTCGATATTTCCATGTTTATACAGACAGCGGTGGAGAAATTTCCATGTTTGAAAAGACAGCGACGTAGATATTTCCATCTCTATACAGATAGCGGTGTAGATATTTCCATATTTATACAGATAGCGGTGGAGATATTTCCATGTTTATACACATAGCGTTGGAGATATTTCCATGTTTATACAGATGGCGGTGTAGATATTTCCATGTATATAGAGATGGCTGTGTAGATATTTCCAGGTTTATACAGATGGCAGTGTAGATATTTCCATGTTTATACAGATTGCGGTGTAGATGTTTCCTTGTTTATAAGATAGCAGTGTAGATTTTTCCATATTTATACAGATAGCGGTGTAGATATTTCCATGTTCATACAGATGGCGGTGTAGATATTTCCATGTTTATACAGATGGTGCTGTAGAAAATTCCATGTTTATACAGATGGCGGTGTAGTTATTTACACGTTTATACAGTTGTCGTTGTAGATATTTCCATGTTTATACAGATAGCGGTGTAGGTATTTCCATGTTTACAGAGATAGCAGTGTAGATATTTCCGTCTTTGCACAGATTGCGGTGTAGATATTTCCATATTTACAGATAGCTGTGAAGATATTTGCATGTTCACACAGATAGCGTTGTAGAAATTTCCATGTTTATATAGATAGCGATGGAGATATTTCCATGTTTATGCAGATTGCAATGTAGATATTTCCATGTTTATACAGATAGCGGTGTAGTTGTTTCCATGTTTATACAGATAGCGGTGTAGATATTTCCATGTGTATACAGACAGCGGTGTAGATGTTTCCATGTATATACAGATAACGGTGGAGATAATTCCATATTTATAGAGATAGCGGTGGAGATATTTCCAGGTTTATACAGATGGCGGTGTAGATATTTCCATGTTTATAGGGATGACGGTGTATATATTTCCATGTTTACAGAGATAGCGGTCTTGATATTTCCATCTTTGCACAGATTGCGTTGTAGATATTTCCATCTTTACACAGATAGCGGTGTAGATATTTCCATGTTTACACAGATTTCTTTGTAGATATTTCCATGTTTACACAGATAGCGTTGTAGATATTTCCTTGTTTATACAGATAGCGGTGTTGATATTTCCAAGTTTATACAGAGAGTGGTGGAGATATTTCCATGTTGATACAGATGGCGGTGTAGATATTTCCATGTTTATACAGATAGCGATGTAGATATTTCCGAGTTTATACAGACGGAGGTGTAGATATTTCCATGTTTATACAGACGACTGTGTAGATATTTCCAAGTTTTTACAGATGGTGGTGTAGATATTTCCATGTTTATACAGAAGGTGGTGTAGATATTTCCGTGTTTATAGAGATGACTGTGTAGGTATTTCCATGTTTATACAGATAGCGATGTAGATAGTCCCAAGTTTATATAGATAGCGGAGTAGATATTTCCATGTTCATACAGATAGCGGTGTAGATATTTCCAAGTATATACAGATAGTGGTGCAGATATTTCCAAGTTTATATGGATAACGGTGCAGATATTTCCATCTTTAAACAGATAGCGGTGGAGATATTTCCATGTTTATACAGATAGCGGTGTAGGTGTTTCCATGTTTATAGTGATAGCCGAGGAGATATTTCCATGTTTACACAGATGACTGTGTAGATATTTCCATGTTTTTACAGATGGAGATGTAGTTATTTCCAAGTTTATACCGATAGCGGTGTGGCTGTTTCCATGTTTATACAGATAGCGGTGTAGATATTTCCATGTTTATACAGATGGAAGTGTAGATTTTCCATGTTTATGCAGATGTCGGTGCAGATAGTTCCAAGTTTATGGAGATGGCGGTGTAGATATTTTCATGTTTATAGAGATGGCGGTGTAGATATTTCCATGTGTATACAGATGGCAGTGTAGATATTTCCATGTTTATACAGATTGCGGTGTAGATATTTTCATGTTTATAGAGATGGCGGTGTAGATATTTCCATGTTTATAGAGACAGCGGTGTAGATAATTCCATGTTTATACAGATGGCTGTGTAGATATTTCCATGTGTATACAGATGGCAGTGTAGTTATTTCCATGTTTTAAGAGATGGTGATGTAGATAATTCCATGTTTATACAGATGACTGTGTAGATATATCCATGTTTATACAGATGGCGGTGTACATATTTCCATGATGATAGAGACAGCGGAGTAGATATTTCCATGTTTATACAGATAGTGGTGAGGATATTTCCATGTTTATAGAGATAGTGATTCTGACATTTCCCTATTTATACAGATAGCATTGTAGATATTTCCATGTTTATACAGATGGCGGTGTAGGTATTTCCTTGTATATAGAGATGGCGGTGTAGATATTTCCAGGTTTAGATTGCGGTGTAGATATTTCCATGTTTATAGAGATAGTGGTGTAGATATTTCTTATTTATACAGATAGCGGTGTAGATATTTCCATGTTTATACAGATGGCGATGTAGATATTTCTATGTATATACAGATGGCGGTGTAGATATTTCCATGTATATACAGACAGCGGTGTAGATATTCCCATGTTTACACAGATAGCGGTGTAGATATTTCCATGTTTATATAGATAGTGGTGGAGATATTTCCAAGTTTATACAGATACCATTGTAGATATTTCCATGTTTACACAGATAGCGGTGTAGATATATCCATGTTTATACAGATAGCGGTGTAGATATTTCCATGTTTCTACAGATAGCGGTGTAGATATTTCCATGTTTATAGAGATAGCGGTGTAGGTATTTCCATGTTTATAGAGATAGCGGTGTAGATATTTCCATGTTTATGCACATGGCTCTGTAGATATTTCCATGTGTATACAGAAGACAGTGTAGATATTTCCATGTTTATACAGATGGAGGTGTAGGTATTTCCATGTTTATACAGATGACTGTGTAGGTATTTCCATGTTTTTACAGATGGCGGTGTAGATATTTCCATGTTTATACAGATAACAGTGTAGATATTTCCATGTTTATAGAGAGGTGTAGTTATTTCCATATTTATACATATAGCGGTGTAGATATTTCCATGTTTATAGAGATAGCGGTGTAGTTATTTCCATGTTTATAGATATAGCGACGCAGATATTTAGATGTTTATGCAGATGGCGTTGTTGATATTTCCATGTTTATAGAGATAGCGGTGTAGATATTACCCTATTGACTCAGAAATCGGTGTAGATATTTCCATGTTTATAAAGATCACGGTGAAGGCATTTCCATCCTTCTACAGATGGCAGTGTAGGTACTTCTATGTTTATACAGATGGTGGAGTAGATATTTCCATGTTGATACAGATGGCGGTGTAGATATTTCCATGTTTATGCAGATGGCGGTGTAGATATTTCTATGTTTTTAGAGATTGCTGTGTAGATATTTCTATGTTTATAGAGATAGCTGAGTAGATAATTCCATGTTTATAGAGATAGCGGTGTAGATATTTCTATGTTTATAGAGATAGCGGTGTAGATTCTTCCAAGTTTATTGAGATAGCGGTGTGGGTATTTCCAAGTTTATTCAGATAGCAGTGTAGATATTTCCATGTTTATAGAGATAGCTGTGGAGATATTTCCATGTTTATACAGATAGCATTGTAGGTATTTCCATGTTTATACAGATATCGGTGCAGATATTTCCATGTTTATACAGATGGCTCTGTAGATACTTCCATGTGTATGCAGATGGCAGTGAAGATATTTCCATGTTTATACAGATGGAGGTGTAGATATTTCCATGTTTATACGGATGATGGTGTAGATATTTCCATGTTTTTGCAGATGGCGGTGTAGATATTTCCATGTTTATACAGACGGTGGTGTAGATATTTCCATGTTTATAGAGATAGCTGTGAAGTTATTTCCATATTTATACATATAGCGGTGTAGATATTTCCATGTTTATACAGATGGCGGTGTAGAGAGTTCCGTGTTTATGGAGATAGCGGTGTAGATATTTTCATGTTTGTAGAGATGGCGGTGTAGATATTTCCATGTTTATACAGATAGAGTTGTAGATATTTCCATGTTCATACAAATATTGGTGTAGACATTTCCACATTTATACAGACAGCTTTGTAGATATTTCCATGTTTATACAGATGGCGGTGTAGATATTTCCATGGTTATACTGATGGTGTAGTTATTTCCATGTTTATACAGATGACAGTGAAGATATTTCCATGTTTATAGAGATAGCGTTGTAGATATTTCCATGTTTACAGAGATAGCGGTGTAGATATTTCCATCTTTGCACAGATTGCGGTGTAAATATTTCCATCTTTACGCACATAGCGGTGTAGGTATTTCCATCTTTACACACATAGCTGTGTAGATATTTGCATGTTTACACATTTAGCATTGTAGATATTTCCATATTTATACAGATAGCGGTGTAGATATTTCCATCTTTGCACAGGTTGCGCTGTAGATATTTCCATCTTTGCACCGATATCGGTGTATATATTTCCATGTTTACACAGATAGCTGTGTAGGTATTAGATTGTTTACACAGATAGCGTTGTAGATATTTCCATGTTTATACAGAAAGCGCTGGAGATGTTTCCATGTTTATAGATATAGCGATGTAGGTATTTCCATGTTTATACATATAGCGGTGGAGATATTTCCATGTTTATACAGATGGCGCTGTAGATATTTCCATGTTTGTAGAGATAGCGGTGTAGATATTTCCAGGGTTATAGAGATAGCGGTGTAGATATTTCCATGTTTATAAACATAGCGGTGGAAATATTTCCATTTTTATACAGATAGCGATGTAGATATTTCCATATTTATACAGATAGTGGTCTAGATATTTCCATGTTTATACAGATAGCGGTGTAGATATTTCCATGTTTATACAGATGGCTCTGTAGATATTTCCATGTGTATACAGATGGCATTGTAGATATTTCCATGCTTATACAGATGGAGATGTAGATACTTCCAAGTTTATAAAGATGACTGTGTAGATATTTCCATGTATTTACAGATAGCGGTGTAGAAACTTCCATGTTTACAGATTGCGGTGTGGATATTTCCATGATTATACAGATGGCGGTGTTGATATTTCCATGTTTATACAGAGGGCGGTGTAGCCATTTCCATGTTTATACAGATGGCGGTGTAGATATTTAGATGTTTATGCAGATTGCGGTGTAGATATTTCCATCTTTACACAGATAGCGTTGTAGATATTTCCATGTTTGCAGATAGCTGTGTAGATATTTGCATGTTTACACAGATAGCGTTTTAGATATTTCCATGTTTATACAGATAGCGGTGGAGATATTTCCATGTTTATGCAGATAGCAATGTAGATATTTCCATGTTTATACAGATAGCGGTGTAGATATTTCCATGTTTATACAAATAGCTTTGTAGATATTTCCATGTTTGTACAGATAGCTATGTAGGTATTTCCATGTTTATCCAGATGGCGGGGGAGATATTTCCATGTTTATACTGATGGCTCTGTAGATATTTCCATGTGTATACAGATGGCAATGTAGATATTTCTATGTTTATACTGATGGAGGTGTAGATATTTCCATGTTTATACAGATGACTGTGTAGATATTTCTATGTTTTTACAGATGGTGGTGGAGATATTTCCATGTTCATACAGATAGCCGTGGAGATATTTCCATGTTAATACAGATGGCAGTGTAGATATTTCCATGTATATAGAGATGGCTGTCTAGATATTTCCATGTTTATACAGATGGAATTGTAGATATTTTCATGTTTATAAAGATAGCGGTGTAGATATTTCCATGTTTATACAGATATCTGTGTAGATATTTCCATGTTTATACAGATAGCGGTGTAGATATTTCCATATTTATACAGAAAGCCGTGTAGATTTTTCCATGATTATACGGATGGCGGTGTCGATATTTCCAAGTTTATACGGATGGCAGTGTAGTCATTTCCATTTTTTTACAGATGGCGGTGTAGATATTTACATGTTTATATAGATAGCGGTGTAGATATTTCCATGTTTACAGATAGCTGTGGAGATATTTGCATGATTACACAGATAGCGTTGTAGATATTTCCAATTTTATACAGATAGCGGTGGAGATATTTCCATGTTTATGCAGACAGCGATGTAGATATTTCCATGTTTATACAGATAGCTGTGTAGATATTTCCATCTTTATGCAGATAGCGGTGTAGATATTTCCATGTTTATGCAGATAGCTGTGTAATTATTTCCATGTTTATAGAGATGGCGGTGTAGATATTTCCATGTTTATACTGATGGCTCTGTAGATATTTCCATGTTTATAAGGATGGCATTGTAGATATTTCCATGTTTCTACTGATGGCGGTGTAGATATTTCCATTTGTATACAGATAGCGGTGTGGATATTTCCATGTTTATACAGATAGCGGTGCAGATATTTCCATGTTTATACAGACAGCGGTGCAGATATTTCCATGTTTATACAGATACCTGTGTAGCTATTTCCATGTTTATAGAGATGGTGGTATAGGTATTTCCATGTGTATAATGATGTCTCTGTAGATATTTCCATATGTATACAGATGGCATTGTAGATAATACCACGTTGATACTGATGGAGGTGTAGATATTTCCATGTTTATACAGATGACTGTGTAGTTACTTCCATGTTTTTACAGATGGCCGTGTAGAGATTTCCATTTTTATACAGATAGCGGTGTGGATATTTCCATGACAATACAGATGGCGATGTTCATATTTCCATGTTTATACAGATGGCGGTGTAGGTATTTCCTTGTTTATACAGATGGCTTTGTAGATATTTAGATGTTTATGCAGATGGCGGTGGAGATATTTCCATGTTTATAGAGATAGCGATGTAGTTATTTCCATGTTTATACAGATAGCGCTGTAGATATTTCCATGTTTATACAGATAGCGGTGTTGATATTTCCATGTTTATACAGATAGCGGTGAAGATATTTCCATGTTTATACAGATGGCAGTGTAGATATTTCCATGTTTATACAGATAGCGGTGGAGATGTTTCCATGTTTACACAGATGTCGGTGTAGATATTTCCAAGTTTATACAGATACTGGTGTTGATATCTCCATATTTACACTGATAACGGTTTAGATATTTCCATGCTTATACAGATGGTGGTGTAGATATTTCCATGTTTATACAGATTGAAGTGTAGTTATTTTCATGTTTATACAGATGGCGGTGTAGATATTCCCATGTTTACACAGTTAGCGGTGTAGATATTTCCATGTTTACAGAGATAGCGTAGATATTTCCATCTTTTCACAGATTGCTGTGTAGATATTTCCAATCTTCACACAGTTGGCGGTGTAGATATTTCCATCTTTACACAGATAGCTGTGTAGATATTTGAATGTTCACACAGTTAGCATTGTAGATATTTCCATGTTTATACAGATAGCGATGTAGATGTTTCCATGTTTATACAGATAACGGTGTAGATATTTCCATGTTTATACAGATGACAGTGTAGATATTTCCATGTTTATAGAGATTGCAGTGTAGATATTTCCATGTTCATACAGATAGCTTGGTAGTTATTTCCATGTTTATACAGATAGCGGTGTAGATATTTCCATGTTTATACAGGTGGTGGTGTTGATATTTCCATGTTTCTACAGATGGCGGTGTAAATATTTCCATGTTTATACAAATGGCAGTGTAGATATTTAGATGTTTATGCAGATTGCGGTGTAGATATTTCCATCTTCACACAGATAGCGGTGTAGATATTTCCATGTTTACAGATAGCACTGTAGATATTTGCATGTTTACACAGATAATGTTATAGATATTTCCATGTTTACACAGATAGCGTTGGAGATATTTCCATGTTTATGTAGATAGCAATGTAGATATTTCCAGGTTTTTACAGATGGCTGTGTAGATATTTAGATGTATATGCAGATGGCGGTGTAGATATTTCCACGTGTATAGAGATAGCGGTGAAGTTATTTCCAGGTTTATACAGATAGCAGTGTAGATATTTCCATGTTTACAGATAGCAGTGGAGATATTTCCATGTTTATACAGATAGAGATGTAGATATTTGCATGTTCATACAGATAGCGCTGTAGATATTTGCATGTTTATACACATAGCAGTGATGATATTTCCATGTTTATACAGATAGCGGTGTAGATATTTCCATGTTTATACAGATAGCTGTGGAGATATTTCCATGTTTATACAGATAGCGGTGGAGATACTTGCATGTTTATACAGATTGCGGTGTAGATATTTCCATGTATCTAGAGATGGCTGTGTAGATATTTCCATGTTTATACAGATGGATGTGTAGATATTTCCATCTTTATACAGATAGCGGTGTAGATATTTCCCTGTTTATACAGATAGAGGTGTAGATATTTCCATGTCTATAGAGATAGCGATGTGGATATTTACATATTTATTCATATAGCGGGGTAGATATTTCCATGTTTATGCAGATGGCTGTGTAGATATTTCCATGTTTATACAGATAGCGGTGGAGATATTTCCATGTTTATACAGATGGCAGTGTAGATCTTTCCATGTTTATACAGATGACTGTGTAGATATTTCCATGTTTATACAGATAGCTGTGTAGATCTTTCCATGTTTCTACAGATAGCGCTGTAGATATTTCCATGTTTATACAGATAGCGGTGTAGATATTTCCATCTTTGCACAGATTGCGGTGTAGATATTTCCATCTTTACAGAGATAGCGGTGTAGATATTTCCATCTTTACACAGATAGGTGTGTACATATTTGCAAGTTTACACAGATAGCATGGCAGATATTTCCATGTTTATACAGATAGCAGTGGAGATATTTCCATGTTTATACAGATGGCGGTGTAGATATTTCCATGTTTATACAGATAGCTGTGTAGATATTTCACGTTTATACAGGTTGCGCTGTAAATATTTCCATCTTTACATAGATAGCAGTGTAGATATTTCCATGTTTATGCAGATGGCGGTGTAGATATTTCCATGTTTATTCAGATAGCGGTGTAGATATTTCCATGTTTATACAGATGGCTGTGTAGATATTTCCATGTTTATAGAGTTACCTGTGTAGATATTTCCATGTTTATGCACATGGCGGTGTATATATTTCAACGTTTATGCAGATGATGGTGTAGATATCTCCATGTTTATAGAGATGGCGGTGTAGATATTTCCATGTTTATAGAGATAGCGATGTAGGTATTTCCATGTTTATAGAGATAGCAGTGTAGATATTTCCATGTTTATACAGATAGCGGTGTAATTATTTCCATTTTTATACTGATAACAATGTTGATATTTCAATGTTTACAGGGATAGTTGTGTAGATATTTCCATGTTTATACAGATAGCGTTGTAGGTATTTCCATGTCTATACACATAGCGGTGTAAATATTGCTACGTTTGTACAGATGGCTTTGAAGATATTTGATGTTTATAGAGATGGCACTGTAGATATTTCCATGTTTAGACAGAAGGTGGTGTAGATATTTCCATGTTTATACAGATAACTGTGATGCTCTTTCCATGTTTATACAGATAGCTGTGGAGATATTTCCATTTTTATATAGATAGCGGTGTAGATATTTCCATCTTTATACGTATAACGGTGTAGATATTTCCATGTTTTCAGGGATAGCATTGTAGATATTTCCATGTTTACATAGATAGCAGTGTAGATATTTCCATGTTTATTCACATGGCAGTGTAGATATTTCCATGTTTATGCAGATGGCGGTGTAGACATTTCCATGTTAATAGAGATGGTGGTGTAGATATTTCCATGTTTATAGAGATAGCGGTGTATGTATTTCTATGTTTATAGAGATAGCGGTGTAGTTATTTCCATGTTTATACAGATAGCGGTGTAGTTATTTCCATGTTTATACAGGTAACGGTGTTGATATTTCCATATTTACAGGGATAGTGGTGTAGATATTCCCATGTTTTTACAGGTAGCGGTGTAGGTATTTCTATGTTTATACAGATAGCTGTGTAGATATTGCTACGTTTATACAGATGGCTGTGTACATGTTTTCAGAGATAGCATTGTAGATATTTCCATGTTTACATAGATAGCAGTGTAGATATTTCCATGTTTATACAGATGGCGGTGCAGATATTTCCATGTTTATACAGATGGCAGTGTAGATATTTCCGTGTTTATAAAGATGGCGTTGTAGATATTTCCATGTTTATACAGACGGCGAAGTAGATATTTCCATGTTTATAGAGATGGCGGTGTAGGTATTTCCATGTTTATCCAGATAGCGGTGTAGATATTTCCATGTTCATACCGATAGCTGTGTACATATTTCCATTTTTATACACTTGGCTGTGTTGATATTTCCATGTTTATGCACATGGCGGTGTAGACATTTCCATGTTTATAGAGATGGCTGTGTAGATATTTCCATGTTTGCAGAGATAGCGGTGAAGCTATTTCCATGTTTATAGAGATGGCAGTGTTGATATTTCCATGTTTATACAGACAGCGGTGTAGATATTTCCATGTGTATACAGCTCGCGGTGTAGATATTTCCACCTGTATACAGATGGCAGTGTAGATATTTCCGTGTGTATACAGAGAGCTGTGTTCGTATTTCCATGTTTATACAGATGGCAGTGTAGATAGTTCCATGTTTTTGGAGGTGGCGGTGTTGATATTTTCATGTTTATAGAGACGGCGGTGTAGATATTTCCATGTTTATAGAGATGGCGGTTTAGATATTTCCATGTTTATAGAGATTGCGGTGTAGGTATTTCCATGTTTATAGAGATAGCTGTGTAGATATTTCGATGTTTATACTCATGGCTGAGTAGATATTTCCATGTCTATACAGATGGCAGTGTAGATATTTCCACGTTTATAGAGATGGTGGTGTAGATATTTCTATGTTTATAGAGATGGCGGTGTAGATATTTCCATGTTAATAGAGATTGCTGTGTAGATATTTTCAGGTTTATAGAGATAGCGGTGCAGTTATTTCCATGTTTATACAGACAGCGGTGTAGATTTTTCCATGCTTCTACAGATAGTGGTGTTGGTACTTCCGTGTTTATACAGATAGTGGTGTAGATATTTCCATGTTAATACAGCTTGTGGTGTAGATATTTCCAGCTGAATGCAGACGGCAGTGTAGATATTTCCATGTTTATACAGATAGCGGTGGAGATATTTCCATGTTTATACAGATGGCGGTGTAGATATTTCCATGTATATAGAGATGGCTGTGTAGATATTTCCATGTTTATACAGATTGTAGTGTGGATATTTCCATGTTTATACAGATAGCAGTGTAGATATTTCCATGTTTATAGAGATAGCGGTGGAGATATTTCCATGTTTATACAGATAGCGATGTAGATATTTCCATGTTTATACAGATAGCGGTGTAGATATTTCCATATTTATACAGAGAGCTGTGTAGGTATTTCCATGTATATAGGGATGGCGGTGTAGATATTTCCATGTTTATAGTGATGGAGGTGTAGATATTTCCATGTTTTTACAGATGGCGGTGTAGATATTTCCATTTTTATACAGATAGCGGTGTGGATATTTCCATGATTATATAGATGGCGGTGTTGATATTTCCATGTTTATACAGATGGCGGTGTAGGTATTTCCATGTTTATACAGATGGCGGTATAGTTAGATGTTTATGCAGATGGAGGTGTAGATATTTCCATGTTTATTGAGATAGCGGTGTAGTTATTTCCAGGTTTATACAGAGAGCGGTGTCTATATTTCCATGTTTATACAGATAGAGGTGGAGATATTTCCATGTTTATACAGATGGTGTTGTAAATATTTCCATGTTTATACAGATTGCGGTGTAGGTATTTCCATCTTTATATAGATGGCGGTGTAGATATTTCCATGCTTATACAGATGGGGGTGTTGATATTTCTATGTTCATGCAGATGGCGGTGTTGATATTTCCATGTTTATTCAGATAGCGGTGTAGATATTTCCACGTTTATACAGATGGCTTTGTAGGTATTTCTGTTTTTAGAGATACCTGTGTAGATATTTCCATGTTTATACACATAGCGGTGTCGATATTTCCATGTTTATACAAATAGCGGTGTAGATATTTCCATGTTTACATATATAGCGGTGTTTATATTTCCATCGTTAAACAGATAGCGGTGTAGATATTATGTTTATTCAGATAGCGGTGGAGATATTTCCACGATTATAGAGATGGCGGTGTAGATATTTCCATGTTTATACAGATAGCGGTGTTGATATTTGCATGTTAATACAGATGGCACTGTAGATATTTCCATGTTTATACAGATGGCAGTGTAGATATTTCCATGTTTATACAGATGGAGGTGTATATATTTCCATGTTTATACAGATGGCGGGGTAGATATTTCCTTCTTTGTACAGATGGCTGTGTAGATATTTCCATGTTTACACAGATAGCGATGCAGAAAATTCCATGTTTATACAGACGGCGTTGTAGATATTTCCATGTTTATAGAGATATCGGTGTAGATATTTCCATGTTTATAGAGATATCGGTATAGATATTTCCATATTTATACAGATAGCGGTGTAGATATTTCCATGTTTATACAGATGGCGGTGTAGATAATTCCATTTTATACAGATGGCAGTGGAGATATTTCCATGTTTATACAGATGGCAGTGTAGATATTTCCATGTTTATGTAGATAGCGGTGTAGGAATTTCCATGTTTATACAGATAGCGGTGTAGATGTTTCCATGTTTATATTGATAGCGGTGTAGATATTTCCATATTTGTACAGGTAGCAGTGTAGATATTTGCATGTTTATACAGATGGCGGTGTAGACATTTCCATGTTTATACAGATGGCGGTGTAGTTATTTCCATGTTTATACAGATGGCGGTGTAGATATATCCATGTTTATACAGATAGCTGTGTAGATATTTCCATGTTTACAGAGATAGCGGTGCAGATATTTCCATCTTTGCACAGATTGCGGTGTAGATATTTCCATCTTTACACAGATAGCCGTGTAGATATTTCCATCTTTACACAGATAGCTGTGCAGATATTTGCATGTTTACATGGATAGCATTGAATATATTTCCAAGTTTATACAGATAGCGGTGGAGATATTTCCATGTTTATAGAGATGGCGGTGAAGATATTTCCATGTTTCTAGAGATAGCGGTGTAGATATTTACATGTTTATACAGATAGTCGTGTAGATATTTCCATGTTTATAGAGACCGAGATGTAGATATTTCCATATTCATACAGATAGCGGTGTAGATATTTCCATTTTTGCACAGACTGCGGTGTAGATATTTCCACCTTTACACAGATATCGGTGTAGATATTTCCATGTTTACACAGATACCTGTGTAGATATTGGCATGTTTACACAGATAGCATTGTAGATATTTCCATGTTTATAGAGATAGCGGTGGAGATATTTCCATGTTTATACAGATATCGATGTAGGTATTTCCATGTTTGTAAAGATAGCGGTGTTGATATTTCCATGTTCATAGAGATGGCTGTGTAGATATTTCCATGTTACACAGATAGAGGTGTAGAGAATTCCATGTTTATACAGACGGCGTAGTAGATATTTCCATCTTTATACAGATGGCGGTGTAGTTATTTCCATGTTTATAGAGATGGCTGTGTAGATATTTCCATGTTTAAACAGATGGCGGTCTAGATATTTCCATGTTTATTCAGATAGCGTTGCAGATATTTCCATGTGTATTGAGATAGCAGTGTAGATATTTCCATGTTTATACAGATGGCTGTGTAGATATTTCCATGTTTATAGAGATAGCTGTGTAGATATTTTCATGTTTATTCAGATGGCGGAGCAAATATTTCCATGTTTATACAGATGGCAGTGTAGATATTTCCATCTTTATATAGATGGCAGTGTAAATATTTCCCTGCTTATACAGATGGGGGTGTAGATATTTCTTTGTTTATGCACATGGTGGTGTAGATATTTCCATGTTGATTCAAATAGCGGTGTAGATATTTCCATGTTTATAGAGATGGCGGTGTAGATATTTCCATGTTTATAGAGATACCGGTGTAGGTATTTCCATGTTTATAGAGATAGCGGTGTAGGTATTTCCATGTTTATACTGATAGTGGTGTAGATATTTCCATGTTTATACAGATAATGGTGTTGCTATTTCCATGTTTACAGGGATAGTGGTGCATATATTTCCATGTTTATACATATAGTGGTGTAGGTATTTCCATGTTTATACAGATAGCGGTGTAGATATTCCTACGTTTATACAGATTGCTGTGTACATATTTCCATGTTTATACAGAAGGCAGTGGAGATATTTCCATGTTTGTACAGATGGTGGTGTAGTTATTTCCATGTTTATACAGATAGGTGTGTAGATATTTCCATGTTTATACAGATGGCGGTGTAGATATTTCATGTTTATACAGATTGTGCTGTAAATATTTCCATCTTTTATAGATGGCGGTGTAGATATTTCCATGCTTATACAGATGGTGCTGTAGATATTCCAATGTTTATGCAGATGGCGGTGTCGATATTTCCATGTTTATTCAGATGGCGGTGTAGATATTTCCATGTTTTTACAGATGGCTGAGTAGATATTTCCATGTTTATAGAGATAGCTGTGTAGATATTTCCATTTTTATACACATGGCGGTGTATATATTTCCATGTTTATGCAGATGGCGTTTTAAATATTTCCATGTTCATAGAGATGGCGGTGTAGATATTTCCATGTTTATAGAGATAGCGGTGTAGCTATTTGCATGTTTATAGAGATAGCAGTGTAGATATTTCTAAGTGCATACAGATAACCATGTTGATATTTCCATGTTTACAGGGATAGGGGTGTAGATATTTCCTTGTTTATGCAGATAGCGGTGTAGGTATTTCCATGTTTATACAGATAATGGTGTAGATATTTCTATGTTTATACAGATGGCTGGGTAGATATTTCCATGTTTATACAAATGGCAGTGTAGAGATTTCCATGTTTATACAAATAGCTGTGGACATAGTTCCATGTTTATACAGATAGCGGTGTCGATATTTCCATGTTTAAAAAGTTAGCAGTGTAGATATTTTCATGTTTACATAGATAGCGGTGTAGATATTTCCAAATTTATACAAATAGCAGTGTAGTTATTTCCATGTTTGTTCAGATAGCGGCGGAGATATTTCCACGTTTATAGTGATGGCAGTGTAGATATTTCCATGTTTATACAGATAGCGGTGTAGATATTTCCATGTTTATACAGATGGCGGTGCAGATAATTCCATGTTTATGCAGATGGCAGTGTAGATGTTTCCGTGTTTATAAAGATGCCGTTGTAGATATTTCCATGTTTATACAGACGGCGAAGTAGATATTTCCATGTTTATAGAGACGGCGGTGTAGATATTTCCATGTTTATGCAGATGGCGGTTTAGGTATTTCCATGTTTACCCAGATAGCGGTGTAGATATTTCCATGTTCATACCGATAGCTGTGTACATATTTCCATTTTTATACACTTGGCTGTGTTGATATTTCCATGTTTATGCACATGGCGGTGTAGACATTTCCATGTTTATAGAGATGGCTGTGTAGATATTTCCATGTTTACAGAGATAGCGGTGAAGCTATTTCCATGTTTATAGAGATGGCAGTGTTGATATATCCATGTTTATACAGACAGCGGTGTAGATATTTCCATGTGTATACAGCTCGCGGTGTAGATATTTCCACCTGTATACAGATGGCAGTGTAGATATTTCCGTGTGTATACAGAGAGCGGTGTTGGTATTTCCGTGTTTATACAGATGGCAGTGTAGATAGTTCCATGTTTATGGAGGTGGCGGTGTTGATATTTTCATGTTTATAGAGACGGCGGTGTAGATATTTCCATGTTTATAGAGATGGTGGTTTAGATATTTCCATGTTTATAGAGATTGCGGTGTAGGTATTTCCATGTTTATAGAGATAGCTGTGTAGATATTTCGATGTTTATACTCATGGCTGAGTAGATATTTCCATGTCTATCCAGATGGCAGTGTAGATATTTCCACGTTTATAGAGATGGTGGTGTAGATATTGCTATGTTTATAGAGATGGCGGTGTAGATATTTCCATGTTAATAGAGATTGCTGTATAGATATTTTCAGGTTTATAGAGATAGCGGTGCAGATATTTCCATGTTTATACAGACAGCGGTGTAGATTTTTCCATGCTTCTACAAATAGTGGTGTTGGTACTTCCGTGTTTATACAGATAGTGGTGTAGATATTTCCATGTTAATACAGCTCGTGGTGTAGATATTTCCAGCTGAATGCAGACGGCAGTGTAGATATTTCCATGTTTATACAGATAGCGGTGGAGATATTTCCATGTTTATACAGATGGCGGTGTAGATATTTCCATGTATATAGAGATGGCTGTGTAGATATTTCCATGTTTATACAGATTGTAGTGTGGATATTTCCATGTTTATACAGATAGCAGTGTAGATATTTCCATGTTTATACAGATAGCGGTGGAGATATTTCCATGTTTATACAGATAGTGGTGTAGATATTTCCATATTTATACAGAGAGCTGTGTAGGTATTTCCATGTATGTAGGGATGGCGGTGTAGATATTTCCATGTTTATAGTGATGGAGGTGTAGATATTTCCATGTTTTTACAGATGACTGTGTAGATATTTCCATGTTTTTACAGATGGCGGTGTAGATATTTCCATTTTTATACAGATAGTGGTGTGGATATTTCCATGATTATATAGATGGCGGTGTTGATATTTCCATGTTTATACAGATGGCGGTGTAGGTATTTCCATGTTTATACAGATGGCGGTATAGTTAGATGTTTATGCAGATGGAGTTGTAGATATTTCCATTTTTATTGAGATAGCGGTGTAGTTATTTCCAGGTTTATACAGATAGCGGTGTCTATATTTCCATGTTTATACAGATAGTGGTGGAGATATTTCCATGTTTATACAGATAGCGATGTAGATATTTCTATGTTTATACAGATAGCGCTGTAGATTTTTCCATGTTTATACAGATAGCGGTGTTGATATTTCCAAGTTTATACAGATAGTGGTGTCGATATTTCCATGTTTATACAGATAGAGGTGTTCATATTTCCATGTTTACATAGATAGCGATGTAGATATTTCCATGTTTATTCACATGGCAGTGTAGATATTTCCATGTTTATGCAGATGGCGGTGTAGACATTTCCATGTTAATAGAGATGGCCGTATAGATATTTTCATGTTTATAGAGATAGCGGTGTAGTTATTTCCATGTTTATAGAGATAGCGGTGTAGGTATTTCCATGTTTATACAGATAACGGTGTTGATATTTGCATATTTACAGGGATAGTGGTGTAGATATTTCCATGTTTATACAGGTAGTGGTGTAGGTATTTCTATGTTTATACATATGGCTGTGTAGATATTGCTACGTTTATACAGATGGCTGTGTACATATTTCCATGTTTATACAGAAGGAAGTGTAGATATTTCCATGTTTATAGAGATGGCGGTGTAGAAATTTCCATGTTTATACAGATAGCGGTGTAGATATTTCCATGTTTATACAGATAGCGGTGTAGATATTTTCATGTTTATACAGATAACGGTGTTGATATTTCCATGTTTACACGGATAGTGGTGTATATATTTCCATGTTTATACAGATTGCGATGTAGGTATTTCCATGTTTATATAGATAGCAGTGTACATATAGCTGTATTTATACAGATGGTGGTGTAGATATTTCCATGTTTATACAGATGACTGTGAAGATATTTCCATGTTTATACTGAAGGCAGTATAGATATTTCAATATTTACACAGATAGCAGTGTAGATATTTCCATGTTTATACAGTTAGTGTTGTAGATATTTCCATGTTTCTAGAGATAGCTGTGTAGATATTTCCATATTTATACAGATAGCGGTGTAGATATTTGCATGTTGATACAGATGGCGGTGTAGATATTTCCATGTTTATACAGATGGCAGTGTAGGTATTTCCATGTTTATAAAGATGGCGGTGTTGACATTTCCATGTTTATACAGATGGTGGTGTAGAAATTTCCACGTTTATACAGATGGTGATGAAGATATTTCCATGTTTATACAGACGGCTGTGTAGATATATCCATGTTTACAAAGATAGCAGTGTATAGAATTCCATGTTTATACAGACGGCGTAGCAGATATTTTCAACTTCATACAGATGGCGGTGTAGTTATTTCCATGTTTATAGAGATGGCGGTGTAGATATTTCCATGTTTATACACATGGTGGTGTAGATATTTCCCTGTTTAAACAGATGGCAGTGTAGTTATTTCCATGTTTATTCAGATGGCGTCGTAGATATTTCCATGTTTATTAAGATAGCAGTGTAGATATTTCCATGTTTATACAGATGGGTGTGTAGATATTTCCATGTTCATAGAGTTAGCTGTGTAGATATTTCCATGTTTATTCCGATGGCGTTGTAGATATTTCCATGTTTATTCCGATGGCGGTGTAGATATTTCCATGCTTATACAGATGGCGGTGTAGATATTTCTATGTTTATGAAGATGGCAGTGTAGATATTTCCATGTTTATTCAGGTAACGGTGTAGATATTTCCATGTTTATACAGATGGCTGTGTAGATATTTCCATGTTTATAGTGATATCTGTGAAGATATTTCCATGTTTATAGACATGGCTGTGTAGATATTTCCATGTTTACTCAGATAGCGGTGTAGAGAACTCCATGTTTATACAGACGGCGTAGTAGATATTTCCATTTTTATACAGATTGCGTTGTAGTTATTTCCATATTTATAGAGATGGCGGTGTAGATATTTCTATGTTTATACAGATGGCGGTGTAGATATTTCCATGTTCATAGAGATGGCGGTGTAGATATTTCCATGTTTATTCAGATGTCGTTGTAGATATTTCCATGTTTATTCAGATAGCACTGTACATATTTCCATGTTTATGCAGATGGCAGTGTAGATATTTCCATGTTTATACAGATAGCTGTGTAGATATTTGTATGTTTACACAGATGGTGGTGTAAATATTTCCATGTTTATACAGATTGCGGTGTAGATATTTCCATCTTTATATAGACGGCGGTGTAGATATTTCCATGCTTATACAGATGGGGGTGGAGATATTTCTATGTTTATGCAGATTGCGGTGTAGATATTTCCATGTTTATTCAGAAAGCGGTGTAGATATTTCCATGTTTATACAGATGGCTTTGTAGATATTTCCAAGTTTATAGAGATACCTGTGCAGATATTTCCATATTTATACAGATAGCGGTGTTGATATTTCCATGTTTATACAAACAGCGGTGTAGATATTTCCATGTTTACATATATAGCGGTGTCTATATTTCCATCTTTACAGAGATAGCGGTGTAGATATTTCCATGATTATAGAGATGGCCGTGTAGATATTTCCATGTTTATACAGATAGCGGTGTTGATATTTGCATGTTGATACAGATGGCAGTGCAGATAATTCCATGTTTATACAGATGGCAGTGTAGTCATTTCCATGTTTATACAGATGGTGGTGTAGATATTTCCATGTTTACACAGATAGCGATGTAGACAATTCCATGTTTATACAGACGGCGTTGTAGATATTTCCATGTTTATAGAGATATCGGTGTAGATATTTCCATATTTATACAGAAAGCGGTGTAGATATTTCCATGTTTATACAGATGGCGGTGTAGGTATTTCTGTGTTTATACAGATGGCGGTGTAGTTCTTTCCATGTTTATACAGATTGCGGTGTAGATGTTTCCATGTTTACACAGATAGCGGTGTAGATGTTTCCATGTTTACAGAGATAGCGGTGTAGATATTTCCATCTTGCACAGATTGCGGTGTAGATATTTCCATCTTGACTCAGATAGCGGTGCAGATATTTCCATCTTTATACAGGTAGTTGTGTACATATTTTCAAGTTTACACAGATAGCATTGTAGGTATTTCCATGTTTATACAGATAGCGGTGGATATATTTCCATGTTTATACAGATATCGGTGTAAATATTTCCATGTTTATACAGATGGCGGTGTAGATATTTCCATGTTTTTAAAGATAGCGGTGAAGATATTTCCATGTTTATACAGATAGTGGTGTAGATATTTCCATGTTTATGGAGATAGTGATGAAGATAATTCCATATTTATACAGATAACGGTGTAGATATTTCCATGTTTATACAGGTAGCGGTGGAGACATTTCCATGTTTATACAGATAGCGGTGGAGATATTTCCATGTTTATACAGATGGCGGTGTAGCTATTTCCATGTATATACAGATGGCTGTGTAGATATTTCCACGTTTATACAGATAACGGTGTTGATATTTCCATATTTCCAGGGATAATGGTGTAGATATTTCCATGTTTATACAGGTAGCGGTGTAGGTATTTATATGTTTATTCATACAGCTGTGTAGATGTTGCTACGTTTATACAGATGGCTGTGTAGATATTTCCATGTTTATACAGAAGGCTGTGTAGATATTTCCATGTTTGTAGAGATGGCGGTGTAGAAATTTCCATGTTTATACAGATAGCGGTGTAGATATTTCCATGTTTATAGAGAAAGCGGTGTAGATATTTCCATGTTTATACAGATAACGGTGTTGATATTTCCATGTTTACACGGATAGTGGTATAGATATTTCCATGTTTATACAGATAGCTATGTAGGTATTTCCATGTTTATATAGATAGCGGTGTAGATATAGCTGCATTTATACAGATGGCTGTGTAGATATTTCCATGTTTATACAGATGGCAATGTAGATATTTCCATGTTTATGCAGATGGTGGTGTAGATATTTCCATGTTTATACAGATGACTGTGAAGATATTTCCATGTTTATACAGGAGGCAGTGTAGATATTTCTATATTTACAGAGATAGCAGCGTAGATATTTCCATGTTTATACAGATAGCGGTGTAGATATTTCCATGTTTCTAGAGATAGCTGTGTAGATATTTCCATATTTATAAAGATAGCAGTGTAGATATTTGCATGTTGATACAGATGGCGGTGTAGATATTTCCATGTTTATACAGATGGCAGTGTAGATATTTCCATGTTTATACAGACGGTGTTGAAGATATTTCCATGTTTATACATACGGCCGTGTAGATATTTCCATGTTTATACAGATAGTGGTGTAGATTTTCCATGTTTATACAGATATTGGGGTAGATACTTCCATGATTATAAAGATAGCGGTGTAGATATTTCCATATTTATACAGTTATCAGTGTAGATATTTCCAGGTTTATACAGATGGCGGTGTAGATGTTTCCATGTTTATACAGATGGCGGTGTAGTTATTTCCTTGTTTATACATATGGCTGTATAGATATTTACATGTGTATACAGATATTGGTGTAGATATTTCCATGTTTACAGAGATAGTGGTGTAGATATTTGCATCTTTGCACAGATAGCGGTGTAGATATTTCCATCTTTACACCGATAGCTGTGTAGATATTTGCATGTTAACACCGATAGCATTGTAGATATTTCCATGTTTATACAGATAGCGGTGGAGATATTTCCATGTTTATACAGATAGCGATGTAGATATTCCCATGTTTATACAGATAGCGGTGTAGATATTTCCAGTTTTATACAGGTGGCGGTGTAGATATTTCCATGTTTCTAGACATAGTGGTGTACATATTTCCGTTTTTATACAGATAGCGGTGTAGATATTTCCATGTTTATGGAGATAGTGATGTAGATAATTCCATATTTATACAGATAACGGTGTAGATATTTCCATGTTTATACAGATAGCGGGGGAGACATTTCCATGTTTATACAGATAGCGGTGGAGATATTTCCATGTTTATAGAGATGGTGGTGTAGCTATTTCCATGTATATACAGATGGCTGTGTAGATATTTCCATGTTTATACAGATAGCGGTGTAGATATTTCCATGTTTATAAAGATAGCTGTGTAATTATTTCCATGTTTACAGAGATGGCGGTGTAGATATTTCCATGTTTATACTGAAGGCCCTGTAGATATTTCCATGTTTATACAGATAGCGGTGGAGACATTTCCATGTTTATACAGATAGCGGTGGAGATATTTCCATGTTTATACAGATGGCGGTGTAGCTATTTCCATGTATATACAGATGGCTGTGTAGATATTTCCATGTTTATACAGATGGCTGTGTAGATATTTCCATGTTTATACAGATGGCAGTGTAGATATTTCCATGCTTATAGAGATAGCAATGTAGATATTTCCATGTTCTTAATGATAGGGGTGTAGGTATTTCCTTTTTTATGCAGATGGCGGGGTACATATTTCCATGTTTCTAGAGATAGTGGTGTACATATTTCCTTGTTTATACAGATAGCGGTGTAGATATTTCCATGTTTATGGAGATAGTGATGTAGATATTTCCACATTTATACAGATAGCGGTGTAGATATTTCCATGTTTATACTGATAGCGGTGGAGATATTTCCGTGTTTATACAGAGAGCGGTGGAGATATTTCCATGTTTATACAGATGTCGGTGTAGACATTTCCATGTTTATACAGACGGCGGTGTAGATATTTCCATGTTTCTAGAGATAGTGGTGTAGATATTGCCATGTTTATACAGATAATGGTGTAGATATTTCCATGTTTATAGAGATAGTGATGAAGATATTTCCATATTTATACATATAGCGGTGTAGATATTTCCATCTTTGCCCAGATTGCGGTGTAGATATTTCCATCTTTACAGAGATATCGGAGTAGATGTTTCCATGTTTGCACAGATAGCTTTGTAGATATTTGCATGTTTTCACAGATAGCATTGTAGATATTCCCATGTTTATACAGATAGCGTTGGAGATATTTCCATGTTTATACAGATAGCAATGTAGATATTTCCATGTTTATACAGATAGTGGTGTAGATATTTCCATGTTTATAAAGATGGCATTGTGGATATTTCCATGTTTATACAGATAGTGGTGTAGACATTTCAATGTTTATAGAGATTGTGATGTAGATATTTCCATATTTATACAGATAGCGGTGTAGATATTTCCATGTTTATGCACATGGCTGTCTAGATATTTCCATGTTTATACACATAGCGGTGTAGATTTTCCATGTTTATATAGATAGCGGTGGAGATATTTCCATGTTTATACAGATAGCGATGTAGATATTTCCATGTTTATACAGATAGCGGTGTAGATATTTCCATCTTTACACAGATAGCAGTGTAGATATTTCCATGTTTACAGATAGCTGTGTAGATATTTCCATGTATATGGAGATAGTGTTGTATATATTTCCATATTTATATAGATAGCGGTGTAGATATTTCCATGTTCATACAGATAGTGGTGTAGATATTTCCATGTTTATACAGATTGCGCTGTAGATATTTCCATATTTACACAGATAGCGGTGTAGATATTTCCATGTTTATGCACATGGCCGTGTAGATATTTCCATGTTTATACCGATAGCGGTGTAGATTTTCCATGTTTATACAGATAGCGGTGGAGATATTTCCATGTTTATACAGATAGCGATGTAGATTTTTCCATGTTTATACAGATAGCGGTGTAGATATTTCCATCTTTACACATATAGCGGTATAGATATTTAAATGTTTACAGATAGCTATGTAGATATTTGTATGTTTACACAGATAGCGTTGTAGATATTTCCAATTTTATTCAGAAAGCGGTGGAGATATTTCCATGTTTATGCAGATAGCGATGTACATATTTCCATGTTTATACAGATAGCTCTGTAGATATTTCCATGTTTATACTGATAGCGGTGTAGGTATTTCCATGTTTATAGAGATAGCTGTGGAATTATTTCCATGTTTACAGAGATGGAGGTGTAGATATTTCCAAGTTTATACTGATGGCTCTGTAGATATTTCCATGTTTATACAGATGGCATTGTAGATATTTCCATGTTTAAATTGATGGAGGTGTAGGTATTTCCATGTTTCTACAGATGACTCTGTAGATATTTCCATGTTTTTACAGATGGCGGTGTAGATAATTCCATTTTTATACAGATAGCGGTGTGGATATTTCCATGATTATACAGAAGGCAGTGTTGTTATTTCCATGTTTATATAGATGGCGGTGAAGGTATTTCCATGTTTATACAGATGGCGGTGTAGATATTTAGATGTTTATGCAGATGGCGGTGTAGATATTTCCCTGTTTATACAGATAGCGGTGTTGATATTTCCACGATTTTACAGATAGCGGTGTAGATATTTCCATGTTTATACAGATAGTGGTGGAGATATTTCCATGTTTATACACATAGCGATGTAGATATTTCCATGTTTATTCAGATAGCGGTGTAGAGATTTCCATGTTTATACAGATGGCGGTGTAGGTATTTCTATGTTTATAGAGATTGCGGTGTAGATATTTCCATGTTTATGCAGATATTGCTGTGGATATTTCCATGTTTATAGAGATAACGATGTAGATATTTCCATATTTATACAGATAACGGTGTAGATATTTCCATGTTTATGCAGATTGCCGTGTAGATATTTCCATGTTTATACAGATAGCGCTGTAGTTATTTCCACGTTTATACAGATAGCGGTGTTGATATTTCCATGTTCCTATAAATAGCGGTGTAGATATTTCCATGTTTATACAGGTAGTGGTGGAGATATTTCCTTGTTTATACACATAGCGGTGGAGACATTTCCATGTTTATACAGATGGCGGTGTAGATATTTCCAAGTATGTAGAGATGGCTTTGTAGATATTTCCATGTTGATACAGATGGCAGTGTGGATATTTCCATGTTTATACAGATGGCCGTGTAGTTATTTCCAAGTTTATACAGATAGCGATGTAGATATTTCCATGTTTACAGAGATAGCGGTGTAGATATTTCCATCTTTGCAATGATTGCGGTGAAGATATATCCATCTTTACACAGATAGGTTTGTAGGTATTTGGATGTTTACACAGATAGCATTGTATATATTTCCATGTTTATAGAGATATCGGTGCAGATATTTCCATGTTTATACACATAGCGATATAGATATTTCCATCTTTATACAGATAGCGGTGTAGATATTTCAATGTTTATACAGATGGCATTGTAGATATTTCCATGTTTATACAGATAGCGATGTAGGTATTTCCATGTTTATACAGATAGCGGTGTAGATATTTCCATTTTTATACAGATGTCGGAGAAGATATTTCCATGTTTCTAGAGATAATGGTGTACATATTTCCATGTTTATACAGATGGCGATGTAGATATTTCCATGTTTATGGAGATAGTGATGTAGATATTTCCATATTTATAGAGATTGCGGTGTAGATATTTCCATGTTTATACAGATAGCGGTGGAGATATTTCCATGTTTATACAGATGGCGGTGTAGATATTTCCATGTATACAGAGATGGCTGTGTAGGTATTTCCATGTTTATATAGATGGTAGTGTAGATATTTCCATGTTTTTACAGATAGCGATGTAGATATTTCTATCTTTACACATATAGCGGCATAGATATTTAAATGTTTACAGATAGCTGTGTAGATATTTGTATGTTTACACAGATAGCGTTGTAGATATTTCCAATTTTATTCAGAAAGCGGTGGAGATATTTCCATGTTTATGCAGATAGCGATGTAGATATTTCCATGTTTATACAGATAGTCTGTAGATATTTCCATGTTTATACAGATGGCTGTGTAGATATTTCCATGTTTCTAGAGATAGTGGTGTACATATTTCCATGTTTATATAGATAGCGGTGTAGTTATTTCCATGTTTATGGAGATAGTGATGTAGATATTCCCGTATTTATACAGATAGCGGTGTAGATATTTCCATGTTTATACTGATAGCGGTGGAGATATTTCCGTGTTTATACAGATAGCGGTGGAGATATTTCCATGTTTATACAGATGGTAGTGTAGATATTTCCATGTTTATACAGATAGCGGTGTAGATATTTCCATGTTTATACAGATAGCGAGGTAGATATTTCCATGTTTATACAGATAGCGGTGGAGATATTTCCATGTTTATACAGAAAGCGATGTACATATTTCCATGTTTATACAGATAGCGGTGTAGATATTTCCATGTTTATACTGACGTCGGTGTAGATATTTCCATGTTTCTAGAGATAGTGGTGTAGATATTTCCAAGTTTATTCAGATAGCGGTGTAGATTTTACATGTTTATACAGATAGCGGTGGAGATATTTCCATGTTTATACAGATAGCGATGTAGATTTTTCCATGTTTTTGCAGATAGCGGTGTAGATATTTCCATCTTTACACATATAGCGGCGTAGATATTTCCATGTTTACAGATAGCTGTGTAGATATTTGCATGTTTACACAGATAGCGTTGTAGATATTTCCATGTTTATACAGATAGCGGTGGAGGTATTTCCATGTTTATACAGATAGCGATGCGGATATTTCCATGTTTATACAGATAGCGGTGTAGATATTTTCATGTTTATACAGATGGCATTGTAGATATTTCCATCTTTATAGAGATAGCGGTGTAGATATTTCCATTTTTATACAGATAGTGCTGTAGATATTTCCATGGTTATACAGATTGCGATGTAGTTATTTCCATATTTATACAGATAGCGGTGTAGATATTTCCATGTTATGCAGATGGCCGTGTAGATATTTCCATCTTTATACAGAGAGCGGTGTAGATTTTCCATGTTTATACAGATGGCAGAGTAGTCATTTCGATGTTTATACAGATGGCTTTGTAGACATTTCCATGTGTACACAGATGGCATTGCAGACATTTCCTTGTTTATACTGATGTAGGTGTAGATATTTCCATGTTTTTACAGATGACTGTGTAGACATTTCCATGTTTTTACAGATGGCAGTGTAGATATTTCCATTTTTATTCAGATAGTGGTGTGGATATTTCCATGATTATACAGATGGTGGTGTTGATATTTCCATGTTTCTACAGATGGCGGTGTAGGTATTTCCATGTTTATACAAATGGCAGTGTAGATATTCAGATGTTTATGCAGATTGCGGTGTAGATATTTCCATCTTTACACAGATAGCGATGTAGACATTTTCATGTTTACAGATTGCTGTGTAGATATATGCATGTTTAAACAGATAGCGTTGTAGATATTTCCATGTTTATACAGATAGCGGTGGAGATATTTCCATGTTTATGCAGATAGCAATGCAGATATTTCCAAGTTTATACAGATAGCGGTGTAGATATTTCCATGTTTATACAGATAGCGGTGTAGATATTTCCATGTTTACAGAGATAGCGGTGTAGATATTTCCATCTCTGCACCGATTGTTATGTAGATATTTCCATCTTTACACAGATAGCTGTGTAGATATTTGCATGTTTACAGAGATAACATTTTATATATTTCCATGTTTATACAGATAGCGGTGGAGATATTTCCATGTTTATACAGATGGCGATGTAGATATTTCCATGTTTATACAGATGGCGATGTAGATATTTCCATGTTTATACAGATGGCGATGTAGATATTTCCATGTTTATACAGATAGCGGTGTTGATATTTCCATGTTTACACAGATGGCGGTGTAGATATATCTGTGTTTAAAGAGATAGCGGTGTAGATATTTCCGTGTTTATACTGATAGTGGTGTGGATATTTCCATGTTTATAGAGATAGCGATGTTGATATTTCCATATTCATACAGATATCAGTGTAGATATTTCCATGTTTATGCAGATGGCCGTGTAGATATTTCCATGTTTATACAGATAGTGGTGTAGATTTTCCATGTTTATACAGATAGTGTTGTAGATATTTGCATGTTTACACAGATAGTATTGTAGATATTTCCATGTTTATACAGATAGCGGTGGTGATATTTCAATGTTTATACAGATAGCGATGTAGATATTCCCATATTTATACAAATAGTGGTGTAGTTATTTCCATGTTTATACAGATGGCTCTGTAGATATTTCCATGTGTTCACAGATGGCATTGTAGACATTTCCATGTTTATACTGATGGAGGTGTAGATATTTCCATGTTTTTACAGATGACTGTGCAGACATTTCCATGTTTTTACAGATGGAGGTGTAGATATTTCAATTTTTATTCCGATAGCGGTGTGGATATTTCCATGATTATACAGATGGTGGTGTTGATATTTCCATGTTTCTACAGATGGCGGTGTAGGTATTTCCATGTTTATACAAATGGCAGTGTAGATATTGAGATGTTTATGGAGATTGCGGTGTAGACATTTCCATCTTTACACAGATAGCCGTGTAGACAATTCCATGTTGACAGATAGCTGTGTAGATATTTGCATGTTTACACAGATAGCGTTCTAGATATTTCCATGTTTATACAGAGAGCGGTGGAGACATTTCCGTGTTTATACAGATAGCGGTGAAGATATTTCCATGTTTATACAGATGGCAGTGTAGATATTTCCATGTACATACAGATGGCTGTGTAGATATTTACATGTTTATACTCATGGCTGAGTAGATATTTCCATGTCTATACAGATGGCAGTGTAGATATTTCCATGTTTATAGAGATGGCGGTGTTGATATTTCCATGTTTATAGAGATGGCGGTGTAGATATTTCCATGTTTATAGAGATTGCGGTGCAGATATTTCCATGTTTCTAGAGATAGCGGTGCAGTTATTTCCATGTTTATACAGATAGCGGTGTAGATATTTCCATGTTTCTTCAGATAGTGGTGTTGGTACTTCCATGTTTATACAGGTAGCGGTGTAGATATTTCCATGTTATTACAGCTCGTGGTGTAGATATTTCCATCTGAATGCAGATGGCAGTGTAGATATTTCCATGTTTATACAGATAGAGGTGGAGATATTTCCATGTTTATACAGATGGTGGTGTAGATATTTCCATTTATATAGAGATGGCTGTGTCGATATTTCCATGTTTATACAGATGGTAGTGTACATATTTCCGTGTTTATACAGATAGCGGTGTAGATATTTCCATGTTTATACAGATAGCAGTGGAGTTATTTCCATGTTTATCCAGATAGCGGTGTAGATATTTCCATGTTTCTAGAGATAGCGGTGCAGATATTTCCATGTTTATACAGACAGCGGTGTAGATATTTCCATGTTTATAGAGATGGTGATGCAGATATTTCCATATTTATACAGAGAGCGGTGTAGGTATTTCCATCTTTGCACTGATTGCGGTGTAGATATTTCCATTTTAACACAGATATCGGTGTAGATATTTCCATGTTTACACAGATGGCTGTGTAGATATTTGCATGTTTACACAGATAGCGTTATAGATATTTCCGTATTTATACAGATAGTGGTGGAGTTATTTCCATGTTTATGCAGATAGCGATGTAGATATTTCCATGTTTATACAGATAGCTGTGTAGATATTTCCATGTTTATACAGATAGCTGTGTAATTATTTCCATGCTTATAGAGATGGCGGTGTATATATTTCCATGTTTATACAGATAGCGGTGTAGATATTTCCATGTTTATAGAGATAACGGTGTAGATATTTCCATGTTTATACAGAGAGCTGTGTAGGTATTTCCATCTATATAGAGATGGCGGTGTAGATATTTCCATGTTTATAATGATGGAGGTGTAGTTATTTCCATGTTTTTACAGATGACTGTGTAGATATTTCCATGTCTTTACAGATGTCGGTGTAGATATTTCCATTTTTATACTGATAGCTGTGTGGATATTTCCACGATTATGCAGATGGCGGTGTTGATATTTCCAAGTTTATACAGATGGCGGTGTAGGTATTTCCATGTTTATACAGATAGCGATGTATATATTTCCATGTTTATACAGATAGCGGTGTAGATATTTCCATCTTTCTAGGGATAGTGGTGCATATATTTCCATGTTTATACAGATAGTGGAGGCGATATTTCCATGTTTATACAGATAGCGATGTAGATATTTCAGTGTTTATACCGATAGCGCTGTAGATTTTTCCATGTTTATACAGATACCGGTGTTGATATTTCCATGTTTATACACATAGCAGTGTAGATATTTCCATGTATATACAGATAGCTGTGGAGATATTTCCATGTTTATACAGATGGCGGTATAGATATTTCCATGTATACAGAGTTGGCTGTGTAGTTATTTCCATGTTTATACAGATGGCTGTGTAGATATTTGCAGGTTTATACAGATAGCGGTGTAGATATTTCCATGTTTATACAGATAGCGGTGTAGATATTTCCATGTTTATACAGATAGCGGTGTAGATATTTCCATTTTTATACATATAGCAGTGCAGGTATTTCCATGTTTATACAGATGGCGGTGGAGATATTTCCATGTTCATACAGAAGGCGGTGTAGTTATTTCCATGTTTATACAGATGGCGGTGTAGATATTTCCATCTTTACACAGATAGCGGTGTAGATATTTACATCTTTACACAGAAAGCTGTGTACATATTTGCATGTTTACACATATAGCATTGTAGATATTTACATGTTTATACAGATAGCCGTGGAGTTATTTCTATTTTATACAGAAAGCGATGTAGATATTTCCATGTTTATTCAGATAGCTATGTAGATATTTCCATGTTTATACAGATGGCGGTGTAGATATTTCCATGTTTATACAGATAGCGGTGTAGATATTTCCATGTTTACAGAGATAGCCGTGTAGATATTTCCATCTTTGCACAGATAGCGGTGTAGATATTTCCATCTTTACACAGATAGCTGTGTAGATATTTGCATGTTTATACAGATAACGGTGGAGATATTTCCATGTTTATACAGTTAGCGATGTAGATATTTCCATGTTTATACTTATAGAGGTGTAAATATTTCCATGTTTATACAGATGACTGTGTAGATATTTTCATGGTTATACAGGTAGCGGTGTAGATATTTTCATGTTCATACAGAGAGCGGTGTTGGTATTTCCATGTTTATACAGATAGCGGTGTAGATATTTCCATGTTAATACAGCTCGCAGTGTAGATATTTCCAGCTGTATATAGATGGCAGTGTAGATATTTCCGTGTGTATTCAGAGAGCGGTGTAGGTATTTCCATGTTTATACAGGTGGCAGTGTAGTTAGTTCCATGTTTATGGAGATGGCGGTGTAGATATTTTCATGTTTATAGAGATGGCGGTGTAGATATTTCCATGTTTATAGAGATGGCGGTTTAGATATTTCCATGTTTACAGAGATTGCGGTGTAGGTATTTCCATGTTTATAGAGATAGCTGTGTAGATATTTCCATGTTTATACTCATTGCTGAGTAGATATTTCCAGGTCTATACAGGTGGCAGTGTAGATATTTCCATGTTTATAGAGATGGTGGTGTAGGTATTTCCATGGTTATAGAGATGGCGGTGTAGATATTTCCAGGTTTATAGAGATTGCGGTTCAGATATTTCTATGTTTATAGAGATGGCGGTGCATTTATTTCCATGTTTATACAGATAGCGGTGTAGATATTTCCATGTTTCTACAGATAGTGTTATTGGTACTTCCATGTTTATAGAGATAGCGGTGTACATATTTCCATGTTAATACAGCTCACGGTGTAGATATTTCCATGTGAATGCAGACGGCAGTGTAGACATTTCCATGTTTATACAGATGGCGGTGTAGATATTTCCATGTTTATGCAGATGGCGTTGCAGTTATTTCCATGTTTATACAGATGGTGGTGTAGATGTTTCCATGGTTATACAGATAGTGGTATAGATATTTCCATGTTTACAGAGATAGCGGTGTAGATATTTCCATCTTTGAACAGATTGCGGTGTACATATTTCCATCTTTACGCAGATAGTGGTGTACATATTTCCATCTTTACAAAGATAGCTGTGTACATATTTGCATGTTTACACAGATAGCATTGTAGATATTTCCATGTTTATACAGATAGCGGTGGAGATATTTCCATGTTTATACAGATAGCGATGTAGATATTTCCATGTTTATACAGATAGCGGTGTAGATATTTCCATCTTTATACAGATGACGGTGTAGATATTTCCATGTTTATAAAGATAGCGGTGAAGGTATTTCCATGTTTATACAGATAGCGGTGTAGATATTTCCATGTTTATGGAGATAGCGATGTATATATTTCCATATTTATACAGATAACGGTGAAGATATTTCCATGTTTATGGAGATAGCAATTTAGATATTTCCATATTAATACAGATATTGGTGTAGATATTTCCATTTTTCAACAGATAGCGGTGGAGTTATTTCCACGTTTATACAGATGGCGGTATAGATATTTCCATGTATATAGAGATGGCTGTGTAGATATTTCCATGTTTATACAAATGGCAGTGTAGGTATTTCCATGTTTATACAGATAGCGGTGCAGATTTTCCATGTTTATACAGATAGCGGTGGAGATATTTCCATGTTTATACAGATGGTGGTATAGATATTTCCATCTATATAGAGATGGCTGTGTAGATATTTCCATGTTTATACAAATGGCAGTGTAGATATTTCCATGTTTATACAGATAGCGGTGTAGATTTTCCATGTTTATACAGATAGCTGTGTAGATATTTCCTTGTTTATACAGATAGCAGAGTAGATATTTACATATTTGTACAGATAGCGGTGTAGATATTTCCATGTTTATACAGATGGCGGTGTAGATATTTCCATCTTTACACAGATGGCGGTGCAGTTATTTCCATGTTTATACAGATGGCGGTGTAGATATTTCCATGTTTATACAGATAGCGGTGTAGATATTTCCATGTTTACAGAGAGAGCGGTGTAGATATTTCCATCTTTGCAAAGATTGCGGTGTAGATATTTCCATCTTTACACAGATAGCTGTGTAGATATTTGCATGTTTACACAGATGGCGTTATAGATATTTCCGTGTTTATACAGATAGCAGTGAAGTTATTTCCGTGTTTATGCAGATAGCGATGTAGTTATTTCCATGTTTATACTGATAGCTCTGTAGATATTTCCATGTTTATACAGATAGCGGTGTAGATATTTCCATGTTTATACAGATGGCATTGTAGATATTTCCATGTTTATACTGATGGAGGTGTAGGTATTTCCATGTTTCTACAGGTGACTGTGTAGATATTTCCATGATTTTACAGATGGCGTTGTAGATATTTCCATTTTTATACAGACAGCGGTGTGGATATTTCCATGATCATACAGATGGCGGTGTTGATATTTCCATGTTTATACAGATGGCGGTGTAAGTATTTCCGTGTTTATACAGATGGCGGTGTAGATATTTAGATGTTTATGCAGTTGGCGGTGTAGAAATTTCTATGTTTATAGAGATAGCGGTGTAGTTATTTCCAGGTTTATACAGATAGCGCTGTAGATATTTCCATGTTTATACAGATAGTGGTGGAGATATTTCCATGTTTAGACAGATAGCGATGTAGATATTTCTATGTTTATATCGATAGCGCTGTAGATTTTTCCATGTTTATACAGATAGCGGTGTTGATATTTCCATGTTTATAAAGATAGTGGTGTAGATATTTCCATGTATATACATATAGCTGTGAAGATATTTCCGTGTTTATACAGATGGCGGTATAGATATTTCCATGTATATAGAGTTGGCTGTGTAGTTATTTCCATGTATATAGAGTTGGCTGTGTAGATATTTCCATGTTTATACAGATAGCGGTGTAGATATTTCCATGTTTATACAGATAGCGGTGTAGATATTTCCATGTTTATACAGATAGCGGTGTAGATATTTCCATGTTTATACAGATAGCAGTGTAGATATTTCCATCTTTATACATATAGCAGTGCAGATGTTTCCATGTTTATACAGATGGCGGTGTAGATATTTCCATCTTTACACAGATAGCGATGTAGATATTTCCATCTTTACACATATCTTTGTATATATTTGCATGTTTACACATATAGCATTGTAGATATTTCCATGTTTATACAGATAGCGGTGGAGATATTTCCATTTTATGCAGATAGCGATGTAGATATTTCCATGTTTATTCAGATAGCGGTGTAGATATTTCGATGTTTACAGAGATAGCGGTGTAGATATTTCCATCTTTGCACAGATTGCGGTGTAGATATTTCCATCTTTACACAGATAGCGGTGTAGATATTTCCATCTTTACACAGATAGCTGTGAAGATATTTGCATGTTTACACAGATAGCATTGTAGATATTTTCATGTTTATACAGATAGCTGTGGAGATATTTCCATGTTTATAAAGATAGCGATGTAGATATTTCCATGTTTATACAGATAGCGGTGTAGAAATTTCCATGTTAATAGAGCTCGTGGTGTAGATATTTCCAGCTGTACACAGATGGCAGTGTAGGTATTTCCGTGTGTATACACAGAGCGGTGTAGGTATTTCCATGTTTATACAGATGGCAGTGTAGATAGTTCCATGTTTATGGAGATGGCGGTGTAGATATTTTCATGTTTATAGACATGGCCGTGAAGATATTTCCAAGTTTACAGAGATGGCGTTTTAGATATTTCCATGTTTATAGAGATTGCGGTGTAGGTATTTCCATGTTTATAGAGATAGCTGTGTAGATATTTCCATGTTTATACTCATGGGTGACTAGATATTTCCATGTCTATACAGATGGCAGTGTAGATATTTCCATTTTTATAGCGATGGTGGTGTAGATATTTCCATATTTATAGAGATGGCGGTGTAGATATTTCCATGTTTATAGAGATTGCGGTGCAGATATTTCCATGTTTATAGAGATAGCGGTGCAGTTATTTCCATGTTTATACAGATAGCGGTGTAGATATTTCCAGGTTTATACAGATGGCTGTGTAGGTATTTCCATGTTTGTAGTGATATCTGTGAAGATATTTCCATGTTTATACAGATGGCGGTGTAGAGAATTCCATGTTTATACAGACGGCGTAGTAGATATTTCCATCTTTATACAGATTGCGTTGTAGTTATTTCCATGTTTATAGAGATGGCGGTGTAGATATTTCCATGTTTATAAAGATGGCGGTGTAGATATTTCCATGTTTATAGAGATGGCGGTGTACATATTTCCATGTTTCAACAGAAGGTGGTGTAGATATTTCCATGTTTATTCAGATTCCGTTGTAGATATTTCCATGTTTATTCAGATAGCAGTGTACATGTTTCCATGTTTATGCAGATGGCATTGTAGATATTTCCTTGTGTATACAGATAGCTGTGTAGATATTTCCATGTTTACACAGATGGAGGTGTAAATATTTGCATGTTTATACAGATTGCGGTGTAGATATTTCCACCTTTATATAGATGGCGGTTTAGGTATTTCCATGCTCATACATATGGGGTGTAGATACTTCTATGTTTATGCAGATTGCGGTGTAGATATTTCCATGTTTATTCAGATAGCGGTGTAGATATTTCCATGTTTATACAGATGTCTTTGTAGATATTTCCAAGTTTATACAGATACCTGTGTAGATATTTCCATGTTTATACAGATAGCTGTGTCGATATTTCCATGTTTATACACATACCGGTGTAGATATTTCCACGATTATAGAGATGGCGGTGTAGATATTTCCATGTTTATACAGATAGCGGTATAGATATTTGCATGTTGATACAGAAGGCAGTGCAGATATTTCCATGTTTATACAGATGGCAGTGTAGTTATTTCCATGTTTATATTGATGGCGGTGTAGATATTTCCATGTTTATACAGATGGCGGGGTAGATATTTCCATCTTTATACAGATGGCTGTGTAGATATTTCCATGTTTACACAGATAGCGATGTAGACAATTCCATGTTTATACAGACGGCATTGTAGATATTTCCATGTTTATAGAGATATCGGTGTAGATATTTCCATATTTATACAGATAGCGGTGTAGATATTTAAATGTTTATTCAGATGGCGGTGTAGATATTTCCATGTTTATACAGATGGCAGTGTAGTTATTTCCATGTTTATACAGATTGCGGTGTAGATTCTTCCATGTTTATACAGATAGCGGTGTAGATATTTCCATGTTTACAGAGATAGCGGTGTAGATATATCCATCTTTGCACAGATTGCGGTGTAGATATTTCCATCCTTACACAGATAGCGGTGTAGATATTTCCATCTTTACACAGATAGCTGCGTACATATTTGCAAGTTTACACAGATAGCATTGTAGATATTTCCATGTTTATACAGATAACGGTGGAGATATTTCCATGTTTATACAGATAGCAATGTAGATATTTCCATGTTTATACAGATAGCGGTGTAGATATTTCCATGTTTATACAGATGGCGGTGTAGATGTTTCCATGTTTTTAAAGATAGCGGTGAAGATATTTCCATGTTTATACAGATAGCTGTGTAGATATTTCCATGTTTATGGAGATAGCGATGTATATATTTCCATATTTATAGAGGTAGCAGTGAAGATATTTCCATGTTTATGGAGATAGCGATGTAGATATTTCCATATTTATACAGATACCGGTGTAGATATTTCCATCTTTGCACACATTGCGGTGTAGATATTTACATCTTTACTCAGATATCGGTGTAGATATTTCCATGTTTTCACAGATAGCTGTGTAGATATTTGCATGTTTACACAGATAGCATTGTAGATATTTCCATGTTTATACAGATAGCGGTGGAGATATTTCCATGTTTATACAGATAGCGGTGTAGATATTTCCATGTTTATACAGATGGTGGTGTAGATATTTCCATGTTTATAGAGATAGCAGTGTAGATATTTCCATGTTTACACAGATAGCAGTGGAGTTATTTCCATGTTTATGCAGATGGCGGTGTAGATATTTCCATCTTTATACAGATGGCGGTGTAGATATTTCCATGTTTATACAGATGGCGGTGTAGGTATTTCCATGTTTATACAGATAACGGTGTAGATATTTCCGTGTTTACAGAGATAGCGGTGTAGATATTTCCATCTTTGCACAGATTGCGGTGTAGATATTTCCATCTTTACACAGATAGCGGTGTAGATATTTTCATGGTTATACACGTAGCGGTGTAGATATTTCCATGTTAGTACAGCTCGCGGTGTAGATATTTCCATCTGAATGCAGACGGCAGTGTAGATATTTCCAAGTTTATACAGATAGCGGTGGAGATATTTTCATGTTTATACAGATGGCGGTGTAGATATTTCCATGTATATAGTCATGGCTGTGTAGATATCTCCATGTTTATACAGATTGTAGTGGAGATATTTCGATGTTTATACAGATAGCGGTGTAGATATTTCCATGTTTATACAGATAGCGTTGGAGATATTTCCATGTTTATACAGATAGCGATGTAGATATTTCCATGTTTATACAGATAGCGGTGTAGATATTTCCATCTTTGCACAGATTGCGGTGTAGATATTTCCATTTTAACACAGATACCGTTGTGGATATTTCCATGTTTACACGGACAGCTGTGTAGATATTTGCAGGTTTACACAGATAGCGTTATAGATATTTCCGTGTTTATACAGATAGCGGTGGAGATATTTCCATGTTTATGCAGATAGCGATGTAGATATTTCCATGTTTATACAGAAAGCTGTGAAGATATTTCCATGTTTATACAGACAGCTGTGTAATTATATCCATGCTTATAGAGATGGAGGTGTAGATATTTCCATGTTTATACAGTTAGCGGTGTAGATATTACCATGTTTATAGAGATAGCGGTGTAGATATTTCCATGTTTATTCAGTGAGCTGTGTAGGTATTTCCATGTATATAGGGATGGCGGTGTCGGTATTTCCATGTTTATAGTGATGGAGTTGTAGATATTTCCATGTTTTTACAGATGATTGTGTAGATATTTCCATGTTTTTACAGATGGTGGTGTAGATATTTCCATTTTTATACAGATAGTGGTGTGGATATTTCCATGATTATACAGATGGCGGTGTTGATATTTCCATGTTTATATAGATGGCGGAGTAGGTATTACGATGTTTATACAGATGGCGGTGTAGATATTTAGATGTTTATGCAGATTGCGGTGTAGGTATTTCCATGTTTATAGAGATAGCGTTGTAGTTATTTCCAGGTTTATACAGATAGCGGTGTAGATATTTCCATGTTTATACAGATAGTGGTGGAGATTTTTCCATGTTTATACATATAGCGTTGTAGATATTTCTATGTTTATACAGAAAGCGCTGTAGATTTTTCCATGTTTATACATATAGCGGCGTTGATATTTCCATGTTTATACAGATAGTGGTGTAGATATTTCCATGTATATACAGATAGCTGTGTAGATATTTCCATGTTTATAAGGATGACGTTATAGATATTTCCATGTATATAGAGTTGGCTGTGTAGTTATTTCCATGTTTATACAGATGGCAGTGTAGATATTTCCACGTTTATACAATTAGCGGTAGAGATATTTCCATGTTTATACAGATAGCAGTGTAGATATTTCCATGTTTATACAGATAGCGGTGTAGATATTTCTATTTTTATACATATAGCAGTGCAGATATTTCCATGTTTATACAGATGGCGGTGGAGATATTTACATGTTTATACAGATGGCGGTGTAGTTATTTCCATGTTTATACAGATGGCGGTGTAGATATTTCCATGTTTACAGAGATAGCGGTGTAGATATTTCCAACTTTGCACAGATTGTGGTGTAGGTATTTCCATCTTTACACAGATAGCGGTGTACATATTTCCATCTTTACACAGATAGCTGTGTACCTATTTGCATGTTTACACATATAGCATTGTAGATATTTCCATGTTTATACAGATAGTGGTGGAGATATTTCCATTTTTTACGGATAGTGATGTAGATATTTCCATGTTTATTCAGACAGCGGTGTAGATATTTCCATGTTAATACAGCTCACGGTGTAGATATTTCCATCTGAACGCAAACGGCAGTGTAGATATTTCCATGTTTATACAGATAGCAGTATAGATATTTCCATGTTTATACAGATGGCGGTGTAGATATTTCCATGTATATAGAGATAGCTGTGTAGATATTTCCATGTTTATACAGATTGTAGTGTAGATATTTCCATGTTTATACAGACAGTGGTGTAGATATTTCCATGTTTATACAGATAGTGGTGGAGATATTTCCATGTTCATACAGATAGTGATGTAGATATTTCCATGTTTATAGAGATAGCCGTGTAGATATTTCCATGTTTATACTGATGGAGGTGGAGATATTTCGATGTTTATACAGATGATTGTGTAGATATTTTCATGGTTATACACGTAGCGGTGTAGATATTTCCATGTTAGTACAGCTCGCGTTGTAGATAATTCCAGCTGTATAAAGATGGCAATGTAGATATTTCCGTGTGTATACAGAGAGCGGTGTAGGTATTTCCATGTTTACACAGATGGCAGTGTAGGTAGTTCCATGTTTATGGAGATGGCGGTGTTGATATATTCATGTTTATAGAGATGGTGGTGTAGATATTTCCATGTTTATAGAGATGGCGGTTTAGATATTTCCATGTTTATGGAGATTGCGGTGTAGGTATTTCCATGTTTATAGAGATAGCTGTGTAGATATTTCCATGTTTATACTCATGGCTGAGTAGATATTTCCATGTCTATACAGATGGCAGTGTAGATATTTCCATGTTTATAGAGATGGTGGTGTAGATATTTCTATGTTTATAGAGATGGCGGTGTAGATATTTCCATGTTTATAGAGATTGCCGTGTAGATATTTCCAGGTTTATAGAGATAGCGGTGCAGTTATTTCCATGTTTATACAGATAGCGGTGTAGATTTTTCCATGCTTCTACAGATAGTGGTGTTGGTATTTCCGTGTTTATACAGATAGCGGTGTAGATATTTCCATGTTAATACAGCTCGCGGTGTAGATATTTCCATCTGAATGCTAATGGCAGTGTAGATATTTCCATGTTTATACAGATAGCGGTGGAGATATTTCCATGTTTATACAGATGGCGGTGTAGATATTTCCATGTATATAGAGATGGCTGTGTAGATATTTCCATGTTTATACAGATTGTAGTGTAGATATTTCCATGTTTATACAGATAGCGGTGTAGATATTTCCATGTTTATACAGATAGCGGTGTAGATATTTCCATGTTTATACAGATGGCGGTGTAGATATGTCCATGTATATAGAGATGGCTGTGTATATATTCCCATGTTTATACAGATTGTAGTGTAGATATTTCCATGTTTATACAGATAGTGGTGTAGATATTTCCATGTTTACAGAGATAGCGGTGTAAATATTTGCATCTTTGCACAGATAGCGGTGTACATATTTCCATCTTTACACAGATAGCTGTGTAGATATTTCCATGTTTACACAGATATCATTGTAGATATTTCCATGTTTATACAGATAGCGGTGTTGATATTTCCATGATTTTACAGATAGCGGTGTAGATATTTCCATGTTTATACTGATTGCGGTGGAGATATTTCCATGTTTATACAGAGAGCGGTGGAGATATTTCCATGTTTATACAGATTGCGATGTAGACATTTCTATGTATAAAGAGATGGCTGTGGAGATATTTCCATATTTATACAGATAGCGGTGGAGATATTTCCATGTTTATACAGATCGCGTTGTAGACATTTCCATGTATAAAGAGATGGCTGTGTAGATATTTCCATGTTTATACAAATGGCAGTGTAGATATTTCCATGTTTATACAGATAGCGGTGTAGGTAGTTCCATGTTTATACAGATGGCGGTGTAGATATTTCCATGTTTATATAGATAGCGGTGTAGTTAGTTCCATATTTGTACAGATAGCGGTGTAGATTTTTCCATGGTTACAGATATAGCAGTGTAGATATTTCCATCTTTGCACCGATTGCAGTGTAGATATTTCCGTCTTTACACAGATAGCTGTGTAGATATTTGCATGTTTACACAGTTAGCATTGTAGATATTTCTATGTTTGTACAGATAGCGGTGTTGATATTTAAATGTTTATACAAACAGTGGTGTAGATATTTCCATGTTTATACAGATAGCGTTGGAGATATTTCCATGTTTATACACATAGCGGTGGAGATATTTCCATGTTTATACAGATGGCAGTGTAGATATTTCCATGTTTATACTCATGGCCGAGTAGATATTTCCATGTTTATACAGATGGCTTTGTAGATATTTACATATTTATACAGATAGCGGTGTAGATATTTCCATGTTCATAGAGATAGCTGTGTAGATATTTCCATGTTTATTCAGATGGCGGTGTAGATATTTCCATCTTTATATAGATGGCGGTGTAGATATTTCCATGCTTATACAGATGGCGGTGTAGATATTTCTATGTTTATGAAGATGGCAGTGTAGACATTTCCATGTTTATTCAGATAACGGTGTAGATACTTCCATGTTTACACAGATGGCTGTGTAGGTATTTCCATGTTTGTAGTGATATCTGTGAAGATATTTCCATGTTTATACAGATGGCGGTGTAGAGAATTCCATGTTTATACAGACGGCGTAGTAGATATTTCCGTCTTTATACAGATTGCGTTGTAGTAATTTCCATGTTTATAGAGATAGTGGTGTAGATATTTCCATGTTTATAAAGATGGTGGTGTTGATATTTCCATGTTTTTGGAGATGGCGGTGTAGATATTTCCATGTTTAAATAGATGGTGGTGTAGATATTTCCATGTTTATTCAGATTCCGTTGAAGATATTTCCATGTTTATTCAGATAGCAGTGTACATGTTTCCATGTTTATGCAGATGGCATTGTAGATATTTCCATGTGTATACAGATAGCTGTGTAGATATTTCCATGCTTACACAGATGGAGGTGTAAATATTTCCAGGTTTATACAGATTGCGGTGTAGATATTTCCACCTTTATATAGATGGCGGTGTAGATATTTCCATGCTTATACATATGGGGGTGTAGATATTTCTATGTTTATGCAGATTGCGGTGTAGATATTTCCATGTTCATACAGATAGCGGTGGAGATATTTCCATGTTTATACTGATAGCGATGTAGATATTTCCATTTTTATACAGATAGTGGTGTGGATATTTCCATGATTATAGAGATGGCGGTGTTGATATTTCCATGTTTATACAGATGGCGATGTAGGTATTTCCATGTTTATACAGATGGCGGGGTAGATAATTCCATCTTCTTAGAGATGGCTGTGTAGTTATTTCCATGTTTATAGAGATAGCGGTATAGTTATTTCCAGGTTTATACAGATAGCGGTGTAGATATTTCAATGTTTATATAGATAGCGCTGTAGATTTTTCCATGTTTATATAGATAGCGGTGTTGATATTTCCATGTTTATAAAGATAGTTTTGTAGATATTTCCATTTTTATACATATAGCAGTGCAGATATTTCCATGTTTATACAGATGGCGGTGGAGATATTTACGTGTTTATACAGATGGCGGTGTATTTCTTTCCATGTTTATACAGATGGCGGTGTAGACATTTCCATGTTTATACAGATAGCGGTGTAGATATATGCATGTTTACAGAGATAGCGGTGTAGATATTTCCAACTTTGCACAGATTTCGGTGTAGGTATTTCCATCTTTACACAGATAGCGGTGCAGATATTTCCATCTTTACACAGATAGCTGTGTACATATTTGCATGTTTACACATATAGTATTGTAGATATTTCCATGTTTATACAGATAGCGGTGGAGATATTTACATTTTATACAGATAGCGATGTAGATATTTCCATGTTTATTCAGATAGCGTTGTAGATATTTCCATGTGTATACACATGGCGGTGTAGATATTTCCATGTTTATGGAGATAGCGGTGAAGATATTTCCAGGATTATACTGATATTGGTGTAGATATTTCCATGTTTATACAGATGGTGGTGTAGATATTTCCATGTTTGTAGAGATAGCGGTGTAGATATTTCCCTCTTTATACCGATACCGGTGGAGATATTTCCATGTTTATACAGATGGCGGTATAGTTATTTCCATGTATATAGAGATGGCTGTGTAGATATTTCCATGTATATGCAGATGGCAGTGTAGATTTTCCATCTTTATACAGATAGCGGTGTAGGTATTTCCATGTTAATACAGATAGCGTTGTAGATATTTCCATGTTTATACAGATATCGGTGTAGATATTTCCACGTTTATACAGACGGCGGTGTAGATATTTCCATGTTTCTACAGATAGTGGTGTAGATATTTCCAAATTTATACAGATAGTGGTTTAGATATTTCCGTGTTTATAGAGATAGTGATGTAGATATTTCCATATTTATACATATAGCGGAGTAGATATTTCCATCTTTGCGCAGATTGCGGTGTAGATATTTTCATCTTTACACAGATATTGGTGTATATATTTCCATGTTTACCGAGATAGCTGTGTAGATATTTTCATGTTTACACAGATAGCGTTGTGGATATTTCCATGTTTATACAGACAGCGGTGGAGATATTTCCATGTTTATACAGATAGCTATGTAGATATTTCCATGTTTATACAGATAGCGGTGTAGATATTTCCAAGTTTATACAGATGGCATTGTAGATATTTCCATGTTTATAGAGATAGCGGTGTAGATATTTCCATGTTTATACAGATAGCGGTGTTGATATTTCCATGATTTTACAGATAGCGGTGTAGATATTTCCATGTTTATACAGGTAGAGGTGGAGATATTTCCATGTTTATACAGATAGTGGTGGAGATATTTCCATGTGTATACAGATTGCGTTGTAGATATTTCCATGTATAAAGAGATGGCTGTGTAGATATTTCCATGTTTATACAGATGGCAGTGTAGATATTTCCATGCTTTTACAGATAGCGATGTAGATATTTCCATGTTTTTACAGATAGCGATGTAGATATTTCCATGTTTATACAGATAGCGGTGTAGATATTTCCATGTTTATACAGACGTCGGTGTAGATATTTCCATGTTTCTAGAGATAGTGGTGTAGATATTTCCACGTTTATACAGTGAGTGGTGTAGATATTTCCATGTTTATAGAGATAGTGATGTAGATATTTCCATATTTGTACATATAGCGGTGTAGATATTTCCATCTTTGCCCAGATTGCGGTGCAGATATTTCCATCTTTACACAGATATCGGTGTAGATATTTCCATGTTTACCCAGATAGCCGTGTAGATATTTGCATGGTTACACAGATAGCGTTGTAGATATTTCTATGTTTATACAGATAGCGGTGGAGGTATTTCCATGTTTATTCAGATAGCGATGTAGATATTTCCATGTTTATACAGATAGCGGTGTAGATATTTCCATGTTTACACAGATGGCGTTGTAGGTATTTCCATGTTTATAGAGATAGCTGTGTAGATATTTCCATGTTTATATAGATATTGGTGTAGATATTTCCATGTTTATACAGATTGCGATGTAGATATTTCCATATTTACACAGATAGCGGTGTAGATATTTCCATGTTTATGCACATGGCTGTGTAGATATTTCCATGTTTATACAGATAGCGGTGTAGATTTTCCATGTTTATGCAGATAGCGGTGGAGATATTTCCATGTTTATACAGATAGCTATGTAGATTTTTCCATGTTTATACAGATAGCGGTGTAGATATTTCCATCTTTACACATATAGCGGCGTAGATATTTCCATGTTTACAGATAGCTGTGTAGATGTTTGCATGTTTACACAGATAGTGTTGTAGATATTTCCAAATTTACATAGAAAGCGGTGGAGATATTTCCATGTTTATGCAGATACCGATGTAGATATTTCCATGTTTATACAGATAGCTGTGTATATATTTCCATGTTTATACTGATGGCTCTGTAGATATTTCCATGTTTATACAGATTGCATTGTAGATATTTCCATGTTTATACTGATGGAGGTGTAGGTATTTCCATGTTTCTACAGATGACTGTGTAGATATTTCCATGTTTTTACAGATGGCGATGTAGATATTTCCATTTTTATACAGATAGCGGTGTGGATATTTCCATTATTATACAGAAGGCGGTGTTGATATTTCCATGTTTATATAGATGGCGGTGTAGTTATTCCCATGTTTATACAGATGGCGGTGTAGATATTTAGATGTTTATGCAGATGGCGGTGAAGATAATTCCATGTTTATAGAGATAGCGCTGTAGATATTTCCATGTTTATACAGATAGCGGTGTTGATATTTCCATGATTTTACAGATAGCGGTGTAGATATTTCCATGTTTATACAGATAGCGGTGGAGATATTTCCATGTTTATACAGATTGCGGTGTAGATATTTCCATGTATAAAGAGATGGCTGTGTAGATATTTCCACGTTTATACAGATGGCAGTGTAGATATTTCCATGCTTATACAGATAGCGATGTAGATATTTCCATGTTTCTAGAGATAGTGGTGTAGATATTTCCAAGTTTTTACAGTGAGTGGTGTAGATATTTCCATGTTTTTAGAGATAGTGATGTAGATATTTCCATATTTATACATATAGCGGTGTAGATATTTCCATCTTTGCCCAGATTGCGGTGCAGATATTTCCATCTTTACACAGATATCGGTGTAGATATTTCCAAGTTTACCCAGATAGCTGTGTAGATATTTGCATGCTTACACAGATAGCGTTGTAGATATTTCCATGTTTATACAGATAGTGGTGGAGATATTTCCATGTTTATTCATATAGCGATGTAGATATTTCCATGTTTATACAGATAGCAGTGTAGATATATCCATGTTTACACAGATGGCGTTGTAGGTATTTCCATGTTTATAGAGATAGCTGTGTAGATATTTCCATGTTTATATAGATATTGGTGTACATATTTCCATGTTTATACAGATTGCGATGTAGATATTTCCATATTTACACAGATAGCGGTGTAGATATTTCCATGTTTATGCACATTGCCGTGTAGATATTTCCATGTTTATACAGATAGCGGTGTAGATTTTCCATGTTTATACAGATAGCGGTGGAGATATTTCCATGTTTATACAGATAGCTATGTAGATTTTTCCATGTTTATACAGGTAGCGGTGTAGAGATTTCCATCTTTACACATATAGCTGCGTAGATATTTCCATGTTTACAGATAGCTGTGTAGATGTTTGCATGTATACACAGATAGCGTTGTAAATATTTCCAATTTTACACAGAAAGCGGTGGAGATATTTCCATGTTTGTGCATATAGCGATGTAGATATTTCCATGTTTATACAGATAGCTCCGTAGATATTTCCATGTTTATACTGATAGCGGTGTAGATATTTCCATGTTTATAAAGATAACTGTGTAATTATTTCCATGTTTACAGAGATGGCGGTGTAGATATTTCCATGTTTATACTGATGGCTCTGTAGATATTTCCATGTTTATACAGATTGCATTGTAGATCCATTTTTATACAGATAGCGGTGTGAATATTTCCATGATTATACAGAAGGCAGTGTTGATATTTCCATGTTTATATAGATGGCGGTGTAGTTATTTCCATGTTTATGCAGGTGGCGGTGTAGATATTTAGATGTTTATGCTGATGGTGGTGAAGATATTTCCATGTTTATAGAGATAGCGTTGTAGATATTTCCATGTTTATACAGATAGCAGTGTTGATATTTCCATGATTTTACAGATAGCGGTGTAGATATTTCCATGTTTATACAGGTAGCGGTGGAGATATTTCCATGTTTATACAGATAGCGGTGGAGATATTTCCATGTTTATACAGATCGCGGTGTAGATATTTCCATGTATAAAGAGATGGCTGTGTAGATATTTCCATATTTATACAGATAGCGGTGTAGATATTTCCATGTTTATACAGATGGCGGTGTTGATATTTCCATGATTTTACAGATAGCGGTGTAGATAATTCTTTTTTATACAGATGGCTGTGTAGATATTTCCGTGCTTCTAGAGATAGTGGTGTACATATTTCAATGTTTATACAGATAGCGGTGTAGATATTTCCATATTTATGGAGATAGTGATGTAGATATTTCCATATTTATACAGATAGCGGTGTAGATATTTCCATGTTTATACAGATAGCGGTGTAGATATTTCTAAGTTTATACAGACGTCGGTGTAGATATTTCCATGTTTCTAGAGATAGTGGTGTAGATATTTCCAAGTTAATACAGATAGTGGTGTAGATATTTCCATGTTTATAGAGATAGTGACGTAGATATTTCCATATTTATACATATAGCGATGTAGATATTTCCATGTTTATACAGATAACGGGGTAGATATTTCCATGTTTATACAGATAGCGGTGTAGATATTTCCATGTTTATACAGATAGCTGGGAAGGTATTTCCATTTTTATACAGATGGCGGTGTAGATATTTCCATGTATATACTGATGGCTCTGTAGATATTTCCAGGTGCATACAGATGACATTGTAGATTTTTCCGTGCTTATACTGATGAAGTTGTAGATATTTCCATGTTTACACAGATGACTGTGTAGATATTTCCATGTTTTTACAGATGGCGGTGTAGGTATTTCCATGTTTATACAGATAGCGATGTAGATATTTCCATGTTTATAGAGATAGCGGTGTTGATATTTCCATGTTTATACAGATATCGGAGTAGATATTTCCATGTTTATACTGATGGCAGTGTAGATATTTCCGTGTTTATACAGATAAAGGTGGAGATGTTTCCAAGTTTATACAGATGGCGGTGTAGATATTTCCATGTTTATACAGATAGCGATGTAGATATTTCCATGTTTATGCAGATAACGGTGAAGATATTTCCATGTTTATACAGATGGCGATGTAGATATTTCCAAGTTTATACAGATGGCGGTGTAGATATTTCCATGTTTCTAGAGATAGTGGTGTAGATATTTCCATGTTTATACAGATAGTGGTGTAGATATTTCCATCTTTATAGAGATAGTAATGTAGATATTTCCATATTTATACAGATAGCGGTGTAGGTATTTCCATCTTTGCACAGATTGCAGTGTAGATATTTCCATCTTTAACACACATATCGGTGTAGACATTTCCATGTTTACACAGCTAGCTGTGTAAATATTTGCAGGTTTACACACATAGCTTTGTAGATATTTCCATGTTTATACAGGTAGCGGTTGAGATATTTCCATGTTTATACAGATAGGGATGTAGATATTTCCATGTTTATACAGATAGCGGTGTAGATATTTCCATGTTTATAGAGATATCGGTGTGAATATTTCCATGTTTATACAGATAGTGGTGTAGAAATTTCCATGTTTATACAGATAGTGGTTTAGATATTTCCACGTTTATACAGATAGCGATGAAGATATTTCCATGTTGATACAGATAGCGGTGTAGATATTTCCATGTTGATACAGATGGCGGTGTAGATATTTCCACGTTTATAGACATAGCGGTGTAGATATTTCCATGTTTATACAGATAGTGGTGTACATATTTCCATGTTTAAAGAGATAGCGTTGTAGATATTTCAATATTTAAACAGATAGCGGTGTAGATATTTTCATGTTTATGCCGATGGCCGTATACATGTTTCCAAGTTTACACAGATAGCGGTGTAGATATTTCCATCTTTGCACAGATTGCGGTGTTGATATTCCCATGTTTATACAGATGGCATTGTCGATATTTCCATGTTTATACAGATAGCGGTGCAGATATTTCCATATTTATACAGATAGCAGTGTAGATATTTCCATGTTTATACTGATATTGATGTAGATATTTCAATGTTTATAGAGATAGTGATATAGATATTTCCATATTTATACAGATAGCGGTGTAGATATTTCCATCTTGGCACAGACTGCGGTGTAGATATTTCCATCTTTACACAGATATCGGTGTAGATATTTCCACGTTACCACACATAGCTGTGTAGATATTTTCATGTTTACAAAGATTGCATTGTAGATATTTCCATGTTTATACAGATAGCGGTGTAGATATTTCCATGTTTATACAGATGGCTTTGCAGATATCTCTATGTTTATAGAGATATCGGTGTAGATATTTCCATGTTTATACAGATAGTGGTGTAGATATTTCCATGTTTATAGAGATTGTGTTGTAGATATTTCCATATTTGTACAGATAGGGGTGCAAATATTTCCATATTTATGCAGATTGCCGTGTAGATATTTCCATGTTTATACAGATAGCGGTGGAGATATTTCCATTTTTATACACATAGTGGTGGAGACATTTCCATGTTTATACAGATTGCGGTGTAGATATTTCCATGTATATAGAGATGGCTTTGTAGATATTTCCATGTTTATACAGATAGCAGTGTAGATATTTCCATGTCTATACAGATAGCAGTGAAGGTAGTTCCATGTTAATACAGTTGGTGGTGTAGATATTTCCATGTTTATACAGATGGCGGTGGAGTTATTTCCAAGTTTACGCAGATAGCGGTGTAGATATTTACATGTTTAGAGAGATAGCGGTGTAGATATTTCCATCTTTGCAACGATTGCGGTGTAGATATTTCCATCTTTACACAGATTGCTGTGTAGATATTTGGATGTTTACACCGATAGCATTGTATATATTTCCATGTTTATAAAGATATCGGTGGAGATATTTCCATGTTTATACACATAGCGTTGTAGATATTTCCATCTTTATACAGATAGCGGTGTAGATATTTCCATGTTTATACAGATAGCTGGGAAGGTATTTCCATTTTTATACAGATGGCGGTGTAGATATTTCCATGTATATACTGATGGCTCTGTAGATATTTCCAGGTGCATACAGATGGCATTGTAGATTTTTCCGTGCTTATACTGATGAAGTTGTAGATATTTCCATGTTTACACAGATGACTGTGTAGATATTTCCATGTTTTTACAGATGGCGGTGTAGGTATTTCCATGTTTATACAGATAGCGATGTAGATATTTCCATGTTTATAGAGATAGCGGTGTTGATATTTCCATGTTTATACAGATATCGGTGTAGATATTTCCATGTTTATACTGATGGCAGTGTAGATATTTCCGTGTTTATACAGATAAAGGTGGAGATGTTTCCATGTTTATACAGATGGCGGTGTAGATATTTCCATGTTTATAGAGATGGCTGTGTAGATATTTCCATGTTTATACAGATGGCGGTGTAGATATTTCCATGTTTATAGAGATGGCTGTGTAGATATTTCCATGTTTATATAGGTAGCGGTGTAAATATTTCCATGTTTATACAGATAGCGATGTAGATATTTCCATGTTTATGCAGATAACGGTGAAGATATTTCCATGTTTATACAGATGGCGATGTAGATATTTCCAAGTTTATACAGATGGCGGTGTAGATATTTCCATGTTTCTAGAGATAGTGGTGTAGATATTTCCATGTTTATACAGATAGTGGTGTAGATATTTCCATCTTTATAGAGATAGTAGTGTAGATATTTCCATATTTATACAGATAGCGGTGTAGGTATTTCCATCTTTGCACAGATTGCAGTGTAGATATTTCCATCTTTAACACACATATCGGTGTAGACATTTCCATGTTTACACAGCTAGCTGTGTAAATATTTGCAGGTTTACACACATAGCTTTGTAGATATTTCCATGTTTATACAGGTAGCGGTTGAGATATTTCCATGTTTATACAGATAGGGATGTAGATATTTCCATTTTTATACAGATAGCGGTGTAGATATTTCCATGTTTATAGAGATATCGGTGTGAATATTTCCATGTTTATACAGATAGTGGTGTAGAAATTTCCATGTTTATACAGATAGTGGTTTAGATATTTCCACGTTTATACAGATAGCGATGAAGATATTTCCATGTTGATACAGATAGCGGTGTAGATATTTCCATGTTGATACAGATGGCGGTGTAGATATTTCCACGTTTATAGACATAGCGGTGTAGATATTTCCATGTTTATACAGATAGTGGTGTACATATTTCCATGTTTAAAGAGATAGCGTTGTAGATATTTCAATATTTAAACAGATAGCGGTGTAGATATTTTCATGTTTATGCCGATGGCCGTATACATGTTTCCAAGTTTACACAGATAGCGGTGTAGATATTTCCATCTTTGCACAGATTGCGGTGTTGATATTCCCATGTTTATACAGATGGCATTGTCGATATTTCCATGTTTATACAGATAGCGGTGCAGATATTTCCATATTTATACAGATAGCAGTGTAGATATTTCCATGTTTATACTGATATTGATGTAGATATTTCAATGTTTATAGAGATAGTGATATAGATATTTCCATATTTATACAGATAGCGGTGTAGATATTTCCATCTTGGCACAGACTGCGGTGTAGATATTTCCATCTTTACACAGATATCGGTGTAGATATTTCCACATTACCACACATAGCTGTGTAGATATTTTCATGTTTACAAAGATTGCATTGTAGATATTTCCATGTTTATACAGATAGCGGTGTAGATATTTCCATGTTTATACAGATGGCTTTGCAGATATCTCTATGTTTATAGAGATATCGGTGTAGATATTTCCATGTTTATACAGATAGTGGTGTAGATATTTCCATGTTTATAGAGATTGTGTTGTAGATATTTCCATATTTGTACAGATAGGGGTGCAAATATTTCCATATTTATGCAGATTGCCGTGTAGATATTTCCATGTTTATACAGATAGCGGTGGAGATATTTCCATTTTTATACACATAGTGGTGGAGACATTTCCATGTTTATACAGATTGCGGTGTAGATATTTCCATGTATATAGAGATGGCTTTGTAGATATTTCCATGTTTATACAGATAGCAGTGTAGATATTTCCATGTCTATACAGATAGCAGTGAAGGTAGTTCCATGTTAATACAGTTGGTGGTGTAGATATTTCCATGTTTATACAGATGGCGGTGGAGTTATTTCCAAGTTTACGCAGATAGCGGTGTAGATATTTACATGTTTAGAGAGATAGCGGTGTAGATATTTCCATCTTTGCAACGATTGCGGTGTAGATATTTCCATCTTTACACAGATTGCTGTGTAGATATTTGGATGTTTACACCGATAGCATTGTATATATTTCCATGTTTATAAAGATATCGGTGGAGATATTTCCATGTTTATACACATAGCGTTGTAGATATTTCCATCTTTATACAGATAGCGGTGTAGATATTTCCATGTTCATACAGATGGCGGTGTAGATATTTCTATGTTTATAGAGATTGCGGTGTAGATATTTCCATGTTTATACAGATAGTGGTCTGGGTATTTCCATGTTTCTAGAGATAGCGATATAGATATTTCCATATTTATACAGACAGCGGTGTAGATATTTCCATGTTTATACAGATAGCGATGTAGATATTTCCATGTTTATAAAGATATCGGTGTAGATATTTCCATGTTTACTCAGATATCTGTGTAGATATTTGCATGTTTACAGAGATAGCGTTGTAGATATTTCTATGATTATACAGATAGTGGTGGAGATATTTCTATGTTTATACAGATAGCGATGTAGATATTTCTATGTTTATACAGATAGCGGTGTAGATATTTCCATGTTTATACAGATGACGTTGTAGATATTTCCATGTTTACAGAGATAGCGGTGTAGATATTTCCATCTTTGCACAGATTGCGGTGTAAATATTTCCATCTTTACGCAGATAACGGTGTAGGTATTTCCATCTTTACACACATAGCTGTGTAGATATTTGCATGTTTACACATTTAGCATTGTAGATATTTCCATATTTATACAGATAGCGGTGTAGATATTTCCATCTTTGCACAGGTTGCGCTGTAGATATTTCCATCTTTGCACCGATATCGGTGTAGATATTTCCATGTTTACACAGATAGCTGTGTAGGTATTTGATTGTTTACACAGATAGCATTGTAGATATTTCCATGTATATACAGAAAGCGCTGGAGATGTTTCCATGTTTATAAAGATAGCGATGTAGGTATTTCCATGTTTATACATATAGCGGTAGAGATATTTCCATGTTTATACAGATGGCGCTGTAGATATTTCCATGTTTGTAGGGATAGCGGTGTAGATATTTCCAGGGTTATAGAGATAGCGGTGTAGATATTTCCATGTTTATAAACATAGCGGTGGAAATATTTTCATTTTTATACAGATAGCGATGTAGATATTTCCATATTTATACAGATAGTGGTCTAGATATTTCCATGTTTATACAGATAGCGGTGTAGATATTTCCATGTTTATACAGATGGCTCTGTAGATATTTCCATGTGTATACAGATGGCTCTGTAGATATTTCCATGTGTATACAGATGGCATTGTAGATATTTCCATGCGTATAGAGATGTAGATGTAGATATTTCCAAGTTTATAAAGATGACTGTGTAGAGATTTCCATGTATTTACAGATAGCGGTGTAGAAACTTCCATGTTTACAGATTGCGGTGTGGATATTTCCATGATTATACAGATGGCGGTGTTGATATTTCCATGTTTATACAGAGGGCGGTGTAGCCATTTCCATGTTTATACAGATGGCAGTGTAGATATTTAGATGTTTATGCAGATTGCGGTGTAGATATTTCCATCTTTACACAGATAGCGTTGTAGACATTTCCATGTTTGCAGATAGCTGTGTAGATATTTGCATGTTTACACAGATAGCGTTTAGATATTTCCATGTTTATACAGATAGCGGTGGAGATATTTCCATGTTTATGCAGATAGCAATGTAGATATTTCCATGTTTATACAGATAGCGGTGTAGATATTTCCATGTTTATACAAATAGCGGTGTAGATATTTCCATGTTTGTACAGATAGCTATGTAGGTATTTCCATGTTTATCCAGATGGCGGGGGAGATATTTCCATGTTTATACTGATGGCTCTGTAGATATTTCCATGTGTATACAGATGGCAATGTAGATATTTCTATGTTTTTACTGATGGAGGTGTACATATTTCCATGTTTATACAGAGGACTGTGTAGATATTTCCATGTTTTTACAGATGGTGGTGGAGATATTTCCATGTTCATACAGATAGCCGTGGAGATATTTCCATGTTTATACAGATGGCAGTGTAGATATTTCCATGTATATAGAGATGGCTGTGTAGATATTTCCATGTTTATACAGATGGAATTGTAGATATTTTCATGTTTATAAAGATAGCGGTGTAGATATTTCCATGTTTATACAGATATCTGTGTAGATATTTCCATGTTTATACAGATAGCGTTGTAGATATTTCCATATTTATACAGAAAGCTGTGTAGATTTTTCCATGATTATACGGATGGCGGTGTCGACATTTCCAAGTTTATACGGATGGCAGTGTAGTTATTTCCATTTTTTTACAGATGGCGGTGCAGATATTTCCATGTTTATACAGATGGCGGTGTAGATATTTACATGTTTATATAGATAGCGGTGTAGATATTTCCATGTTTACAGATAGCTGTGGAGATATTTGGATGATTACACAGATAGCGTTGTAGCTATTTCCAATTTTATACAGATAGCGGTGGAGATATTTCCATGTTTATGCAGATAGCGATGTAGATATTTCCATGTTTATACAGATAGCTGTGTAGATATTTCCTTCTTTATGCAGATAGCGGTGTAGATATTTCCATGTTTATGCAGATAGCTGTGTAATTATTTCCATGTTTATAGAGATGGCGGTGTAGATATTTCCATGTTTATACTGATGGCTCTGTAGATATTTCCATGTTTATAAGGTTGGCATTGTAGATATTTCCATTTTTCCACCGATGACTGTGTAGATATTTCCATGTTTTTACTGATGGCAGTGTAGATATTTCCATTTGTATACAGATAGTGGTGTGGATATTTCCATGTTTATACAGATAGAGGTGCAGATATTTTCATGTTTATACAGACAGCGGTGCAGAGATTTCCATGTTTATACAGATACCTGTGTAGGTATTTCCATGTTTATAGAGATGGTGGTATAGGTATTTCCATGTGTATAATGATGTCTCTGTAGATATTTCCATGTGTATACAGATGACATTGTAGATAATACCACGTTTATACTGATGGAGGTGTGGATATTTCCATGTTTATACAGATGACTGGGTAGTTACTTCCATGTTTTTCAGATGGCCATGTAGAGATTTCCATTTTTATATAGATAGCAGTGTGGATATTTCCATGACAATACAGATGGCGATGTTCATATTTCCATGTTTATACAGATGGCGGTGTAGGTATTTCCTTGTTTATACAGATGGGTTTGTAGATATTTAGATGTTTATGAAGATGGCGGTGGAGTTATTTCCATGTTTATAGAGATAGCGATGTAGTTATTTGCATGTTTATACAGATAGCGCTGTAGATATTTCCATGTTTATACAGATAGCGGTGTTGATATTTCCATGTTTATACAGATAGCGGTGAAGGTATTTCCATGTTTATACAGATGGCAGTGTAGATATTTCCATGTTTATACAGATAGCGGTGGAGATGTTTCCATGTTTCCACAGATGTCGGTGTAGATATTTCCATGTTTATACAGATACTGGTGTTGATATCTCCATATTTACACTGATAACGGTTTAGATATTTCCATGCTTATACAGATGGTGGTGTAGATATTTCCATGTTTATACAGATGGAAGTGTAGTTATTTTCATGTTTATACAGATGGCGGTGTAGATATTCCCATGTTTATACAGTTAGCGGTGTAGATATTTCCATGTTTACAGAGATAGCGTAGATATTTCCATCTTTTCACAGATTGCTGTGTAGATATTTCCATCTTCACACAGATGGCGGTGTAGATATTTCCATCTTTACACAGATAGCTGTGTAGATATTTGAATGTTCACACAGTTAGCATTGTAGATATTTCCATGTTTATACAGATAGCGATGTAGATATTTCCATGTTTATACAGATAACGGTGTAGATATTTCCATGTTTATACAGATGACAGTGTAGATATTTCCATGTTTATACAGATAGCGGTGTAGATATTTCCATGTTTATACAGATGGTGGTGTTGATATTTCCATGTTTCTACAGATGGCGGTGTAAATATTTCCATGTTTATACAAATGGCAGTGTAGATATTTAGATGTTTATGCAGATTGCGGTGTAGATATTTCCATCTTCACACAGATAGCGGTGTAGACATTTCCATGTTTACAGATAGCACTGTAGATATTTGCATGTTTACACAGATAATGTTATAGATATTTCCATGTTTACACAGATAGCGTTGGAGATATTTCCATGTTTATGTAGATAGCAATGTAGATATTTCCAGGTTTTTACAGATGGCTGTGTAGATATTTAGATGTATATGCAGATGGCGGTGTAGATATTTCCACGTGTATAGAGATAGCGGTGAAGTTATTTCCAGGTTTATACAGATAGCAGTGTAGATATTTCCATGTTTACAGACAGCAGTGGAGATATTTCCATGTTTATACAGATAGCGATGTAGATATTTGCATGTTCATACAGATAGCGCTGCAGATATTTGCATGTTTATACACATAGCAGTGATATTTCCATGTTTATACAGATAGCGGTGTAGATATTTCCATGTTTATACAGATAGCTGTGGAGATATTTCCATGTTTATACAGATAGCGGTGGAGATATTTCCATGTTTATACAGATGGCGGTGCAGATATTTCCATGTATCTAGAGATGGCTGTGTAGATATTTCCATGTTTATACAGATGGATGTGTAGATATTTCCATCTTTATACAGATAGCGGTGTAGATATTTCCCTGTTTATACAGATAGAGGTGTAGATATTTCCATGTCTATAGAGATAGCGATGTGGATATTTACATATTTATTCATATAGAGGGGTAGATATTTCCATGTTTATGTAGATGGCTGTGTAGATATTTCCATGTTTATACAGATAGCGGTGGAGATATTTTCATGTTAATACAGATGGCGGTGTAGATATTTCCATGTATATAGAGATGGCTGTGTCGATATTTCCATGTTTATAGAGATGGCAGTGTAGATATTTCCATGTTTATACAGATGACTGTGTAGATATTTCCGTGTTTATACAGATAGCTGTGAAGATATTTCCATGTTTATACAGATAGCGCTGGAGATATTTCCATGTTTATACTGATGGCGGTGTAGATATTTCCATGTATCTAGAGATGGCTGTGTAGATATTTCCATGTTTATACAGATGGATGTGTAGATATTTCCATCTTTATACAGAGAGCGGTGTAGATATTTCCATGTTTATAGAGATAGCGCTGTAGATATTTCCATGTTTATACAGATGGCGGTGTAGATATTTCCCTGTATATAGACATTGCGGTGTAGATATTTCCATGATTATACAGATAGTGGTGTAGATATTTCCTTATTAATAGAGATAGCGCTGTAGGTATTTCAGTATTTAAACATATAGCGGTGTAGATATTTCCATGTTTATGCAGTTGGCCGTGGAGATATTTCCATGTTTATAGAGATAGCTGTGTAGGTATTTCCATGTTTATAAAGAGGGTGGTGTAGATATTTCCATGTTTATACTGATGGCTCTCTAGCCATTTCCATGTGTATACAGATGGCATTGTAGATTTTTCCATGTTTATACTGATGAAAGTGTACATATTTCCATGTTTATACAGATGACTGTGTAGATATTTCCATGTTTTTACAGATGGTGGTGTAGATATTTCCATTTTTATGCATATAGCGGTGTGCATATTTCAATGATTATACAGATGGCGGTGGAGATGTTTCCATGTTTATACAGATGGCGGTGCAGATATTTCCATGTTTATAGTGTTGGCTGTGTAGATATTTCCATGTTTATACAGATGGCAGTGTAGATATTTCCATGTTTATACACACAGCGGTATGGATATTTTCATGTTTATACAGATAGCCGTGTAGATATTTCCATATTCACAGTGATAGCGATTTAGGTATTTCCATGCTTATACAGATGGCGGTGTAGATATTTCCATGTTTATACAGATGGCGGTGTAGTTATTTTCATGTTTATACAGATGGCGGTGTAGGTATTTCCATGTTTATACAGATAGCGGTGTAGATATTTCCATGTTTACAGAGATAGCGGTGTAGATATTTCCATCTTTGAACAGATTGCGGTGTAGATATTTCCATCTTTACACAGATAGCGGTGTAGATATTTCCATCTTTACACAGATAGCGGTGTAGTTATTTGCATGTTTACACAGTAAGCATTGTAGATATTTCCATGTTTATAAAGATAGAGGTGTAGATATTTCCATGTTTATACAGATAGCAGTGTAGATATTTCCATGTTTATACAGATAGCGGTGTAGATATTTCCCTGTTTATACAGATAGAGGTGTAGATATTTCCATGTCTATAGAGATAGCGATGTGGATATTTACATATTTATTCATATAGCGGTGTAGATATTTCCATGTTTATTCAGATGGCTGTGTAGATATTTCCATGTTTATACAGATAGCGGTGGAGATATTTTCATGTTAATACAGTTGGCGCTGTAGATATTTCCATGTATATAGAGATGGCTGTGTCGATATTTCCATGTTTATACAGATGGCAGTGTAGATATTTCCATGTTTATACAGATGACTGTGTAGATATTCCCATGTTTATACAGAAAGCGGTGGAGATATTTCCATGTTTATACAGATAGCGGTGGAGATATTTCTATGTTTATACAGGTGGCGGTGTAGATATTTCCATGTATCTAGAGATGGCTGTGTAGATATTTCCATGTTTATACAGATGGATGTGTAGATATTTCCATCTTTATACAGAGAGCGGTGTAGATATTTCCATGATTATAGTGATGGCTGTGTAGATATTTCCATGTTTATACAGATGGCAGTGTAGATATTTCCATGTTTATACACACAGCGGTATGGATATTTTCATGTTTATACAGATAGCCGTGTAGATATTTCCATATTTACACTGATAGCGATTTAGGTATTTTAATGCTTATACAGATGGCGTTGTAGATATTTCCATGTTTATACAGATGGCGGTGTAGTTATTTTCATGTTTATACAGATGGCGGTGTAGGTATTTCCATGTTTATACAGATAGCGGTGTAGATATTTCCATCTTTGCACAAATTGCGTTGTAGATATTTCCATCTTTACACACATAGCGGTGTAGATATTTCCATCTTTACACAGATAGCGGTGTAGTTATTTGCATGTTTACACAGTAAGCATTGTAGATATTTCCATGTTTTTAAAGATAGCGGTGTAGATATTTCCATGTTTATACAGATAGCAGTGTAGATATTTCCATGTTTATACAGATAGAGGTGTAGATATTTCCATGTCTATAGAGATAGCGATGTGGATATTTACATATTTATTCATATAGCGGTGTAGATATTTCCATGTTTATGCAGATGGCTGTGTAGATATTTCCATGTTTATACAGATAGCGGTGGAGATATTTCCATGTTTATACTGATGGCGGTGTAGATATTTCCATGTATCTAGAGATGGCTGTGTAGATATTTCCATGTTTATACAGATGGATGTGTAGATATTTCCATCTTTGTACAGAGAGCGGTGTAGATATTTCCATGTTTATAGAGATAGCGCTGTAGATATTTCCATGTTTATACAGATGGTGGTGTAGATATTTCCCTGTATATAGACATTGCGGTGTAGATATTTCCATGATTATACAGATAGTGGTGTAGATATTTCCTTATTAATAGAGATAGCGCTGTAGGTATTTCAGTATTTAAACATATAGCGGTGTAGATATTTCCATGTTTATGCAGATGGCCGTGGAGATATTTCCATGTTTATAGAGATAGCTGTGTAGGTATTTCCATGTTTATAAAGAGGGTGGTGTAGATATTTCCATGTTTATACTGATGGCTCTCTAGCCATTTCCATGTGTATACAGATGGCATTGTAGATTTTTCCATGTTTATACTGATGAAAGTGTACATATTTCCATGTTTATACAGATGACTGTGTAGATATTTCCATGTTTTTACAGATGGCGGTGTAGATATTTCCATTTTTATGCAGATAGCGGTGTGCATATTTCAATGATTATACAGATGGCGGTGGAGATGTTTCCATGTTTATACAGATGGCGGTGCAGATATTTCCATGTTTATAGTGTTGGCTGTGTAGATATTTCCATGTTTATACAGATGGCAGTGTAGATATTTCCATGTTTATACACACAGCGGTATGGATATTTTCATGTTTATACAGATAGCCGTGTAGATATTTCCATATTCACAGTGATAGCGATTTAGGTATTTCCATGCTTATACAGATGGCGGTGTAGATATTTCCATGTTTATACAGATGGCGGTGTAGTTATTTTCATGTTTATACAGATGGCGGTGTAGGTATTTCCATGTTTATACAGATAGTGGTGTAGATATTTCCATGTTTACAGAGATAGCGGTGTAGATATTTCCATCTTTGAACAGATTGCGGTGTAGATATTTCCATCTTTACACAGATAGCGGTGTATATATTTCCATCTTTACACAGATAGCGGTGTAGTTATTTGCATGTTTACCCAGTAAGCATTGTAGATATTTCCATGTTTATAAAGATAGAGGTGTAGATATTTCCATGTTTATACAGATAGCAGTGTAGATATTTCCATGTTTATACAGATAGCGGTGTAGATATTTCCCTGTTTATACAGATAGAGGTGTAGATATTTCCATGTCTATAGAGATAGCGATGTGGATATTTACATATTTATTCATATAGCGGTGTAGATATTTCCATGTTTATGCAGATGGCTGTGTAGATATTTCCATGTTTATACAGATAGCGGTGGAGATATTTTCATGTTAATACAGTTGGCGCTGTAGATATTTCCATGTATATAGAGATGGCTGTGTCGATATTTCCATGTTTATACAGATGGCAGTGTAGATATTTCCATGTTTATACAGATGACTGTGTAGATATTCCCATGTTTATACAGAAAGCGGTGGAGATATTTCCATGTTTATACAGATAGCGGTGGAGATATTTCTATGTTTATACAGATGGCGGTGTAGATATTTCCATGTATCTAGAGATGGCTGTGTAGATATTTCCATGTTTATACAGATGGATGTGTAGATATTTCCATCTTTATACAGAGAGCGGTGTAGATATTTCCATGTTTATAGTTATGGCTGTGTAGATATTTCCATGTTTATACAGATGGCAGTGTAGATATGTCCATGTTTATACACACAGCGGTATGGATATTTTCATGTTTATACAGATAGCCGTGTAGATATTTCCATATTTACACTGATAGCGATTTAGGTATTTTAATGCTTATACGGATGGCGTTGTAGATAGTTCCATGTTTATACAGATGGCGGTGTAGTTATTTTCATGTTTATACAGATGGCGGTGTAGGTATTTCCATGTTTATACAGATAGCGGTGTAGATATTTCCATCTTTGCACAAATTGCGTTGTAGATATTTCCATCTTTACACACATAGCGGTGTAGATATTTCCATCTTTACACAGATAGCGGTGTAGTTATTTGCATGTTTACACAGTAAGCATTGTAGATATTTCCATGTTTTTAAAGATAGCGGTGTAGATATTTCCATGTTTATACAGATAGCAGTGTAGATATTTCCATGTTTATACAGATAGAGGTGTAGATATTTCCATGTCTATAGAGATAGCGATGTGGATAGTTACATATTTATTCATATAGCGGTGTAGATATTTCCATGTTTATGCAGATGGCTTTGTAGATATTTCCATGTTTATACAGATAGCGGTGGAGATATTTTCATGTTAATACAGATGGCGGTGTAGATATTTCCATGTAGAGATGGCTGTGTCGATATTTCCATGTTTATACAGATGGCATTGTAGATATTTCCATGTTTATACAGATAGCGGTGTAGATATTTCCATGTTTACAGAGATAGCGGTGTAGATATTTCCATCTTTGCACAGATTGCGGTGTAGATATTTCCATCTTTACACAGATAGCGGTGTAGTTATTTGCATGTTTACACAGTAAGCATTGTAGATATTTCCATGTTTATAAAGATAGAGGTGTAGATATTTCCATGTTTATACAGATAGCAGTGTAGATATTTCCATGTTTATACAGATAGCGGTGTAGATATTTCCCTGTTTATACAGATAGAGGTGTAGATATTTCCATGTCTATAGAGATAGCGATGTGGATATTTACATATTTATTCATATAGCGGTGTAGATATTTCCATGTTTATGCAGATGGCTGTGTAGATATTTCCGTCTTTATACAGATAGCGGTGGAGATATTTTCATGTTAATACAGATGGCGGTGTAGATATTTCCATGTATATAGAAATGGCTGTGTCGATATTTCCATGTTTATACAGATGGCAGTGTAGATATTTCCATGTTTATGCAGATAGCGGTATAGATATTTCCATGTTTATTCAGATAGCAGTTTAGATATTTCCATGTTTATACAGATACTGATGTAGATATTTCCATATTTACACTGATAGCGGTGTAGATATTTCCATGCTTATACAGATGGCGGTGTAGATATTTCCATGTTTATACAGATGGCGGTGTAGTTATTTTCATGTTCATACAGATGGCGGTGTAGATATTTCCATGTTTATAAAGAGAGCGGTATAGATATTTCCATGTTTATAGAGATAGCGGTGTAGATATTTCCATCTTTGCACAGATTGCGGTGAAGATAGTTCCATCTTTACACAGATAGTGGTGTAGATATTTCCATGTTTACACAGATAGCGGTGTAGATATTTCCATGTTTATACAGATAGCGGTGCAGATATTTCCATGTTTATACAGATAGCTGTGTTGGTATTTCCATGTTTATAGAGATGGCGGTATAGGTATTTCCATGTGTGTAATGATGTCTCTGTAGATATTTCCATGTGTATACAGATGGCATTGTAGATAATACCATGTTTATACTGATGGAGGTGTGGATATTTCCATGTTTATACAATTGACTGTGTAGTTACTTCCATGTTTTTACAAATGGCCGTGTAGAGATTTCCATTTTTATACAGATAGCGGTGTGGATATTTCCATGACAATACAGATGGCGGTGTTCATATTTCCATGTTTATACAGATGGCGGTGTAGGTATTTACATGTTTATACAGATGGCTTTGTAGATATTTAGATGTTTATGCAGATGGCGGTGGAGATATTTCCATGTTTATAGAGATAGCGATGTAGTTATTTCCATGTTTATACAGATAGCGCTGTAGATATTTCCATGTTTATACAGATAGCGGTGTTGATATTTCCATGTTTATACAGATAGCGGTGAAGATATTTCCATGTTTATACAGATGGCAGTGTAGATATTTCCAAGTTTATACAGATAGCGGTGGAGATGTTTCCATGTTTACACAGATGTCGGTGTAGATATTTCCATGTTTATACAGATACTGGTGTTGATATCTCCATATTTACACTGATAACGGTTTAGATATTTCCATGCTTATACAGATGGTGGTGTAGATATTTCCATGTTTATACAGACGGAAGTGTAGTTATTTTCATGTTTTTACAGATGGCGGTGTAGATATTCCCATGTTTATACAGTTAGCGGTGTAGATATTTCCATGTTTACAGAGATAGCGTAGATATTTCCATCTTTTCACAGATTGCTGTGTAGATATTTCCATCTTTACAGAGATAGCTGCGTAGATATTTGAATGTTCACACAGTTAGCATTGTAGATATTTCAATGTTTATACAGATAGCGATGTAGATATTTCCATGTTTATACAGATAATGGTGTAGATATTTCCATGTTTATACAGATGACAGTGTAGATATTTCCATGTTTATAGATATTGCGGTGTAGATATTTCCATGTTCATACAGATAGCGGGGTAGTTATTTCCATGTTTATACAGATAGCGGTGTAGATATTTCCATGTTTATACAGATGGTGGTGTTGATATTTCCATGTTTCTACAGATGGCGGTGTAAATATTTCCATGTTTATACAAATGGCAGTGTAGATATTTAGATGTTTATGCAGATTGCGGTGTAGATATTTCCATCTTCACACAGATAGCGGTGTAGACATTTCCATGTTTACAGATAGCAGTGTAGATATTTGCATGTTTACACAGATAATGTTGTAGATATTTCCATGTTTACACAGATAGCGTTGGAGATATTTCCATGTTTATGTAGACAGCAATGTAGATATTTCCAGGTTTATACAGATGGCGGTGTAGATATTTAGTTGTTTATGCAGATGGCGGTGTAGATATTTCCATGTTTATACAGATGGCGGGGTAGATATTTCCTTCTTTATACAGATGGCTGTGTAGATATTTCCATGTTTACACAGATAGCGATGTAGAAAATTCCATGTTCATACAGACGGCGTTGGAGATATTTCCATGTTTATAGAGATATCGGTGTAGATATTTCCATATTTATACAGATAGCGGTGCAGATATTTCCATGTTTATACAGATGGCAGTGTAGATATTTCCATGTTTATATAGATAGCGGTGTAGGTATTTCCAGGTTTATACAGATAGCGGTGTAGATATTTCCATCTTTGCACAGATTGCGGTGTGGATATTTTCATCTTTACACAGATAGCAGTGTAGATGTTTCCAAGTTTACAGATAGCTGTGTAGATATTTGCATGTTTAAACAGATAGCGTTGTGGATATTTCCATGTTTATACAGATAGCGGTGGAGATATTTCCATGTTTATGCAGAAAGCGATGTAGATATTTCCATGTTTCTACAGATAGCAGTGTAGATTTCCTGTGTTTATACAGATAGTGGGGCAGATATTTCCATGTTAACAAAGATTGCAGTGTAGATATTTCCATCTTTGCACAGATTGCGGTGTAAATATTTCAGTCTTTACACAGATAGCGGTGTAGATATTTCCATGTTTATAGATAGCTGTGTAGATATTCGCATGTTTGCACTGATAGCGTTGTAGATATTTCCATGTATATACAGAAAGCGTTGGAGATATTTCCATGTATATGCAGATAGCGATGTAGATATTTCCATGTTTATACAGATATCGGTGTAGATATTTCCATGCTTATACAGATGGCGGTGTAGATATTTCTACGTTTATAGAGATAGCGGTGTAGATATTTCCATGTTAATGCAGATAGCGGAGTGGGTATTTCCATGTTTATAGAGAGAGCGATGTAGATATTTCCATATTTATACAGATAGCAGTGTAGAGATTTCCATGTTTATGCAGATGGCTGTGTAGACATTTCCATGTTTATACAGATAGCGGTGTAAGTTTTCCATGTTTATAGAGATAGCAGTGTAGATATTTCAATATTTGTACAGATAGCAGTGTAGATATTTCCATGTTTATAAAGATGGCGGTGGAGATATTTCCATGTTCCTACTGATGGCGGTGTAGTTATTTCCATGTTTATAGAGATGGCGGTATAGATATTTCCATGTGTATACAGATGTCTCTGTAGATATTTCCATGTCTATACAGATGGCATTGTAGATAATTCCATGTTTATACTGATGGAGGTGTAGACATGTTCAAGTTTATACAGATGACTGTGTAGATATTTCCATGTTTTTACAGATGGCCGTGTTGATATTTCCATTTTTATACAGATAGCGGTGTGGATATCTCCATGATTATAGAGACGGCAGTGTTGATATTTCCATGTTTGTACAGAGGGCGGTGTAGGTATTTCCATGTTTATACTGATGGCTTTGTAGGTATTTGGATGTTTATGCCGATGGCGGTGAAGATATTTCCATGTTTATAGAGATAGCGGTGTAGATATTTCCATGTTTATACAGATAGCGGTGGAGATATTTCCATGTTTATAGAGATCGCGATGTAGATATTTCCATGTTTATTCAGATAGCACTGTAGTTATTTCCATGTTTATATAGAAAACGGTGTTGATATTTCCATGTTTATACAGATAGCGGTGTAGATATTTCCATGTTTATACAGATATCGCTGGAGATATTTCCATGTTTATAAAGATGGCGGTGTAGATATTTCCATGTATACAGAGATGGCTGTGTAGATATTTTCATGTTTATAGAGATGGCCGTGTTGATATTTCCATGTTTATACAGATAGCGGTGTAGATATTTCCATGTTTATACAGATGGTGATGCAGATATTTCCATGTTTGTACCGATAACGGTGTAGATATTTCCATGTATACAGAGATGGCTGTGTAGATATTTTCATGTTTATAGAGATGGCAGTGTTGATATTTCCATGTTTATACAGATAGCGGTGTAGATATTTCCATGTTTATACAGATGGCGATGCAGATATTTCCATGTTTGTACCGATAACGGTGTAGATATTTCCATGTTTATACAGATGGCGGTGTAGATATTTCCATGTTTATAGACATAGCGGTGTAGATATTTCCATTTTTATACAGATAGTGGTGTAGATATTTCCATGTTTATAGAGATAGCGATGCAGATATTTCCATATTTATACAGATAGCGGTGGAGATATTTCCATGTTTATGCAGATGGTCGTGTAGATATTTCCATGTTTATTCAGATAGCGGTGTAGATATTTCCATGTTAATACAGCTCGCGGTGTAGATATTTCCTTCTGAATGCAGACGGCAGTGTAGATATTTCCATGTTTATACAGATAGCAGTGGAGATATTTCCATGTTTATACAGATGGCGGTGTAGATATTTCCATGTTTATACAGATAGCTGTGTAGGTATTTCACGTTTATACAGATTGCGCTGTAAATATTTCCATCTTTATATAGATGGCAGTGTAGATATTTCCATGTTTATGCAGATGGCGGTGTAGATATTTCCATGTTTATTCAGATAGCGGTGTAGATATTTCCGTGTTTATATAGATGGCTGTGTAGATATTTCCATGTTTATAGAGATAGCTGTGTAGATATTTCCATGTTTATGCACATGGTGGTGTATATATTTCAACGTTTATGTAGATGATGGTGTAGATATCTCCATGTTTATAGAGATGGCGGTGTAGATATTTCCATGTTTATACAGACAGCTGTGTAAATATTTCACGTTTATATAGATTGTGCTGTAAATATTTCCGTCTTTATATAGATGGCAGTGTAGATATTTCCATGTTTATGCAGATGGCGGTGTAGATATTTCCATGTTTATAGAGATAGCTGTGTAGATATTTCCACGTTTATGCACATGGCGGTGTATTTATTTCATCGTTTATGCAGAAGATGGTGTAGATATCTCCATGTGTATAGAGATGGCGTTGTAGATATTTCCATGTTTATAGACATAGCGATGTAGGTATTTCCATGTTTATAGAGATAGCAGTGTAGATATTTCCATGTTTATACAGATAGCGGTGTAATTATTTCCATTTTTATACAGATAACGGTGTTGATATTTCAATGTTTACAGGGATAGTGGTGTAGATATTTCCATGTTTATACAGATAGCGTTGTAGGTATTTCCATGTCTATACACGTAGTGGTGTAAATATTGCCACGTTTATACAGATGGCTGTGAAGATATTTGATGTTTATAGACATGGCACAGTAGATATTTCCATGCTTAGACAGAAGGTGGTGTAGATATTTCCATGTTTATACAGATAACTGTGAAGCTATTTCCATGTTTATACACATAGCTGTGGAGATATTTCCAGTTTTATATAGATAGCGGTGTAGATATTTCCATCTTTATACATATAACGGTGTAGATATTTCCATGTTTTCAGAGATAGCATTGTAGATATTTCCATGTTTATACAGATAGCAGTGTCGATATTTCCATGTTTATACAGATAGAGGTGTAGATATTTCCATGTTTACATAGATAGCAGTGTAGATATTTCCATGTTTATTCACATGGCAGTGTAGATATTTCCATGTTTATGCAGATGGCGGTGTAGACATTTCCATGTTAATAGAGATGGCGGTGTAGATATTTCCATGTTTATAGAGATAGCGGTGTAGGTATTTCTATGTTTATAGAGATAGCGGTGTAGTTATTTCCATGTTTATACAGATAGCGGTGTAGTTATTTCCATGTTTATACAGATAACGGTGTTGATATTTCCATATTTACAGGGATAGTGGTGTAGATATTTCCATGTTTTTACAGATAGCGGTTTAGGTATTTCTATGTTTATACAGATAGCTGTGTAGATATTGCTACGTTTATACAGATGGCTGTGTACATATTTCCATGTTTATACAGAAGTCAGTGTAGATATTTCCATGTTTATAGAGATGGCGGTGTAGAAATTTCCCTGTTTATACAGATAGCAGTGTAGATATTTCCATGTTTGTACAGATAGTGGTGTAGATATTTCGATGTTTATACAGATAACGGTGTTGATATTTCTATGTTTACGTGGATAGTGGTGTAGATATTTCCATGTTTATACAGATATCGATGTAGGTATTTCGATGTTTATATAGACAGCGGTGTAGATATAGCTGAATTTATAGAGATGGCTGTGTAGATATTTCCATGTTTATACAGATGGCAATGTAGATATTTCCATGTTTATACAGATGGTGGTGTAGATATTTCCATGTTTATACAGATGACTGTGAAGATATTTCCATTCTTATACAGAAGGCAGTGTAGATATTTCAATATTTACAGAGATAGCAGTGTAGATATTTCCATGTTTATACAGATGGCAGTGTAGATGTTTCCATGTTTTTAAAGATAGTGGTGAAGATATTTCGATGTTTATACAGGTAGCGGTGCAGATATTTTCATGTTTATGGAGATAGCGATGTGTATATTTCCATATTTATAGAGATAGCGGTGAAGATATTTCCGTGTTTATGGAGATAGCGTTGTAGATATTTCCATATTTATACAGATACCTGTGTAGATATTTCCATCTTTGCACAGATTGCGGTGTAGATATTTACGTCTTTACTCCGATTTCGGTGTAGATATTTCCATGTTTACACAGATAGCTGTGTAGATATTTGCATGTTTACACAGATAGCATTGTAGATATTTCCATGTTTATACAGATAGTGGTGGAGATATTTCCACGTTTATACACATAGCGATGTAGATGTTTCCATGTTTATATAGATAGCGGTGTAGATATTTCCATGTTTATAGAGATAGCAGTGTAGATATTTCCATGTATACACAGATAGCAGTGGAGATATTTCCATGTTTATACAGATGGCAGTGTAGATATTTCCATGTTTATACAGATGGAGGTGTATATATTTCCATGTTTATACAGATGGCGGGGTAGATATTTCCTTCTTTATACAGATGGCTGTGTAGATATTTCCATGTTTACACAGATAGCGATGTAGAAAATTCCATGTTCATACAGACGGCGTTGGAGATATTTCCATGTTTATAGAGATATCGGTGTAGATATTTCCATATTTATACAGATAGCGGTGCAGATATTTCCATGTTTATACAGATGGCAGTGTAGATATTTCCATGTTTATATAGATAGCGGTGTAGGTATTTCCATGTTTATACAGATAGCGCTGTAGATATTTCCATGTTTATATTGATAGCGGTGTAGATATTTCCATATTTGTACAGTTAGCGGTGTAGATATTTGCATGTTTATACAGATGGCGGCTTAGACATTTCCATGTTTATACAGATGGCGGTGAAGTTATTTCCATGTTTATAGAGATAGCGGTGTAGGTATTTCCATGTTTATACTGATAGCGGGGTTGATATTTCCATGTTTATACAAATGGCGGTGTAGGTATTTCCATGTTTATACAGATAGCGGTGGAGATATTTCCATGTTTATACACATAGAGATGGAGACATTTCCATGTTTATACAGATGGCGGTGTAGATATTTCATGTATACAGCGATGGCTTTGTAGATATTTCCATGTTTATACATATGGCAGTGTAGATATTTCCATGATGATACAGATGGCGGTGTAGTTATTTCCAAGTTTATACAGATAGCGGTGTAGATACTTCCATGTTTACAGAGATAGCGGTGTAGATATTTCCATCATTGCAACGATTTCGTTGTAGGTATTTCCATCTTTGCACAGATAGCTGTGTAGATATTTGCATGTTTACACAGATAACATTGTATATATTTCCATGTTCATACAGATATCGGTGGAGATATTTCCAAGTTTATACACATAGCCATGTAGATATTTCCATCTTTATACAGATAGCGGTGTAGATATTTCCATGTTTATACAGATGGCGGTGTAGATATTTCTATGTTTATAGAGATTGCGTTGTAGATATTTCCATGTTTATAGAGATATCGGTGTAGATACTTCCATGATTATAAAGATAGCGGTGTAGATAATTCCATATTTATACAGTTATCATTGTAGATATTTCCAGGTTTATACAGATGGCGGTGTAGATGTTTCCATGTTTATACAGATGGTGGTGTAGTTATTTCCTTGTTTATACAGATGGCGGTATAGATATGTACATGTGTATACAGATAGCGGTGTAGATATTTCCATGTTTACAGAGATAGTGGTGTATATATTTGCATCTTTGCACAGATAGCGGTGTAGATATTTCCCTCTTTACACAGATAGCTGTGTAGATATTTGCATGTTTAAACCGGTAGCATTGTAGATATTTCCATGTTTATACAGATAGCGGTGGAGATATTTCCATGTTTATGCAGATAGCGATGTAGATATTTCCATGTTTATAGAGATAGCGCTGTAGATATTTTCCTGTTTATACAGATAGCGGTGTTGATATTTCCATGATTTTACAGATAGTGGTGTAGATATTTCCATGTCTATACAGATAGCGGTGGAGATATTTCCATGTTTATACACATAGCGGTGTAGATATTTCCATGTTTATACAGATGGCGGTGTAGCTACTTCTATGTTTATAGAGATTGCGGTGTTGATATTTCCATGTTTATACAGACGGTGGTGTGGATATTTCCATGTTTATAGAGTTAGCGATGTAGATATTTCCATATTTATACAGATAGCGTTGTAGATATTTCCATGTTTATGCGGATGGCCGTGTAGATATTTCCATGTTTATACAGATAGTGGTGTTGATTTTCCATGTTTATACAGAGAGCGGTGTAGATACTCCCATGTTTATAAAGATAGCTGTGTAGATATTTCCATATTTATACAGATATCGGTGTAGATATTTCCATGTTTATAAAGATGGCGGTGTAGATATTTCCATGTTTATACAGATGGTGGTGTAGTTATTTCCTTGTTTATGCAAATGGCGGTAGAGATATTTAAATGATTATGCAGATAGCGGTGTAGATATTTCCATGTTTACAGAGATAGCGGTGTAAATATTAGCATCTTTGCACAGATAGCGGTGTACATATTTCCATCTTTACACAGATAGCTGTGTAGATATTTGCATGTTTACACAGTTAGCATTGTAGATATTTCCATGTTTATACAGATAGCGGTGTTGATATTTCCATGATTTTACAGATAGCGGTGTAGATATTTCCATGTTTATACAGATTGCGTGGAGATATTTCCATGTTTATACAGATAGCGGTGGAGATATTTCCATGTTTATACAGATTGCGGTGTAGACATTTCCATGTATAAAGAGATGGCTGTGTCGATATTTCCATGTTTATACAGATGGCAGTGTAGATATTTCCATGTTTATACAGATAGCGGTGTAGGTAGTTCCATGTTTATACAGATGGCGGTGTAGATATTTCCATGTTTATATAGATAGCGGTGTAGATAGTTCCATATTTGTACAGATAGCGGTGTAGATATTTCCATGGTTACAGATATAGCAGTGTAGATATTTCCATCTTTGCATCGCTTGCAGTGTAGATATTTGCATCTTTACACAGATAGCTGTGTAGATATTTGCATGTTTACACAGTTAGCATTGTAGATATTTCTATGTTTGTACAGATAGCGGTGTTGATGTTTCCATGTTTATACAAATAGCGGTGTAGATATTTCCATGTTTATACAGATAGCATTGGAGATATTTCCTTGTTTATACAGATAGCGGTGTAGATATTTCTATGTTTATGAAGATGGCAGTGTAGACATTTCCATGTTTATTCAGATAACGGTGTAGATATTTCCATGTTTATACAGATGGCTGTGTAGGTATTTCCATGTTTGTAGTGATATCTGTGAAGATATTTCCATGTTTATACAGATGGCGGTGTTGAGAATTCCATGTTTATACAGACGGCGTAGTAGATATTTCCATCTTTATACAGATTGCGTTGTAGTTATTTCCATGTTTATAGAGATGCCGGTGTAGATATTCCCATGTTTATAAAGATGGCGGTGTAGATATTTCCATGTTTATAGAGATGGCGGTGTAGATATTTCCATGTTTAAACAGATGGTGGTGTAGATATTTCCATGTTTATTCAAATTCCGTTGTAGATATTTCCATGTTTATTCAGATAGCAGTGTACATGTTTCCATGTTTATGCAGATGGCATTGTAGATATTTCCATGTGTATACAGATAGCTGTGTAGATATTTCCATGTTTACACAGATGGAGGTGTAAATATTTCCATGTTTATACAGATTGCGGTGTTGATATTTCCACCTTTATAGATGGCGGTGTAGATATTTCCATGCTTATACATATGGGGGTGTAGATATTTCTATGTTTATGCAGATTGCGGTGTAGATATTTCCATGTTTATTCAGATAGCGGTGTAGATATTTCCATGTTTATACAGATGGCTTTGTAGATATTTCCAAGTTTATACAGATACCTGTGTAGATATTTCCATGTTTTTACAGATAGCGGTGTCGATATTTCCATGTTTATACAAATAGCGGTGTAGATATTTCCACGATTATAGAGATGGCGGTGTAGATATTTCCATGTTTATACAGATAGCGGTATAGATATTTGCATGTTGATACAGATGGCAGTGCAGATATTTCCATGTTTATACAGATGGTGGTGTAGTTATTTCCATGTTTATACTGATGGCGGTGTAGATATTTCCATGTTTATACAGATGGCGAGGTAGATATTTCCATCTTTACACAGATGGCTGTGTAGATATTTCCATGTTTACACAGATAGCGATGTAGACAATTCCATGTTTATACAGACGGCGTTGTAGATATTTCCATGTTTATAGAGATATCGGTGTAGATATTTCTATATTTATACAGACAGCGGTGTAGATATTTAAATGTTTATTCAGATGGCGGTGTAGATATTTCCATGTTTATACAGATGGCAGTGTAGTTATTTCTATGTTTATACAGATTGCGGTGTAGATGCTTCCAGGTTTATACAGATAGCGGTGTAGATATTTCCATGTTTACAGAGATAGCGGTGTAGATATTTCCATCTTTGCACAGATTGCGGTGTAGATATTTCCATCCTTACAGAGATAGCGGTGTAGATATTTCCATCTTTAGACAGATAGCTGTGTACATATTTGCAAGTTTACACAGATAGCATTGTAGATATTTCCATGTTTATTCCGATGGCGTTGTAGATATTTCCGTCTACATATAGATGGCGGTGTAGATATTTCCAAACTTTTAGAGATGGCGGTACAGATATTTCTATGTTTATGAAGATGGCAGTGTAGATATTTCCATGTTTATTCAGATAACGATGTAGATATTTCCATGTTTATACAGATGGCTGTGTAGGTATTTCCATGTTTATAGAGATATGTGTGAAGATATTTCCATGTTTATACAGATGGCGGTGTAGATATTTCCATGTTTATACAGGTGGTGTTGTAGATATTTCCATGTTTATTCAGATGGTGTTGTAGATATTTCCATGTTTATTCAGATAGCATTGTAGATATATCCATGTTTATGCAGATGGCTGTGTAGATATTTCCATGATTATAGAGATAGCTGTGTAGATATTTCCATGTTTATACAGATGGTGGTGTAAATATTTCCATGTTTATGCAGGTTGCGGTGCAGGTATTTCCATCTTTATATAGATGGTGGTGTAGATACTTCCATGCTTATACAGATGGGGGTGTTGATATTTCTATGTTTATGCAGATGGCGGTGTTGATATTTCCATGTTTATTCAGATAGCGGTGTAGATATTTCCATGTTTATACAGATGGCTTTGTAGGTATTTCCATGTTTAAATAGATACCTGTGTAGATATTGCCATGTTTATACAGATAGCGGTGTCGATATTTCCATGTTTATACAAATAGCGGAGTAGATATTTCCATGTTTACATATATAGCGGTGTCTATATTTCCATCCTTTCACAGATAGCGGTGTAGATATTGCTGTGTTTATTCAGATAGCGGTGGAGATATTTCCACGATTACAGAGATGGCGGTGTAGATATTTCCATGTTTATACAGATAGCGGTGTAGATATTTGCATGTTGATACGGATGGCACTGTAGATATTTCCATGTTTATACAGATGGCAGTGTAGATATTTCCATGTTTATAGAGAAGGAGCTGTATATATTTCCATGTTTATACAGATGGCGGGGTAGATATTACCTTCTTTATACAGATGGCTGTGTAGATATTTCCATGTTTATTCAGATAGCGGTGTAGATATTTCCATGTTTATACAGACGGCGTTGTAGATATTTCCATGTTTATAGAGATATCGGTGTAGATATTTCCATATTTATACAGATAGCAGTGTAGATATTTCCATGTTTATACAGATGGCGGTGTAGATAATTCCAACTTTATACAGATGGCAGTGGAGATATTTCCATGTTTATACAGATGTCGGTGTAGATATTTCCATGTTTATAGATATGGCGGGTTAGATATTTCCATGTTTATACAGATGGCGGTGAAGATATTTCCATGTTTATAGTGATACCGGTGTGGATATTTCTATGTTTAATCAGATAGTGGTGTAGGTATTTCCATGTTTATACAGACGGCTGTGTAGATATTTCCATGTTTCTAGAGATAGCTATGTAGATATTTCCATATTTATACAGATAGCGGTGTAGATATTTGCATGTTGATACTGATGGCAGTGTAGATATTTCCATGTTTATACACATGGCGGTGCAGATATTTCCATGTTTATAAAGATGGCGTTGTAGATATTTCCATGTTTATACAGATGGCGGTGTAGATATTTCCATGTTTATACAGATGGTGTTGAATATATTTCCATGTTTATACAGACGGCTGTGTAGATATTTCCATGTTTATAATGATGGAGGTGTAGATATTTCCATGTTTCTGCAGATGACTGTGTAGATATTTCCATGTTTTTACAGATGGTGGTGTAGATATTTCCATTTTTATACAGATAGCGGTGTAGATATTTACATGATTATACAGAAGGCGGTGTTGATATTTCCATGTTTATATAGATGGCGGTGTAGGTATTTCCTTGTTTATACAGATGGCGGTGTAGATATTTAGATGTTTATGCAGATGGCGGGGTAGAAATTTCCATGTTTATAGAGATATCGCTGTTGATATTTCCCTGTTTATAAAGAGAGCGGTGTTGAAATTTCCATGATTTTACAGAAAGCCGTGTAGTTATTTCCATGTTTATACAGATAGCGGTGTAGATATTTCCAGGTTTATACAGATGGCGGTGTAGATATTTCTATGTTTATAGAGATTGCGGTGTAGATATTTCCGTGTTTATACAGATAGTTGTGTGGATATTTCCATGTTTATAGAGATAGCGATGTAGATATTTCCATATTTATACAGAAAGCAGTGTAGATATTTCCTTGTTTATGCAGGTGGCCGTGTAGATATTTCCATGTTTATAGAGATAGCGATGTAGATATTTCCATATTTATACAGATAGCGATGTGGATATTCCCATGTTTATACAGAGAGCGGAGTAAATATTTTCATGTTTATACAAATGGCTCTGTAGATATTTCCATGTGTATACAGATGGCATTGTAGATATTTCCATGTTAATACTGATGGAGGTGTAGATATTTCCATCTTTATACAGGTGACTGTGTAGATATTTCCATGTTTTTACAGATGGCGGTGTAGATATTTCCATTTTTATTCAGATAGCGGTGTGGATATTTCCATGATTATACAGATGGTAGTGTTGATATTTCCATGTTTCTACAGATTGCGGTTTAGGTATTTCCATGTTTCTACAAATGGCAGTGTAGACATTTAGATGTTTATTCATATTTCGGTGTAGATATTTCCATCTTTACACAGATAGCGGTGTAGACATTTCCATGTTTACAGATAGCTGTGCAGATATTTGCATGTTTACACAGATAGCGTTGTAGATATTTCCATGTTTATACAGACAGCAGTGGAGATATTTCCATGTTTATGCAGATATCAATGTAGACATTTCCATGTTTATATTGATAGCCATGTAGTATTTCCATGTTTATACAGATAGCGGTGCAGATTTTTCCATGTTTATACAACTAGCTGTGTAGGTATTTCCATGTTTATAGAGATGGAGGTGGAGATATTTCCATGTTTATACTGATGGCTCTGTAGTTATTTCCGTGTGTATACAGATGGCATTGTAGATATTTAAATGTTTATACTGATGGAAGTGTAGATATTTCCATGTTTATACAGATGACTGTGTAGATATTTCCATGTTTTTACAGATGGCGGTGTAGATATTTCCATTTTTATGCAGATAGCGTTGTGGATATTTCCAACATTATACAGATGGTGGTGTTGATATTTCCGTGTTTATACAGAAGGCGGTGCAGGTATTTCCATGTTTATACAGATGACGGTGTAGATATTTAGATGTTTATGCAGATGGCAGTGTCGATATTTCCATGTTTATAGAGATAGCGGAGTAGTTATTTCCAATTTTATACAGATAGCGGTGCAGATATTTCCACGTTTATACAGATAGCGGTGGAGATACTTCCATGTTTATAAAGATAGCGATGTAGATATTTCCCTGTTTATACAGATAGCGCTGTAGATATTTCCATGTTTATACAGATAGCGGTGTTGATATTTCCATTTATATACAGATAGCGGTGTAGATATATCCATGTTTATACAGATTGAGTAGGAGATATTTCTATGTTTATACAGTTAGCGGTGGAGTTACTTACATGTTTATACAGATGGCGGTGTATATATTTCCACGTATATAGAGATCGCTGTGTAGATATTTCCATGTTTATACAGATGGCAGTGTAGATATTTCCATTTTTATATAGATAGCGGTGTAGATATTTCCATGTTTATACAGATAGCGGTGTAGATACTTCCATGTTTATAAAAATAGCGGTGTACATATTTCCATATTTATAAAGATAGCGGTGTAGATATTTCCATCTTCGCACAGATTGCGGTGTAGATATTCCCATCTTTACACAGATATCGGTGTCGATATTTCCATGTTTACAGATAGCTGTGTAGATATTTGCATGTTTACACAGATAGCATTGTAGATATTTCCAATTTTGTACAGATAGCTTTGGAGATATTTCCATGTTTATGCAGATACCGATGTAGATATTTCCATGTTTATTCAGATAGCTGTGTAGATATTTCCATGTTTATACTGATAGCGGTGTAGATATTTCCATGTTTATAAAGATAGCTGTGTAATTATTTCCATGTTTACGGAGATGGCGGTGTAGATATTTCCAAGTTTATACAAATGGGTCTGTAGAAATTTCCATGTTTATACAGATGGCATTGTAGATATTTCCATGTTTATACTGATGGAGGTGTAGATATTTCCATATTTCTAGAGATGACTGTGTAGTTATTTCCATGTGTTTACAGATGGCGGTGTAGATATTTCCAATTTTATACAGATAGCGGTTTGGATATTTCCATGATTATACAGAAGGCGGTGTTGATATTTCCATGTTTATATAGATGGCGGTGTAGGTATTTTCATGTTTATACAGATGGCGGTGTAGATATTTAGATGTTTATGCAGACGGCGGTGTAGATATTTCCAAGTTTATAGAGATGGCGCTGTATTTATTTCCCTGTTTATACAGATACCGGTGTTGATATTTCCATGATTTTACAGATAGCGGTGCAGATATTTCCATGTTTATACAGATAGCGGTGGAGATATTTCCATGTTTATACACATAGCGATGTAGCTATTTCCATGTTTATACAGATAGCGGTGGAGATATTTCCATGTTTATACACATAGCGATGTAGCTATTTCCATGTTTATACAGATAGCGATGTGGATATTTCCATATTTATACAGATAGCGGTGTAGATATTTCCATGTTTATGTAGATGGCCGTGTAGATATTTCCATGTTTATACAGATTGCAGTGTAGATTTTCCATGTTTATACAGATAGCGGTGTAGATACTTGCATGTTTATATAGATAGCTGTGTAGATATTTCCATATTTATACATATATCGGTGTAGAGATTTCCATGTTTATACAGATGGCGGTGGAGATATTTCCATGTTTATACAGATGGCAGTGCAGTTATTTCCTTGTTTATACAGATGGCGGTATAGATATTCACATGTGTATGCAGATAGCGGTGTAGATATTTCCATGTTTACAGAGATAGCGGTGTAGATATTTGTATCTTTGCACAGATAGCGGTATAGATATTTCCATCTTTACACAGATAGCTGTGTAGATATTTGCATGTTTACACAGACAGCACTGTAGATATTTCCATGTTTATACAGATAGCGGTGGAGATATTTCCATGTTTATACAGATAGCGATGTAGATATTTCCATGTTTGTACAGATAGAGGTGTAGATATTGCCATTTTTATACAGATGGCGGTGTAGATATTTCCATGTTTCTAGAGATAGTGGTGTATATATTTCCATGTTTATACAGATAGCGGTGTAGATATTTCCATGTTTATAGAGATAGTGATGTAGATATTTCCATATTTATAGAGATAGCGATGTAGATATTTCCATGTTTATACAGATAGCGGTGGAGATATTTCCGTGTTTATATAGATAGTGATGTAGATATTTCCATGTTTATACAGACAGCGGTGTAGATATTTCCATGTTTATACAGATAGCGGTGGAGATATTTCCATGTTTATACAGATAGCGATGTAGATATTTCCATGTTTATACATACGGCGGTGTAGATATTTCCATGTTTCTAGAGATAGTGGTGTAGATATCTCCAAGTTTATACAGATACTGGTGTAGATATTTCCATGTTTATAGAGATAGTGATGTAGATATTTACATATTTATACATATAGTGGTGTAGATATTTCCATCTTTCCCAGATTGCGATGTAGAGATTTCCATCTTTACACAGATATTGGTGTCTATATTTCCATGTCTACCCAGATAGCTGTGTAGATATTTGCATGTTTATACAGATAGCATTGTAGATATTTCCATTTTTATACAGATAGCGGTGGAGATATTTCCATGTTTATACAGATAGCGATGTAGATATTTCCATGTTTATACAGATAGCGGTGTAGATATTTCCATGTTTATACAGATGGCGTTGTAGATATTTCCATGTTTGTAGAGATAGCGGTGTAGATATTTCCATGTTTATACAGATAGTGGTGTAGGTATTTCCATGTTTATAGAGATTGCGATGTAGATATTTCCATATTTATACAGATAACGGTGTAGATATTTCCATGTTTATACAGATAGCGGTATAGATATTTCCATCTTTACACAGATAGCAGTGTAGATATTTCCATGTTTATACTGATAGTGGTGTAGATACTTCCATGTTTATAAAGATAGCTGTGTAATTATTTCCATGTTTACAGAGATGGCGGTGTAAATATTTCCAAGTTTATACTGATGGCTCTGTAGATATTTCCATGTTTATACAGATGGCATTGTAGATATTTCCATGTTTATACTGATGGAGGTGTAGATATTTCCATGTTTCTACAGATGACTGTGTAGATATTTCCATGTTTTTACAGATAGCGTTGTAGATATTTCCATTTTTATACAGATAGCCGTGTGGATATTTCCATGATTATTCATAAGGCGGTGTTGATATTTCCATGTTTATATAGATGGCGGTGTAGGTATTTCCACGTTTATACAGATGGCGGTGTAGATATTTAGTTGTTTATGCAGATGGCGGTGTAGATATTTCCATGTTTATAGAGGTAGCACGGTAGATATTTCCCTGTTTATACAGATAGCGGTGTTGATATTTCCATGATTTTACAGATAGCGGTGTAGATATTTACATGTTTATACAGATAGCGGTGGAGATATTTCCATGTTTATACAGATAGTGGTGGATATATTTCCATGTATAAAGAGATGGCTGTGTAGATATTTCCATGTTTATACAGATTGCAGTGTGGATATTTCCATGTTTGTACAGATAGCGATGTAGATATTTCTATGTTTATACAGATAGCGGTGTAGATATTTCCATTTTTACACAGATGGCGGAGTAGATATTTCCATGTTTCTAGAGATAATGGTGTACATATTTCCATGTTTATACAGATAGCGGTGCAGATATTTCCATGTTTATGGAGATAGTGATGTAGATATTTCCATATTTATACAGATAGCGGTGTAGATATTTCCATGTTTATACGGATAGCGGTGGAGATATTTCCGTGTTTATACAGATATCGGTGGAGATATTTTCATGTTTATACAGATGGCGGTGTAGATATTTCCATGTATACAGAGATGGCTTTGTAGATATTTCCATGTTTATACAGATGGTAGTGTAGATATTTCCATGTTTATACAGATAGCGGTGTAGGTATTTCCATATTTATACAGATAGCGATGTAGATATTTCCATGTTAATGGAGATAGTGATGTAGGTATTTGCATATTTATACAGATAGCGGTGTAGATATTTCCATGTTTATACAGATAGCGGTGGAGATATTTCCGTGTTTATACAGATAGAGGTGGAGATATTTTCATGTTTATACAGATGGCTGTGTAGATACTTCCATGTTTATGAAGATAGCTGTGTAATTATTTCCAAGTTTACAGAGATGGCGGTGTAGATATTTAAATGTTTATACTGATGGCTCTGTAGATATTTCCATGTTTATACAGATGGTATTGTAGATATTTCCATGTTTATAATGATGGAGGTGTAGATATTTCCATGTTTCTACAGATGACTGTGTAGATATTTCCATGTTTATACAGATGGCAGTGTAGATATTTCCATGTTTGTACAGATAGCGGTGTAGGTAGTTCCATGTTCATACAGATAGCAGTGTAGATATTTCCATGTTTATACAGATAGCGGTGTAGATATTTCCATGTTTATACAGATAGCGGTGTAGATATTTCCGTCTTTGCACAGATAGCAGTGTAGATATTTCCATGTTTGCACAGATAGCGGTGGAGATACTTCCAGGTTTATAAAGATTGCGATGTAGATATTTCCATGTTTATACAGATAACACGGTAAATATTTCCATGTTTATGAAGACAGCGATGTTGATATTTCCATGTTTATACAGATAGCAGTGTAGATATTTCCATGTTTATTCAGATAGCGGTGTTGATATTTCCAGGTTTATACAGATATCAGTGGATATATTTCCATGTTTATTCAGATGGCGGTGTAGATATTTCCATGTATATAGAGATGACTGTGCAGATATTTCCATGTTTATACAGATAGCGGTGTACAAATTTTCATGTTTATACAGATAGCGGTGTAGATATTTCCATGTTTATAAAGATAGCGGTGTAAATATTTTCATATTTATACAGATAGTGGTGTAGATATTTCCATGTTTATACAGATGGTGGTGTACATATTTCCATGGTTATACAGATTGCGGTGTAGTTATTTCCATGTTTATACACATGGCAGTGTAGATATTTACATGTTAATACAGATAACGGTGTAGATAATTCCATGATTACAGAGATTGCGGTGTAGATATTTCCATCTTTGCACAGATTGCAGTGTAGATATTTCCATATTTACACAGATAGCGGTGTAGATATTTCCGTCTTTACACAGATAGCTGTGTAGATATTTGCATGTTTACACAGATAGCATTGTAGATATTTCCATGTTTATACAGATAGTGGTAGGGATATTTCCATGTTTATGTAGATAGCGATATAGATATTTCCATGTTGATACAGATAGCTGTGAAGATATTTCCATGTTTATACAGATAGCTGTGTAACTATTTCCATGCTTATAGAGATGGCGATGCAGATATTTCCATGTTTATACTGATGGCTCTGTAGATATTTCCATGTTTATACAGATGTCATTGTAGATATTTTCATGTTTATACTGATGGTGGTGTAGATATTTCCATGTTTATACAGATGACTGTGTAGATATTTCCAGGTTTTTATACATGCCGGTGTAAATATTTCCAAGTTTATACAGATAGCGGTGTGGATATTTCCAGGATTATACAGATGGCGGTGCTGATATTTCCATGTTTATGCAGATGGCGGTGTAGTTGTTTCCATGTTTACACAGATGGCGGTGTAGATATTTAGATGTTTATGCAGATGGCGGTGTAGATATTTCCATGTTCATAGAGATAGCGGTGTAGTTATTTCCAGGATTATACAGATAGCGGTGTAGGTATTTGCATGTTTATACAGATAGCGGTGGAGATATTTCCATGTTTATACAGATAGCGATGTAGATATTTCCATGTTTATACAGATAGCGCTGTAGATATTTCCATGTTTATACTGATGGAGGTGCAGATATTTCCATGTTTTCATAGATAGCCGTGTAGATTTTTCCATGTTTACAGATAGCTGCGAAGATATTTGCATGTTTACACAGATTGCGTTGTAGATATTTACATGTTTATAGAGATATCACTGGAGATATTTCCAGGTTTTTGCAGATAGCAATGTGGATATTTCCATGTTTATACAGATAGCTGTGTAGATATTTCCATGTTTATACAGATAGCGGTGTAGATATTTCCATGTTTATACTGATAGGTGTGTAGGTATTTCCATGTTTATAGAGATGGTGGTGTAGATATTTCCATGTTTATAGTGATGGAGGTGTAGATATTTCCATGTTTATACAGATGACAATTTAGGTATTTCCATGTTTTTACAGATGGCGGTGTAGATAGTTCCATTTTTATAAAGATAGCGCCATGGATATTTCCATGATTATACAGATGGCGGTGTTGATATTTCCGTGTTTATACAGATGGTGGTGTAGGTATTTCCATGTTTATACAGATGGCGGTGTATATATTTAGATGTTTATGTAGATGGCGGTGTAGATATTTCCATGTTTATAGAGATAGTGGTGTATTTATTTCCAGGTCTATACAGATAGCGGTGTAGATACTGCGATGTTTATACAGATAGCGGTGGAGATATTTCCATATTTATACAGATAGCGATGTAGATATTTTAATGTTTATACAGATAGCACTGTAGATATTTCCAAGTTTATACAGATAGCGGTGGAGATAGTTCCATGTTTATACAGATGGCGGTATAGATATTTCCATGTATATAGAGCTGGTTGTGTATTTATTTCCATGTTTATACAGATGGCAGTGTAGATATTTCCATGTGTATACAGATGGCGGTGCAGATATTTCCATGTTTATGCAGATGGTGTTTTAGTTATTTCCATGTTTATACAGATGGCGGTGTAGATGTTTCCATGGTTATACAGATAGCGGTGTAGATATTTCCATGTTTACAGATATAGTGGTGTAGATATTTCCATCTTTGCACAGATAGCGGTGTAGATATTTCCATCCTTACACAGATAGCTGTGTAGATATTTCCATCTTTACACAGATAGCTGTGTACATATTTGCATGTTTACACAGATAGCACTGTAGATATTTCCATGTTAATACAGATAACGGTGGAGATATTTCCATTTTTATACAGATAGCTATGTAGATATTTCCATGTTTATACAGATAGCGGTGTAGATATTTCCTTGTTTATACAGATGGAGGTGTAGATATTTCCATGTTTATAAAGACAGCGGTGAAGATATTTCCATGTTTATACAGATAGCGGTGTAGGTATTTCCATGTTTATGGAGATAGCGATGTACATATTTCCGTATTTATACAGATAGCGATGAAGATATTTCCATGTTTATGGAGATAGCGATGTAGATATTTCCATATTTATACAGATAGCGGTGTAGATATTTCCATTTTTGTACAGATTGCGGTGTAGCTATTTCCACCTTTACGCAGATATCAGTGTAGATATTTCCAGGTTTACACAGATAGCTGTATAGAGATTTGCATGTTTACACAGATAGCATTGTAGATATTTCCATGTTTATACAGATAGCGGTGGAGATATTTCAATGTTTATACAGATAGTGGTGTAGATATTTCCATGTTTTTAGAGATAGTGATGTAGATATTTCCATATTTATACATATAGCAGTGTAGATATTTCCATCTTTGCCCAGATTGCAGTGCAGATATTTCCAACTTTACACAGATAACGGTGTAGATATTTCCATGTTTACCCAGATAGCTGTGTTGATATTTGCATGTTTACACAGACAGCATTGTAGTTATTTCCATGTTTATACAGATAGCGGTGTAGATATTTCCATGTTTATACAGATAGCGTTGTAGATATTTCCATATTTGTACAGATAGCGGTGTAGATATTTCCATGTTTAAGCAGATGGCCGTGTAGATATTTCCATGTTTATACAGATGGCGGTGTAGATTTTCCATGTTTATACAGATAGCGGTGAAGATATTTCCATATTTGTACATATAGCAGTGTAGATATTTCCATATTTATACAGATGGCGGTGCAGATATTTCCATGTTTATACAGATGGCGGTGTAGATATTTCCATGTTTATACAGATACAGTTGTAGACATTTCCATGTTCATACAAATATTGGTGTAGACATTTCTATATTTATACAGACAGCTTTGTAGATATTTCCATGTTTATACAGATGGCGGTGTAGATATTTCCATGGTTATACTGATGGCGGTGTAGTTATTTCCATGTTTATACAGATGGCAGTGTAGATATTTCCATGTTTATAGACATAGCGTTGTAGATGTTTCCATGTTTACAGAGATAGCGGTGTAGATATTTCCATCATTGCACCGATTGCAGTTTAGATATTTCCAAATTTACACAGATAACTCTGTAGATATTTGCATGTTTACACAGATAGCATTGTAGATATTTCCATGTTTACACAGATAGCGGTGGAGATATTTCCATGTTTATAAAGATAGCGATGTAGATATTTCCATGTTTATACAGATAGCGGAGTAGGTATTTCCATGTTTATACAAATGGCTCTGTAGATATTTCCATGTGTACACAGATGGCATTGTAGACATTTTCATGTTTATACTGATGGAGGTGTAGATATTTCCATGTTTTTACAGATGACTGTGTAGACATTACCATCTTTGCACAGATTGCGGTGTAGATATTTCCATCTTTACACAGATAGCTGTGTAGATATTTCCATGATTATACAGATGGTGGTGTTGATATTTCCATGTTTCTACAGATGGCGGTGTGGGTATTTCCATGTTTATAGAAATGGCAGTGTAGATATTTAGATGTTTATGCAGATTGCAGTGTAGATATTTCCATCTTTACACAGATAGCGATGTAGACATTTCCATGTTTACAGATAGCTGTGTAGATATTTGCATGTTTACACAGATAGCGTTGTAGATATTTCCATGTTTATACAGATAGCGGTGGAGATATTTCCATGTTTATGCAGATAGCAATGAAGATATTTCCATGTTTATACAGATAGCGGTGTAGTTATTTCCATGTTTATACAGATGGCGTTGTAGATATTTCCATGTTTATAGAGATAGCAATGTAGATATTTCCATGTTTATGGAGATGGTGATGTAGATATTTCCATATTTATACAGATAGCGGTGTAGATATTTCCATGTTTACAGATAGCGGTGGAGATATTTCCGTGTTTATACAGATAGCGGTGGAGATATTTCCGTGTTTATACAGATAGCCGTGGAGATATTTCCATGTTTATACAGATGGCGGTGTAGATATTTCCATGTATATAGCGATGTCTGTGTAGATATTTCCATGTTTATACAGATGGTAGTGTAGATATTTCCATGTTTATGCAGATAGCGGTGTAGATATTTCCATGTTTATACAGATAGCGATGTAGATATTTCCATGTTTATACAGATAGCGGTGGAGATATTTCCATGTTTATACAGGTAGCGGTGGAGATATTTCCATGTTTATACAGATAGCGATGTAGATATTTCCATGTTTATACAGATAGCGGTGCAGATATTTACATGTTTATACTGATGGAGGTGTAGATATTTCCATGTTTACACAGATAGCGGTGTAGATATTTCATGTTTACAGATAGCTGCGAAGATATTTGCATGTTTACAAAGATTGCATTGTAGATATTTACATGTTTATACAGATATCAGTGGAGATATTTCCACGTTTTTGCAGATAGCGATGTGGATATTTCCATGTTTATATAGATAGCGGTGTAGATATTTCCATGTTTCTACAGATAGCGGTGTAGATATTTCCATGTTTATACAGATAGGTGTGTAGGTATTTCCATGTTTATAGAGATGGTGGTGTAGATATTTCCATGTTTATAGTGATGGACGTGTAGATATTTCCATGTTTATACAGATGACTTTGTAGGAATTTCCATGTTTTTACAGATGGCGGTGTAGAGACTTCCATTTTTATAAAGATAGCGGTATGGATATTTCCATGATTATACAGATGGCGGTGTTTTTATTTCCGTGTTTATACAGATGGCGGTGTAGGTATTTCCATGTTTATACAGATGGTGGTTTAGTTATTTGCATGTTTATACTGATGGCGGTGTAGATATTTCCATGTTTACAGAGATAGCGGTGTAGATATTGACATCTTTGCACAGATTGCGGTGTAGATATTTCCATCTTTACACAGATAGCGGTGTAGATATTTCCATCTTTGCACAGATAGCTGTGTAGATATTTGCATGTTAACACAGATAGCATTGTAGATATTTCCATGTTTTTACAGATAGCGGTAGAGATATTTCCATGTTTATACAGATAGCAATGTAGATATTTCCATGTTTATACAGATAGCGGAGTAGATATTTCCATGTTTATACTGATGGAGGTGTAGATATTTCCAATTTTATACAGATTACTGTGTAGATATATTCATGGTTATACAGGTAGCGGTGTAGATATTTCCACGGTTATACAGGTAGCGGTGTAGATATTTCCATGTTTATTCAGATAACGGTGTAGATATTTCCATGTTTATACAGATGGCGGTGTAGATATTTCCATGTTTATGGAGATAACGGTGAAGTTATTTCCATGATTATAAAGATAGTGGTGTAGATATTTCCATGTTTATAGAGATAGCATTGTAGATATTTCCATGTTTATAGAGATAGCTTTGGAGATATTTCCATGTTTATAGAGATAGCGATGTAGATATTTCCATGTTTATACAGATAGCGGTGTAGATATCTCCATGTTTATACTGATGGAGGTGTAGATATTTCCATGTTTATACAGATGACTGTGTAAATATTCTCATGGTTATACAGGTAGTGGTGAAGATATTTCCATGTTTATACAGAGAGCGGTGTTGATATTTCCATGTTTATACAGACAGCGGTGTAGATATTTCCATGTTAATACAGCTCTCGGTGTAGATATTTCCAAGTGTATACAGATGGCAGTGTAGATATTTCCTTGTGTATTCAGAGAGCGGTGTTGTTATTTCCATGTTTGTACAGATGGCAGTGTAGATAGTTCCATGTTTGTGGAGATGGCATTGTAGATATTTTCATGTTTATAGATATGGCGGTGTAGATATTTCCAAGTTTATAGAGATGGCGTTTTAGATATTTCCATGTTTATAGAGATTGCGGTGTAGGTATTTCCATGTTTATAGAGATAGCTGTGTAGATATTTCCATGTTTATACTCCTGGGTGAGTAGATGTTTTCATGTCTATACAGATGGCAGTGTAGATATTTCCATGTTTATAGAGATGGTGGTGTAGATATTTCCATGTTTATAGAGATGGCGGTGTAGATATTTCCATGTTTATAGAGATTGCGGTGCAGATATTTCCATGTTTATAGAGATAGCGGTGCAGTTATTTCCATGTTTATACAGATAGCGGTGCAGATATTTCCATGTTTCTACAGATAGTGGTGTTGGTACTTCCATGTTTATACAGATAGTGGTGTAGATATTTTCATGTTTATACAGATAGCGGTGGAGATATTTCCATTTTTATACAGATGGCAGTGTAGATAGTTCCATGTATATAGAGATGGCTGTGTAGATATTTCCATGTTTATACAGATGGTAGTGTAAATATTTCCATGTTTTTACAGATAGCGGTGTAGATATTTCCATGTTTATACAGATAGCGGTGGAGATATTTCCATGCTTAAACATATAGCCGTGTAGATATTTCCATGTTTCTAGAGATAGTGGTGCAGATAATTCCATTTTTATACAGACAGTGGTGTAGATATTTCCATGTTTATAGAGATGGTGATGTAGATATTTCCATATTTATACAGAGAGCGGTGTAGGTATTTCCATTTTTGCACAGATTGCGGTGTAGATATTCCCATCTTTACACAGATATCGGTGTAGATATTTCCATGTTTACACAGATAGCTGTGTAGATATTTGCATGTTTACACAGATAGCGATGTAGATATTTCCAAGTTTATACAGATAATGGTGTAGATATTTCCATGTTAACAGAGATAGCGATGTAGATATTTGCATGTTTATGCAGATAGTGGTGGAGATATTTCCATGTTTATACAGATTGCGTTGTAGATATTTCCATGTTTATAGAGATAGCGGTGTAGATATTTCCATGTTTATACAGATAGTGGTGTGGATATTTCCATGTTTACAGAGATTGCGATGTAGATATTTCCATATTTATACAGATAGCGTTGTAGATATTTCCATGTTTATGCAGATGTCCGTGTAGATATTTCCATGTTTATACAGATAGCGGTGGAGATATTTCCATGTTCATACAGATGGCGGTGTAGATATTTCCATGTATATAGAGATGTCTGTGTAGATATTTCCATGTTTATACAGATGGCGGTGTAGTTATTTCCATGTATATAGAGATGTCTGTGTAGATATTTCCATGTTTATACAGATGGCAGTGTAGATATTTCCAACTTTACTCAGATAGCTGTGTAGATATTTGCATGTTTACACAGATAGCATTGTAGATATTTCCATGTTTATACAGATAGCGGTGGAGATATTTCCATGTTAATACAGATAGCGATGTAGATATTTCCATGTTTATACTGATAACGGAGTAGTTATTTCCATGTTTATACAGATGGCTCTGTAGATATTTCCATGTGTACACAGATGGCATTGTAGATATTTCCATGTTTATACTGATGGAGGTGTAGATATTTCCATGTTTATGCAGATGTCTTTGTAGATATTTCCATGTTTTTACACATGGCGGTGTAGATATTTCCATTTTTATTCAGATAGCTGTGTGGATATTTCCATGATTATACAGATGGTGGTGTTGATATTTCCATGTTTCTTCAGATGGCGGTGTAGGTATTTCCACGTTTATACAAATGGCAGTGTCGATATTTAGAACTTTATGGAGACTGCGGTGTACATATTTCCATCTTTACAGAGATAGCCGTGTAGACATTTCCATGTTTATGCAGATGGTGGTGTAGTTATTTCCATGTTTATTAAGATGGCGGTGTAGATATTTAATGTTTATACAGATAGCGGTGTAGATATTTCCATGTTTACAGAGATCGCGGTGTATATATTACCATCATTGCACAGATTGCGGTGTAGATATTTCCATGTTTACAAAGATATCGGTGTAAATATTTTCATGTTTACAGAGATAGCTGTGTAGGTATTTGCATGTTTACACTGATAGCGTTGTAGATATTTCCATGTTTATACAGATTGCAGTGGATATATTTCCATGTTTATACAGATAGCGATGTATATATTTCCATGTTTATACAGATTGCTGTCTAGATATTTCCATGCTTATACAGATGGTATTGTAGATATTTCCATGTTTATAGAGATACCTGTGTAGATATTTCCATGTTTATACAGACAGTGGTGTAGATATTTCCATGTTTATAGAGATTGCGATGTAGATATTTCCATATTTATACATATAGCGGTGTAGGTATTTCCATGTTTATGCAGATGGCCGTGTAGTTATTTCCATGTTTATACAGATAGCGGTGTAGGTTTTCCATGTTTTACAGATAGCGGTGTAGATATTTCCATTTTTACAGAGGTATCGGTGTAGATATTTCCATCTTTGCAATGATTGCGGTGTAGATATTTCCATCTTTACACAGATAGCTGGGTAGATATTTGCATGTTTACATAGATATCATTGTATATATTTCAATGTTTTTAGAGATAACGGTGGAGATATATCCATGTTCATACAGATAGCGATGTAGATACTTCCATGTTTATACAGATATCAGTGTAGATATTTCCATGTTTATACAGATGGCGATGTAGTTATTTCTATGTTTATAGAGATAGCGTTGTAGATATTTCCATGTTTATACAGATACTGGTGTGGACATTTCCTTGTTTATAGAGATAGCGATATAGATATTTCCATATTTATACAGACAGCGGTGTAGATGTTTCCATGTTTATACAGATGGCTGTGTAGATATTTCCATGTTTATACAGATAGCGGTGTAGATTTTCCATGATTAAACAGATTGCGCTGTAGATATTTCAATATTTGTACAGATAGCGTTGTAGATATTTCCATGTTTATACAGATGGCGGGGCAGATTTTTCCATGTCTATACAGATGGCGGTGTAGTTATTTCCATATTTATACAGATGGCGGTGTAGATATTTCCATGCTTATTCAGAGAGCGGTGCAGATATTTCCATGTTAATACAGATAGCGTTGTAGATATTTCCATATTTATACAGATAACGGTGTAGATATTTCCATGTTTATACAGATAGCGGTGGAGATATTTCCATGTTTTTACAGATAGCGGAGGAGATATTTCCATGTTTATACAGATAGCGGTGGAGATATTTCCATGTTTATACAGATGGCGGCGTAGATATTTCCATGTATATAGAGATTGCTGTGTAAATATTTCCATGTTTATACAGATGGCAGTGTAGATACATCCACGTTTATACAAATAGCATTGTAGATATTTCCATGTTTATACAGATAGCGATGTAGATATTTCCATGTTTTCACAGATAGCGGTGTAGAGATTTCCATGTTTATAAAGGTGGCCGTGTAGATATATCCGTATTTATAGAGGTAGCGGTATACGTATTTCCATGTTTATACAGATAGTGGTGTAGATATTTCCATGTTTATAGAGAGAGCGATGTAGATTGTTCCATATTTATAAAGATAGCGGTGTAGATATTTCCATGTCAATGCAGATGGCCGTGTAGATATTTCCATGTTTATACAGACAGCGGTGTAGATTTTCCATGTTTATATAGATAGCATTGTAGATATTTCCATGTTTACACAGATAGCGGTGTAGATATTTCCATGTTTACGGATAGCTGTGTAGATATTTGCATGTTTACACAGATTGCGTTGTAGATATTTACATGTTTATACAGATATCAGTGGAGATATTTCCAGGTTTTTGCAGATAGCGGTGTGGATATTTCCATGTTTATACAGATAGCGGTGTAGATATTTCCATGTTTATACAGATAGCGGTGTAGATATTTCCATGTTTATACAGATAGGTGTGTAGGTATTTCCATGTTTATAGAGATGGTGGTGTAGATATTTCCATTTTTATACAGATGACTTTGTAGGTATTTCCATGATGATACAGATGGCGGTGTTGATATTTCTGTGTTTATGCAGATGGCAGTGTAGGTATTTCCATGTTTATACAGATGGCAGTGTAGATATTTAGATGTTTATGTAGATTGCGGTGAAGGTATTTCCATGTTTATAAAGATAGTGGTGTATTTATTTCCAGGTCTGTTCAGATTGCGGTGTAGATACTGCCATGTTTATACAGATAGCGGTGGAGATATTTCCATGTTTATACAGATAGCGATGCAGATATTTTCATGTTTATACAGATAGCACTGTAGATATTTCCAAGTTTATACAGATAGCGGTGTTGATATTTCCATGTTTATACAGACAGTGGTGTAGATATATCCATGTGTATACAGATAGCAGTGTAGATATTTCCATGTTTACACAGATAGCGGTGTAGATATTTCCATTTTTATACAGATAGCAGTGCACAAATTTCCATGTTTATACAGATGGCGGTGTAGATATTTCCATGTTTATGCAGATGGCGTTGTAGTTATTTCCATGTTTATACAGATGGCGGTGTAGATGTTTCCATGTTTATACAGATAGCGGTGTAGATATTTCCGTGTTTACAGAGATAGCGGTGTAGATATTTCCATCTTTGCACAGATTGCGGTGTAGATATTTCCATCTTTACACAGATAGCGTTGTAGATATTTCCATCTTTACACAGATAGCTGTGTACATATTAGCATGTTTACACAGATAGCATTGTAGATATTTCCATGTTAATACAGATACCGGTGGATATATTTCCATGTTTATACGGATAGCGATGTAGATATTTTCATGTTTATAGAGATAGCGGTGTAGATATTTCCATTTTTATACAGATGGCGGTGTAGATATTTCCATGTTTATAAAGATAGCGGTGAAGATATTTCCATGTTTATACAGCTAGCGGTGTAGGTATTTCCATGTTTATGGAGATAGCGATGTACATATTTCCATGTTTATACAGATAGCGGTGAAGATATTTCCATGTTTATGGAGATACTGATGTAGATATTTCCATATTTATACAGATAGCGGTGTAGATATTTCCATTTTTGCACAGATTGCGGTGTAGATATTTCCATCTTTACACAGATATCGGTGTAGGTATTTCCATGTTTACACAGATAGCTGTGTAGACATTTGCATGTTTACACAGATAGCATTGTAGATATTTCCATGTTTATACAGGTAGCGGTGGAGATATTTCAATGTTTATACAGATATCAATGTAGATATTTCCATGTTTATACAGATAGCGGTATAGATATTTCCATGTTTATACAGATGGTGGTGTAGATATTTGCATGTTTATAGAGATAGCGGTGTAGATATTTCCATGTTTATACAGATAGCGGTGGAGATATTTCCATGTTTATACAGATGGCGGTGTAGATATTTCCATGTTTATAAAGATAGCGGTGAAGATATTTCCATGTTTATACAGCTAGCTGTGTAGCTATTTCCATGTTTATGGAGATAGCGATGTACATATTTCCATATTTATACAGATAGCGGTGAAGATATTTCCATTTTTGCACAGATGGCATTGTAGATATATCCATCTTTACACAGATAACGGTGTAGATATTTCCATGTTTACACAGATAGCTGTGTAGATATTTGCACGTTCACACAGATAGCGTTATAGATATTTCCGCGTTTATACAGATTGCGGTGGAGATATTTCCATGTTTATGCAGATAGCGATGTAGATATTTCCATGTTTATACAGATAGCTGTGTAGATACTTCCATATTCATACAGATAGCGGTTTAGATATTTCCATATTTATACAGATAGCTGTGTTATTGTTTCCATTCTTATAGAGATGGCGGTGTAGATATTTCCATGTTTATACAGATAGCGGTGTAGATATTTCCATGTTTATAGAGATAGCGGTGTAGATATTTCCATGTTTATACAGAGAGCTGTGTAGGTACTTCCATGTATATAGAGATGGCGGTGTAGATATTTCCATGTTTATAGTGATGGAGTTGCAGATATTTCCACATTTTTAAAGATGACTCTGTAGATATTTCCATGTCTTTAAAGATGGCGGTGTAGATATTTCCATTCTTATACAGATAGCTGTGTGGATATTTCCATGATTATACAGATGGCGGTGTTGATATTTCCATGTTTATACAGATGGCGGTGTAGATATTTAGTTGTTTATGCAGATGGCGGTGTAGATATTTAGTTGTTTATGCAGATGGCGGTGTAGATATTTCTATGTTTATAGAGATAGCGGTGTAGTTATTTCCACGTTTATATAGATAGCGGTGTAGATATTTCCATGTATATACACATGTCTGTGTAGATATTTTTATGTTTATACAGATGGCGGTGTAGATATTTCCATGTTTATACCGATATCTTTGTAAGTATTTCCATCTTTATATTGATGGCGGTGTAGATATTTCGATGTTTATAGAGATAGCAGTGGAGATATTTCCATGTTTATAGAGATAGCGGTGTAGATATTTCCATGTTTATACAGATCACGGTGTAGATATTTCCATGTTTATACAGATCACGGTGTAGATATTTCCATGTTTATACAGATCACGGTGTAGATATTTCCATGTTTATACAGATCGCGGTGTAGATATTTCCATGTTTATACAGATCGCGGTGTTGATATTACCATGTTTATAGGGATAGCGGTGCAAATATTTCCACATTTATACAGATAGCGGTGTAGTTATTAGCATGTTTATACAGATAGTGGGGTAGATATTTCCATGTATAAACAGATGTCTGTGTATGTATTTCCATGTTTAAACAGATGGTGGTGTAGATATTTCCTTGTTTATACAAATAGCGGTGTAGTTATTTCCATGTTTATACAGATCACGGTGTAGATATTTCCGTTTTTATACAAACAGCGGTGTAGTTATTTCAATGTTTATACAGATAACGGTGTAGATATTTCCTTGTTTATACAAATAGCGGTGTAGATATTTCCATGCTTATACAGATCACGGTGTAGATATTTCCTTGTTTATACAAATAGCGGTGTAGTTATTTCCATGTTTATACAGATAGCGGTGTAGATATTTCCATGTATATACAGATGGCTGTGTAGATATTTCCATGATTATATAGATGGCTGTGTAGATATTTTCATATTTATACAGATGGCGGTGTAGATATTTCCATGTTTATACAGATAGCGGTGTAGATATTTCCAAGTTTATACAGATCGTGGTGAAGATATTTCCATGTTTATGCAGTTCGCGTTGTAGATATTTCCATGTTTATACAGATAGCGGTGTAGATATTTCCATGTATATACAGATGGCTGTGTAGATATTTCCATGATTATATAGATGGCTGTGTAGATATTTTCATATTTATACAGATGGCGGTGTAGATTTTCCATGTTTATACAGATAGCGGTGTAGATATTTCCATGTTTATACAGATAGCGGTGTAGATATTTCCGTGTTTATAGAGATAGCGGTGTAGGTATTTCCATGTTTATAGACATAGCGGTGTAGATATTTCCATGTTTATATAGATGGCGTTGTAGATATTTCCATGTTTATACCGATAGTGGTGTTGGTATTTCCACATTTATACAGATAGCAATGTACATATTTCCACGTTTATAAAGATAGTGGTGTAGATATTTCCATGTTTCTAGAGATAGCGGTGTAGATATTTCCATGTTTATACAGATAGCGGTGTAGATGTTTCCATGTTTATACAGATGGCGGAGTAGTTAGTTCCATGTTTATGGAGATGGCAGTGTAGATATTTTCATGTTTATAGAGATGGCGGTGTAGATATTCCCATATTTATAGAGGTAGCAGTGTAGATATTTACATGTTTATACAGATGGCTGTGTAGATATTTCCATGTGTACACAGATGGCATTGTAGATATTTCCATGTTTATACAGATGACTGTGTAGGTATTTCCATGTTTTTACAGATGGCAGTGCAGATATTTCCATGTTTATAGAGATAGCGGTGCAGATATTTCCATGTTTGTACAGATGGCGGTGTTGGTATTTCCATCTATACACAGATGGCCGTGTAGATATTTCCATGTTTATACAGATGGCGGCGTAGATATTTCCATGGACATGCAGATGGCGGCGTAGATATTTCCATGTTTATACAGATAGCGGTGTAGATATTTCCATGTTTACACAGATGGTGGTGTAGATATTTCCGTGTTTATACACATGGCGGAGTAGATACTACCATCTTTATGGAGATGGCAGTGTAGATATTTTCATGTTTATAGAGATGGAGGTGTAGATATTTCCATATTTGTAGAGATAGCGGTGTAGATATTTCCATCTTTCTACACATGGCAGTGTAGATATTTCCATGTTTATACAGCTGGCTGTGAAGATATTTCCATATTTATACAGATGTCTGTGTAGATATTTCCATGTGTATACAGATGGTATTGTAGGTATTTCCATGTTTCTAGAGATGGTGGTGTAAATATTTCCATGTTTATTCAGATGACTGTGTAGGTATTTCCATGTTTTTACAGATGGCAGTGTAGATATTTCAATGTTTATTGAAATGGCGCTGTAGATATTTCCATGTTTATACAGATAATGGTGGAGATATTTCTACGTATATACAGAGAGCAGTGGAGATATTTCCATGTTTATACACATATCGGTGTACATATTTCGATGTTTATAGAGACAGCGGTGTAGGTATTTCCATGTTTATACAGATAGCAGTGCAGATATTTCCATGTTTTCACAGATGCCTATGCAGATATTTCCATATTTATACAGAGGGCTGTGTAGATATTTCTATGTTTATACAGATGGCAGTGTAGATATTTAAATGTTCCTACACATCACTGTGTAGGTATTTCCATGTTCATACAGATGTCTTTGTAGATATTTCCATGTTTATAGAGATAGCGGTGCAGATATTTCCATGTATGTACAGATAGCGCTGTACTTATTTCCATGTTTATATAGAGAGCTGTGCATATATTTCCATGTATGTACACATGGCTGTGTAGATATTTCCATGTTTATACAGATGGCGGTGTAGATATTTCCATGTTTATACAAATAACTTTGTAAGTATTACCATGTTTATACAGTTGGCGGTGTAGATATTTCCATGTTTATAGAGATAGCAGTGGAGATATTTCCATGTTTATACAGATAGCAGAGTAGATATTTCCATGCTTATACTGATCGTGGTGTAGATATTTCCATGTTTATAGAGATGGCGGTGTAGCTATTTCCATGTTCATAGAGATAGCGGTGTTGATTTTCCATGTTTATAAAGATATCGGTGTGGATATTTCCACGTTTATACAGATAGGGGTGTAGATATTTCCATGTTTGTGCAGATATTGGTGTAGATATTTCCATGGTTATACAGATCGTGGTGCAGATATTTCCATGTTTATACAGATAGCGTTGTATATATTTCCATGTTTATACAGATCGTGGTGTAGATATTTCCATGTTTATACAGATACCGGTGTAGATATTTCGATGTTTATACAGACCGCAGTGTAGATATTTCCATGTTTATAGAGATAGCAGTGTAGATATTTCCATGTTTATATAGATGGCAGCGTAGATATTTCCATGTTTATACAGATAACTTTTTAAGTATTTCCATGTTTATACAGTTGGCGGTGTAGATATTTCCATGTTTATAGAGATAGCAGTGGAGATATTTCCATGTTTATACAGATAGCGGAGTTGTTATTTCCATGCTTATACTGATCGTGGTGTAGATATTTCCATGTTTATAGAGATGGCGGTGTAGCTATTTCCATGTTCATAGAGATAGCGGTGTTGATTTTCCATGTTTATGTAGATATCGGTGTGGATATTTCCATGTTTATACAGATGGGGTGTAGATATTTCCATGTTTTTACACATATCGGTGTAGATATTTCCATGTTTATACAGATCGCGGTGAAGATATTGCCATGTTTATACAGATCGCGGTGTAGATATTTCCATGTTTATACAGATCGCGGTGTAGATATTTCCATGTTTATACAGATCGCGGTGAAGATATTTCCATGTTTATACAGATCGCGGTGTAGATATTTCCATGTTTATACAGATCGTGGTGTAGATATTTCCATGTTTATACAGATAGCGGTGTAGATATTTCCATGTTTATACAGATAGCGGTATAGATATTTCCATGTTTATACAGATAGCGGAGTAGATATTTCCATGTTTATACAGACCGCTGTGTAGATATTTCCATGTTTATATAGATGGCGTTGTATATATTTCCATGTTTATACCGATAGCGGTGTTGGTATTTCCACGTTTATACAGATAGCGATGTAGATATTTAAATGTTTATACAGCTCGCGGTGCAGATATTTATATCTTTATACAGATGGCATTGTAGATATTTCCTTATTCACACAGATGGCGGTGTAGACGTTTCGATGTTTATACAGATGGCAGAGTAGATAGTTCCATGTTTATGGATATGGCAGTGTAGATATTTTCATGTTTATAGAGATGGCGGTGTAGATATTTCCATGTTTATAGAGATAGCAGTATAGATATTTACATATTTATACAGATGGCTGTGTAGATATTTCCATGTGTATACAGATGGCATTGTAGATATTTCCATGTTTATACAGATGACTGTATAGGTATTTCCATGTTTTTATAGATGGCAGAGCAGATATTTCCATGTTTATAGAGATAGCGGTGTAGGTATTTCCATGTTTATAGACATAGCGGTGTAGATATTTTCATGTTTATATAGATGGCGTTGTAGATATTTCCATGTTTATACTGATAGCGGTGTTGGTATTTCCACTTTTATACAGATAGCGATGTAGATATTTCCATGTTTCTACAGCTCACGGTGCAGATATTTATATCTTTATACAGATGGCATTGTAGATATTTCCTTATTCACACAAATGGCGATGTACGTGTTTCCATGTTTATACAGATGGCGGAGTAGTTAGTTCCATGTTTATGGAGATGGCAGTGTAGATATTTTCATGTTTATAGAGATGGCGGTGTAGATATTTCCATGTTTATGGAGATAGCAGTGTAGATATTTACATGTTTATACAGATGGCTGTGTAGATATTTCCATGTGTATACAGATGGCATTGTAGATATTTCCATGTTTATACAGATGACTGTATAGGTATTTCCATGTTTTTAGAGATGGCAGTGCAGATGTTTCCATGTTTATAGAGATAGCGGTGTAGATATTTCGAAGTTTGTACAGATGGCGGTGTTGGTATTTCCATCTATACACAGATGGCCGTGTAGATATTTCCATGTTTATACAGATGGCGGCATAGATATTTCCATGGACATGAAGATGGCGGTGTAGATATTTCCATGTTTATACAGATAGCGGTGTAGATATTTCCATGTTTACACAGATGGTGGTGTAGATATTTCCGTGTTTATACACATGGCGGAGTAGATACTTCCATCTTTATGGAGATGGCAGTGTAGATATTTTCATGTTTATAGAGATGGCAGTGTAGATATTTCCCTATTTATAGAGATACCGGTGTAGATATTTCCATCTTTCTACAGATGGCAGTGTAGATATTTCCATGTTTATACAGCTGGCGGTGTAGATATTTCCATATTTATGCAGATGTCTGTGTAGATATTTCCATGTGTATACAGATGGTATTGTAGGTATTTCCATGTTTCTACAGATGGTGGTGTAGATATTTCCATGTTTATTCAGATGACTGTGTAGATATTTCCATGTATTTACAGATGGCAGTGTAGATATTTCAATGTTTATAGAGATGGCGCTGTAGATATTTCCATGTTTATACAGATAACGGTGGAGATATTTCCATGTATATACAGAGAGCAGTGGAGGTATTTCCATGTTTATACACATAGCGGTGTACATATTTCCATGTTTATAGAGACAGCGGTGTAGGTAATTCCATGTTTATACAGATAGCGGTGCAGATATTTCCATGTTTACACAGATGCCTATGCAGATATTTCCATATTTATACAGAGGTCTGTGTACATAGTTCTCTGTTTATACAGATGGCAGTGTAGATATTTAAAAGTTCCTACACATGACTGTGTACGTATTTCCAAGTTTATACAGATGTCTTTGTAGATATTTCCATGTTTATAGAGATAGCGGTGCAGATATTTCCATGTTTATACAGATAGCGGTGTATATATTTCCATGTTTGTACAGATCATGGTGTAGATATTTCCATGTTTATACAGATACCGGTGTAGATATTTCGATGTTTATACAGACCGCAGTGTAGATATTTCCATGTTTATAGAGATAGCAGTGTAGATATTTCCATGTTTGTGCAGATGGCGGTGTTGATGTTTCCATCTATACACAGATTGCCATTTAGGTATTTCCATGTGTATACAGATGGCATTGTAGATATTTCCATGTTTATACAGATGGTGGTTTAGATATTTCCATGTTTACACAGATGACTGTATAGGTATTTCCATGTTTATACAGATGGCGGTGTAGATATTTCCATGTTTTTACAGATATCGGTGTAGATATTTCCATGTTTACACAGATTGCGGTGTAGATATTTCCATCTTTCTACAGATGGCATTGTAGATATTTCCATGATTATACAGATGGCGGTGTAGATATTTCCATGTTTACATAGATGGTGGTGTAGATATTACCATGTTTATACAGATAGCGGTGTAGATATTTCCATGTTTACACAGATGGTGGTGTAGTTATTTCCCAGTTTATACACATGGCGGAGTAGATACTTCCATCTTTATGGAGATGGCAGTGTAGATATTTTCATGTTTATAGAGATGGCGGTGTAGATATTTCCATATTTATAGAGATAGCGGTGTAGATATTTCCATCTATTTACAGATGGCAGTGTAGATATTTCCATGTTTATAGAGCTGGCGGTGTAGATACTTCCATATTTATACAGATGTCTGTGTAGTTATTTCCATGTGTATACAGATGGTATTGTAGGTATTTCCATGTTTATACAGATGGTGGTGTAGATATTTCCATGTTTATTCAGATGACTGTGTAGATATTTCCATGTTTTTACAGATGGCAGTGTAGATAGTTCAGTGTTTATAGAGATGGCGCTGTAGAAATTTCCATGTTTATACAGATAACGGTGGAGATATTTCCATGTTTATACAGATGCCTATGCAGATATTTCCATATTTATACAGAGGACTATGTAGATATTTTTATGTTTATACAGATGGCAGTGTAGATGTTTCCATGTTCCTACACATGACTGTGTGGGTATTTCCATGTTTATACAGATGGCTTTGTAGATATTTCCATGTTTATAGAGATAGCGGTGCAGATATTTCCATGTTTATACAGATAGCGGTGTATATATTTCCATGTTTATACTGATCGTGGTGTAGATATTTCCATGTTTATACAGATACCGGTGTAGATATTTCCATGTTTATACAGACAGCCGTGTAGATATTTCCATGATTATAGAAATAGCAGTGTAGATATTTCCATGTTTTTACAGATGGCGGTGTTGATGTTTCCATCTATACACAGATTGCCGTGTAGGTATTTCCATGTGTATACAGATGGCATTGTAGATATTTTCATGTTTATACACATGGTGGTGTAGATATTTCCATGTTTACACAGATGACTGTATAGTTATTTCCATGTTTATACAGATGGCGGTGCAGTTATTTCCAAGTTTATAGAGATAGCGGTGGAGATATTTCCATATGTATACAGATAACGATGTAGAAGTTTCCATGTTTATACAGATAGCGGTGTAAATATTTCCATGTTTTTACAGATCACGGTGTAATTATTTCCAAGTTTATAGAGATAGCGGTGTAGATATTTCCATGTTTATACAGATAGCAGAGTAGATATTTCCATGTTTATACAGACCGCGGTGTAGACATTTTCATGTTTATACAGATAGCGGTGCAGATATTTCCATGTTTGTAATGATGGCGGTGTTGATATTTCCATCTATACACAGATGACCGTGCAGATATTTCCATGTTTATACTGACGGCGGTGCAGATATTTCTATGGATATGCAGATGGTGGTGTAGATATTTCCATGTATATACAGATAGCGCTGTACTTATTTCCATGTTTATATAGAGAGCGGTGTATATATTTCCATGTATGTACACATGGCTGTGTAGATATTTCCATGTTTATACAGATGGCGGTGTAGATATTTCCATGTTTATACAGATAACTTTGTAAGTATTTCCATGTTTATACAGATGGCGGTGTAGATATTTCGATGTTTATAGAGATAGCAGTGGAGATATTTCCATGTTTATACAGATAGCGGTGTAGTTATTTCCATGTTTATATAGATCCGGTGTAGATATTTTTATGTATATACACATGGCTGAGTAGATATTTCCATGTTTATACAGATGGCAGTGTAGATATTTCCATGTTTATACACATAACTTTGCAAGTATTTCCATGTTTATACAGATGGCGGTGTTGATATTTCGATGTTTATAGAGATAGCAGTGGAGATATTTCCATGTTTATACAGATAGCGGTGTAGATATTTCCATGTTTATACTGATCGCGGTGTAGATATTTCCATGTTTATAGAGATGGCGGTGTTGATATTTCCATGTTAATAGAAATAGCGGTGTTGATTTTTCCATATTTATAGAGATATCTGTGTGGATATTTCCATGTTTATACAGATAGGGGTGTTGATATTTCCATGTTTATAGAGATGGCAGTGTAGATATTTCCATGTTTATACAGATAGGGGTGTAGATATTTCCATGTTTATAGAGATGGCAGTGTAGATATTTCCATGTTTATAGAGATGGCGGTGTAGATATTTCCATGTTTATAGAGATCATGGTGTAGATATTTCCATGTTTATACAGATCGCGGTGTTGTTATTACCATGTTTATAGGTATAGCGGTGCAAATATTTCCACATTTATACAGATAGCGGTGTAGTTATTAGCATGTTTATACAGATAGCGGTGTAGATATTTCCATGTATAAACAGATGTCTGTGCATATATTTCCATGTTTAAACAGATGGCGGTGTAGATATTTCCTTGTTTATACAAATAGCGGTGTAGTTATTTCCATGTTTACACAGATAGCGGTGTAGATATTGCCATGTATATAGAGATGGCTGTGTAGATATTTCCATGTTTATAGAGATGGCGGTGTAGATATTTCCATGTTCATAGAGATAGCGCTGTTGATTTTTCCATGTTTATAGAGATAGCGGTGTGGATATTTCCATGTTTATACAGATAGGGGTGTAGGTATTTCCATGTTTATAGAGATGGCGGTGTAGATATTTCCGTGTTTATACAGATCACGGTGTAGATATTTCCTTGTTTATACAAGTAGCTGTGTAGTTATTTCCATGTTTATACAGAAAGCGGTGTAGATATTTCCATGTATATACAGATGGCTGTGTAGATATTTCCATGTTTATACAGATGGCTTTGTAGATATTTCCATGTTTATACAGATGTCTGTATAGGTATTTCCATGTTTTTACAGATGGCAGAGCAGATATTTCCATGTTTATAGAGATAGCGGTGTAGGTATTTCCATGTTTATAGACATAGCGGTGTAGATATTTCTATGTTTATATAGATGGCGTTGTAGATATTTCCATGTTTATACTGATAGCGGTGTTGATATTTCCACTTTTATACAGATAGCTGTGTCGATATTTCCATGTTTATACAGCTCACGGTGCAGATATTTATATCTTTATACAGATGGCATTGTAGATATTTCCTTATTCACACAAATGGTGATGTAGGTGTTTCCATGTTTATACAGATGGCGGAGTAGTTACTTCCATGTTTATGGAGTTGGCAATGTAGATATTTTCATGTTTATAGAGATGGCGGTGTAGATATTTCCATGTTTATAGAGATAGCAGTGTAGATATATACATGTTTATACAGATGGCTGTGTATATATTTCCATGTGAATACAGATGGCATTGTAGATATTTCCATGTTTATACAGATAACTGTATAGGTATTTCCATGTTTTTACAGATGGCAGTGCAGATATTTCCCTGTTTATAGAGATAGCGGTGTAGATATTTCCATGTTTGTACAGATGCCGGTGATGATATTACCATGTTTACGGAGATAGCGGTGTAGATATTTCCATCTTTGCACAGATTGCTGTGTAGATATTTCCATTTTTACACAGATAGCTGGCTAGATATTTCCAAGTTTACACAGATAGCTGTGTAGATATTTCCATGTTTACACAGATATCATTGTATATATTTCCATGTTTATACAGATAGTGGTGTAGATATTTCCATGTTTATACAGATAGCGGTGGAGATATTTCCCTGTTTATACAGATAGCGATGTAGATATTTCCATATTTATACAGATAGCGGTGTAGATATTTCCATGTTTATAGAGATAGCGGTGTAGATATTTCCATGTTTATACAGATGGCGCTGTAGATATTTCCATGTTTATACAGATGGCAGTGTAGATATGTCCATGTTTATACAGATAGCGGTGTAGATATTTCCATGTTTACGGAGATAGCGTTGTAGATATTTCCATCTTTGCACAGATTGCGGTGTAAGTATTGCCAAATTTACAAAGATAGCGGTGTAGATATTTCCAAGTTTACACAGATAGCTGTGGAGATATTTCCATGTTAACAGCAATAGCATTGTAGATATTTCCATGTTTATACAGATTGCGGTGTAGTTATTTCCATGTTGATACAGATAGCGGTGTAGATATTTCCATGTTTATGCACATTGTGGCGTAGATATTTACATGTTTATACAGATAGTGGTATAGATATTAACATGTTTATACAGACCGCGGTGTAGATATTTCCATGTTTACACACATAGCGTGATAGGTATTTCCCTGTTTATACAGATTGCGGTGTAGATATGTCCATGATTATACAGATAGCGGTGTAGATATTTTCATGTTTATACAGATAGCGGTGGAGATATTTCCATGTTTCTAGAGACTGCGGTATAGATATTTCCATGTTTATACAGATAGCGGTGTAGATATTTCCATGTTTACGGAGATAGCGGTGTAGATATTTCCATCTTTGCACAGATTGCTGTGTAGATATTTCCATTTTTACACAGATAGCTGGGTAGATATTTCCAAGTGTACGCATATAGCTGTTTAGATATTTCCATGTTTACACAGATAGCATTGTATAGATTTCCATTTTTATACAGATAGCGGTGTAGATATTTCCATGTTTATACAAGTAGCGGTTTAGATATTTCCATGTTTATACAGATATCGGTGTAGATATTTCCATGTTTATAGAGATAGCGTTGTAGATATTTCCATGCTTACACAGATGGCAGTGTAGATATTTCCATGTGTGTACAGATGGCAGTGTAGATATTTCCATGTTTATACAGATGGCAGTGTAGTTATTTCCATGTTTATAGAGATAGAGGTGTATATATTCCCATGTTTACAGAGATAGCGGTGTAGATATTTCCATCTTTGCACAGATTGCTGTATAATTATTGCCAAATTTACACAGGTAGCAGTGTAGATATTTCCAAGCTTACAAAGATAGCTGTGTAGATATTTCCATGTTTACAGAGATAGTATTGTAGATATTTTCATGTTTATACAGATTGCGGTGTAGTTATTTCCATGTTGATACAGATAGCGGTGTAGATATTTCCATGTTTATACAGGTAGCGGTGTAGAAATTCCCATGTTTGTACAGATCGCTTTGTAGACATTTCCATCTTTCTACAGATGTCAGTGTAGATATTTCCAAGTTTATACAGATGGCACTGTAGATATTTCCGTGTTTATACAGATGTCTGTGTAGATATTTCCATGTTTATGCAGATGGCGGTGTAGATATTTTCATGTTTATAGGGATGGCGGTGTAGTTATTTCTATGTTTATAGAGAGCGCGGTGTAAATATTTCCATGCTTATAGAGATGGTGGTGTAAGTATTTTCATGTTTATAGAGATAACGGTGTAGATATTTCCATGTTTATACAGATAACGGTGTTGGTATTTCCATGTTTATACAGATAGCGGTGTAGATGTTTCCATGTTTATACAGCTCGCGGTGAAGATATTTCCATCTTTATACAGATGGCAGTGTAGATATTTCCATGTTTATACAGATGGCAGTGAAGGTATTTCCATGTTTATACAGATAGTGGTGTAGATATTTCCTTGTTTATACAGATGGCGGTGTAGATACATCCATGTTTCTGAAGATGGCGGTGTAGATATTTTCATGTTTATAGAGATGGAGGTGTAGATATTTCCATGTATATAGAGATTGCAGTGTAGATATTTCCATGTTTATAGAGAAATCGGTGTAGGTATTTCCATGTTTATAGAGATAGTGGGGTGTATATTTCCATATTTATGCAGATAGCGGTGTAGGTATTTCCATGCTTATACAGATGGCGGTGTAGATATTTCCTTGTTTATACAGATATCGGTGTAGATATTTCCATGTTTAAACAGAGTTTGTAGAGATTGTGGTGTGGATATTTCCATGTTTATAGAGATAGCGCTGTAGGTATTTCCTTGTTTATACAGATAGTTGTGTAGATACATCCATGTTTATACAGATGGCTGTGTAGATATTTCCATGTGGATACCGATGACTCTGTAGATATGTGTATGTTTACACAAATGGTGGTGGAGATATTTCCATATTTATACAGATAGCGGTGTAGATATTTCCATGTTTATACAGATAACGGTGTTGATATATCCATGTTTATACAGATAGCAGTGTAGATATTTCCATGTTTATACAAACTTCAGTGTAGATATTTCTATGTTTATACAAATAGCGGTGTAGATATTTCCATGTTTATACAGATAGTGGTGTAGATATTTCCATGTTTACAGAGATAGCAGTGTAGATATTTACATCTTTGCACAGATTGCAGTGTAGATATTTCCATCTTTACACCGATAGCGGTGTAGATATTTTCATATTTATACAGATCGTGGTGTAGATATTTCCATCTTTCCACAGATGGCAGTTTAGTTATTTCCATGTTTATACAGATGACAGTGTGGATATTTCCATGTTTATACTGATAGAGGTGTAGATATTTCCATGTTCATGCAGATGGCGGTGTAGATATTTCCATGTTTATAGAGATGGCGGTTTAGATATTTCTATGTTTATAGAGATAGCAGTGTAGATATTTCTATGTGTATAGAGATGGCGGTGTAGGTATTTCCATGTTTATAGAGATAGTTGTGTAGATATTTCCATGTTTATACAGATGGCGATGTAGGTATTTCCATGTTTATACAGATAGCGGTGTTGGTATTTCCATGTTTATACAACTAGCGTTGTAGATATTTCCATGTTTATACAGCTCGCGGTGTAGATATTTCCATCTTTATAGAGATGGCAGTGTAGATATTTCCATGTTTATAGAGATGGCGGTGTAGATATTTTCATGTTTGCAGAGATAGCGGTGAAGATATTTCCATGTTTATACAGATAGCAGTGTAGATATTTCCATGTTTATACAAACTTCAGTGTAGATATTTCTATGTTTATACAAATAGCGGTGTAGATATTTCCATGTTTCTACAGATGGCGGTGTGGATATTTCCATCTGCACACAGATTGCTGTGTAGATATTTCCATCTTTATACAGATGGCGTTGCGGATATTTCCATGAATATTCAGATGGCGGTGTGGATGTTTCCATGTTTATAGAGATAGCGGTGTAGGTATTTCCTTGTTTATAGACATACCGGTGTAGATATTTCCATGTTTATATAGATGGCGTTGTAGATATTTCCATGTTTATACCGATAGCGGTGTTGGTGTTTCCACGTTTATACAGATAGTGATGTAGATATTTCCATGGTTATACAGCTCGCAGTTCAGATATTTATATCTTTATACAGATGGCATTGTAGATATTTCTTTATTCACACAGATGGCGGTGTAGATGTTTCCATGTTTATACAAATGGCGGAGTAGATAGTTCCATGTTTATGGAGATGGCAGTGTAGTTATTTTCATGTTTATAAAGATTGCGGTGTAGATATTTCCATGTTTATAGAGATAGCAGTGTAGATATTTACATGTTTATACAGATGGCTGTGTAGATATTTCCATGTGTATACAGACGGCATTGTAGATATTTCCATGTTTATACAAATGACTGTATAGGTATTTCCGTGTTTTTACAGATGGCAGTGCAGATATTTTCATGTTTATTCAGATGGCGGTGTAGATATTTCCATGTTTATAGAGATAGCGGTGTAGATATTTCCATGTTTGTACATATGGCGGTGTTGATATTTCCATCTATACACATATGGCCGTGTAGATATTTCCATGTTCATACAGATGGCGGCGAAGATATTTCCATAGATATGCAGATGGCGGTGTAGATATTTCCATGTTTATACAGATAGCGGTGTAGATATTTTCATGTTTACACAAATGGTGGTGTAGATATTTCCGTGTTTTTTCACATGGCGGAGTAGATACTTCCATCTTTATGGAGATGGCAGTGTAGATATTTTCATGTTTATAGAGATGGCGGTGTAGATAATTCCATGTTTATAGAGATAGCGGTGTAGATATTTCCATGTTTGTACAGATGGCGGTGTTGATATTTCCATCTATACATAGATATCCTTGTAGATATTTCCATGTTTATACAGATGGCGGCGTAGATATTTCCATGGATATGCATATGGCGTTGTAGATATTTCCATGTTTATACAGATAGCGGTGTAGATATTTCCATGTTTACACAGATGGTGGTGTAGATATTTCCGTTTTTATATATATGGCGGAGTAGATACTTCCATCTTTATGGAGATGGCAGTGTAGATATTTCCATGTTTATACAGATGGCGGTGTAGATATTTCCATATTTGTACTGATGCCTGTGTAGATATTTCCATGTGTATACAGTTGGTATTGTAGGTATTTCCATGTTTATACAGACAGCAGTGGATATATTTCCATGTTTATACACATAGCGGTGTACATATTTCCATATTTATAGATACAGCTGTGTATGTATTTCCATGTTTATACAGATGCCTATGCAGATAATTCCATATTTATTCAGAGGGCTGTGTAGATATTTCTATGTTTATACAGATGGCAGTGTAGATATTTCCATGTTCCTACAAATGACTGTGTAGGTATTTCCATGTTTATACAGATGGCTTTGTAGATATTTCCATGTTTATAGAGATAGCGGTGCAGATATTTCCATGTTTATACAGATAGCGGTGTATATATTTCCATGTTTATACTGATCGTGGTGTAGATATTTCCATGTTTATACAGATACCGGTGTAGATATTTCCATGCTTATACAGACCGCAGTGTAGATATTTCCATGTTTATAGAGATAGCAGTGTAGATATGTCCATGTTTGTACCGATGGCGGTGTTGATGTTTCCATTTATACACAGATTGCCGTGTAGGTATTTCCATGTGTACACAGATGGCATTGTTGTTATTTCCATGTTTATACAGATGGTGGTTTAGATATTTCCATGTTTACACAGATGACTGTATAGGTATTTCCATGTTTATACAGATGGCGGTGTAGATATTTCCATGTTTATAGAGATAGCTGTGTAGATATTTCCATATTTATACAGATAACTGTGTAGATATTTCCATGTTTATACAGATAGCGGTGTAAATATTTCCATGTTTATACAGATCATGGTGTAGATATTTCCAGGATTATAGAGATAGCGGTGTAGATATTTCCATGTTTATACAGATAGCGGTGTAGATATTTCCATGTTTATACAGACCGCGGTGTAGATATTTCCATGTTTATAATGATAGTGGTGCAGATATTTCCATTTTTGTACAGATGCCTATGCAGATATTTCCATATTTATACAGAGGGCTGTGAAGATATTTCCATGTTTATACAGATGGCAGTGTAGATATTTCCATGTTCCTACACATGACTGTGTAGTTATTTCCATGTTTATACAGATGGCTTTGGAGGTATTTCCTTGTTTATAGAGATAGCGGTGTAGATATTTCAATGTTTATACAGATAGCGGTTTAAATATTTCCATGTTTAATACAGATCATTGTGTAGATATTTCCATGTTTATACAGATACCGGTGTACATATTTCCATGTTTATACAGACCGCAGTGTAGATATTTCCATGTTTATAGAGATAGCGGTTTAGATATTTCCATGTCTGTACAGATGTCGGTGTTGATGTTTCCATCTATACACAGATTGCCGTGTAGGTATTTCCATGTGTATACAGAGGGCATTGTAGATATTTCCATGTTTATACAGATGGTGATGTAGCTACTTCCATGTCTCTACAGTTGGCGTTGTAGGTATTTCCATGTTTATACAGATAACGGTATAGATATTTCCATGTTTATACAGATAGCGGTGTAAATATTTCCTTGTTTATACAGATCACTGTGTAGATATTTCCATGTTTATAGAGATAGTGGTGTAGATATTTCCATGTTTATACAGATAGCGGTTTAGATATTTCCATGTTTATACACACTGCGGTGTAGATATTTCCATGTTTATACAGATTCCAGTGCAGATATTTCCATGTTTGTACAGATGGTGGTGTTGATATTTCCATCTATACACGGATGACCGTGTATATATTTCCACGTTTATACAGATGGCGGTGTAGTTATTTCCATGTTTATACAGATAACTTTGTTAGCATTTCCGTGTTTATACAGATGGCGGTGTAGATATTTCGATGTTTATAGAGATAACAGTGGAGATATTTCCATGTTTATACAGATAGCGGTGTAGATATTTCCATGTTTATACAGATAGCGGTGTAGATATTTCCATGTTTATACAGATCACGGTGTAGATATTTCCATGTATATAGAGATAGTGGTGTAGATATTTCCATGTTTATACAGATAGCGGTTTAGATATTTCCATGTTTATACACACTGCGGTGTAGATATTTCCATGTTTATACAGATTGCAGTGCAGATATTTTCATGTTTGTACAGATGGCGGTGTTGATATTTCCATCTATACACAGATGACCGTGTAGATATTTCCATGTTTATACAGATGGCAGTGTAGATATTTCCATGTTTATACAGAAAACTTTGTTAGTATTTCCATGTTTATACAGATGGCGGTGTAGATATTTCGATGTTTATAGAGATAGCAGTGGAGATATTTCCATGTTTATACAGATAGCGGTGTAGATATTTCCATGTTTATACTGATCGTGGTGTAGTTATTGCCATGTTTATACATATGGCCTTGTAGATATTTCCATGTTCATAGAGATAGCGTTGTTGATTTTTCCATGTTTACAGAGATAGCGGTGTGGATATTTCCATGTTTATACAGATAGGGGTGTAGATATTTCCGTGTTTATAGAGATGGCTGTGTAGATATTTCCATGTTTATACAGATCACGGTGTAGATATTTCCTTGTTTATACAAATAGCGGGGGAGTTATTTCCATGTTTGTACAGATAGCGGTGTAGATATTTCCATGTATATACAGATGGCTGTGTAGATATTTCCATGTTAATACAGATGGCTGAGTAGATATTTCCATGTTTATACAGATGACTTTGTTGGTATTTCCATGTTTACACAGGTGGCAGTGTAGATATTTCCATGTTTATACAGATGGCAGTGTAGATATTTCCATGTTTATACAGATGGCAGAGTAGATATTTCCATGTTTATACAGATAACTTTTAAGTATTTCCATGTTTATACAGATGGCGGTGTAGATATGTCGATATTTATAGAGATAGCAGTGGAGATATTTCCATGTTTATACAGATAGCGGTGTAGATAATTCCATGTTTATACTGATTGCGGTGTAGATATTTCCATGTTTATACAGATGGCGGTGTAGATATTTCCATATTTATACAGATGTCTGTGTAGATATTTCCATGTGTATACAGATGGTATTGTTGGTATTTCCATGTTTATACAGATGGTGGTGTAGATATTTCCATGTTTATACAGATGACTTTGTAGATATTTCCATGTTTTTACAGATTGCAGTGAAGATATTTCAATGTCTATAGAGATGGCGCTGTAGATATTTCCATGTTTATACAGATAAAGGTGGAGATATTTCCATGTTTATACAGACAGCAGTGGAGATATTACCATGTTAATACACATAGCAGTGTACATATTTCCATGTTTATAGAGACAGCGGTGTAGGTATTTCCATCTTTATAGAGATAGCGGTGCGGATATTTCCATGTCTATACAGATGCCTATGCAGATATTTCCTTATTTATACAGAGGGCTGTGTAGATATTTCCACGTTTATACAGATGGCAGTTTAGATATTTCCATGTTCCTACACATGACTGTGTAGTTATTTCCATGTTTATACAGATGGCTTTGCAGTTATTTCCTTGTTTATAGAGATAGCCGTGTAGATATTTCCATGTTTATACAGATAGCGGTGTAAATATTTCCATGTTTTATACAGATCGTGGTGTAGATATTTCCATGTTTATACAGATACCGGTGTACATATTTCCATGTTTATACAGACCGCAGTGTAGATATTTCCATGTTTATACTGATAGCGGTGTAGATATTTCCATGTCTGTACAGATGGCGGTGTTGATGTTTCCATCTATACACAGATTGCCGTGTAGCTATTTCCATGTGTATATGGATGGCATTGTATATATTTCCATGTTTATACAGATGGTGGTGTAGATATTTCCATGTTTCTACAGTTGACGTTGTAGGTATTTCCATGTGTATACAGATAACGGTGTAGATATTTCCATGTTTATACAGATAGCGGTGTAAATATTTGATGTTTATACAGATCACGGCGTAGATATTTCCATGTTTATAGAGATAGTGGTGTAGATATTTCCATGTTTATACAGATAGCGTTTTAGATATTTCCATGTTTATACAGACCACAGTGTAGATATTTCCATGTTTATACAGATTGCAGTACAGATATTTCCATGTTTGTACAGATGGCGGTGCAGAAATTTCCATGGATATGTAGATGGCGGTGTATATATTTCCATCTTTATACAGATAGCGATGTAGTTATTTCCATGTTTATATAGATAGCGGTGTAGATATTTCCATGTATATACACATGGCAGTGTAGATATTTCCATGTTTATACAGATGGCGGTGTAGATATTTCTATGTTTATAGAGATAGCTGTGTAGATATTTCCATGTTTATACAGATAGCGGTGTAGATATTTCCATGTTTATGCAGATCACGGTGTAGATATTTCCATGTTTATACAGATGGCGGTCTAGATATTTCAATGTTTATAGAGATGGCGCTGTAGATATTTCCATGTTTATACAGATCGCGGTGTAGATATTTCCATGTTTATACAGATAGCGGTGTAGATATTTCCATGTTTTTACAGATATTGGTGTAGATGTTTCCATGTTTACACAGATTGCCGTGTATGTATTTCCATGTGTATACAGATGGCATTGTAGATATTTTCATGTTTATACAGACGGTGGTGTAGATATTTCCATGTTTACACAGATGACTGTATAGTTATTTCCATGTTTATACAGATGGCGGTGTAGATATTTCCATGTTTATAGAGATAGCGGTGTAGATCTTTGCATATTTATACAGATAACGGTGTAGAAATTTCCATGTTTATACAGGTAGCGGTGTAAATATTTCCTTGTTTATACAGATCACGGTGTAGGTATTTCCTTGTTTATACAAATCGCGGTGTAGTTATTTCCATGTTTATACTGATAGTGGTGTAGATATTTCCATGTATATACGGATGCCTGTGTAGATATTTCCATGTTTATACAGATGGCTTTGTAGATATTTCCATGTTTATACAGATGACTTTGTAGGTATTTCCATGTTTATACAGATGGCGGTGTAGATATTTCCATGTTTATAGAAATTGCTGTGTAGATATTTCCATGTTTATACAGATAGCGGTGTAGATATTTCCATGTTTATACAGATCGCAGTGTAGATATTTCCGTGTTTGTACAGATCGCGTTGTAGATATTTCCATGTTTATACAGATAGCGCTGTTGATATTTCCATGTTTTTACAGATAGAGGTGTAGATATTTCCATGTTTACACAGATTGCAGTGTAGATATTTCCATCTTTCTACAGATGGCATTGTAGATATTTCCATGTTTATACAGATGGCGGTGTAGATTTTCCATGTTTATATAGATGGTGGTGTAGATATTACCATGGGTATACAGATAGCGATGTAGATATTTCCATGTTTATACAGATCGTGGTGAAGCTATTTCCATGTTTATACAGATCGCGGTGTAGATATTTCCATGTTTATACTGATCGCGGTGTAGATATTTCCGTGTTTATACAGATAGCGTTGTAGATATTTCCATGTTTATACAGATAGCGGTGTAGATATTTTCATGTTTATAGAGATAGCGGTGAAGGTATTTCCATGTGTATAGACATAGCGGTGTAGATATTTCCATGTTTATATAGATGGCGTTGTAGATATTTTCTTGTTTATACCGATAGCGATGTTGGTATTTCCACGTTTATACAGATAGCGATGTAGATATTTCCATGTTTATACTGCTTGTGGTGCAGATATTTATATCTTTATACAGATGGCATTGTAGATATTTCCTTATTCACACTGATGGCGGTGTAGAAGTTTCCATGTTTACACAGATGGCGGAGTTTTTAGTTCCATGTTTATGGAGATGGCAGTGTAGATATTTTCATGTTTATAGAGATGGTGGTGTAGATATTTCCATGTTTATAGAGATAGCAGTGTAGATATTTACATGTTTATTCAGATGGCTGTGTAGATATTTCCATGTGTATACAGATGGCATTGTAGATATTTCCATGTTTATACAGATGACTGTATAGTTATTTCCATGTTTTTACAGATGGCATGCAGTTATTTCCATGTTTATAGAGATAGCGGTGTAGATATTTCCATGTTTGTACAGATGGCGGTGTTGATATTTCCATCTATACACAGATGGCCGTGTAGATATTTCCATGTTTATACAGATGGCGGCGTAGATATTTCCATGGACATGCAGATGGCGGTGTAGTTGTTTCCATGTTTATACAGATAGCGGTGTAGATATTTCCATGTTTTCACAGATGGTGGTGTAGATATTTCCGTGTTTATACACATGGCGGAGTAGATAGTTCCATCTTTATGGAGATGGCAGTGTAGATATTTTCATGTTTATAGAGATGGCGGTGTAGATATTTCCATATTTATAGAGATAGCGGTGTAGATATTTCCATCTTTCAACAGATGGCAGTGTAGATATTTCCATGTTTATACAGATGGCGGTGTAGATATTTCCATATTTATACAGATGTCTGTGTATATATTTCCATGTGTATACAGATGGTATTGTAGGTATTTCCATGATTATACAGATGGTGGTGTAGATATTTCCATGTTTATTAAATGACTGTGTAGATATTTCCATGTTTTTACAGATGGCAGTGTAGATATTTCAATGTTTATACAGATGGCGCTGTAGATATTTCAATGTTAATACAGATAACGGTTGAGATATTTCCATGTTTATACTGACAGCAGTGGAGATATTTCCATGATTATACACAGATCGGTGTACATATTTCCATGTTTATAGAGACAGCGGTGTAGGTATTTCCATGTTTATACAGATAGCGGTGCAGATATTTCCATGTTTATACAGATGCCTATGCAGATATCTCCATATTTATACAGAGGGCTGTGTACATATTTCTAAGTTTATACAGATGGCAGTGTAGATATTTCCAAGTTCCTACACATGACTGCGTTGGTATTTCCATGTTTATACAGATGGCTTTGTTGCGATTTCCATGTCTATAGAGATAGCGGTGCAGATATTTCCATGATTATACAGATAGCGGTGTATATATTTCCTTCTTTATACAGACCGCAGTGTAGATATTTCCATGTTTATAGAGATAGCAGTGTAGATATTTCCAAGTTTGTACAGATGGCGGTGTTGATGTTTCCATGTATACACAGATTGTCATGTAGGTATTTCCATGTGTATACAGATGGCATTGTAGATATTTCCATGTTTATACAGATGGTATTGCAGGTATTTCCATGTTTGTACAGATGGTGGTGTAGATATTTCCATGTTTATTCAGATGACTGTGTAGATATTTCCATGTTTTTACAGATGACAGTGTAGATATTTCAATGTTTATAGAGATGGCGCTGTAGATATTTTCATGTTTATACAGATCGCGGTGTAGATATTTCCATGTTTATACAGAGAGCAGTGTAGATATTTCCATGTTTTTACAGATATTGGTGTAGATATTTCCATGTTTACACAGATTGCGGTGTAGATATTTCCATCTTTCTACAGATGGCATTGTAGATATTTCCATGTTTATACAGATGGCGGTGTAGATATTTCCATGTTTATATAAATGGTGGTGTAGATATTACCATGTTTATACAGATAGCGGTGTAGATATTTCCATGTTTATACAGATCGTGGTGAAGATATTTCCATGTTTATACAGATCGCGGTGTGGATATTTCCATGTTTATACAGATCGCGGTGTAGATATTTCCATGTTTATACAGATAGCTGTGTAGATATTTCCATGTTTATACAGAGAGCGGTGTAGATATTTCCATGTTTATAGAGATAGCGGTATAAGTATTTCCATGTTTATAGACATAGCGGTGTAGATATTTCCATGTTTATATAGATGGCGTAGTAGATATTTCCATGTTTATACCAATAGCGGTGTTGGTATTTCCAAGTTTATACAGATAGCGATGTAGATATTTCCATGTTTATACTGCTTGTGGTGCAGATATTTATATCTTTATGCAGATGGCATTGTAGATATTTCCTTATTCACACTGATTGCGGTGTAGATGTTTCCATGTTTACACAGATGGCGGAGTAGTTAATTCCATGTTTATGGAGATGGCAGTGTAGATATTTTCATGTTTATAGAGATGGCGGTGTAGATATTTCCATGTTTATAGAGATAGCAGTGTAGAAATTTACATGTTTATATAGATGGCTGTGTAGATATTTCCACGTGTATACAGATGGCATTGTAGATATTTCCATGTTTATACAGATGACTGTACAGTTATTTCCATGTTTTTACAGATGGCAGTGCTGATATTTCCATGTTTATAGTGATAGTGGTGTAGATATTTCCATGTTTCTACAGATGGCGGTGTTGATATTTCCATCTATACACAGATGGCCGTGCAGATATTTCCATGTTTATACAGATGGCAGCGTAGATATTTCCATGGACATGCAGATGGCGGTGTAGATATTTCCATGTTTATACAGATAGCGTTGTAGATATTTCCATGTTTTCACAGATGGTGGTGTAGATATTTCCGTGTTTATACACATGGCGGAGTAGTTAGTTCCATGTTTATGGAGATTGCAGTGTAGATATTTTCATGTTTATAGAGATGGAGGTGTAGATATTTCCATATTTATAGAGATAGCGGTGTAGATATTTCCATCTTTCTACAGATGGCAGTGTAGATATTTCCGTGTTTATACAGCTGGCGGTGTAGATATTTCCATATTTATACAGATGTCTGTGTAGATATTTCCATGTGTATACAGACGGAATTGTAGTTATTTCCATGTTTATACAGATGGTGGTGTAGATATTTCCATGTTTATTCAGATGACTTTGTAGATATTTCCATGTTTTTACAGATGGCAGTGTATCTATTTCAATGTTTATAGAGATGGCGCTGCAGATATTTCCATGTTTATACTGACAGCAGTGGAGATATTTCCATGTTTATACACATAGCGGTGTCCATATTTCCATGTTTATAGAGACAGCGGTGCAGATATTTCCATGTTTATACAGATACCGGTGTAGACATTTCCATGTTTATACAGACCGCAGTGTAGATATTTCCGTGTTTATAGAGATAGCAGTGTAGATATTTCCAAGTTTGTACAGATGGTGGTGTTGATGTTTCCATCTATACACAGATTGCCGTGTAGGTATTTCCATGTGTATACAGATGGCATTGTAGATATTTCCATGTTTATACAGATGGTGGTGTAGATATTTCCATGTTTACACAGATGACTGTATAGATATTTCCATGTTTATACAGATGGCGGTGTAGATATTTCCATCTTTATAGAGATAGCGGTGTAGATATTTCCATGTATATGCAGATGGCTGTGTAGATATATCCATGTTTATACAGATGGCTTTGTAGATATTTCCATGTTTATACAGATGACTTTGTAGGTATTTCCATGTTTATACAGATGGCGGTGTAGATATTTCCATATTTATACAGATGTCTGTGTAGATATTTCCATGTGTATACAGATGGTATTGTAGGTATTTCCATGTTTATACAGATGGTGGTGTAGATATTTCCATGTTTTCACAGATGGTGGTGTAGATATTTCCGTGTTTATACACATGGCGGAGTAGATACTTCCATCTTTATGGAGATGGCAGTGTAGATATTTTCATGTTTATAGAGATGGCGGTGAAGATATTTCCATATTTATAGAGATAGCGGTGTAGATGTTTCCATCTTTCCACAGATGGCAGTGTAGATATTTTCATGTTTATACAGATGGCGGTGTAGATATTTCCATATTTATACAGATGTCTGTGAAGATATTTCCATGTGTATACAGATGGTATTGTAGTTATTTCCATGTTTATACAGATGGTGGTGTAGATATTTCCATGTTTATTCAGATGACTGTGGAGATATTTCCATGTTTTTACAGATGGCAGTGTAGATATTTCAATGTTCATAGAGTTGGCGCTGTAGATATTTCCATGTTTATACAGATCGCGGTGTAGATATTTCCATGTTTTTACAGATAGCGGTGTAGATATTTCCATGTTTTTACAGATATTGGTGCAGATATTTCCATGTTTACACTGATTGCGGTGTAGATATTTCCATCTTTCTACAGATGGCATTGTAGATATTTCCATGTTTATACACATGGCGGTGTAGATATTTCCTTGTATATATAGACGGTGGTGTAGATATTAGCATGTTTATACAGATAGCGGTGTAGATATTTCCATGTTTATAGGGATAGTGGTGCAAATATTTAGACATTTATACAGATAGCGGTGTAGTTATTAGCATGTTTATACAGATAGCGGTGTAGATATTTCCATGTATAAACAGATGTCTGTGTATATATTTCCATGTTTAAACAGATGGCGGTGTAGATATTTCCTTGTTTATACAAATAGCGGTGTAGTTATTTCCATGTTTATACAGATAGCGGTGTAGATATTTCCATGTATATACAGATGGCTGTGTAGATATTTCCAGGTTTATACAGATGGCTGTGTAGATATTTCCATGTTTATACAGATGACTTTGTAGGTATTTCTATGTCTATACAGATGGCGGAGTAGGTATTTCCATGTTTATAGAGATAGCTGTGTAGATATTTCCATGTTTATACAGATCGCGGTTTAGATATTTCCACATTTATACAGACAATATTGGAGATATTTGCATGTTTATACACATAGCGGTGTACATATTTCCATGTTTATAGAGACAGCGGTGTAGGTATTTCCATGTTTATACAGATAGCGGTGCAGATATTTCCATGTTTATACATATGCCTATGCAGATATTTCCATATTTATAAAGAGGGCTGTGTAGATATTTCCATGTTTATACAGATGGCAGTGTAGATATTTCCATGTTCCTACACATGACTGGGTAGGTATTTCCAAGTTTATACAGATGGCTTTGTAGATATTTCCATGTTTATAGAGATAGCAGTGTAGATATTTCCATGTTTATACAGATAGCGGTGTAGATATTTCCATGTTTTTACAGACCGCGGTGTAGATATTTCCATGTTTATACAGATAGCGGTGCAGATATTTCCATGTTTGTACAGAGGGCGGTGTTGATATTTCCATCTATACACAGATGATCGTGTAGATATTTCCATGTTTATACAGATGACGGCACAGATATTTCTATGGATATGTAGATGGGGGTGTAGTTATTTCCATGTTTATACAGATAGCGGTGTAGTTATTACCATGTTTATATAGATAGCGGTGTAATAATTTCCATATATACACATGGCTGTGTAGATATTTCCATGATTATACAGATGGCGGTGTAGATATTTCCATGTTTATACAGAGAACTTTGTAACTATTTCCATGTTTATACAGATGGCGGTGTAGATACTTCGATGTTTATAGAGATAGCAGTGGAGATATTTCCATGTTTATACAGATAGCGGTGTAGATATTTCCATGTTTATACTGATCGCGGTGTAGATATTTCCATGTTTATAGAGATGGTGGTGTAGATATTTCCATGTTCATAGAGAAAGCGGTGTTGATTTTTCCATGTTTATAGAGATAGGTTTGTGGATATTTCCATGTTTATACAGATAGGGGTGTAGATATTTCCATGTTTATAGAGATGACGTTGTAGATATGTCCATGTTTATACAGATCACGGTGTAGATATTTCCATGATTATACAGATCGTGGTGCAGATATTTCCATGTTTATACAGATCATGTTGTAAATATTTCCATGTTTATACAGATCGCAGTGTTGATATTACCATGTTTATAGGGATAGCCGTGCAAATATTTCCACATTTATACAGATAGCGGTGTAGTTATTAGCATGTTTATACAGATAGCGGTGTAGATATTTCCATGTATAAACAGATGTCTGTGTATATATTTCCATGTTTAAACAGATGGCGGTGTAGATATTTCCTTGTTTATACAAATAGCGGTGTAGATATTTCCATGTTTATACAGATAGCGGTTAAGATATTTCCATGTATATACAGATGGCTGTGTAGATACTTCCATGTTTATACAAATGGCTGTGTAGATATTTCCATGTTTATACAGATGACTTTTGTAGGTATTTCCATGTTTATACACATGGTGGTGTAGATATTTCTATGTTTATAGAGATAGCTGTGTAGATATTTCCATGTTTATACAGATAGCGGTCTAGATATTTCCATGTTTATACAGATCGCGGTGTAGATATTTCCATGTTTATACAGATCGCGGTGTAGATATTTCCATGTTTATACTGATAGCAGTGTAGATATATCCATGTTCATAGTGATAGCAGTGAGGATATTTCCATGTTTATACAGATAGCAGTGTAGATATTTCCACTTTTATAGAGATAGCGGTTTAGATATTTCATATTTATACAGATAGCGGTGTAGATATTTCAATGTTCATACAGATTGCGGTGTAGATATTTACATGTTTATACAGATAGCGGTGTAGATATTTCCACGTTTATACAGATGGCGGTGTAGATATTTCCATCTTTCTACAAATGGCAGTGTAGATATTTCCATGTTTTTAGAGATGGCGGTGTAGATATTTCCATGTTTATATAGATGGCAGTGTAGATATTTTCTTGTTTATGTAGATGGCGTTGTAGATACCTCCATGTTTAAAGAGATGGCGGTGTGTATATTTCCATGTTGATGGAGATAGCGGTGTAGATATTTCCATGTTTAAAGAGATAGCGGTGTAGTTATTTCCATATTTATAGAGATAGCGGTGTAGATATTTCCATGTTTCTACAGATGACTGTGTAGATATTTCCATGTCAGTACAGATGGCAGTGTACATATTTACATGTTTATAGAGATAGCGGTGTAGATATTTTCATGTTTATACAGATAGTGGTGTAGATATTTCCATGTTTATACAGATGGCTGTGCGGATATTTCCATGTGTATTCAGAGTTATCTGTAGATATTTCCATGTTTATATAGATGACAGTGTAGATATTTCCAGGTTTATACAGATGACTGTGTAGATATTTCCATGTTAATACAGATGGCGGTGTAGATATTTCCATGTTTACAGAGATAGCGGTGTAGATATTTCCATGTTTATAGAGATTGCGGTTTAAATATTTCCATCTTTATACAGATAGTGGTGTAGATATTTCCATGTTTACACAGATGGTGGTGTAGATTTTACCATGTTTATTCAGATGACTGTGTAGATATTTCCATGTTTTACAGATGGCAGTGTAGATATTTCAATGTTTATAGAGATGGCGCTGTAGATATTTCCATGTTTATACAGATCGCGGTGTAGATATTTCCATGTTTATACAGATAGTGGTGTAGATATTTCCATGTTTATACAGAAAGCGGTGTAGGTATTTCCATGTTTATACAGATAGCGGTGTACATATTTCCATATTTATACAGAAAGCGGTGTAGATATTTCCATGTTTATACAGATCATGGTGTACATATTTCCACATTTACACAAATAGCGTTGTAGATATTTCCATGTTTATTCAGATAGCGATGTAGATATTTCCATGTTTATACAGATCGCGGTGTAGATATTTCTCTCTACAGATGGCAGTGTAGACATTTGCATGTTTGTACAGATAGCGGTGTAGAGATTTCCATGATTATATAGATGGCGGTGTAGATATTTCCTTGTTTATGTGAATGGCGGCGAAGATATCTCCATGTTTATAGAGATGGCGGTGTATATATTTCCATGTTTCTGCAGATAGCGGTGTTGGTATTTCCATGTTTATACAGATAGCGGTGTAGATATTTCCATGTTTATACTGATCACGGTGTAGATATTTCCAGGTTTATAGAGATGGCGGTGTAGATATTTCCATGATTATACAGATCACGGTGTAGATATCTCTATGTTTATACAGATCACGGTGTAGATATTTCCATGTTTATACAGATCATGGTGTAGATATTTCCATGTTTATACAGATCGCGGTGTTGATATTACCATGTTTATAGGGATAGCGGTGCAAATATTTCCACATTTATACAGATAGCGGTGTAGTTATTAGCATGTTTATACAGATAGCGGTGTAGATATTTCCGTGTATAAACAGATGTCTGTGTATATGTTTCCATGTTTAAACAGATGGCGGTGTAGATATTTCCTTGTTTATGCAAATAGCGGTGTAGTTATTTCCATGTTTACACAGATAGCGGTGTAGATATTTCCATGTATATACAGATGGCTGTGTAGATATTTCCATGTTTATACAGATGGCTGTGTAGATATTTCCATGTTTATACAGATGACTTTGTAGGTATTTCCATGTTTATACAGATGGCGGTTTAGGTATTTCCATGTTTATAGAGATAGCTGTGTAGATATTTCCATGTTTATACAGATAGCGGTGTAGATATTTCCATGTTTATACAGACAGCAGTGGAGATATATCCATGTTTATACACATAGCGGTGTACATATTTCCATGTTTATAGAGACAGCGGTGTAGTTATTTCCATGTTTATATAGATAGCGGTGCAGATATTTCCATGTTTATACAGATGCCTATGCAGATATTTCCATATTTATACAGAAGGCTGTGTAGATATTTCCATGTTTATACAGATGGCAGTGTAGATATTTCCATGTTAATACAGATGGCTGTGTAGATATTTCCATGTTATAGAGATGGCTGTGTAGATATTTCCATGTTTATACAGATGGCAGTGTAGATATTTCCAAGTTTATGCAGATGGTGGTGTTGATATTTGCGTGTTTACAGACACAGCGGTGTAGATATTTTCATCTTTTCACAGATTGCGGTGTAGGTATTTCCATCTTTACACAGATAGTGGTGTAGATATTTCCCAGTTTACACAGATAGCTGCGTAGATATTTCCATGTTTACACAGATAGCATTTTAGATATTTCCATGTTTACACCGATAGCGTTGTAGATATACCCATGTTTATACAGAGAGCGGTGTAGGTATTTCCATGATTATACAGATAGTGGTGTAGATATTTCCATGTTTATACAGATAGCGGTGTAGATATATCCATATTTATAGAGATAGCGGTGGAGATATTTCCATGTTTATGCAGATAGTGATGTAGATATTTCCATGTTTACACAGATAGCCATGTAGATATTTCCATGTTTATAGAGATAGCGGTGTAGATATTTCCATGTTTATACAGATGGCTGTGTAGATATTTCCATGTGTATAGAGATGGCAGTCTTGATATTTCCATGTTTATAGAGATGGTGGTATAGATATTTCCATGTTTACACAGATGACTGTGTAGATATTTGCATGTTTATACAGATGGCATTGTAGATATTTCCATCTTTATAGAGATAGCGGTGTAGATACTTCCATGTTTATACAGATAGCGGTGTAGGTATTTCCATGTTTATAGAGATAGCGGTGTAGATAATTCCATGTTTATAGAGATAACGGTGTAGATATTTCCATGTTTATACAGATAGTGATGTAGATATTTCCATGTTTCCACATATAGCAGTGCAGATATTTCCATGTTTACACAGATAGCGTTGCAGATATTTCCATGTTTATACAGATGTCGGTGAGGATTTTTCCATGTTTATGCAGTCGGCGGGGTAGATATTTCCATGGTTGTGCCGATGGCGGTGTAGATATTTCCAAGTTTATAGACATGGTGGTATAGTTGTTTCCATGTTTATAGAGATGGCGGTGTAGGTATTTCCATGTTTATAGAGATGGCGGTATAGTTATTTCCAAGTTTATAGTGATAGTGGTGTAGATATTTCCATGTTGAAGCAGATAGTGGTGTAGATATTTCCATATTTATTTGGATAGCGTTGTTGATAATTCCATGTTTATAGGGATAGTGGTGTAGATGTTTCCATATTTATACAGATAGCGGTTTAGTTATTTCCATGTTTATACAGATGGCAGTGTAGTTATTTCCATGTTTATACAGATGGTGGTGTAGATATTTCCATGTTTATACAGATGACTGTGTAGATATTTCCATGTTTATAGAGATAGCGGTGTAGATATTTCCATCTTTATACAGATAGCGGTGTAGACATTTCCATGTTTATACAGATAGCGGTGTAGATATTTCCATATTTATACAGATAGCGGTGTAGATATTTCCATGTTTATACAGATAGCGGTGTAGACATTACCATGTTTATGCAGATAGCGGTGTAGATATTTCCATGTCTACAGAGATGGTGGTGTAGGTATTTCCATGTTTATAGAGATAGTGTTGTCGATAAATCCATGTTTATACCGATAGTGGTGTAGGTATTTCCATGTTTATACAGATAGCTGTGTTGGTATTTCCATGTTTATACAGATAGCGGTGTACATATTTCTATCTTTATGCAGCTTGCGGTATAGATATTTCCATCTTTACACAGATGGCAGTGAAGAAATTTCCATGTTTAAACAGATAGCGGTGTATGTATTTCCATGTTTATACAGATAGCGGTGTAGATATTTCAATGTTTATACAGATAGCAGTGGAGATATATTCATGTTTACACACATAGCGGTGTAGATATTTCCATATCTACAGAGATGGCGGTGTAGGTATTTCCATGTTTATAGAGATAGTGTTGTAGATATATCCATGTTTATACCGATAGTGGTGTAGGTATTTCCATGTTTATACAGATAGCTGTGTTGGTATTTCCATGTTTATACAGATAGCGGTGTAGATATTTCTATCTTTATGCAGCTTGCGGTATAGATATTTCCATCTTTATACAGATGGCAGTGTAGAAATTTCCATGTTTAAACAGATAGCGGTGTATATATTTCCATGTTTATACAGATAGCGGTTTAGATATTTCCATGTTTATACAGATAGCAGTGGAGATATATCCATGTTTACACACATAGCGGTGCAGATATTTCCATGTTTATACAGATAGTGGTGTAGATATTTCCATGTTTATACAGAAAGCGGTGTAGGTATTTCCATGTTTATACAGATAGCGGTGTACATATTTCCATATTTATACAGAAAGCGGTGTAGATATTTCCATGTTTATACAGATCATGGTGTACATATTTCCACGTTTACACAAATAGCGTTGTAGATATTTCCATGTTTATTCAGATAGCGATGTAGATATTTCCATGTTTATACAGATCGCGGTGTAGATATTTCTCTCTACAGATGGCAGTGTAGACATTTGCATGTTTGTACAGATGGCGGTGTAGAGATTTCCATGATTATATAGATGGCGGTGTAGATATTTCCTGGTTTATGTGAATGGCGGCGAAGATATCTCCATGTTTATAGAGATGGCGGTGTATATATTTCCATGTTTCTGCAGATAGCGGTGTTGGTATTTCCATGTTTATACAGATAGCGGTGTAGATATTTCCATGTTTATACTGATCACGGTGTAGATATTTCCATGTTTATAGAGATGGCGGTGTAGATATTTCCATGTTTATACAGATCACGGTGTAGATATCTCTATGTTTATACAGATCACGGTGTAGATATTTCCATGTTTATACAGATCACGGTGTAGATATTTCCATGTTTATACAGATCGTGGTGTTGATATTACCATGTTTATAGGGATAGCGGTGCAAATATTTCCACATTTATACAGATAGCGGTGTAGTTATTAGCATGTTTATACAGATAGCGGTGTAGATATTTCCGTGTATAAACAGATGTCTGTGTATATGTTTCCATGTTTAAACAGATGGCGGTGTAGGTATTTCCTTGTTCATGCAAATAGCGGTGTAGTTATTTCCATGTTTACACAGATATCGGTGTAGATATTTCCATGTATATACAGATGGCTGTGTAGATATTTCCATGTTTATACAGATGGCTGTGTAGATATTTCCATGTTTATACAGATGACTTTGTAGGTATTTCCATGTTTATACAGATGGCGGTTTAGGTATTTCCATGTTTATAGAGATAGCTGTGTAGATATTTCCATGTTTATACAGATAGCGGTGTAGATATTTCCATGTTTATACAGACAGCAGTGGAGATATATCCATGTTTATACACATAGCGGTGTACATATTTCCATGTTTATAGAGACAGCGGTGTAGTTATTTCCATGTTTATATAGATAGCGGTGCAGATATTTCCATGTTTATACAGATGCCTATGCAGATATTTCCATATTTATACAGAAGGCTGTGTAGATATTTCCATGTTTATACAGATGGCAGTGTAGATATTTCCATGTTAATACAGATGGTTGTGTAGATATTTCCATGTTATAGAGATGGCTGTGTAGATATTTCCATGTTTATACAGATGGCAGTGTAGATATTTCCAAGTTTATGCAGATGGTGGTGTTGATATTTGCGTGTTTACAGACACAGCGGTGTAGATATTTTCATCTTTTCACAGATTGCGGTGTAGGTATTTCCATCTTTACACAGAGAGTGGTGTAGATATTTCCCAGTTTACACAGATAGCTGCGTAGATATTTCCATGTTTACACAGATAGCATTTTAGATATTTCCATGTTTACACCGATAGCGTTGTAGATATACCCATGTTTATACAGATAGCGGTGTAGGTATTTCCATGATTATACAGATAGCAGTGTAGATATTTCCATGTTTATACAGATAGCGGTGTAGATATATCCATATTTATAGAGATAGCGGTGGAGATATTTCCATGTTTATGCAGATAGTGATGTAGATATTTCCATGTTTACACAGATAGCCATGTAGATATTTCCATGTTTATAGAGATAGCGGTGTAGATATTTCCATGTTTATACAGATGGCTGTGTAGATATTTCCATGTGTATAGAGATGGCAGTCTTGATATTTCCATGTTTATAGAGATGGTGGTATAGATATTTCCATGTTTACACAGATGACTGTGTAGATATTTGCATGTTAATACAGATGGCATTGTAGATATTTCCATCTTTATAGAGATAGCGGTGTAGATACTTCCATGTTTATACAGATAGCGGTGTAGGTATTTCCATGTTTATAGAGATAGCGGTGTAGATAATTCCATATTTATAGAGATAACGGTGTAGATATTTCCATGTTTATACAGATAGTGATGTAGATATTTCCATGTTTCCACATATAGCAGTGTAGATATTTCCATGTTTACACAGATAGCGTTGCAGATATTTCCATGTTTATACAGATGTCGGTGAGGATTTTTCCATGTTTATGCAGTCGGCGGGGTAGATATTTCCATGGTTGTGCCGATGGCGGTGTAGATATTTCCAAGTTTATAGACATGGTGGTATAGATGTTTCCATGTTTATAGAGATGGCGGTGTAGGTATTTCCATGTTTATAGAGATGGCGGTGTAGTTATTTCCAAGTTTATAGTGATAGTGGTGTAGATATTTCCATGTTGAAGCAGATAGTGGTGTAGATATTTCCATATTTATTTGGATAGCGTTGTTGATAATTCCATGTTTATAGGGATAGTGGTGTAGATGTTTCCATATTTATACAGATAGCGGTTTAGTTATTTCCATGTTTATACAGATGGCAGTGTAGTTATTTCCATGTTTATACAGATGGTGGTGTAGATATTTCCATGTTTATACAGATGACTGTGTAGATATTTCCATGTTTATAGAGATAGAGGTGTAGATATTTCCATCTTTATACAGATAGCGGTGTAGACATTTCCATGTTTATACAGATAGCGGTGTAGATATTTCCATATTTATACAGATAGCGGTATAGATATTTCCATGTTTATACAGATAGCGGTGTAGACATTACCATGTTTATGCAGATAGCGGTGTAGATATTTCCATGTCTACAGAGATGGTGGTGTAGGTATTTCCATGTTTATAGAGATAGTGTTGTAGATAAATCCATGTTTATACCGATAGTGGTGTAGGTATTTCCATGTTTATACAGATAGCTGTGTTGGTATTTCCATGTTTATACAGATAGCGGTGTACATATTTCTATCTTTATGCAGCTTGCGGTATAGATATTTCCATCTTTACACAGATGGCAGTGAAGAAAATTCCATGTTTAAAGAGATAGCGGTGTATGTATTTCCATGTTTATACAGATAGCGGTGTAGATATTTCAATGTTTATACAGATAGCAGTGGAGATATATTCATGTTTACACACATAGCGGTGTAGATATTTCCATGTCTACAGAGATGGCGGTGTAGGTATTTCCATGTTTATAGAGATAGTGTTGTAGATATATCCATGTTTATACCGATAGTGGTGTAGGTATTTCCATGTTTATACAGATAGCTGTGTTGGTATTTCCATGTTTATACAGATAGCGGTGTGGATATTTCTATCTTTATGCAGCTTGCGTTATAGATATTTCCATCTTTATACAGATGGCAGTGTAGAAATTTCCATGTTTAAACAGATAGCGGTGTATGTATTTCCATGTTTTTACAGATAGCAGTGTAGATGTTTCCATGTTTATACAGATTGCAGTGGAGATATATCCATGTTTACACACATAGCGGTGCATATATTTCCATGTTTATAGAGATAGCGGTGTAGATATTTCCATGTTTATAGAGATAGAGGTGTAGATATTTCCATCTTTATACAGATAGCGGTGTAGACATTTCCATGTTTATACAGATAGCGGTGTAGATATTTCCATATTTATACAGATAGCGGTATAGATATTTCCATGTTTATAGAGATAGCGGTGTAGATATTACCATGTTTATGCAGATAGCGGTGTAGATATTTCCATGTCTACAGAGATGGCGCTGTAGGTATTTCCATGTTTATAGAGATAGTTTTGTAGATATATCCATGTTTATACCGATAGTGGTGTAGGTATTTCCATGTTTATACAGATAGCTGTGTTGGTATTTCCATGTTTATACAGATATTGGTGTAGATATTTCTATCTTTATGCAGCTTGCGGTATAGATATTTCCATCTTTATACAGATGGCAGTGTAGAAATTTCCATGTTTAAATAGATAGCGGTGTATATATTTCCATGTTTATACAGATAGCGGTTTAGATATTTCCATGTTTATACAGATAGCAGTGGAGATATATTCATGTTTACACACATAGCGGTGCAGATATTTCCATGTTTATACAGATAGTGGTGTAGATATTTCCATGTTTATACAGAAAGCGGTGTAGGTATTTCCATGTTTATACAGATAGCGGTGTACATATTTCTATATTTATACAGAAAGCGGTGTAGATATTTCCATGTTTATACAGATCATGGTGTACATATTTCCACGTTTACACAAATAGCGTAGATATTTCCATGTTTATTCAGATAGCGATGTAGATATTTCCATGTTTATACAGATCGCGGTGTAGATATTTCTCTCTACAGATGGCAGTGTAGACATTTGCATGTTTGTACAGATGGCGGTGTAGAGATTTCCATGATTATATAGATGGCGGTGTAGATATTTCCTTGTTTATGTGAATGGCGGCGAAGATATCTCCATGTTTATAGAGATGGCGGTGTATATATTTCCATGTTTCTGCAGATAGCGGTGTTGGTATTTCCATGTTTATACAGATAGCGGTGTAGATATTTCCATGCTTATACTGATCACGGTGTAGATATTTCCATGTTTATAGAGATGGCGGTGTAGATATTTCCATGTTTATACAGATCACGGTGTAGATATCTCTATTTTTATACAGATCACGGTGTAGATATTTCCATGTTTATACAGATCATGGTGTAGATATTTCCATGTTTATACAGATCGTGGTGTTGATATTACCATGTTTATAGGGATAGCGGTGCAAATATTTCCACATTTATACAGATAGCGGTGTAGTTATTAGCATGTTTATACAGATAGCGGTGTAGATATTTCCGTGTATAAACAGATGTCTGTGTATATGTTTCCATGTTTAAACAGATGGCGGTGTAGATATTTCCTTGTTTATGCAAATAGCGGTGTAGTTATTTCCATGTTTACACAGATATCGGTGTAGATATTTCCATGTATATACAGATGGCTGTGTAGATATTTCCATGTTTATACAGATGGCTGTGTAGATATTTCCATGTTTATACAGATGACTTTGTAGGTATTTCCATGTTTATACAGATGGCGGTTTAGGTATTTCCATGTTTATAGAGATAGCTGTGTAGATATTTCCATGTTTATACAGATAGCGGTGTAGATATTTCCATGTTTATACAGACAGCAGTGGAGATATATCCATGTTTATACACATAGCGGTGTACATATTTCCATGTTTATAGAGACAGCGGTGTAGTTATTTCCATGTTTATATAGATAGCGGTGCAGATATTTCCATGTTTATACAGATGCCTATGCAGATATTTCCATATTTATACAGAAGGCTGTGTAGATATTTCCATGTTTATACAGATGGCAGTGTAGATATTTCCATGTTAATACAGATGGCTGTGTAGATATTTCCATGTTATAGAGATGGCTGTGTAGATATTTCCATGTTTATACAGATGGCAGTGTAGATATTTCCAAGTTTATGCAGATGGTGGTGTTGATATTTGCGTGTTTACAGACACAGCGGTGTAGATATTTTCATCTTTTCACAGATTGCGGTGTAGGTATTTCCATCTTTACACAGATAGTGGTGTAGATATTTCCCAGTTTACACAGATAGCTGCGTAGATATTTCCATGTTTACACAGATAGCATTTTAGATATTTCCATGTTTACACCGATAGCGTTGTAGATATACCCATGTTTATACAGAGAGCGGTGTAGGTATTTCCATGATTATACAGATAGCGGTGTAGATATTTCCATGTTTATACAGATAGCGGTGTAGATATATCCATATTTATAGAGATAGCATTGGAGATATTTCCATGTTTATGCAGATAGTGATGTAGATATTTCCATGTTTACACAGATAGCCATGTAGATATTTCCATGTTTATAGAGATAGCGGTGTAGATATTTCCATGTTTATACAGATGGCTGTGTAGATATTTCCATGTGTATAGAGATGGCAGTCTTGATATTTCCATGTTTATAGAGATGGTGGTATAGATATTTCCATGTTTACACAGATGACTGTGTAGATATTTGTATGTTTACACAGATGGCATTGTAGATATTTCCATCTTTATAGAGATAGCGGTGTAGATACTTCCATGTTTATACAGATAGCGGTGTAGGTATTTCCATGTTTATAGAGATAGCGGTGTAGATAATTCCATGTTTATAGAGATAACGGTGTAGATATTTCCATGTTTATACAGATAGTGATGTAGATATTTCCATGTTTCCACATATAGCAGTGCAGATATTTCCATGTTTACACAGATAGCATTGCAGATATTTCCATGTTTATACAGATGTCGGTGAGGATTTTTCCATGTTTATGCAGTCGGCGGGGTAGATATTTCCATGGTTGTGCCGATGGCGGTGTAGATATTTCCAAGTTTATAGACATGGTGGTATAGATGTTTCCATGTTTATAGAGATGACGGTGTAGGTATTTCCATGTTTATAGAGATGGCGGTGTAGTTATTTCCAAGTTCATAGTGATAGTGGTGTAGATATTTCCATGTTGAAGCAGATAGTGGTGTAGATACTTCCATATTTATTTGGATAGCGTTGTTGATAATTCCATGTTTATAGGGATAGTGGTGTAGATGTTTCCATATTTATACAGATAGCGGTTTAGTTATTTCCATGTTTATACAGATGGCAGTGTAGTTATTTCCATGTTTATACAGATTTTGGTGTAGATATTTCCATGTTTATACAGATGACTGTGTAGATATTTCCATGTTTATAGAGATAGCGGTGTAGATATTTCCATCTTTATACAGATAGCGGTGTAGACATTTCCATGTTTATACAGATAGTGGTGTAGATATTTCCATATTTATACAGATAGCGGTATAGATATTTCCATGTTTATACAGATAGCGGTGTAGACATTACCATGTTTATGCAGATAGCGGTGTAGATATTTCCATGTCTACAGAGATGGTGGTGTAGGTATTTCCATGTTTATAGAGATAGTGTTGTAGATATATCCATGTTTATACCGATAGTGGTGTAGGTATTTCCATGTTTATACAGATAGCTGTGTTGGTATTTCCATGTTTATACAGATAGCGGTGTAGATATTTCTATCTTTATGCAGCTTGCGGTATAGATATTTCCATCTTTACACAGATGGCAGTGAAGAAATTTCCATGTTTAAACAGATAGCGGTGTATGTATTTCCATGTTTATACAGATAGCGGTGTAGATATTTCAATGTTTATACAGATAGCAGTGGAGATATATTCATGTTTACACACATAGCGGTGTAGATATTTCCATGTCTACAGAGATGGCGGTGTAGGTATTTCCATGTTTATAGAGATAGTGTTGTAGATATATCCATGTTTATACCGATAGTGGTGTAGGTATTTCCATGTTTATACAGATAGCTGTGTTGGTATTTCCATGTTTATACAGATAGCGGTGTGGATATTTCTATCTTTATGCAGCTTGCGTTATAGATATTTCCATCTTTATACAGATGGCAGTGTAGAAATTTCCATGTTTAAACAGATAGCGGTGTATGTATTTCCATGTTTTTACAGATAGCAGTGTAGATGTTTCCATGTTTATACAGATAGCAGTGGAGATATATCCATGTTTACACACATAGCGGTGCAGATATTTCCATGTTTATAGAGATAGTGGTGTAGATATTTCCATGTTTATACAGAAAGCGGTGTAGATATTTCCATGTTTATACAGATAGCGATGTACATATTTCCATATTTATACAGAAATCGGTGTAGATATTTCCATGTTTATACAGATCATGGTGTACATATTTCCACGTTTACACAAATAGCGTTGTAGATATTTCCATGTTTATTCAGATAGCGATGTAGATATTTCCATGTTTATACAGATCACGGTGTAGATATTTCTCTCTACAGATGGCAGTGCAGACATTTGCATGTTTATACAGATGGCGGTGTAGAGATTTCCATGATTATATAGATAGCGGTGTAGATATTTCCTTGTTTATGTAAATGGCGGGGAAGATATCTCCATGTTTATAGAGATGGCGGTGTATATATTTCCATGTTTATGCAGATAGCGGTGTTGGTATTTCCATGTTTATAAAGATCGCGGTGTAGATATTTCCATGTTTATACTGATCACGGTGTAGATATTTCCAGGTTTGTAGAGATGGCGGTGTAGATATTTCCACGTTTATACAGATCACGGTGTAGATATCTCCATGTTTATACAGATTGCGGTGTAGATATTTCCATGTTTATACAGATCATGGTGTAGATATTTCCATGTTTATACAGATCGTGGTGTTGATATTACCATGTTTATAGGGATAGCGATGCAAATATTTCCACATTTATACAGATAGCGGTGTAGTTATTGGCATGTTTATACAGATAGCGGTGTAGATATTTCCGTGTATAAACAGATGTCTGTGTATATGTTTCCATGTTTAAACAGATGGCGGTGTAGATATTTCCTTGTTTATGCAAATAGCGGTGTAGTTATTTCCATGTTTATACAGATAGCGGTGTAGGTATTTCCATGTATATACAGATGGCTGTGTAGATATTTCCGTGTTTATACAGATGGCTGTGTCGATATTTCCATGTTTATACAGATGACTTTGTAGGTATTTCCATGTTTATACAGATGGCGGTTTAGGTATTTCCATGTTTATAGAGATAGCTGTGTAGATATTTCCATGTTTGTACAGATAGCAGTGTAGATATTTCCATGTTTATACAGACAGCAGTGGAGATATATCCATGTTTATACACTTAGCTGTGTACATATTTCCATGTTTATAGAGACAGCGGTGTAGTTATTTCCATGTTTATATAGATAGCGGTGCAGATATTTCCATGTTTATACAGATGCCTATGCAGATATTTTCATATTTATACAGAAGGTTGTGTAGATATTTCCATGTTTATACAGATGGTAGTGTAGATATTTCCATGTTAATACAGATGGCTGTGTAGATATTTCCATGTAATACAGATGGCTGTGTAGATATTTCCATGTAATAGAGATGGCTGTGTAGATATTTCCATGTATATACAGATGGCGGTGTAGATATTTTGATGTTTATAGAGATAGCAGTTGAGATATTTCAATGTTTATAGAGATAGCGGTGTAGATATTTCCACGTTTATACTGATTGCGGTGTAGATATTTCCATGTTTATAGAGATGGCGGTGTAGATATTTCCATTTTCATAGAGATTGCGGTGTTGATTATTCCATGTTTATAGAGATAGCGGTGTGTATATTTCCATGTTTATACAGATCAAGGTGTAGATATTTCCATGTTTATACAGATCGCGGTGTTGATATTACCATGTTTTTAGGGATAGAGGTGCAAATATTTCCACATTTATACAGAGAGCGGTGTAGTTATTAGCATGTTTATACAGATAGCGGTGTAGATATTTCCATGTTTAAACAGATGGTGGTGTATATATTTCCTTGTTTATACAAATAGCGGTGTATTTATTTCCATGTTCATACAGATAGCGGAGTAGATATTTCCATGTATATACAGACGGCTGTGTAGATATTTCCATGTTTATACAGATGGCTGTGTAGATATTTCCATGTTTATACGGATAGTGGTGTAAATATTGCCATGTTTATACAGACGAGTTTGTAGATATTTCCATGTTTATAGAGATAGAGGTGTAGATATTTCCATGTTTGTACAGATAGCGGTGTAAATATTTCCATGTTTATACAGATCGTGGTGTAGATATTTCCATGTTTATACAGATACCGGTGTAGAAATTTCCATGTTTATACAGACCGCAGTGTAGATATTTCCATGTTTATACAGATAGCGGAGTAGAGATTTCCATGTTTGTACAGATGGCGGTGTTGATGTTTCCATCTATACACAGATTGCCGTGTAGGTATTTCCATGTGTATACAGATGGCATTGTAGATATTTCCATGTTTATACAGATGGTGGTTTAGATGTTTCCATGTTTATACAGATGACTGTATAGGTATTTCCATGTTTTTACTGATGGCATTGCAGATATTTCCATGTTTATAGAGATAGCAGTGTAGATATTTCCATGTTTATACAGATGGCGGTGTACATATTTCCATGTTTATAGAGATAGCGGTGTAGATATTTCCATATTTATACAGATAACGGTGTAGATATTTCCATGTTTATACAGATAGCAGTGTAAATATTTCCATGTTTATACAGATCACGGTGTAGATATTTCCATGTTTATAGAGATAGCGGTGTAGATATTTCAATGTTTATACAGATAGCGGTTTAGATATTTCCATGTTTATACAGACTGCGGTGTAAATATTTCCATGTTTATACAGATGGCGGCACAGATATTTCCATGGATATGTTGATGGCGGTGTAGATATTTCCATGTTTATACAGATAGCGGTGTAGTTATTTCCATGTTTATATTGATAGTGGTGTAGACATTTCCATGTATATACACATGGCTGTGTATTTATTTCCATGTTTATACAGATGGCCGTGTAGATATTTCCATGTTTATACCGATAAATTTGTAAGTATTTCCATGTTTATACAGATGGCTGTGTAGATATTTCGATGTTTATAGAGACAGCAGTGGAGATATTGCCATGTTTATAGAGATAGCGGTGTAGATATTTCCACGTTTATACTGATTGCGGTGTAGATATTTCCATGTTTATAGAGATGGCTGTGGAGATATTTCCATGTTTATACAGATGACTTTGTAGGTATTTCCATGTTTATACAGATGGCGGTGTGGGTAGTTCGATGTTTACAGAGATAGCTGTGTAGATATTTCCATGTTTCTACAGATAGCGGTGTAGATATTTCCATGTTTATACAGATCGAGGTGAAGATATTTCCATGTTTATACAGACAGCAGTGGAGATATTTCCATGTTTATACACATAGCGGTGTACATATATCCATGTTTATAGAGACAGCGGTGTAGGTATTTCCATGTTTATACAGATAGCATTGTAGATATTTCCATGTTTATACAGATAGCGGTGTAGATATTTCCATGTTTATAGAGATAGCGGTGTAGATATTTCCATGTTTATACAGATGGCTGTGTAGATATTTCCATGTGTGTACAGATGGCTTTGTGGATATTTCCATGTTTATACAGATGCCTATGCAGATATTTCCATATTTATACAGAGGGCTGTGTAGATATTTCCATGTTTATACAGATGGCAGTGTAGATATTTCCATGTTCCTACACATGACTGTGTAGGTATTTCCATTTTTATACAGATGGCTTTGTAGATATTTCCATGTTTATAGAGATAGCGGTGCAGATATTTCCATGTTTTTAGAGATACCGGTGTAGATATATCCATGTTTATACAGACCGCAGTGTAGATATTTCCATGTTTATAGAGATAGCGGTGTTGATATTTCCATGTTTGTACAGATGGCAGTGTTGATGTTTCCATCTATACACATATTGCCGTGTAGGTATTTTCATGTTTATACAGATGGCACTGTAGATATTTCCATGTTTATACAGATGTTGGTGTAGATATTATCATGTTTATACAGATGACTGTATATGTATTTCGATGTTTTTACAGATGGCGTTGTAGATATTTCCATGTTTATAGAGATAGCAGTGTAGATATTTCCATGTTTATACAGATGGCGGTGTAGATATTTCCATGTTTATAGAGGTGTAGATATTTCCATGTTTATAGAGATAGCGGTGTAGATATTTCCATATTTATACAGATAACGGTGTAGATATTTCCATGTTTATACAGATAGCCGTGTAAATATTTCCACGTTTATACAGATCACGGTGTAGTTATTTCCATGTTTATAGAGATAGCGATGTAGATATTTCCATGTTTATACAGATAGCGGTTTAGATATTTCCCTGTTTATACAGACCGCGGTGTAGATATTTCCATGTTTATACAGATAGCTGTGCAGATATTTCCAGGTTTGTACAGATGGCGGTGTTGATATTTCCATCTATACACAGACGACCGTGTAGATATTTCCATGTTTATACCGATGGCGGCGCAGATAATTCCATGGATATGTAGATGGCGGTGTAGATATTTCCATGTTTATACAGATAGCGGTGTAGTTATTTCCATGTTTATATAGATAGCGATGCAGATATTTCCGTGTATAAACAGATACCTGTGTAGATATTTCCATGTTTAAACAGATGGTGGTGTATATATTTCCTTATTTATACAAATAGCGGTGTATTTATTTCCATGTTTATACAGATAGCGGTGAAGTTATTTCCATGTATATACAGACGGCTGTGTAGATATTTCCATGTTTATATAGATGGCTGTGTTGATATTTCCATGTTTATACAGATAGCAGTGTAAATATTGCCATGTTTATACAGATGACTTTGTACATATTTCCATGTATATAGAGATAGCGGTGTAGATATTTCCAAGTTTATACAGATAGCAGTGTAAATATTTCCATGTTTATACAGATCGTGGTGTAGATATTTCCATGTTTATACTGATACCGGCGTAGAAATTTCCATGTTTATACAGACCGCAGTGTAGATATTTCCATGTTTATACAGATAGCGGTGTAGAGATTTCCATGTTTGTACAGATGGCGGTGTTGATGTTTCCATCTATACACAGATTGCCGTCTAGGTATTTCCATGTGTATACAGATGGCGTTGTAGATATTTCCATGTTTATACAGATGGTGGTGTAGATATTTCCATGTTTATACAGATGACTGTATAGTTATTTCCATGTTTTTACTGATGGCATTGCAGATATTTCCATGTTTATAGAGATAGCACTGTAGATATTTCCATGTTTATACAGATGGCGGTGTACATATTTCCATGTTTATAGAGATAGCGGTGTAGATATTTCCATATTTATACAGATAACGGTGTTGATATTTCCATGTTTATACAGATAGCAATGTAAATATTTCCATGTTTATACAGATCACGGTGTAGATATTTCCATGTTTATAGAGATAGCGGTGTAGATATTTCAATGTTTATAGAGATAGCGGTTTAGATATTTCCATGTCTATACAGACTGCGGTGTAAATATTTCCATGTTTATACAGATTGCGGCGCAGATATTTCCATGGATATGTAGATGGCGGTGTAGATATTTCCATGTTTATACAGATAGCGGTGTAGTTATTTCCATGTTTATATTGATAGCGGTGTAGATATTTCCATGTATATACACATGGCTTTGTATTTATTTCCATGTTTATACAGATGGCCGTGTAGATATTTCCATGTTTATACCGATAACTTTGTAAGTATTTCCATGTTTATACAGATGGCGGTGTAGATATTTCGATGTTTATAGAGATAGCAGTTGAGATATTTCCATGTTTATAGAGATAGCGGTGTAGATATTTCCACGTTTATACTGATTGCGGTGTAGATATTTCCATGTTTATAGAGATGGCGGTGTAGATATTTCCATTTTCATAGAGATTGCGGTGTTGATTATTCCATGTTTATAGAGATAGCGGTGTGGATATTTACATGTTTATTCAGATAGGGGTGTAGATATTTCCATGTTTATAGAAATGGCGGTGTAGATATTTCCATGTTTATACAGATCACGGTGTAGATATTTCCATGTTTATACAGATCGCGGTGTTGATATTACCATGTTTTTAGGGATAGAGGTGCAAATATTTCCACATTTATACAGATAGCGGTGTAGTTATTAGCATGTTTATACAGATAGCGGTGTAGATATTTCCATGTTTAAACAGATGGTGCTGTATATATTTCCTTGTTTATACAAATAGCGGTGTATTTATTTCCATGTTTATACAGATAGCGGAGTAGTTATTTCCATGTATATACAGATGGCTGTGTAGATATTTCCATGTTTATACAGATGGCTGTGTAGATATTTCCATGTTTATACCGATAGTGGTGTAAATATTGCCATGTTTATACAGATGACTTTGTAGATATTTCCATGTTTATAGAGATAGCGGTGTAGATATTTCCATGTTTGTACAGATAGCGGTGTAAATATTTCCATGTTTATACAGATCGTGGTGTAGATATTTCCATGTTTATACAGATACCGGTGTAGAAATTTCCATGTTTATACAGACCGCAGTGTAGATATTTCCATGTTTATACCGATAGCGGTGTAGAGATTTCCATGTTTGTACAGATGGCGGTGTTGATGTTTCCATCTATACACAGATTGCCGTGTAGGTATTTCCATGTGTATACAGATGGCATTGTAGATATTTCCATGTTTATACAGATGGTGGTGTAGATGTTTCCATGTTTATACAGATGACTGTATAGGTATTTCCATGTTTTTACTGATGGCATTGCAGATATTTCCATGTTTATAGAGATAGCAGTGTAGATATTTCCATGTTTATACAGATGGCGGTGTACATATTTCCATGTGTATAGAGATAGCGGTGTAGATATTTCCATATTTATACAGATAACGGTGTAGATATTTCCATGTTTATACAGATAGCAGTGTAAATATTTCCATGTTTATACAGATCACGGTGTAGATATTTCCATGTTTATAGAGATAGCGGTGTAGATATTTCAATGTTTATACAGATAGCGGTTTAGATATTTCCATGTTTATACAGACTGCGGTGTAAATATTTCCATGTTTATACAGATGGTGGCGCAGATATTTCCATGGATATGTAGATGGCGGTGTAGATATTTCCATGTTTATACAGATAGCGGTGTAGTTATTTCCATGTTTATATTGATAGCGGTGTAGACATTTCCATGTATATACACATGGCTGTGTATTTATTTCCATGTTTATACCGATAACTTTGTAAGTATTTCCATGTTTATACAGATGGCTGTGTAGATATTTCGATGTTTATAGAGATAGCAGTGGAGATATTTCCTTGTTTATAGAGATAGCGGTGTAGATATTTCCACGTTTATACTGATTGCGGTGTAGATATTTCCATGTTTATAGAGATGGCGGTGTAGATATTTCCATTTTCATAGAGATTGCGGTGTTGATTATTCCATGTTTATAGAGATAGCGGTGTGGATATTTCCATGTTTATCCAGATAGGGGTGTAGATATTTCCATGTTTATAGAGATGGCGGTGTAGATATTTCCATGTTTATACAGATCACGGTGTAGATATTTCCATGTTTATACAGATCGCAGTGTTGATATTACCATGTTTATAGGGATAGCGGTGCAAATATTTCCACATTTATACAGATAGCGGTGTAGTTATTAGCATGTTTATACAGATAGCGGTGTAGATATTTCCATGTATAAACAGATGTCTGTGTATATATTTCCATGTTTAAACAGATGGTGGTGTAGATATTTCCTTGTTTATACAAATAGCGGTGTAGTTATTTCCATGTTTATACAGATAGCGGTGTAGATATTTCCATGTATAGACAGATGGCTGTGTAGATATTTCCATGTTTATTCAGATGGCTGTGGAGATATTTCCATGTTTATACAAATGACTTTGTAGGTATTTCCATGTTTATACAGATGGCGGTGTGGGTAGTTCGATGTTTACAGAGATAGCTGTGTAGATATTTCCATGTTTCTACAGATAGCGGTGTAGATATTTCCATGTTTATACAGATCGAGGTGAAGATATTTCCATGTTTATACAGACAGCAGTGGAGATATTTCCATGTTTATACACATAGCGGTGTACATATATCCATGTTTATAGAGACAGCGGTGTAGGTATTTCCATGTTTATACAGATAGCATTGTAGATATTTCCATGTTTATACAGATAGCGGTGTAGATATTTCCGTGTTTATAGAGATAGCGGTGTAGATATTTCCATGTTTATACAGAAGGCTGTGTAGATATTTCCATGTGTGTACAGATAGCAGTGCAGATATTTCCATGTTTATACAGATGCCTATGCAGATATTTCCATATTTATACAGAGGGCTGTGTAGATATTTCCATGTTTATACAGATGGCAGTGTAGATATTTCCATGTTTATATAGATGGCGCTGTAGATATTTCCATGTTTATACCGATAGCGGTGTTGGTATTTCCACGTTTATACTGATGGCGATGAAAATATTTCCATGTTTATCCAGCTCGCGGTGCAGATATTTATATCTTTATACAGTTGGCATTGTAGATATTTCCTTATTCACACAGATGGCGGTGTAGATGTTTCCATGTTAATACAGATGGCGGAGTAGTTAGTTTCATATTTATGGAGATGGCAGTGTAGACATTTTCATGTTTGTAGAGATGGCGGTGTAGTTATTTCCATGTATATAGAGATAGAGGTGTAGATATTTACATGTTTATACAGATGGTTGTGTAGATATTTCCATCTTTCTACAGATGGCATTGTAGATATATTCATATTTATACAGATGGCGGTGTAGATATTTCCATGTTTATATAGATGGTGGTGTAGATTTTACCATGTTTATACAGATAGCGGTGTAGATATTTCCAAGTTTATACAGCTCGCGGTGCAGATATTTATATCTTTGTACAGATGGCAATGTAGATATTTCCTTATTCACACAGATGGCGGCGTAGATGTTTCCATGTTTATACAGATGGCGGAGTAGTTAGTTCCATATTTACGGAGATGGCAGTGTAGATATTTTCATGTTTATAGAGATGGCGGTGTAGTTATTTCCATGTATATAGAGATAGCAGTGTAGATATTAACATGTATATACACATGGCTGTGTAGATATTTCCATGTGTATACAGATGGCATTGTAGATATTTCCATGTTTATACAGATGACTGTATAGGTATTTCCATGTGTTTTCAGATGGCAGTGCAGATATTTCCATGTTTATAGAGATAGCGGTGTAGATATTTCCATGTGTGTACAGATGGCGGTGTTGACATTTCCATGTTTATAGAGATAGCGGTGTAGATATTTCCATGTGTGTACAGATGGTGGTGTTGATATTTCCATATTCATACAGACCGCGGTGTAGGTATTTCCATCCTTATACAGATAGCGGTGCAGATATTTCCATGTTTGTACAGATGGCAGTGTTGATATTTCCATCTATACACAGATGACCGTGTAGATATTTCGATGTTTATACAGATGGATGTGTAGATATTTCCATGTGTATACAGGTGGCAGTGTAGATATTTCCATGTTTATACAGATGGGGGTGTAGATATTTCCATGTTTATACAGATGAATGTGTAGATATTTCCATGTTACACAGATAGCGGTGTGGATATTTCCATGTTTATATAGATAGCGATGTAGATATATCCATGTTTATAGAGATGGCTGTGTAGATATTTCCATGTTTATACAGATAGTGGGGTAGATATTTCTATGTTTATACAGATGGTTGTGTAGGTATTTCCATGTTTATACATATGGCGGTGTAGATATTTCCATGTTTAGAGAGATAGCCATCAAGATATTTCCATGTTTATACAGACAGCGGTCTAGACATTTCCATGTTTATAGAGATAGCGGTGTAGATATTTCCATATTTATACAGATGGCGGTGTAGATATTTCCATGTTTATACAGATAGCCGGGTAGATGTTTCCATGTTTATACAGATAGGGATGTAGATATATCCATCTTTATACAGATCGTGGTGTATTTTCATGTTTATAGAGATAGCGGTGTAGATATTTCCATGTTTATACAGATAGCGGTGTAGATATATCCATGTTTATGCTGATTGCGGTGTAGATATTTCCATGTTTATACAGATAGCGGTGTAGATATTTCCATATTTACAGAGATAGAGGTGTAGATATTTCCATATTTGCACAGATTGCGGTGTACATATTTCCACGTTTATACAGATAGCGGTGTAGATATTTCAATGTTTATAGAGTTAGCGATTTAGTTATTTCCATGTTTATACAGATGGCAGTGTAGATATTTCCATGTTTATACAGAAGGCGGTGAAGATATTTCCATGTTTTTAGGGATAGCCATGTAGATATTAACATGTTTATACAGATAGCGGTGTTAACATTTCCATGTTTATAGAGATAGAGGTGTAGATATTTCCATATTTATACAGATAGCGGAGTAGGTATTTCCATGTTTATACAGATAGCAGTGTAGATATTAACATGTTTATACAGATAGCGGTGTGGATATATCCATGTTTATACAGATTGTGGTGTAGATATTTCCATGTTTATACAGATAGCGCTGTAGATATTTGCATGTTTATACAGATAGCGGTTTAGATATTTCCATGTTTATACAGACTGCGGTGTAGATATTTCAATGTTTATACAGATGGCCGTGTAGATATTTCGAAGTTTATACAGATAACTTTGTAAATATTTCCATGTTTATACACATGGCGGTGTAGATATTTCGATGTTTATAGAGATAGCAGTGGAGATATTTCCATGTTTATACAGATAGCGGTGTAGATATTTCCATCTTCATAGTGATCATGGTGTAGATATTTCCATGTTTATGGAGATGGTGGTGTAGATATTTCCATGTTTATAGAGGTAGCGGTGTTGATTTTTCCATGTTTATTGAGATAGCGGTGTGGATATTTCCATGTTTATTCAAATAGGGGTGTAGATATTTCCGTGTTTATAGAGATGGCAGTGTAGATATTTCCATGTTTACACAGATCACGGTGTAGATATTTCCTTGTTTATGCAAATAGAGTTGTAGATATTTCCATGTTTATAAAGACGGCGGTATAGATATTTCCATGTATATACAGATGGCTGTGTAGATATTGCCATGTTTATACAGATGGCTGTGTAGATATTTCCACGTTTATACAGATGACTTTGTAGTTATTTCCATGTTTATACAGATGGCGGTGTAGATATTTCCATGTTTATAGAGACAGCTGTGTAGATATTTCCATGTTTTTACAGATATCGGTGTAGATATTTCCATGTTTACACAGATTGCGGTGTAGATATTTCCATCTTTCTATAGATGGCATTGTAGATATTTTCATGTTTATACTGATGGCAGTGTAGATATTTCCATTTTTATATTGATGGTGGTGTAGATATTACCATGTTTATACAGATAGAAGTGTAGATATTTCCATGTTTATACAGATCGTGGTGAAGATATTTCCATGTTTATACAGATCGCGGTGTAGATATTTCCATGTTGATACAGATAGCGGTGTAGATATTTCCATCTTTATACAGATAGCGGTGTAGATATTTCCATGTTTATACAGATAGCGGTGTAGATATTTCCATGTTTATACAGATATCGGTGTAGTTATTTCCATGTTTATAGAGATAGCGGTGTAGGTATTTCCATGTTTATAGACATACCGGTGTAGATATTTCCATGTTTATATAGATGGCGTTGTAGATATTTCCAACTTTATACCGATAGCGGTGTTGGTATTTCCACGTTTATACAGATAGCAATGTAAATATTTCCATGTTTATACTGCTCGCGGTGCAGACATTTATATCTTTCTACAGATGGCATAGTAGATATTTCCTTATTCACACAGATGGCGGTGTAGATGTTTCCATGTTTATACATATGGCGGAGTAGTTAGTTCCATGTTTATGGAGATGGCAGTGTAGATATTTTCATGTTTATAGAGATGGCGGTGTAGTTATTTCCATGTTTATAGAGATAGCAGTGTAGATATTTACATGTTTAAACAGATGGCTGTGTAGATATTTCCATGTGTATACAGATGGCATTGTAGATATTTCCATGTTTATACAGATGACTGTATAGGTATTTCCATGTTTTTACAGATGGCAGTGCAGACATTTCCATGTTTATAGAGATAGCGGTGTAGATATTTCCATGTGTTTACAGATGGCGGTGTTGATATTTCCATCTATACACAGATGGCCGTGTAGATATATCCATGTTTATACAGATGGCGGCGTAGATATTTCCATGTTTATACAGATGTCTTTGTAGATATTTCCATGTTTATAGAGTTAGCGGTGTAGATATTTCCATGTTTATACAGATAGCGGTGTAGATATTTCCATGTTTACACAGATGGTGGTGTAGATATTTCCATATTTATACAGATGTCTGTGTAGATATTTCCATGTGTATACAGATGGTATTGTAGCTATTTCCAAGTTTGTACAGATGGTGGTGTAGATATTTCCATGTTTATTCAGATCAGTGTGTAGATATTTCCATGTTTTTACAGATGGCAGTGTAGATATTTCAATGTTTATAGAGATGGCGCTGTAGATATTTTCATGTTTATACAGATAACCGTGGAGATTTTTCTATGTTTATACAGACAGCAGTGGAGATATTTCCTGTTTATACACATAGCGGTGTACATATTTCCATGTTTACAGAGACAGCGGTGTAGGTATTTCCATGTTTATACAGATAGCGGTGCAGATATTTCCATGTTTATACAGATGCCTACACAGATATTTCCATATTTATAAAGAGGGCTGTGTAGATATTTCTAACTTTATACAGATGGTAGTGTAGATATTTCCATATTCCTACACATGACTGTGTAGGTATTTCCATGTTTATACTGATGGCTTTGTAGATATTTACATGTTTATAGAGATAGCAGTGCAGATATTTCCATGTTTATACAGATAGCGGTGTAGATATTTCCATGTTTATACAGATCGTGGTGTAAATATTTCCATGTTTAAACAGATACCGGTGTAGATATTTCCATTTTTATACAAACCGCAGTGTAGATATTTCCATGTTTATAGAGATAGCAGTGTAGATATTTCCATGTTTGTACAGATGGCGGTGTTGATGTTTCCATCTACACAGATTGCCGTGTAGGTATTTCCATGTTTATACAGATGGCATTGTAGATATTTCCATGTTTATACAGATGGTGGTGTAGATATTTCCATGTTTACACAGATGACTGTATAGGTTTTTCCATGTTTATACAGATGGTGGTGTAGATATTTCCATGTTTATATAGTTAGTGGTGTAGATATTTCCATATTTATACAGATAACGGTGTAGAAATTTCCATGTTTATACAGATATCGGTGTAAATATTTCCATGTTTATACAGATCAGGGTGTAGATATTTCCATGTTTATAGATATAGCGGTGTAGATATTTCCATGTTTATACAGATAGCGGTGTAGATATTTCCATGTTCATACAGACCGCGGTGTAGGTATTTCCATCCTTATACAGATAGCGGTGCAGATATTTCCATGTTTGTACAGATGGCGGTGTTGATATTTCCATCTATACACAGATGACCGTGTAGATATTTCCATGTTTATACAGATGGCGGCGCAGATATTTCCATGGATATGTAGATGGCGGTGTAGATATTTCCATGTTTATACAGATAGCGGTGTAGTTATTTCCATGTTTATATAGATAGCGGTGTAGATATTTCCATGTATATACACATGGCTGTGTAGATATTTCCATGTTTATACAGATGGCCGTGTAGATATTTCCAAGTTTATACAGATAACTTTGTAAGTATTTCCATGTTTATACACATGGCGGTGTAGATATTTCGATGTTTATAGAGATAGCAGTGGAGATATTTCCATGTTTATACAGATAGCGGTGTAGATATTTCCATCTTTATAGTGATCGTGGTGTAGATATTTCCATGTTTATGGAGATGGTGGTGTAGATATTTCCATGTTTATAGAGATAGCGGTGTTGATTTTTCCATGTTTATTGAGATAGCGGTGTGGATATTTCCATGTTTATTCAAATAGGGGTGTAGATATTTCCGTGTTTATAGAGATGGCAGTGTAGATATTTCCATGTTTACACAGATCACGGTGTAGATATTTCCTTGTTTATGCAAATAGAGTTGTAGATATTTCCATGTTTATAAAGACAGCGGTATAGATATTTCCATGTATATACAGATGGCTGTGTAGATATTGCCATGTTTATACAGATGGCTGTGTAGATATTTCCACGTTTATACAGATGACTTTGTAGTTATTTCCATGTTTATACAGATGGCGGTGTAGATATTTCCATGTTTATAGAGACAGCTGTGTAGATATTTCCATGTTTATACAGATAGCGGTGTAGATATTTCCATGTTTATACAGATCGCGGTGTAGATATTTCCATGTTTTTACAGATATCGGTGTAGATATTTCCATGTTTACACAGATTGCGGTGTAGATATTTCCATCTTTCTATAGATGGCATTGTAGATATTTTCATGTTTATACTGATGGCGGTGTAGATATTTCCATTTTTATATTGATGGTGGTGTAGATATTACCATGTTTATACAGATAGAAGTGTAGATATTTCCATGTTTATACAGATCGCGGTGAAGATATTTCCATGTTTATACAGATCGCGGTGTAGATATTTCCATGTTTATACAGATCGCGGTGTAGATATTTCCATCTTTATACAGATAGCGGTGTAGATATTTCCATGTTTATACAGATAGCGGTGTAGATATTTCCATGTTTATACAGATATCGGTGTAGTTATTTCCATGTTTATAGAGATAGCGGTGTAGGTATTTCCATGTTTATAGACATACCGGTGTAGATATTTCCATGTTTATATAGATGGCGTTGTAGATATTTCCAAGTTTGTACCGATAGCGGTGTTGGTATTTCCACGTTTATACAGATAGCAATGTAAATATTTCCATGTTTATACTGCTCGCGGTGCAGACATTTATATCTTTCTACAGATGGCATAGTAGATATTTCCTTATTCACACAGATGGCGGTGTAGATGTTTCCATGTTTATACATATGGCGGAGAAGTTAGTTCCATGTTTATGGAGATGGCAGTGTAGATATTTTCATGTTTATAGAGATGGCGGTGTAGTTATTTCCATGTTTATACAGATAGCGGTGCAGAAATTTCCATGTTTACACAGATGGTGGTGTAGATATTTCCGTGTTTATACACATGGCGGAGTAGATACTTCCATCTTTATGGAGATGGCAGTGTAGATATTTCCATGTTTATAGAGACAGCTGTGTAGATATTTCCATGTTTATACAGATAGCGGTGTAGATATTTCCATGTTTATACAGATCACGGTGTAGATATTTCCATGTTTATACAGACCGCGGTGCAGATATTTCCATGTTTATACAGATAGCGGTGTAGATATATCCATGTTTTTACAGATATCGGTGTAGATATTTCCATGTTTACACAGATTGCGGTGTAGATATTTCCATCTTTCTACAGATGGCATTGTAGATATTTTCATGTTTATACAGATGGGGGTGTAGACATTTCATTGTTTATATAGATGGTGGTGTAGATATTACCATGTTTATACAGATAGCGGTGTAGTTATTACCATGTTTATACAGATCGTGGTGAAGATATTTCCATGTTTATACAGATCGCGGTGTAGATATTTCCATGTTTATACAGATCGCGGTGTAGATATTTCCATGTTTATACAGATAACGGTGTAGATATTTCCATGTTTATACAGATAGCGGTGTAGATATTTCCATGTTTATAGAGATAGCGGTGTAGGTATTTCCATGTTTATAGACATAGCGGTGTAGATATTTCCATGTTTATATAGATGGCGTTGTAGATATTTCCATGTTTATACCGATAGCGGTGTTGGTATTTCCACGTTTATACTGATAGCGATGAAAATATTTCCATGTTTATACAGCTCGCGGTGCAGATATTTATATCTTTGTACAGATGGCATTGTAGATATTTCCTTATTCACACAGATGGCTGTGTAGATGTTTCCATGTTTATACAGATGGCGGAGTAGTTAGTTCCATATTTATGGAGATGGCAGTGTAGATATTTTCATGTTTGTAGAGATGGCGGTGTAGTTATTTCCATGTATATAGAGATAGCAGTGTAGATATTTACATGTTTATAAAGATGGTTGTGTAGATATTTCCATGTGTATACAGATGGCATTGTATATATTTCCATGTTTATACAGATGACTGTATAGGTATTTCCATGTTTTTACAGATGGCAGTGCAGATATTTCCATGTTTATAGAGATAGCGGTGTAGATATTTCCATGTGTGTATAGATGGCGGTGTTGATATTTCCATCTATACACAGATGGCCTTGTAGATATTTCCATGTTTATTCAGATAGCGGTGTAGATATTTCCATGTTTACACAGATGGTGGTGTAGATATTTCCGTGTTTATACACATGGCGGAGTAGATACTTCCATCTTTATGGAGATGGCAGTGTAGATATTTCCATGTTTATAGAAACAGCTGTGTAGATATTTCCATGTTTATACAGATAGCAGTGTAGGTATTTCCATGTTTATACAGATCACGGTGTAGATATTTCCATGTTTGTACAGATCGCGGCGTAGATATTTCCATGTTTATACTGATAGCGGTGTAGTTATTTCCATGTTTTTACAGATATCGGTGTAGATATTTCCATGTTTACACAGATTGCTGTGTAGATATTTCCATCTTTCTACAGATGGCATTGTAGATATATTCATATTTATACAGATGGCGGTGTAGATATTTCCATGTTTATATAGATGGTGGTGTAGATATTACCATGTTTATACAGATAGCGGTGTAGATATTTCCATGTTTATACAGATAGCGGTGTAGGTATTTCCATGTTTATAGACATAGTGGTGTAGATATTTCCATGTTTATATAGATGGCGTTGTAGATATTTCCATGTTTATACCGATAGTGGTGTTGGTATTTCCACATTTATACAGATAGCGATGTAAATATTTCCATGTTTATACAGCTCGCGGTGCAGATATTTATATCTTTATACAGATGGCATTGTTGATATTTCCTAATTCACACAGATGGCGGTGTAGATGTTTCCATGTTTATACAGATGGCGGTGTAGTTAGTTCCATGTTTTTCGACATGGCAGTGTAGATATTTTCATGTTTATGGAGATGGCGGTGTAGTTATTTCCATGTCTACAGAGATAGCAGTGTAGATATTTACATGTTTATATAGATGGCTGTGTAGATATTTCCATGTGTATACAGATGGCATTGTAGATATTTCCATGTTTATACAGATGACTGTGTAGGTATTTCCATGTTTTTACACATGGCAGTGCAGATATTTCCATGTTTATAGAGATAGCGGTGTAGAAATTTCCATGTGTGTACAGATGGCGATGTTGATATTTCCATCTATACACAGATGGCCGTGTATATATATCCATGTTTATACAGATGGCGGCATAGATATTTCCATGGACATGCAGATGGCGGTGTAGATATTTCCATGTTTATACAGATAGCGGTGTAGATATTTCCATGTTTATACAGATAGCGGTGTAGATATTTCCATGTTTACACAGATGATGGTGTAGATATTTCTGTGTTTATACACATGGCGGAGTAGATACTTCCATCTTTATGGAGATGGCAGTGTAGATATTTCCATATTTATAGAGTCAGCTGTGTAGATATTTCCATGTTTATACAGATAGCGGTGCAGATATTTCCATGTTTATACAGATCGCGGTGTAGATATTTCCATGTTTATACAGATCACAGTGTAGATATTTCCATGTTTATACAGATAGCGGTGTAGATATTTCCATGTTTATACAGATATCGGTGTAGATATTTCCATGTTTACACAGATTGCGGTGTAGATATTTCCATCTTTCTACAGATGGCATTGTAGATATTTTCATGTTTATACAGATGGGTGTGAAGATATTTCAATCTTTCTACAGATGGCATTGTAGATATTTTCATGTTTATACAGATGGGTGTGTAGATATTTCATTGTTTATATAGATGGTGGTGTAGATATTACCATGTTTATACAGATAGCGGTGTAGATATTTCCATGTTTATACAGATCGCGGTGTAGATATTTCCATGTTTATACAGATCGCGGTGTAGATATTTCCATGATTATACAGATAGCGGTGTAGATATTTCCATGTTTATACAGATAGCGGTGTAGATATTTCCATGTTTATAGAGATAGCGGTGTAGGTATTTCCATGTTTATAGACATAGCGGTGTAGATATTTCTATGTTTATATAGATGGCGTTGTAGATATTTCCATGTTTATACCGATAGCGGTATTGGTATTTCCACGTTTATACTGATAGCGATGAAAATATTTCCATGTTTATACAGCTGGCGGTGCAGATATTTATATCTTTATACAGATGGCATTGTAGATATTTCCTTATTCACACAGATGGCGGTGTAGATGTTTCCATGGTTATACAGATGGCAGAGTAGTTAGTTCCATATTTATGGAGATGGCAGTGTAGATATTTTCATGTTTGTAGAGATGGCGGTGTAGATATTTCCATGTATATAGAGATAGCAGTGTAGATATTAACATGTTTATAAAGATGGTTGTGTAGATATTTCCATGTGTATACAGATGGCATTGTAGATATTTCCATGTTTATACAGATGACTGTATAGGTATTTCCATGTTTTTACAGATGGCAGTGCAGATATTTCCATGTTTATAGAGATAGCGGTGTAGATATTTCCATGTGTGTACAGAAGGCAGTGTTGATATTTCCATCTATACACAGATGGCCTTGTAGATATTTCCATGTTTATTCAGATAGCGGTGTAGATATTTCCATGTTTACACAGATGGTGGTGTAGATATTTCCGTGTTTATACACATGGCGGTGTAGATACTTCCATCTTTATGGAGATGGCAGTGTAGATATTTCCATGTTTATAGAAACAGCTGTGTAGATATTTCCATGTTTATACAGATAGCGGTGTAGGTATTTCCATGTTTATACAGATCGCGGTGTAGATATTTCCATGTTTATACAGATCGCGGCGTAGATATTTCCATGTTTATACAGATAGCGGTTTAGTTATTTCCATGTTTTTACAGATAACGGTGTAGATATTTCCATGTTTACACAGATTGCGGTGTAGATATTTCCATCTTTCTACAGATGGCATTGTAGATATATTCATATTTATACAGATGGCAGTGTAGATATTTCCATGTTTATATAGATGGTGGTGTAGATATTACCATGTTTATACAGATAGCGGTGTAGATATTTCCATGTTTATACAGATAGCAGTGTAGGTATTTCCATGTTTATAGACATAGCGGTGTAGATATTTCCATGTTTATATAGATGGCGTTGTAGATATTTCCATGTTTATACCGATAGTGGTGTTGGTATTTCCACATTTATACAGATAGCGATGTAAATATTTCCATGTTTATACAGCTCGCGGTGCAGATATTTATATCTTTATACAGATGGCATTGTAGATATTTCCTTATTCACACAGATGGCGGTGTAGATGTTTCCATGTTTATACAGAGGGCGGTGTAGTTAGTTCCATGTTTATGGACATGGTAGAGTAGTTATTTTCATGTTTATGGAGATGGCGGTGTAGTTATTTCCATGTCTACAGAGATAGCAGTGTAGATATTTACATGTTTATATAGATGGCTGTGTAGATATTTCCATGTGTATACAGATGGCATTGTAGATATTTCCATGTTTATACAGATGACTGTATAGGTATTTCCATGTTTTTACATATGGCAGTGCAGATATTTCCATGTTTATAGAGATAGCGGTGTAGATATTTCCATGCGTGTACAGATGGCGGTGTTGATATTTCCATCTATACACAGATGGCCGTGTAGATATATCCATGTTTATACAGATGGCGGCATAGATATTTCCATGGACATGCAGATGGCGGTGTAGATATTTCGATGTTTATACAGATAGCGGTGTAGATATTTCCATGTTTATACAGATAGCGGTGTAGATATTTCCATGTTTACACAGATGATGGTGTAGATATTTCTGTGTTTATACACATGGCGGAGTAGATACTTCCATCTTTATGGAGATGGCAGTGTAGATATTTCCATGTTTATAGAGTCAGCTGTGTAGATATTTCCATGTTTATACAGATCGCGGTGTAGATATTTCCATGTTTATACAGATCGCGGTGTAGATATTTCCATGTTTATACAGATCGCGGTGTAGATATTTCCATGTTTATAGAGATAGCGGTGTAGATATTTCCATGTTTATACAGATATCGGTGTAGATATTTCCATGTTTACACAGATTGCGGTGTAGATATTTCCATCTTTCTACAGATGGCATTGTAGATATTTTCATGTTTATACACATGGGTGTGTAGATATTTCATTGTTTATATAGATGGTGGTGTAGATATTACCATGTTTATACAGATAGCGGTGTAGATATTTCCATGTTTATACAGATCGTGGTGAAGATAATTCCATGTTTATACAGATCGCGGTGTAGATATTTCTATGTTTATACAGATCGCGGTGTAGATATTTCCATGTTTATACAGATAGCGGTGTAGATATTTCCATGTTTATACAGATAGCGGTGTAGATATTTCCATGTTTATAGAGATAGCGGTGTAGGTATTTCCATGTTTATAGACATAGCGGTGTAGATATTTCCATGTTTATATAGATGGCGTTGTAGATATTTCCATGTGTATACCGATAGCGGTGTTGGTATTTCCACGTTTATACTGATAGCGATGAAAATATTTCCATGTTTATACAGCTCGCGGTGCAGATATTTATATCTTTGTACAGATGGCATTGTAGATATTTCCTTATTCACACAGATGGCGGTGTAGATGTTTCCATGTTTATACAGATCGCGGAGTAGTTAGTTCCATATTTACGGAGATGGCAGTGTAGATATTTTCATGTTTATAGAGATGGCGGTGTGGTTATTTCCATGTATATAGAGATAGCAGTGTAGATATTAACATGTTTATACAGATGGCTGTGTAGATATTTCCATGTGTATACAGATGGCATTGTACATATTTCCATGTGTATACAGATGGCATTGTAGATATTTCCATGTTTATACAGATGACTCTATAGGTATTTCCATGTTTTTACAGATTGCAGTGCAGATATTTCCATGTTTACAGAGATAGCGGTGTAGATATTTCCATGTGTGTACAGATGGCGGTGTTGATATTTCCATCTATACACAGATGGCCTTGTAGATATTTCCATGTCTATACAGATGGCGGCGTAGATATTTCCATGGACATGCAGATGGCGGTGTAGATATTTCCATGTTTATAGAGATAGCGGTGTAGATATTTCCATGTTTATACAGATAGCGGTGTTGATGTTTCCATGTTTACACAGATGGTGGTGTAGATATTTCCGTGTTTATACACATGGCGGAGTAGATACTTCCATCTATATGGAGATGGCAGTGTAGATATTTTCATGTTTATAGAGTTGGCGGTGTAGTTATTTCCATATTTATAGAGATAGCGGTGTAGATATTCCCATTTTTCTACAGATGGCAGTGTAGATATTTCCATGTTTATACAGCTGGCGGTGTAGATATTTCCATATTTATACAGATGTCTGTGTAGATATTTCCATGTGTATACAGATGGTATTGTAGCTATTTCCAAGTTTATACAGATGGTGGTGTAGATATTTCCATGTTTATTCAGATGACTGTGTAGATATTTCTATGTTTTTACAGATGGCAGTGCAGATATTTCAATGTTTATAGAGATGGCGCTGTAGATATTTCCATGTTTATACAGATAACGGTGGAGATTTTTCCATGTTTATACAGACAGCAGTGGAGATATTTCCTGTTTATACACATAGCGGTGTACATATTTCCATGTTTACAGAGACAGCGGTGTAGGTATTTCCATGTTTATACAGATAGCGGTGCAGATATTTCCATGTTTATACAGATGCCTACGCAGATATTTCCATATTTATACAGAGGGCTGTGTAGATATTTCTAACTTTATACAGATGGTAGTGTAGATATTTCCATGTTCCTACACATGACTGTGTAGGTATTTCCATGTTTATACTGATGGCTTTGTGGATATTTACATGTTTATAGAGATAGCAGTGCAGATATTTCCATGTTTATACAGATAGCGGTGTAGATATTTCCATGTTTATACAGATCGTGGTGTAGATATTTCCAAGTTTACACAGATGATGGTGTAGATCTTTCCGTGTTTATACACATTGCGGAGAAGATACTTCCATCTTTATGGAGATGGCAGTGTAGATATTTCCATGTTTATAGAGTCAGCTGTGTAGATATTTCCATGTTTATACAGATAGCGGTGTAGATATTTCCATGTTTATACAGATCGCGGTGTAGATATTTCCATGTTTATACAGATCGCGGTGTAGATATTTCCATGTTTACACAGATGATGGTGTAGATATTTCCATGTTTATACACATGGCGGAGTTGATACTTCCATTTTTATGGAGATGGCAGTGTAGATATTTCCATGTTTATAGAGTCAGCTGTGTAGATATTTCCATGTTTATACAGATAGCGGTGTAGATATTTCCATGTTTATACAGATAGCGGTGTAGATATTTCCATGTTTATACAGATCGCGGCATAGATATTTCCATGTTTATACAGATAGCGGTGTAGTCATTTCCATGTTTTTACAGATATCGGTGTAGATATTTCCATGTTTACACAGATTGCAGTGTAGATATTTCCATCTTTCTACAGATGGCATTGTAGATATATTCATATTTATACAGATGGCAGTGTAGATATTTCCATGTTTATATAGATGGTGGTGTAGATATTACCATGTTTATACAGATAGCGGTGTAGATATTTCCATGTTTATACAGATAGCGGTGTAGGTATTTCCATGTTTATAGACATAGCGGTGTAGATATTTCCATGTTTATATAGATGGCGTTGTAGATATTTCCATGTTTATACCGATAGTGGTGTTGGTATTTCCACATTTATACAGATAGCGATGTAAATATTTCCATGTTTATACAGCTCGCGGTGCAGATATTTATATCTTTATACAGATGGCATTGTAGATATTTCCTTATTCACACAGATTGCGGTGTAGATGTTTCCATGTTTATACAGAGGGCGGTGTAGTTAGTTCCATGTTTATGGACATGGCAGTGTAGATATTTTCATGTTTATGGAGATGGCGGTGTAGTTATTTCCATGTCTACAGAGATAGCAGTGTAGATATTTACATGTTTATATAGATGGCTGTGTAGATATTTCCATGTGTATACAGATGGCATTGTAGATATTTCCATGTTTATACAGATGACTGTATAGGTATTTCCATGTTTTTACATATGTCAGTGCAGATATATCCATGTTTATAGAAATAGCGGTGTAGATATTTCCATGCGTGTACAGATGGCGGTGTTGATATTTCCATCTATACACAGATGGCCGTGTAGATATATCCATGTTTATACAGATGGCGGCATAGATATTTCCATGGACATGCAGATGGCGGTGTAGATATTTTGATGTTTATACAGATAGCGGTGTAGATATTTCCATGTTTATACAGATAGCGGTGTAGATATTTCCATGTTTACACAGATGATGGTGTAGATATTTCCGTGTTTATACACATGGCGGAGTAGATACTTCCATCTTTATGGAGATGGCAGTGTAGATACTTCCATGTTTATAGAGTCAGCTGTGTAGATATTTCCATGTTTATACAGATAGCGGTGTAGATATTTCCATGTTTATACAGATCGCGGTGTAGATATTTCCATGTTTATACAGATCGCGGTGTAGATATTTCCATGTTTATACAGATCGCGGTGTAGATATTTCCATGTTTATACAGATATCGGTGTAGATATTTCCATGTTTACACAGATTGCGGTGTAGATATTTCCATCTTTCTACAGATGGCATTGTAGATATTTTCATGTTTATACAGATGGGTGTGTAGATATTTCATTGTTTATATAGATGGTGGTGTAGATATTACCATGTTTATACAGATAGCGGTGTAGATATTTCCATGTTTATACAGATCGTGGTGAAGATAATTCCATGTTTATACAGATCGCGGTGTAGATATTTCCATGTTTATACAGATCGCGGTGTAGATATTTCCATGTTTATACAGATAGCGGTGTAGATATTTCCATGTTTATACAGATAGCGGTGTAGATATTTCCATGTTTATAGAGATAGCGGTGTAGGTATTTCCATGTTTACAGAGATAGCCGTGTAGGTATTTCCATGTTTATAGACATAGCGGTGTAGATATTTCCATGTTTATATAGATGGCGTTGTAGATATTTCCATGTTTATACCGATAGCGGTGTTGGTATTTCCACGTTTATACTGATAGCGATGAAAATATTTCAATGTTTATACAGCTCGCGGTGCAGATATTTATATCTTTGTACAGATGGCATTGTAGATATTTCCTTATTCACACAGATGGCGGTGTAGATGTTTCCATGTTTATACAGATGGCGGAGTAGTTAGTTCCATATTTACGGAGATGGCAGTGTAGATATTTTCATGTTTATAGAGATGGCGGTGTAGTTATTTCCATGTATATAGAGATAGCAGTGTAGATATTAACATGTTTATACAGATGGCTGTGTAGATATTTCCATGTGTATACAGATGGCATTGTACATATTTCCATGTGTATACAGATGGCATTGTAGATATTTCCATGTTTATACAGATGACTCTATAGGTATTTCCATGTTTTTACAGATTGCAGTGCAGATATTTCCATGTTTATAGAGATAGCGGTGTAGATATTTCCATGTGTGTACAGATGGCGGTGTTGATATTTCCATCTATACACAGATGGCCTTGTAGATATTTCCATGTCTATACAGATGGCGGTGTAGATATTTCCATGGACATGCAGATGGCGGTGTAGATATTTCCATGTTTATAGAGATAGCGGTGTAGATATTTCCATGTTTATACAGATAGCGGTGTAGATATTTCCATGTTTACACAGATGGTGGTGTAGATATTTCCGTGTTTATACACATGGCGGAGTAGATACTTCCATCTTTATGGAGATGGCAGTGTAGATATTTTCATGTTTATAGAGTTGGCGGTGTAGTTATTTCCATATTTATAGAGATAGCGGTGTAGATATTTCCATTTTTCTACAGATGGCAGTGTAGATATTTCCATGTTTATACAGCTGGCGGTGTAGATATTTCCATATTTATACAGATGTCTGTGTAGATATTTCCATGTGTATACAGATGGTATTGTAGCTATTTCCAAGTTTATACAGATGGTGGTGTAGATATTTCCATGTTTATTCAGATGACTGTGTAGATATTTCTATGTTTTTACAGATGGCAGTGCAGATATTTCAATGTTTATAGAGATGGCGCTGTAGATATTTCCATGTTTATACAGATAACGGTGGAGATTTTTCCATGTTTATACAGACATCAGTGGAGATATTTCCTGTTTATACACATAGCGGTGTACATATTTCCATGTTTACAGAGACAGCGGTGTAGGTATTTCCATGTTTATAAGGATAGCGGTGCAGATATTTCCATGTTTATACAGATGCCTACGCAGATATTTCCATATTTATACAGAGGGCTGTGTAGATATTTCTAACTTCATACAGATGGTAGTGTAGATATTTCCATGTTCCTACACATGACTGTGTAGGTATTTGCATGTTTATACTGATGGCTTTGTAGATATTTACATGTTTATAGAGATAGCAGTGCAGTTATTTCCATGTTTATACAGATAGCGGTGTAGATATTTCCATGTTTATACAGATCGTGGTGTAGATATTTCCATGTTTACACAGATGATGGTGTAGATATTTCCGTGTTTATACACATTGCGGAGTAGATACTTCCATCTTTATGGAGATGGCAGTGTAGATATTTCCATGTTTATAGAGTCAGCTGTGTAGATATTTCCATGTTTATACAGATAGCGGTGTAGATATTTCCATGTTTATACAGATCGCGGTGTATATATTTCCATGTTTATACAGATCACGGTGTAGATATTTCCATGTTTACACAGATGATGCTGTAGATATTTCCGTGTTTATACACATGGCGGAGTTGATACTTCCATTTTTATGGAGATGGCAGTGTAGATATTTCCATGTTTATAGAGTCAGCTGTGTAGATATTTCCATGTTTATACAGATAGCGGTGTAGATATTTCCATGTTTATACAGATAGCGGTGTAGATATTTCCATGTTTATACAGATCGCGGCGTAGATATTTCCATGTTTATACAGATAGCGGTGTTGTTATTTCCATGTTTTTACAGATATCGGTGTAGATATTTCCATGTTTACAGAGATTGCGGTGTAGATATTTCCATCTTTCTACAGATGGCATTGTAGATATATTCATATTTATACAGATATTTCCATGTTTATACAGATAGCGGTGTAGATATTTCTATGTTTTTACTGATGGCAGTGTAGATATTTCAATGTTTATAGAGATGGCGCTGCAGATATTTCCATGTTTATACAGATAACGGTGCAGATATTTCCATGTTTATACAGAGAGCAGTGGAGATATTTCCATGTTTATACACATAGCGGTGTACATATTTCCATGTTTATAGAGACAGCCTTGTAGGTATTTCCATGTTTATACAGATAGCGGTGCGGATATTTCCATGTTCACACAGATGCCTGTGCAGATATTTCCATATTTATACGGAGGGCTGTGTACATATTTCTATGTCGATACAGATGGCTGTGTAGATATTTAAATGTTCCTACACATGACTGTGTAGGTATTTCCATGTTTATACAGATGTCTTTGTAGATATTTCCATGTTTTTAGAGACAGCGGTGCAGATAATTCCATGTTTATTCAGATAGCGGTATATATATTTCCATGTTTATATAGATCGTGGTGTAGATATTTCCATGTTTATACAGATACCGGTGTAGATATTTAAATGTTTATACAGACCGCAGTGTAGATATTTCCATGTTTATAGAGATAGCAGTGTAGATATTTCCATGTTTGTATAGATGGCAGTGTTGGTGTTTCCATCTATACACAGATTGCCGTATAGTTATTTCCATGTGTATACAGATGGCATTGTAGATATTTCCATGTTTATACAGATGGTGGTGTAGATATTTCCATGTTTACACAGAAGACTGTATAGGTATTTCCATGTTTATACAGATGGCGGTGTAGATATTTCCATGTTTATAGAGATAGCGGTGTAGATATTTCCATATTTATACAGATAACGGTGTAGAAATTTCCATGTTTATACAGATAGCGGTGTAAATACATCCATGTTTATACAGATCACGGTGTAGATATTTCCATGTTTATAGAGATGGCGGTATAGATAGTTCCATGTTTATACAGATAGCGGTGTAGATATTTAAATGTTTACACAGACCGCGGTGTAGATAATTCCATGTTTATAAAGATAGCTTTGCAGATATTTCCATGTTTGTACAGATGGCGGTGTTGACATTTCCATCTATACACAGATGACCGTGTAGATATTTCCATGTTTATACAGATGGCGGTGCAGTTATTTCCATGGATATGAAGATGGCGGTGTGGATATTTTCATGTTTATACAGATATCGGTGTAGTTATTTCCATGTTTATATAGATAGCGGTGTAGATAATTCCATGTATATACACATGGCTGTGTAGATATTTCCATGTTTATACAGATGGCGGTGTAGATATTTCCATGTTTATACAGATAACTTTGTAAGTATTTCCATGTTTATACAGATGGCGGTGTAGATATTTCGATGTTTACAGAGATAGTGGAGATATTTCCATGTTTATTCAGATAGCGGTGTAGATATTTCCATGTTTATACAGATAGCGGTGCAGATATTTTCATGTTTGTACAGATGGCGGTGTTGATATTTCCATCTATACAGAGATGACCGTGCATATATTTCCATGTTTATACAGATGGCGGCGCAGATATTTCTATGGATATGTAGATGTTGGTGTAGAGATTTCCATGTATATACAGATAGCGCTGTACTTATTTCCATGTTTATATAGAGAGTGGTGTAGATATTTCCATGTATGTACACATGGCTGTGTAGATATTTCCATGTTTATACAGACGGCGGTGTAGATATTTCCATGTTTATACAGATAGGTTTGTAAGTATTTCCATGTTTATACAGTTGGCGGTGTAGATATTTCGATGTTTATAGAGATAGCATTGGAGATATTTCCATGTTTATACAGATAGCGGTGTAGATATTTCCATGTTTATACTGATAGCGGTGTAGATATTTCCATGTTTATAGAGATGGCGGTGTACATATTTCCATGTTCATAGAGATAGCGGTGCTGATTTTCCATGTTTATAGAGATAGCGGTGTGGATATTTCCATGTTTATACATATAGGGGTGTAGATATTTCCATGTTTTTACAAATATCGGTGTAGATATTTCCATGTTTATACAGATCGCGGTGAAGATATTTCCATGTTTATACAGATCACGGTGTAAATACTTCCATGTTTATACAGATCGCGGTGTAGATATTTCCATGTTTATACAGATCGTGGTGAAGATATTTCCATGTTTATACAGATCGCGGTGTAGATATTTCCATGTTTACACAGATCGCGGTGTAGATATTTCCATGTTTATACAGATAGCGGTGAAGTTATTTCCATGTTTATACAGATAGCGGTATAGATATTTCCATGTTTATACAGATAGCGGAGTCGATATTTCCATGTTTATACAGACCGCGATGTAGATATTTCCATGTTTATACAGATGGCTTTGTAGATATTCCCATGTTTATACAGATGGCTGTATAGATATTTCCATGTTTATACAGATGACTTTGTAGGTATTTAAATGTTTATACAGATGGCGGTTTAGATATTTCCATGTTTATAGAGATAGCTGTGTAGATATTTCTATGTTTATACAGATGGCGGTGTAGATATTTCCATGTTTATAGAGATAGCGGTGTAGATATTTCCATTTTTATACAGATAACGGTGTAGATATTTCCATGTTTATACAGATACCCGTGTAATTATGTCCAAATTTATACAGATCACGGTGTAAATATTTCCATGTTTATAGAGATAGCGGTGTAGATATTTCCATGTTTATACAGATAACGGTGTATATATTTCCATGTTTATACAGACAGCGGTGCAGATATTTCCATGTTTGTACAGATGGCGGCGCAGATATTTCCATGGAGATGTAGATGGCGGTGTAAATATTTCCATGTTTACACAGAAAGTGGTGTAGTTATTTCCATGTTTATATAGATAGCGGTGTAGATATTTCCATGTATATACACATGGCTGTGTAGATATTTCCATGTTTATACAGATGGCAGTGTAGATATTTCCATATTTTTAGAGATGGCGGTGTAGATATTTCCATGTTTATACAGATCACGGTGTAGATTTTTCCATGTTTATACAGATCACGGTGTAGATATTTCCATGTTTATACAGATCGCGGTGTTGATATTACCATGTTTATAGTGACAGCGGTGCAAATATTTCCACATTTATACAGATAGCGGTGTAGTTATTAGCATGTTTATACAGATAGCGGTGTAGATATTTCCATGTATAAACAGATGTCTGTGTATATATTTCCATGATAAAACAGATGGCGGTGTAGATATTTCCTTGTTTATACAGATAGCGGTGTAGTTATTTCCATGTTTATACAGATATCGTTGTAGATATTTCCATGTTTATAGAGATACCTATGTAGATATTTCCATGTTTATAGAGATAGCGGTGTAGATATTTCCATGTTTATACAGATCGCGGTGTAGATATTTTCATGTTTGTACAGATCGCGTTGTAGGTATTTCCATGTTTATACAGATAGCGGTTTAGATATTTCCATGTTTTTACAGATATCGGTGTAGATATTTCCAAGTTTACACAGATTGCGGTCTAGATATTTCCATCTTTCTACAGATGGCATTGTAGATATTTCCATGTTTATACAGATGGCGGTGTAGTTATTTCCATGTTTATACAGATGCTGGTGTAGATATTACCATGTTTATACAGATAGCGGTGTAGATATTTCCATGTTTATACAGATCGTGGTGAAGATATTTCCATGTTTATACAGATTGCGGTGTAGATATTTCCATGTTTATACAGATCGCGGTGTAGATATTTCCAGGTTTATATAGATAGCGGTGTAGTTATTTCCATGTTTATACGGATAGCGGTGTAGATATTTCCATGTTTATAGAGATAGCGCTGTAGGAATATCCATGTTTATAGACATAGCAGTGTAGATATTTCCATGTTTATATAGAGGGCGTTGTAGATATTTCCATGTTTATACCGATAGCGTTGTTTGTATTTCCACATTTATACAGATAGCGATGTGGATATTTCCATGTTTATACAGACAGCGTTGTAGACATTTCCATGTTTATAGAGATAGCAGTGTAGATATTTCCAGGTTTATAGAAATAGCGGTGCAGATATTTCCATGTTTATACAGATAGCTGTGTAGATATTTCCATGTTTACAGAGATAGAGGTGTAGATATTTCCATATTTGCACAGATTGCAGTGTACATATTTCCACGTTTATACAGATAGCGGTGTAGATATTTCCATGTTTATAGAGATAGCGGTGGAGATATTTCCATGATTAGACAGATAGCGATGGAGATATTTCAATGTTTATAGAGATGACTGTGTAGATATTTCCATGTGTATACAGATGGCAGTGTAGATATTTCCATGTTTATGCAGATGGCAGTGTAGATATTTCCATGTTTATACAGATTGCGTTGTGGCTATTTTCATGTTTATAGAAATAGCAGTGTAGGTATTTCCATGTTTATAGAGATGGCTGTGTAGATATTTCCATGTTTACACAGATGACTGTGTAGGTTTTTCCATGTATATCCAGAAGGCAGTGTTGATATTTCAATGTTTATAGAGATAGCGGTTTAGTTATTTCCATGTTTATACAGATGGCAGTGTAGATATTTCCATGTTTATACTGATCGTGGTGTAGATATTTCCATGTATAAACAGATGTCTGTGTATATATTTCCATGTTTAAACAGATGGCGGTGTAGATATTTCCTTGTTTATACAAATAGCGGTGTAGTTATTTCCATGTTTATACAGATAGCTGTGTAGATATTTCCATGTATATACAGATGGCTGTGTAGATATTTCCATGTTTATACAAATGGCAGTGTAGATATTTCCATGTTCCTACACATGACTGTGTAGGTATTTCCATGTTTATACAGATGGCTTTGTAGATATTTCCATGTTTATAGAGATAGCGGTGCAGATATTTCCATGTTTATACAGATAGCGGTGTAAATATTTCCATGTTTATACAGATCGTGGTGTAGATATTTCCATGTTTATACAGATACCGGTGTAGATATTTCCATGTTTGTACAGACCACATTGTAGATATTTCCATGTTTATGGAGATAGCGGTGTAGATATTTCCATATTTATACAGATCACGGTGTAGATATTTCCATGTTCATACAGATAGCGGTGTAAATATTTCCAAGTTTATACAGATCATGGTGTAGTTATTTCCATGTTTATAGAGATAGAGATGTAGATATTTCCATGTTTATACAGACTGCAGTGTAGTTATTTCTATGTTTATACAGATAGCGGTGAAGATATTTCCATGTTTGTACAGATGGCGGTGTTGATATTTCCAACTTTACACAGATTGCCGTGTAGATATTTCCATCTATACACAGATGAACCTGTAGATATTTCCATGTTTATACAGATGGCGGCACAGATATTTCCATGGATATGTAGATGGCGGTGTAGATATTTCCATGTTTATACAGATAGCGGTGTAATTATTTCCGTGTTTATATAGATAGGGGTGTAGATATTTCCATGTATATACACATGGCTGTGTAGATATTTCCAAGTTTATACAGATGGCGGTGTAGATATTTCCATGTTTATACAGATAACTTTGTAAGTTTTTCCATGTTTATACAGATGGCGGTATAGATATTTCGATGTTTATAGAGATAGCAGTGGAGATATTTCCATGTTTATGCAGATAGCGGTGTAGATATTTCCATGTTTATACTGATCACGGTGTAGATATTTCCATGTTTATAGAGATACCGGTGTTGGTTTTTCCATGTTTATAGAGATAGCGGTGTGGATATTTCCATGTTTATACAGATAGGGGTGTAGATATTTCCATGTTTATAGAGATGGCGTTGTAGATATTTCCATGTTTATACAGATCACGGTGTAGATATTTCCATGTTTATACAGATCACGGTGTAGATATTTCCATGTTTTTACAGATATTGGTGTAGATATTTCCATGTTTACACAGATTGCGTTGTAGATAATTCCATCTTTCTACAGATGGCATTGTAGATATTTCCATGTTTATACAGATGGCGGTGTAGATATTTCCATGTTTATATAGATGGTGGTGTAGATATTACCATGTTTAAAAAGGTAGCGGTGTAGATATTTCCATGTTTATACAGATCGTGGTGAAGATATTTCCATGTTTATAGAGATCGCGGTGAAGATGATTCCATGTTTATACAGATCGCAGTGTAGATATTTCCATGTTTATACAGATAGCGGTGTAGATATTTCCATGTTTATAGAGATAGCAGTGTAGTTATTTCCATGTTTATACAGATGGCGGTGTAGATATATCCATGTTTATAGAGATGGCGGTGTAGATATTTCCATGTTCATAGAGATAGCGGTGTAGATATATCCATGTTCATAGAGATAGCAGTGAGGATATTTCCATGTTTATACAGATAGCAGTGTAGGTATTTCCATATTTATAGAGATAGCGGTTTCGATATTTCATATTTGTACACATTGCTGTGTAGATATTTCCTTGTTTATACTGATTGCGGTGTAGATATTTCCTTGTTTATACAGATAGCGGTGTAGATATTTCCAGGTTTATACAGATGGCGGTGTGGATATTTCCATCTTTCTACAAATGACAGTGTAGATATTTCCATGTTTATAGAGATGGCACTGTAGATATTTCCATGTTTATACAGATAACGGTGGAGATATTTCCATGTTTATACAGACAGCAGTGGAGATATTTCCATGTTTATACACATAGCGGTGTACATATTTACGTGTTTACAGAGACAGCGGTGTAGGTATTTCCATGTTTATACAGATAGCGGTGCAGATATTTCCATGTTTATACAGATGCCTATGCAGATATTTCCATATTTATACAGAGGGCTGTGTAGATATTTCTATGTTTATGCAGATGGCAGTGTAAATATTTCCATGTTCCTACACATGACTGTGTAGGCATTTCCAAGTTTATACAGATGGCTTTGTAGATATTTCCCTGTTTATAGAGATAGCGGTGCAGATATATCCATGTTTATACACATAGCAGTGTATATATTTCCATGGTGGAGATATTTCCGTGGTGTACATATTTCCATGTTTATACAGATACCGGTGTAGATATTTCCATGTGTATACAGACCACAGTGTAGATATTTCCATGTTTATAGAGATAGCATTGTAGATATTTCCATGTTTGTACAGATGGCGGTGTTGATGTTTCCATCTATACACAGATTGCCGTGTAGGTATTTCCATGTGTATACAGATGGCATTGTAGATATTTCCATGTTTATAGAGATAGCGGTTTAGATATTTCCATGTTTATACAGACTGCAGGGTAGATATTTCCATGTTTATAGAGATAGCAGTGTATATATTTCCATGTTTGTACAGATGGCGATGTTGATGTTTCCATCTATACACAGATTGCCGTGTAGTTATTTCCATGTGTATACAGATGGCATTGTAGATATTTCCATGTTTATACAGATGGTGGTGTAGATATTTCCATGTTTACACAGATGAGTGTATAGGTATTTCCATGTTTATACAGATGGCGGTGTAGATATTTCCAGGTTTATAGAGATAGCGGTGTAGATATTTCCATATTTATACAGATAACGGTGTGGAAATTTCCATGATTATACAGATATCGGTGTAAATATTTCCACGTTTATACAGATCACATTGTAGATATTTCCATGTTTATAGAGATAGCGGTGTATATATTTCCATGTTTATACAGATAGCGGTGTAGATATTTCCATGTTTATACAGACCACGGTGTAGATATTTCCATGTTTATACAGATAGCGGTGCAGGTATCTCCATGTTTGTTCACATGGCGGTGTTGTTATTTCCACCTATACAGAGATGACCGTGTAGATATTTCCATGTTTATACAGATGGCAGCGCAGATATTTCTATGGATATATAGATCACGGTGTAGATATTTCCATGTATATACAGATAGCGGCGTAGTTATTTCCATGTTTATATAGAGAGCGGTGTAGGTATTTCCATGTATGTACACATGGCTGTGTAGGTATTTCCATGTTTATACAGATGGCGGTGTAGATATTTCCATGTTTATACAGATAACTTTGTAAATATTTCCATGTTTATACAGATGGCGGTGTAGGTAGTTCGATATTTATAGAGTTAGCAGTGGAGATATTTCCATGTTTATACAAATAGCGGTGTAGTTATTTCTATGTTTATATAGATAGCGGTGTAGATATTTCGATGTATATACACATGGCTGTGTAGATATTTCCATGGTTATACAGATGGCGGTGTAGATATTTCCATGTTTATACAGATAGCTTTGTAAATATTTCCATGTTTATACAGATTGCGGTGTAGATATTTCGATGTTTATAGAGATAGCATTGGAGATATTTCCATGTTTATACAGATAGCGGTGAAGATATTTCCATGTTTATAGAGATGGCGGTGTAGATATTTCCTTGTTCATAGAGATAGCGGTGTTGATTTTTCCATGTTTATAGAGATAGCTGTGTGGATATTTCCATGTTTATACAGATAGGGGTGTAGATATTTCCATGTTTATAGAGATGGCGGTGAAGATATTTCCATGTTTATTCAGATCACGGTGTAGATATTTCCATGTTTATACAGATCGCGGTGTAGATATTTCCATGTTTATACAGATCATGGTGTAGATATTTCCATGTTTATACAGATCGCGGTGTTGATATTACCATGTTTATTGGGATAGCGGTGAAAATATTTCCACATTTATACAGATAGCGGTGTAGTTATTAGCACGTTTATACAGATAGCGGTGTAGATATTTCCATGTATAAACAGATGTCTGTGTATATATTTCCATGTTTAAACAGATGGCGGTGTAGATATTTCCTTGTTTATACAAATAGTGGTGTAGTTATTTCCTTCTTTATACAGATGGCGGTGTAGATATTTCCATGTATATACAGATGGCTGTGCAGGTATTTCCATGTTTTTACAGAAGGCTGTGTAGATATTTCCATGTTTATACAGATGACTTTGTAGGTATTTCCGTGTTTATACAGATGGCGGTGTACGTATTTCCATGTTTATAGAGATAGCTGTGTAGACATTTCCATGTTTATACAGGTAGAGGTGTAGATATTTCCATGTTTATGCAGATCGTGGTGTAGATATTTCCATGTTTATACAGACAGCAGTGGAGATATTTCCATGTTTATACGCATAGCGGTGTACCTATTTCCATGTTTATAGAGACAGCGGTGTAGGTATTTCCATGTTTATACAGATAGCGGTGCAGATATTTCCATGTTTATACAGAGGGCTGTGTAGATATTTCCATGTTTATACAGATGGCAGTGTAGATATTTGCATGTTCCTACACATGACTGTGTAGGTATTTCAATTTTTATACAGATGGCTTTGTAGATATTTCCATGTTTATAGAGATAGCGGTACAGATAATTCCATGTTTATACAGATAGCGGTGTAAATATTTCCATGTTCATACAGATCATGCTGTAGATATTTCCATGTTTGTAAAGATACCGGTGTAGGTATTTCCATGTTTATACAGACTGCAGTGTGGATATTTCCATGTTTAAAGAGATAGCGGTGTAGATATTTCCATGTTTGTACAGATGGCGGTGTTGATGTTTCCATCTATACACAGATTGCCGTGTAGGTATTTCCATGTGTATACAGATGGCATTGTAGATATTTCCATGATTATAGAGATAGCAGTGTAGATATTTCCATGTTTATACAGATGGCGGTGTACATATTTCCATGTTTATAGAGATAGCGGTGTAGATATTTCCATATTTATACATATAACAGTGTAGATATTTCCATGTTTATACAGATAGCGATGTAAATATTTCCATGTTTATACAGATAGTGGTGCAGATGTTTCCATGTTTGTACAGATGGCGGTGATGATATTTCCATATATACACAGATGACCGTGTAGACATTTCCATGTTTATGCAGATGGCTTTGTAGATATTTCCATGTTTATACAGATCGTGGTGTAGATATTTCCATGTTTATACAGATACCGGTTTAGAAATTTCCATGTTTATACAGACCGCAGTGTAGATATTTCCATGTTTATACAGATAGCGGTGTAGATATTTCCATGTTTGTACACATGGTGGTGTTGATGTTTCCGTCTATACACAGATTGCTGTGTAGGTATTTCCATGTTTATACAGATGGCATTGTAGATATTTCCATGTTCATACAGATGGTGGTGTAGATATTTCCAGGTTTATACAGATGACTGTATAGTTATTTCCATGTTTTTACAGATGGCATTCCAGATATTTCCATGTTTATAGAGATAGCAGTGTAGATATTTCCATGTTTATACAGATGGTGGTGTAGATAATTCCATGTTTATAGAGATAGCGGTGTAGATATTTCCATATTTGTACAGATAACGGTGTAGATATTTCCATGTTTATAGAGATAGCGGTGTAGATATTTCCATGTTTATACAGATAGCGGTTTAGATATTTCCATGTTTATACAGACCGCGGTGTAAATATTTCCATGTTTACACAAATGGTGGTGTTGATATTTCCATCTATACACAGATGACCGTGTAGATATTTCCATGTTTATACAGATGGCAGCGCAGATATTTCCATGGATATGTAGATGGCGGTGTAGATATTTCCATGTTTATACAGATAGCGGTGTAGTTATTTCCATGTTTATATAGATAGCTGTGTAGATATTTCCATGTATATACACATGGCTTTGTAGATATTTCCATGTTTATACAGATCATGGTGCAGATATTTCCATGTTTATACAGATCACGGTGTTGATATTACCATGTTTATAGGGATAGCAGTGCAAATATTTCCACATTTATACAGATAGCGGTGTAGTTATTAGCATGTTTATACATAAAGCGTTCTAGATATTTCTATGTATAAACAGATGTCTGTTTATATATTTCCATGTTTAAACAGATGGCGGTGTAGATATTTCCTTGTTTATACAAATAGCGGTGTAGTTATTTCCATGTTTATACAGAGAGCGGTGTAGATATTTCCATGTATATACAGACGGCTGTGTAGATATTTCCATGTTTATACAGATGGCTGTGAAGATATTTCCATGTTTATACAGATGACTTTGTAGGTATTTCCATGTTTATACAGATGGCAGTGTAGATATTTCCATGTTTATAGAGATAGCTGTGTAGATATTTCCATGTTTATACAGATAACGGTGTAGATATTTCCATGTATATACAGATCGCGGTGTAGATATTTGCATGTTTATTCAGATCGCAGTGTAGATATTTCCATGTTTATACAGATCACAGTGTAGATATTTCCATGTTTATACAGATAGCGGTGTAGATATTTCCATGTTTATACAGATAGCGCTGTAGATATTTCCATGTTTATACAGATGGCGGTATAGATATTTCCATGTTTATATAGATGGTGGTGTAGATATTACCATGTTTATAGAGATAGTGGTGTAGATTTTTCCATGTTTATACAGATCGTGGTGAAGATATTTCCATGTTTATACAGATCGCGGTGTAGATATTTCCATGTTTATACAGATCGCGGTGTAGATATTTCCATGTTTATACAGATAGCGGTGTAGATATTTCCATGTTTATAGAGATGGCGGTGTAGGTATTTCCATGTTTATAGAGATGGCAATGTAGATATTTTCATGTTCATTAAGATAGCGGTGTAGATATATCCATGTTCATAGAGATAGCAGTGAGGATATTTCCATGTTTATACAGATAGCAGTGTAGATATTTCCATTTTTATAGAGATAGCGGTTTTGATATTTCATATTTATACAGATAGCGGTGTAGATATTTCCATGTTTATACAGATTGCGGTGTAGATATTTCCATGTTTATACAAATAGCAGTGTAGGTATTTCCACGTTTATACAGATGGCGGTGTAGATACTTCCATCTTTCTACAAATGGCAGTGTAGATATTTCCATATTTATGGAGATGGTGGTGTAGATATTTCCATGTTTGTGTAGATGGCAATGTAGATATTTTCTTGTTTATGTAGACGGCATTGTAGATATCTCCATGTTGAAAGAGATGGCAGTGTATATATTTCCATGTTGATAGAGATAGCGGTGTAGATATTTCCATGTTTATAGAGATAGCGGTGTAGTTGTTTCCATGTTTATAGAGATAGCGGTGTAGATATTTCCGTATTTCTACACATGACTGTGTATATATTTCCATGTTTGTACAGATGGCAGTGTAGAAATTTCCATGTTTATAGAGATGGCGGTGTGGATATTTTCAAGTTTATACAGATTGCGATGGAGATATGTCCATGTTTATACAGATAGCAATGGAGACATTTCCACGTTAATACACATAGCGGTGTAGATATTTCCATGTTTATACAGATAGAGGTGTAGATATTTCCATGTTTATAGAGATAGCAGTGGAGATATTTCCATGTTTATACAGATAGCGGTGAAGATATTTCCATGTTTATAGAGATGGCGGTGTAGATATTTCCATGTTCATAGAGATAGCGGTGTTGATTTTTCCATGTTTATACAGATAGCTCTGTGGATATTTCCATGTTTATACAGATAGGGGTGTAGATATTTCAATGTTTATAGAGATGGCGGTGAAGATAGTTCCATGTTTATTCAGATCACGGTGTAGATATTTCCATGTTTATACAGATCGCGGTGTAGATATTTCCATGTTTATACAGATCATGGTGTAGATATTTCCATGTTTATACAGATCGCGGTGTTGATATTGCCATGTTTATTGGGATAGCGGTGAAAATATTTCCACATTTATACAGATAGCGGTGTAGTTATTAGCACGTTTATACAGATAGCGGTGTAGATATTTCCATGTATAAACAGATGTCTGTGTATATATTTCCATGTTTAAACAGATGGCGGTGTAGATATTTCCTTGTTTATACAAATAGCGGTGTAGTTATTTCCTTCTTTATACAGATGGCGGTGTAGACATTTCCGTGTATATACAGACACCTGTGTAGTTATTTCCATGTTTATACAGATGGCTGAGTAGATATTTCCATGTTTATACAGATGACTTTGTAGGTATTTCCATGTTTATACAGATTGCGGTGTAGATATTTCCATGTTTATAGAGATAGTTGTGTAGATATTCCCATGTTTATACAGATAGCTGTGTTGATATTTCCATGTTTATACAGATCGCGGTGTAGATATTTCCATGTTTATACAAATCGCGGTGTAGATATTTCCATGTTCCTACACATGACTGTGTTGGTATTTCCATGTTTATACAGATGGCTTTGTAGATATTTCCATGTTTATAGAGATAGCGGTGTAGATATTTCCATGTTTATACAGATAGCGGTGTAAATATTTCCATGTTTATACAGATCGTGGTGTAGATATTTCCATGTTTATACAGATACCAGTTTAGAAATTTCCATGTTTATACAGACCGCAGTGTAGATATTTCCATGTTTATACAGATAGCGGTGTAGATATTTCCATGTTTGTACACATGGCGGTGTTGATGTTTCCATCTATACACAGATTGCCGTGTAGGTATTTCCATGTTTATACAGATGGCATTGTAGATATTTCCATGTTCATACAGATGGTGGTGTAGATATTTCCATGTTTATGCAGATGACTGTATAGTTATTTCCATGTTTTTACAGATGGCATTGCAGATATTTCCATGTTTATAGAGATAGCAGTGTAGATATTTCCATGTTTATACAGATGGCGGTGTAGATATTTCCATGTTTATAGAGATAGCGGTGCAGGTATTTCCATATTTGTACAGATAACGGTGTAGATATTTCCATGTTTATAGAGATAGCGGTGTAGATATTTCCATGTTTATACAGATAGCGGTTTAGATATTTCCATGTTTATACAGACCGCGGTGTAAATATTTCCATGTTTATACAAATGGTGGTGTTTATATTTCCATCTATACACAGATGACCGTGTAGATATTTCCATGTTTATACAGATGGCGGCGCAGATATTTCCATGGATATGTAGATGGCGGTGTAGATATTTCCATGTTTATACAGATAGCGGTGTAGTTATTTCCATGTTTATATAGATAGCTGTGTAGATATTTCCATGTATATACACATGGCTGTGTAGATATTTCCATGTTTATACAGATCATGGTGCAGATATTACCATGTTTATACAGATCACGGTGTTGATATTACCATGTTTATAGGGATAGCAGTGCAAATATTTCCACATTTATACAGATAGCGGTGCAGTTATCAGCATGTTTATACAGAAAGCGTTGTAGATATTTCTATGTATAAACAGATGTCTGTGTATATATTTCCATGTTTAAACAGATGGCGGTGTAGATATTTCCTTGTTTATACAAATAGCGGTGTAGTTATTTCCATGTTTATACAGAGAGCGGTGTAGATATTTCCATGTATATACAGATGGCTGTGTAGTTATTTCTATGTTTATACAGATGGCTGTGTAGATATTTCCATGTTTATACAGATGACTTTGTAGGTATTTCCATGTTTATACAGATGGCGGTGTAGGTATTTCCATGTTTATAGAGATAGCTGTGTAGATATTTCCATGTTTATACAGATAGCGGTTTAGATATTTCCATGTTTATACAGATCGCGGTGTAGATATTTCCATGTTTATACAGACAGCAGTGGAGATTTTTCCATGTTTATACACATAGCGGTGTACATATTTCCATGTTTATAGAGACAGCGGTGTAGGTATTTCCATGTTTATACAGATAGCGGTGCAGATATTTCCATGTTTATACAGATGCCTATGTAGATATTTCCATATTTATACAGAGGACTGTGTAGATGTTTCCATGTTTATACAGATGGCAGTGTAGATATTTCCATGTTCCAACACATGACTGTGAAGTTATTTCCATTTTTATACAGATTGCTTTGTAGATATTTCCATGTTTATAGAGATAGCGGTGCAGATATTTCCATGTTTATACAGATAGCGGTGTAAATATTTCCATGTTTATACAGATCGTGGTGTAGATATTTCCATGTTTATACAGATACCGGTGTAGATATTTCCATGTTTATACAGACCGCAGTGTAGATATTTCCATGTTTAAAGAGATAGTGGTGTAGATATTTCCATGTTTGTACAGATGGCGGTGTTGATGTTTCCATCTATACACAGATTGCCGTGTAGGTATTTCCATGTGTATACAGATGGCATTGTAGATACTTCGATGTTTATACAGATGGTGGTGTAGATGTTTCCATGTTTATACAGATGACTGTATAGGTATTTCCATGTTTTTACAGATGGCATTGTAGATATTTCCATGTTTATAGAGATAGCAGTGTAGATATTTCCATGTTTATACAGATGGCGGTGTCCATATTTCCATGTTTATAGAGAGAGCGGTGTAGGTATTTCCATATTTATACCGATAACGGTGTAGATATTTCCATGTTTACACAGATAGCGTTGTAAATATTTCCGTGTTTATACAGATCACGGTGTAGTTATTTCCATGTTTATAGAGATAGCATTGTAAATATTTCCTTGTTTATACAGATAGCGGTTTAGATATTTCCATGCTTATACAGACCGCGGTGTAGATAATTCCATGTTTATACAGATAGCGGTGTAGATATATCCATGTATAAACGGAAGTCTGTGTATATATTTCCATGTTTAAACAGATGGCAGTGTAGATATTTCCATGTATATACAGATGGCTGTGTAGATATTTCCATGTTTATACAGATGGCTGTGTAGATGTTTCCATGTTTATACAGATGACTTTGTAGTTATTTCCATGTTTATACAAATTGCGGTGTAGGTATTTCCATATTTATAGAGATAGCTGTGTAGATATTTCCACGTTTATACAGATACCGGTGTAGATATTTCCATGTTTATACAGATCGCGGTGTAGATATTTCCATGTTTATACAGACAGCAGTGGAGATATTTCCATATTTATACACATAGCGGTGTACATATTTCCATGTTTATAGAGACAGCGTTGTAGGTATTTCCATGTTTATACAGATAGCGGAGCAGATATTTCCATGTTTATACAGATGCCTATGCAGATATTTCCATATATATACAGAGGGCTGTGTAGATATTTCCATGTTTATACAGATGGCAGTGTAGATATTTCCATGTTTATACAGATAGCGGTGTAGATATTTCCATGTTCAAGCAGATGGCGGTGTAGATATTTCCATGTTTATACAGATAGCGGTGTAGATATTTCCATGTTTACACAGATGGTGGTGTAGATATTTCCGTGTTTATACACATGGCGGAGTAGATAATTCCATCTTTATGGAGATGGCAGTGTAGATATTTTCATGTTTATAGAGATGGCGGTGTAGATATTTCCATATTTATAGAGATAGCGGTGTAGATATGTCCATCTTTCCACAGATGGCAGTGTAGATATTTCCATGTTTGTACAGATGGCGGTGTTGATATTTCCATCTATACACAGATGTCCGTGTAGATATTTCCATGTTTATACAGATGGCGGCGTAGATATTTCCATGGACATGCAGATGGCGGTGTAGATATTTCCAAGTTTATACAGATTTCGGTGTAGATATTTCCATGTTTACACAGATGGTGGTGTAGATATTTCCGTGTTTATACACATGGCGGAGTAGATACTTCCATCTTTATAGAAATGGCAGTGTAGATATTTTCATGTTTATAGAGATGGCGGTGTAGATATTTCCATATTTATAGAGATAGCGGTGTAGATATTTCCATCTTTCTACAGATGGCAGTGTAGATATTTCCATGTTTATACAGATGGCCTTGTAGATATTTCCATATTTATACAGATGTCTGTGTAGTTATTTCCATGTGTATACAGATGGTATTGTAGGTATTTCCATGTTTATACAGATGGTGGTGTAGATATTTCCATGTTTATTCAGATGACTGTGTAGATATTTCCATGTTTTTACAGATGGCAGTGTAGATATTGCAATGTTTATAGAGATGGCGCTGTAGATATTTCCATGTTTGTACAGATAACGTTGGAGATATTTCCATGTTTATACAGACAGCAGTGGAGATATTTCCATGTTTATACACATAGCGGTGTACATATTTCCATGTTTATAGAGACAGCGGTGTAGGTATTTCCATGTTTATACAGATAGCGGTGCAGATATTTCCATGTTTACACAGATGCCTATGCAGATATTTCCATATTTATACAGAGGGCTGTGTAGATATTTCTATGTTTATACAGATGGCAGTGTAGAAATTTAAATGTTCCTACACATGACTGTGTAGGCATTTCCATGTTTATACAGATGGCTTTGTAGATATTTCCATGTTTATAGAGATAGCGGTGCAGATATTTCCATGTTTACACAGATGCCTATGCAGATATTTCCATATTTATACAGAGGGCTGTGTAGATATTTCCATGGACATGCAGATGGCGGTGTAGATATTTCCATGTTTATACAGATTGCGGTGTAGATATTTCCATGTTTACACAGATGGTGGTGTAGATATTTCCGTGTTTATACACATGGGGGAGTAGATACTTCCATCTTTATGGAGATGGCAGTGTAGACATTTTCATGTTTATAGAGATGGCGGTGTAGATATTTCCATATTTATAGAGATAGCGGTGCAGATATTTCCATCTTTCTACAGATGGCAGTGTAGATATTTCCATGTTTATAGAGATGGCCGTGTAGATATTTCCATATTTATACAGACACCGGTGTAGATATTTCCATGTTTATACAGACCGCAGTGTAGATATTTCCATGTTTATAGAGATATCAGTGTAGATATTTCCATGTTTGTACAGATGGCGGTGTTGATGTTTCCATCTATACACAGATTTCCGTGTAGGTATTTCCATGTGTATACATATGGCATTGTAGATATTTCCATGTTTATACAGATGGTGGTGTAGATATTTCCATGTTTACACAGATGAGTGTATAGGTATTTCCATGTTTATACAGATGGCGGTGTAGGTATTTCCAAGTTTATAGAGATAGCGGTGTAGATATTTTCATATTTATACAAATAACGGTGTACAAGTTTCCATGTTTATACAGATAGCGGTGTAAATATTTCCATGTTTATACAGATCACGGTGTAGATATTTCCATGTTTATAGAAATAGCGGTGTAGATATTTCCATGTTTTTACAGATATCGGTGTAGATATTTCCATGTTTACACAGATTGCGGTGTAGATATTTCCATCTTTCCACAGATGGCATTGTAGATATTTCCATGTTTATACAGATGGCGGTGTAGATATTTCCATGTTTATATAGATGGTGGTGTAGATATTACCATGTTTATACAGATAGCGGTGTAGTTATTTCCATGTTTATACAGATCACGGTGAAGATATTTCCATGTTTATACAGATCGCGGTGTAGATATTTCCATGTTTATACAGATAGCGGTGTAGATATTTCCATGTTTATAGAGATAGCGGTGTAGGTATTTCCATGTTTATAGACATAGCGGTGTAGTTATTTCCATGCTTATATAGATGGCGTTGTAGATATTTCCATGTTTATACTGATAGCGGTGTTGGTATTTCCACGTTTATACAGAGAGCGATGTAGATATTTCCATGTTTATAGAGCTCGCGGTGCAGATATTTATACCTTTATACAGATGGCATTGTAGATATTTCCTCATTCACACAGATGGCGGTGTAGATGTTTCCATGTTTATACAGATGGCGGAGTAGTTAGTTCCATGTTTATGGAGATGGCAGTGTAGATATTTTCATGTTTATAGAGATGGCGGTGTAGATATTTCCATGTTTATAGAGATAGCAGTGTAGATATTTACATGTTTATACAGATGGCTGTGTAGATATTTCCATGTGAACACAGATGGCATTGAAGATATTTCCATGTTTATACAGATGACTGTATAGGTATTTCCATGTTTTTACAGATGACAGTTGAGATATTTCCATGTTTATTCAGATGACTGTGTAGATATTTCCATGTTTTTACAGATGGCTTTGTAGATATTTCCATGTTTATAGAGATGGCGCTGTAGATATTTCCATGTTTATACAGTTAACGGTGGAGATATTTCCATGTTTATACAGATCATGGTGCAGATATTTCCATGTTTATACAGATACCGGTGTAGATATTTCCATGTTTATACATACCGCAGAGTAGATATGTCCATGTTTATAGAGATAGCGGTGTAGATATTTCCATGTTTGTACAGATGGCGGTGTTGATGTTTCCATATATACACAGATTGCCGTGTAGGTATTTCCATGTGTATACAGATGGCATTGTAGATATTTCCATGTTTACACAGATGACCTTATAGGTATTTCCATGTTTATACAGATGGCGGTGTAGTTATTTCCATGTTTATAGAGATAGTGGTGTAGATATTTCCATATTTATACAGATAACGGTGTAGAAATTTCCATGTTTATACACATAGCGGTGTAAATGTTTCCATGTTTATACAGATCACTGTGTAGATATTTCCATGTTTATAGAGATAGCGGTGTAGATATTTCCATGTTTATACAGATAGCGGTGTAGATATTTCCATGTTTATACAGACCGCGGTGTAGATATTTCCATGTTTATACAGATAGCGGTGCAGATATTTCCATGTATGTACAGATGGCGGTGTTGATATTTCCATCTATACAAAGATGACCGTGTAGATATTTCCATGTTTATACAGATGGCGGCACAGTTATTTCCATGGACATGTAGATGGCGGTGTAGATATTTCCATGTTTATACAGATAGCAGTGTAGTTATTTCCATGTTTATATAGATAGCGTTGTAGATATTTCCATGTATATACACATGGCTTTGTAGATATTTCCATGTTTATACAGATGGCGGTGTAGATATTTCCATGTTTATGCAGATAAATTTGTAAGTATTTCCATGTTTATACAGATGGCGGTGTAGATATTTTGATGTTTATAGAGATAGCAGTGGAGATATCTCCATGTTTATACAGATAGCGGTGTAGATATTTCCATGTTTATACTGATCGTGGTGTAGATATTTCCATGTTTATACAGATGGTGGTGTAGATATTTCCATGTTCAAAGAGATAGCGGTGTTAATTTTTCCATGTTTATAGAGATAGCGGTGTGGATATTTCCATGTTTATACAGATAGGGTTGTAGATATTTCCATGTTTATAGAGATGGCAGTGTAGATATTTCCATGTTTATACAGATCACGGTGTAGTTATTTCCTTGTTTATACAAATAGCGGTGTAGATATTTCCATGTTTAAAGAGATAGCGGTGTATATATTTCCATGTTTATACAGATCGTGGTGTAGATATTTCCATGTTTATACAGATACCGGTGAGATATTTCCATGTTTATACAGATAGCGGTGTAGATATTTCCATCTTTATACAGATCGCGGTGAAGTTATTTCCATCTTTATACAGATCGCGGTGTAGATATTTCCATGTTTATACAGATAGCGGTGTAGATATTTCCATGTTTTTACAGATATCGGTGTAGATATTTCCATGTTTACACAGATTGCGGTGTAGATATTTCCATCTTTCCACAGATGGCATTGTAGATATTTCCATGTTTATACAGATGGCGGTCTAGATATTTCCATGTTTATATAGATGGTGTAGATATTACCATGTTTATACAGATAGCGGTGTAGTTATTTCCATGTTTATACAGATCACGGTGAAGATATTTCCATGTTTATACAGATCGCGGTGTAGATATTTCCATGTTTATACAGATAGCGGTGTAGATATTTCCATGTTTATAGAGATAGCGGTGTAGGTATTTCCATGTTTATAGACATAGCGGTGTAGTTATTTCCATGTTTATATAGATGGCGTTGTAGATATTTCCATGTTTATACTGATAGCAGTGTTGGTATTTCCACGTTTATACAGAGAGCGATGTAGATATTTCCATGTTTATAGAGCTCGCGGTGCAGATATTTATACCTTTATACAGATGGCATTGTAGATATTTCCTTATTCACACAGATGGCGGTGTAGATGTTTCCATGTTTATACAGATGGCGGAGTAGTTAGTTCCATGTTTATGGAGATGGCAGTGTAGATATTTCCATGTTTATAGAGATAGCAGTGTAGATATTTACATGTTTATACAGCTGGCTGTGTAGATATTTCCATGTGAACACAGATGGCATTGAAGATATTTCCATGTTTATACAGATGACTGTATAGGTATTTCCATGTTTTTACAGATGACAGTTGAGATATTTCCATGTTTATTCAGATGACTGTGTAGATATTTCCATGTTTTTACAGATGGCAGTGTAGATATTTCAATGTTTATAGAGATGGCGCTGTAGATATTTCCATGTTCATACAGTTAACGGTGGAGATATTTCCATGTTTATACAGAGAGCAGTGGAGATATTTCCATGTTTATACACATAGCGGTGTACATATTTCCATGTTTATAGAGACAGCGGTGTAGGTATTTCCATGTTTATACAGATAGCGGTGCAGATATTTCCATGTTTACAATGATGCCTATGCAGATATTTCCATATTTATACATAGGGCTGACTAGAGATTTCTATGTTTATATAGATGGCAGTGTAGATATTTAAATGTTCCTACACATGACTGTGTAGGCATTTCCATGTTTATACAGATGACTTTGTAGATATTTCCATGTTTATAGAGATAGCGGTGCAGATATTTCCATGTTTACACAGATGCCTATGCAGATATTTCCATATTTATACAGAGGGCTGTGTAGATATTTCCATGTTTATACAGATGGCAGTGTAGATATTTAAATGTTCCTACACATGACTGTGTAGGCATTTCCATGATTATACAGATGGCTTTGTAGATATTTCCATGTTTATAGAGATAGCGGTGCACATATTTCCATGTTTACACAGATGCCTATGCAGATATTTCCATATTTATACAGAGGGCTGTGTAGATATTTCCATGTTTATACAGATGGCTTTGTAGATATTTCCATGTTTATAGAGATAGAGGTGCAGATATTTCCACGTTTCTACAGATAGCGGTGTATATATTTCCATGTTTATACAGATCATGGTGCAGATATTTCCATGTTTATACAGATACCGGTGTAGATATTTCCATGTTTATACATACCGCAGAGTAGATATGACCATGTTTATAGAGATAGCAGTGTAGATATTTCCATGTTTGTACAGATGGCGGTTTTAATGTTTCCATCTACACACAGATTGTGTTGTAGGCATTTCCATGTGTATACAGATGGCATTGTAGATATTTCCATGTTTACACAGATGACCTTATAGGTATTTCCATGTTTATACAGATGGCGGTGTAGTTATTTCCATGTTTATAGAGATAGTGGTGTAGATATTTCCATATTTATACAGATAACGGTGTAGAAATTTCCATGTTTATACACATAGCGGTGTAAATATTTCCATGTTTATACAGATCACTGTGTAGATATTTCCATGTTTATAGAGATAGCGGTGTAGATATTTCCATGTTTATACAGATAGCGGTGTAGATATTTCCATGTTTATACAGACCGCGGTGTAGATATTTCCATGTTTATACAGATAGCGGTGCAGATATTTCCATGTTTGTACAGATGGCGGTGTTGATATTTCCATCTATACAAAGATGACCGTGTAGATATTTCCATGTTTATACAGATGGCGGCACAGTTATTTCCATGGACATGTAGATGGCGGTGTAGATATTTCCATGTTTATACAGATAGCAGTGTAGTTATTTCCATGTTTATATAGATAGCGTTGTAGATATTTCCATGTATATACACATGGCTTTGTAGATATTTCCATGTTTATACAGATGGCGGTGTAGATATTTCCATGTTTAAAAAAGATAAATTTGTAAGTATTTCCATGTTTATACAGATGGCGGTGTAGATATTTCGATGTTTATAGAGATAGCAGTGGAGATATTTCCATGTTTATACTGATCATGGTGTAGATATTTCCATGTTTATACAGATGGCGGTGTAGATATTTCCATGTTCAAAGAGATAGCGGTGTTAATTTTTCCATGTTTATAGAGATAGCGGTGTGGATATTTCCATGTATATACAGATAGGGTTGTAGATAGTTCCATGTTTATAGAGATGGCAGTGTAGATATTTCCATGTTTATACAGATCACGGTGTAGTTATTTCCTTGTTTATACAAATAGCGGTGTAGATATTTCCATGTTTAAAGAGATAGCGGTGTATATATTTCCATGTTTATACAGATCGTGGTGTAGATATTTCCATGTTTATACAGATCGCGGTGTAGATATTTCCATGTTTATACAGATAGCGGTGTAGATATTTCCATGTTTTTACAGATATCGGTGTAGATATTTCCATGTTTACACAGATTGCGGTGTAGATATTTCCATCTTTCCACAGATGGCATTGTAGATATTTCCATGTTTATACAGATGGCGGTGTAGATATTTCCATGTTCATATAGATGGTGGTGTAGATATTACCATGTTTATACAGATAGCGGTGTAGTTATTTCCATGTTTATACAGATCGCGGTGAAGATATTTCCATGTTTATACAGATCGCGGTGTAGATATTTCCATGTTTATACAGATAGCGGTGTAGATATTTCCATGTTTATACAGATAGCGGTGTAGGTATTTCCATGTTTATAGACATAGCGGTGTAGATATTTCCATGTTTATATAGATGGCGTTGTAGATATTTCCATGTTTATACTGATAGCGGTGTTGGTATTTCCACGTTTATACAGATAGCGATGTATATATTTCCATTTTTATAGAGCTCGCGGTGCAGATATTTATATCTTTATACAGATGGCAATGTAGATATTTCCTTATTCACACAGATGGCGGTGTAGATGTTTCCATGTTTATACAGATGGCGGAGTATTTAGTTCCATGTTTATGGAGATGGCAGTGTAGATATTTTCATGCTTATAGAGATGGCGGTGTAGATATTTCCATGTTTATAGAGATATCAGTGTAGATATTTACATGTTTATACAGATGGCTGTGTAGATATTTCCATGTGAATACAGATGGTGTTGTAGATATTTCCAAGTTTAAACAGATGACTGTATAGGTATTTCCATGTTTTTACAGATGGCAGTGGAGATATTTCCATGTCTATAGAGATAGCGGCGTAGATATTTCCATGTTTGTACAGATGGCGGTGTTGATATTTCCATCTATACACAGATGGCCATGTAGATATTTCCATGTTTATACAGATGGCGGCGTAGGTATTTCCATGGACATGCAGATGGCGGTGTAGATATTTCCATGTTTATACAGATAGCGGTGTAGATATTTCCATGTTCAAGCAGATGTCGGTGTAGATATTTCCATGTTTATACAGATAGCGGTGTAGATATTTCCATGTTTACACAGATGGTGGTGTAGATATTTCCGTGTTTATACACATGGCGGAGTAGATAATTCCATCTTTATGGAGATGGCAGTGTAGATATTTTCATGTTTATAGAGATGGCGGTGTAGATATTTCCATATTTATAGAGATAGCGGTGTAGATATGTCCATCTTTCCACAGATGGCAGTGTAGATATTTCCATGTTTGTACAGATGGCGGTGTTGATATTTCCATCTATACACAGATGTCCGTGTAGATATTTCCATGTTTATACAGATGGCGGCGTAGATATTTCCATGGACATGCAGATGGCGGTGTAGATATTTCCAAGTTTATACAGATTTCGGTGTAGATATTTCCATGTTTACACAGATGGTGGTGTAGATATTTCTGTGTTTATACACATGGCGGAGTAGATACTTCCATCTTTATAGAAATGGCAGTGTAGATATTTTCATGTTTATAGAGATGGCGGTGTAGATATTTCCATATTTATAGAGATAGCGGTGTAGATATTTCCATCTTTCTACAGATGGCAGTGTAGATATTTCCATGTTTATACAGATGGCCGTGTAGATATTTCCATATTTATACAGATGTCTGTGTAGTTATTTCCATGTGTATACAGATGGTATTGTAGGTATTTCCATGTTTATACAGATGGTGGTGTAGATATTTCCATGTTTATTCAGATGACTGTGTAGATATTTCCATGTTTTTACAGATGGCAGTGTAGATATTGCAATGTTTATAGAGATGGCGCTGCAGATATTTCCATGTTTATACAGATAACGTTGGAGATATTTCCATGTTTATACAGACAGCAGTGGAGATATTTCCATGTTTATACACATAGCGGTGTACATATTTCCATGTTTATAGAGACAGCGGTGTAGGTATTTCCATGTTCATACAGATAGCGGTGCAGATATTTCCATGTTTACACAGATGCCTATGCAGATATTTCCATATTTATACAGAGGGCTGTGTAGATATTTCTATGTTTATACAGATGGCAGTGTAGAAATTTAAATGTTCCTACACATGAGTGTGTAGGCATTTCCATGTTTATACAGATGGCTTTGTAGATATTTCCATGTTTATAGAGATAGCGGTGCAGATATTTCCATGTTTACACAGATGCCTATGCAGATATTTCTATATTTATACAGAGGGCTGTGTAGATATTTCCATGGACATGCAGATGGCGGTGTAGATATTTCCATGTTTATACAGATTGCGGTGTAGATATTTTCATGTTTACACAGATGGTGGTGTAGATATTTCCGTGTTTATACACATGGCGGAGTAGATACTTCCATCTTTATGGAGATGGCAGTGTAGACATTTTCATGTTTATAGAGATGGCGGTGTAGATATTTCCATATTTATACAGACACCGGTGTAGATATTTCCATGTTTATACAGACCGCAGTGTAGATATTTCCATGTTTATAGAGATATCAGTGTAGATATTTCCATGTTTGTACAGATGGCGGTGTTGATGTTTCCATCTATACACAGATTTCCGTGTAGGTATTTCCATGTGTATACAGATGGCATTGTAGATATTTCCATGTTTATACAGATGGTGGTGTAGATATTTCCATGTTTACACAGAAGAGTGTATAGGTATTTCCATGTTTATACAGATGGCGGTGTAGGTATTTCCAAGTTTATAGAGATAGCGGTGTAGATATTTTCATATTTCTACAAATAACGGTGTAGAAGTTTCCATGTTTATACAGATAGCGGTGTAAATATTTCCATGTTTATACAGATCACGGTGTAGATAATTCCATGTTTATAGAAATAGCGGTGTAGATATTTCCATGTTTATACAGATAGCGGTGCAGATATTTCCATGTTTATACAGACTGCGGTGTAGATATTTCCATGTTTATACAGATAGCGGTGCAGATATTTCCATGTTTGTACAGATGGCGGTGTTGATATTTCCATCTATACCCAGATGACGTGTAGATATTTCCATGTTTATACAGATGGCGGCGCAGATATTTCCATGGATATGTAGATAGCGGTGTAGATATTTCCATGTTTATACAGATAGCGGTGTAGTTAATTCCATGTTTATATAGATAGCGGTGTAGATATTTCCATGTATATACACATGGCTGTGTAGATATTTCCATGTTTATACAGATGGCGGTGTAGATATTTCCATGTTTGTACAGATAACTTTGTAAGTATTTCCATGTTTATACAGATGGCGGTGTAGGTATTTCAATGTTTATAGAGATAGCAGTGGAGATATTCCCATGTTTATACAGATAGCGGTGTAGATATTTCCATGTATATACAGATGGCTGTGTAGATATTTCCATGTTTATACAGATGGCTGTGTAGATATTTCTATGTTTATAGAGATGACTTTGTAGGTATTTCCATGTTTATACAGATGGCTGTGTAGATATTTCCATGTTTATAGAGATAGCTGTGTAGATATTTCCATGTTTACAGAGATAGCGGTCTAGATATTTCCATGTTTATACAGATCGCGGTGTAGATATTTCCATGTTTATACAGATCGCGGTGTAGATATTTCCATGTTTATAGGGTTAGCGGTGTAGATATATCCAGGTTCATAGAGATAGCAGTGAGGATATTTCCATGTTTATACAGATAGCAGTGTAGATATTTCCACTTTTATAGAGATAGCGGTTAAGATATTTCATATTTATACATATAGCGGTGTAGATATTTCCATGTTTATAGAGATTGCGGTGTAGATATTTCCATGTTTATACAGATAGCTGTGTAGATATTTCCACGTTTATATAGATGGCGGTGTAGATATTTCCATCTTTCTACAAATGGCAGTGTAGATATTTCCATGTTTACAGAGATGGCGGTGTAGATATTTACATGTTTATACAGATGGCAGTGTAGATATTTTCTTGTTTATGTAGATGGCGTTGTAGATACCTACATGTTTAAAGAGATGGCGGTGTGTATATTTCCATGTTGATGGAGATAGTGGTGTAGATATTTCCATGTTTATAGAGATAGCGGTGTAGTTATTTCCATGTTTATAGAGATAGCGGTGTAGATATTTCCATGTTTATACAGATGGCTGTTAAGATATTTCCATGTGTGTACACATGGCAGTGTAGATATTTCCATGTTTATACAGATGGCGCTGTAGATATTTCCATGTTTATACAGGTGGCAGTGTAGATATTTCCATGTTTATACAGATATCGGTGTAGATATTTCCATGTTTACAGAGATTGCGGTGTAGGTATTTCCATCTTTGCACAGATTGCGGTGTAGGTATTGTCAAATTTACACAGATAGCGGTGTAGATATTTCCATGTTTACACAGATAGCTTTGTAGATATTTCCATGCTTACACAGATAGCTGTGTAGATATTTCCATGTTTACAGAGATAGCATTGTAGATGTTTCCGTGTTTATACTGATTGCGGTGTAGTTATTTTCATGTTGATACAGATATCGGTGTAGATATTTTCATGTTTATACAGGTAGCGATTTAGAAATTCCCATGTTTATACAGATCGCTTTGTAGACATTTCCATTTTTCTACAGATGTCAGTGTAGATATTTCCAAGTTTATACAGATGGCAGTGTAGATATTTCCATGTTTATACAGATGTCTGTGTAGATATTTCCATGTTTATTCAGATGGCGGTGTAGATATTTCCATGTTTATAGAGATGGCGCTGTAGTTATTTCTATGTTTATAGAGATAGCGGTGTAAATATCTCCATGTTTATAGAGATGGTGGTGTAATATTCTCATGTTTATAGAGATAGCGGTGTAGATATTTCAATATTTCTACTGATGACTGTGTAGATATTTCCATGTTTTTACAGACGGCAGTGTAGATATTTCCATGTTTATACAGATAGCGGTGTAGATATTTTCATGTTTACAGATTGCGGTGGAGATATGTCCATGTTTATACAAATAGCGGTGTAGATATTTCCATGTTTATAGAGATAGCGGTGTAGGTATTTCCATGTTTATAGACATAGCGGTGTAGATATTTCCATGTTTATATAGATGGCGTTGTAGATATTTCCATGTTTATACCGATAGCGGTGTTGGTATTTCCGTGTTTATACAGATAGGGATGTAGATATTTCCATGTTTATACAGCTTGCGGTGCAGATATTTATATGTTCATACAGATGGCATTGTAGATATTTCCTTATTCACACAGATGGCGGTGTAGATGTTTCCATGTTTATACAGATGGGGGTTTAGTTAGTTCCATGTTTATGGAAATGGCAGTGTAGATAATTTCATGTTTATAGAGATGGCGGTGTAGATATTTCCTTGTTTATAGAGATAGCTGTGTAGATATTTCCATGTTTATACAGATAGTGGTGTAGATATTTCCATGTTTATACAGATCGCGATGTAGATATTTCCATGTTTATACAGACAGCAGTGGAGATATTTCCATGTTTATACACATAGCGGTGTGCATATTTCCATATTTATAGAGACAGCGGTGTAGGTATTTCCATGTTTATACAGATAGCGGTGCAGATATTTCCATGTTTATACAGATGCCTATGCAGATATTTACTTATTTATACAGAGGGCTGTGTAGATATTTCCATGTTTATACAGATGGCAGTGTAGATATTTCCATGTTCCTACACATGACTGTGTAGGTATTTCCATGTTTATACAGATGGCTTTGTAGATATTTCCATGTTTATAGAGATAGCGGTGCAGATATTTCCATGTTTATACAGACAGCGGTGTAGATATTTCCATGTTTATACAGATACCGGTGTAGATAACTCCATGTTTATACAGACCGCAGTGTAGATATTTCCATGTTTATACAGATAGCGGTGTAGATATTTCCATGTTTGTACAGATGGCGGTGTTGTTGTTTCCATCTATAAAGAGATTGCCGTGTAGGTATTTCCATGTGTATACAGATGGCATTGTAGATATTTCCATGTTTATACAGATGGTGGTGTAGATATTTCCATGTTTATACAGATTGCGGTGTAGGTACATCCATGTTTCTGAAGATGCCGGTGTAGATATTTTCATGTTTATAGAGATGGAGGTGTAGATATTTCCATGTTTATACAGATGTCTGTGTAGATATTTCCAGGTTTATGCAGATAGCGGTGTAGATATTTTCATGTTTATAGAGATGGCAGTCTAGTTATTTCTAAGTTTATAGGGATAGCGGTGTAAATATTTCCATGTTTATAGAGATGGTGGTGTAAGTATTTTCATGTTTATAGAGATAGCGGTGTAGATATTTACATGTTTATACAGATAGCGGTGTTGGTATTTCCATGTTTATACAGATAGCGGTGTAGATATTTCCATGTTTATACAGACGGCGGTGTAGATATTTCCATGTCTATAGAGATAGCGGTGTAGTTATTTCCAAATTTATACAGATTGCGTTGTAGATATTTCCATCTTTATACAGATGGCGGTGTAGATATTTCCATGTTTATACAGATGGCTGTGAAGATATTTCCATATTTATACAGATAGTGGTGTAGATATTTCCATGTTTATACAGATGGCGGTGTAGATACATCCATGTTTCTGAAGATGGCGGTGTAGATATTTTCATCTTTATAGAGATGGAGGTGTAGATATTTCCATGTTTATAGAGATAGCATTGTAGATATTTTCATGTTTATAGAGAAATTGGTGTAGGTATTTCCATGTTTATACAGATGGCAGTGTAGATATTTCCATGTTTATACACATATCGGTGTAGATATTTCCATGTTTATACAGATAGCAGTGTAGATATTTCCATGTTTGTACAGATGGCGTTGTTGATGTTTCCATCTATACACAGATGGCCGTGTAGGTATTTCCATTTGTATACAGATGGCATTGAAGATATTTCCATGTTTATACAGATAGCAGTGTAGGTATTTCCATGTTTATACAGATAGCAGTGGAGATATTTCCATGTTTATAGACACAGCGGTATAGATATTTCCATGTTTATACAGATAGCTGTGTAGATATTTCCATGTCTATAGAGATAGCGGTGTAGGTATTTCCATATTTTTACAGATTGCGGTGTAGATATTGCCATCTTTACACAGATGGCGGTGTAGATATTTCCATATTTATACAGATGGCAGTGAAGATATTTCCATGTTTATACAGATAGTGGTGTAGATATTTCCATGTTTATACAGATGGCGGTGTAGAATCATCCATGTTTCTGAAGATGGCGGTGTAGTTATTTTCATGTTTATAGAGATGGCGGTGTAGATATTTCCATGTTTATACAGACGTCTGTGTAGATATTTCCATGTTTATGCACATAGAGGTGTAGATATTTCCATGTTTATAGAGATGGCGGTCTACTTATTTCTAAATTTATAGAGATAGCTGTGTAAATATTTCCATGTTTATAGAGATGGTGGTGTAAGTATTTTCATGTTTATAGAGATAGCGTTGTAGATATTTCCATGTTTATACAGATAGCGGTGTTGGTATTTCCATGTTTATACAGATGGCGGTGTAGATATTTCCATGTTTATACAGCTCGCGGTGTAGATATTTCCATCTTTATACAGATGGCAGTGTAGATATTTCCATGTTTATACATATAGCGGTGTAGATATTTCCATGTCTATAGAGATAGCGGTGTAGTTATTTCCATATTTATACAGATTGCGGTGAAGATATTTCCATATTTATACAGATGGCGGTGTAGATATTTCCATGTTTATACAGATGGCAGTGAAGATATTTCCATGTTTATACAGATAGTGGTGTAGATATTTCCATGTTTATACAGATTGCGGTGTAGATACATCCATGTTTCTGAAGATGCCGGTGTAGATATTTTCATGTTTATAGAGATGGAGGTGTAGATATTTCCATGTTTATACAGACGTCTGTGTAGATATTTCCAGGTTTATGCAGATAGCGGTGTAGATATTTCCATGTTTATAGAGATGAAAGTCTAGTTATTTCTAAGTTTATAGGGATAGCGGTGTAAATATTTCCATGTTTATAGAGATGGTGGTGTAAGTATTTTCATGTTTATAGAGATAGCGGTGTAGATATTTACATGTTTATACAGATAGCGGTGTTGGTATTTCCATGTTTATACAGATAGCGGTGTAGATATTTCCATGTTTATACAGACGGCGGTGTAGATATTTCCATGTCTATAGAGATAGCGGTGTAGTTATTTCCAAATTTATACAGATTGCGTTGTAGATATTTCCATCTTTATAGAGATGGCGGTGTAGATATTTCCATGTTTATACAGATGGCTGTGAAGATATTTCCATATTTATACAGATAGTGGTGTAGATATTTCCATGTTTATACAGATGGCGGTGTAGATACATCCATGTTTCTGAAGATGGCGGTGTAGATATTTTCATCTTTATAGAGATGGAGGTGTAGATATTTCCATGTTTATAGAGATAGCAGTGTAGATATTTTCATGTTTATAGAGAAATTGGTGTAGGTATTTCCATGTTTATACAGATGGCAGTGTAGATATTTCCATGTTTATATACATATCGGTGTAGATATGTCCATGTTTAAAGAGATAGCGGTGTAGTTATTTCTATCTTTGCACAGATTGCGGTGTAGTTATTGCCAAACTTACAGAGATAGCGGTGTAGATATTTCCAAGTTTACACAGATAGCTGTGTAGATATTTCCATGTTTACAGAGATAGCATTGTAGATATTTCCATGTTTATACAGATTGCGGTGTAGTTATCTCCATGTTGATACAGATAGCCGTGTACATATTTCCATGTTTATACAAGTAGCGGTGTAGAAATACCCATGTTTATACAGATCGCTTTGTAGACATTTCCATCTTTCTACAGATGTCAGTGTAGATGTTGCCAAGTTTATACACATGGCAGTGTAGATATTTCCATGTTTATACAGATGTCTGTGTAGATATTTCCATGTTTATTCAAATGGCGGTGTAGATATTTCCATGTTTACAGAGATGGCGGTGTAGTTTTTTCTAAGTTTATAGAGATAGCAGTGTAAATATTTCCATGTTTATAGACATGGTGGTGTAAGTATTTCCATGTTTATAGAGATAGCGGTGTAGATATTTCCATGTTTATAGAGATAACGGTCTATATATTTCCATATTTATACAGATAGCGGTGTTCATATTTCCATGTTTATACAGATAGCGTTGTAGATATTTCTATGTTTATGCAGCTCACGGTGTAAATATTTCCATCTTTATACAGATGGCAGTGTAGATATTTCCATGTTTATACAGATAACGGTGTAGATATTTCCTTGTCTATAGAGATAGCGGTGTAGTTATTTCCATATTTATACAGATTGCGGTGTAGATATTTCCATCTTTATACAGATGGCGATGTAGATATTTCCATGCTTATACAGATGGCAGTGAAGATATTTCCATGTTTATACAGATAGTGGTGTAGATATTTCCATGTTTATACAGATAGCGGTGTAGATACATCCATGTTTCTGAAGATGGCAGTGTAGATATTTTCATGTTTATGGAGATGGAGGTGTAGATATTTCCATGTATATAGAGATAGCAGTGTAGGTATCTTCATGTTTATAGAGAAAGCGGTGTAGGTATTTCCATGTTTATAGAGATAGCGGTGTAGATATTTCCATATTTATACAGATAGCGGTGTAGTTATTTCCATGTTTATACAGATTGCAGTGTAGATATTTCCATGTTTCTACAGATGGCGGTGTAGATATTTCCTTGTTTATAGAGACTGCGGTATAGACATTTCCATGTTTATACAGATAGCGGTGTAGATATTTCCATGTTTACAGAGATAGCGGTGTAGATATATCCATCTTTGCACAGATTGCTGTGTAGATATTTCCATTTTTACACAGATAGCTGGGTAGATATTTCCAAGTTTACACAGATAGCTGTGTCGATATTTCCATGTTTACACAGATAGCATTGTATATATTTCCATGTTTTTACAGATAGCGGTGTAGATATTTCCATGTTTATACACATATCGGTGTAGATATTTCCATGTTTATATAGATAGCGGTGGAGATATTTCCCTGTTTATACAGATAGCGATGTAGATATTTCCATGTTTATACAGATAGCGGTGTAGATATTTCCATGTTTCTAGAGATAGCGGTGTAAATATTTCGATGTTTATACAGATGGCTGTGTAGATATTTCCATGTGTGTCCAGATGGCAGTGTAGATATTTCCATGTTTATACAGATGGCGCTGTAGATATTTCCATGTTTTTAGAGATGGCAGTGTAGATATTTCCATGTTTATACAGATAGCGGTGTAGGTATTTTCATGTTTACAGATATAGCGGTGTAGATATTTCCATCTTTGCACAGACTGCGGTGTAAGTATTGCCAAATTTACACATATAGCGGTGTAGATATTTCCAAGTTTACACAGATAGCTGTGTAGATATTTCCATGTTTACAGAGATAGCATTGTAGATATTTCCATGTTTATACAGATTGCAGTGTATTTATTTCCATGTTGATACAGATAGCGGTGTAGATATTTCCATGTTTCTACAGGTAGTGGTGTAGAAATTCCCATGTTTATTCAGATCGTTTTTTATACATTTCCATCTTTCTACAGATGTCAGTGTAGATATTTCCAAGTTTATACAGATGGCAGTTTAGATATTTCCATGTTTATACAGATGTCTGTGTAGATATTTCCATGTTTATGCAGATGGCGGTGGAGATATTTCCATGTTTATACAGATGGCGGTTTAGATATTTCCATGTTTATACAGATGGCAGTGAAGATATTTCCATATTTATACTGATAGTGGTGTAGTTATTTCCATGTTTATTCAGATGGCGGTGTAGATATTTCCATGCTTATACAGATGGCAGTGAAGATATTTCCATGTTTATACAGATAGTGGTGTAGATATTTCCATGTATATAGAGATAGCAGTGTAGATATTTTCATGTTTATACAGAAAACGGTGTAGGTATTTCCATGTTTAAACAGATGGCAGTGTACATATTTCCATGTTTATACAGATATCGGTGTAGATATTTCCATGTTCATAGAGATTGCGGTGTAGGTATTTCCATCTTTGCACAGATTGCGGTGTAGGTATTTCCATCTTTATACAGATGGCGGTGTAGATATTTCCATGCTTATACAGATGGCAGTGAAGATATTTCCATGTTTATACAGATGGTGGTGTAGATATTTCCATGTTTATACAGATGGCGGTGTAGATACATCCATTTTACTGAAGATGGCGGTGTAGATATTTTCATGCTTATAGAGACTGCAGTGTAGATATTTCCATGTTTATAGAGAAATCGGTGTAGGTATTTCCATGTTTATAGAGATAGCGGTGTGGATATTTCCATATTTATACATAAAGCGGTGTAAGTGTTTCCATGTTCATACAGATGGCGGTGTAGATATTTCCTTGTTTATACAGATATCGGTGTAGATATTTCCAGGTTTATATAGAGAGTGGTGTAGATATTTGCACGTTTTAAAGATAGTGGTGTAGATATTTCCATCTTTATACAGATAGCGGTGCAGATATTTCCATGTATACACAAATAGCCGTGTAGATATTTCTATGTTTACACAGATAGAGTTGCAGATATTTAAATGTTTATAAAGATAGCGGTGCAGATATTTCCATGTTTATGCAGATAGCGGTGTGGCTATTTCCATGTTTATACAGATAGCGGTGTGGGTATTTCCATGTTTATACAGATAGCGGTATAGATATTTCCATGTTTATTGAGATGACTGTCTAGATATTTCCATGTTTATACAGCTTTCCATGTAGATATTTCCATGTTTATACAGACGGTGGTGTAGATATTTCCATGTTTATACAGATGACTGTGAAGTTATTTCCATGTTTATACAGATGTCAGTGTAGATATTTTCATGTTTATAGAGATAACGATGTAGATATTTCCATGTTTATACAGATAGCGGTGTAGACATTTCCATGTTTACACAGATAGCGTTGTAGTTATTTCCATGTTTATACAGATAGCGGTGTAGATATTTCCATGTTTATACAGATAGCAGTGTAGATATTTCCATGTTTATACAGATAGCAGTGTAGATATTTCCCTGTTTATACAGATAGCGGTGTAGATATTTCCATGTTTATACAGATAGCGGTGTAGATATTTCCATGTTTATAGAGATAGCAGTGTAGATATTTCCATGTTTATACAGATGGCTGTGTAGATATTTCCATGTTTATAGAGATAGCGGTGTTGATATTTCCATCTTTATACAGATAGCGGTGTAGAATTTCCATGTTTATACAGATGGTGGTGTAGATAGTTCCATGTTTTTGGAGATGGCGGTGTAGATATTTTCATGTTTATATAGATGGTGGTGTAGATATTTCCATGTTTGTAGAGATTGTGGTGTTGATATTTCCATGTTTATAGAGATAGCGCTGTCGGTATTTCCTTGTTTATACAGATAGTTGTGTAGATACATCCATGTTTATACAGATGGCTGTGTAAATATTTCCATGTGTATACAGATGACTGTAGATATTTGTATGTTTACACAAATGGCGGTGCAGATATTTCCATATTTATACAGATAGCGGTGTAGATATTTTCATGTTTATACAGATAACGGTGTAGATATATCCATGTTTATACAGATAGCGATGTAGATATTTCCATGTTTATACGGATAGTGGTGTAGATATTTCCATGTTTACAGAGATAGCGGTGCAGATATTTCCATCTTTTCACACATTACCGTGAAGATATTTCCATTTTTACACAGATACCTGTGTAGATATTTCCAAGTTTACACAGATAACTGTGTAGATATTTCCATGTTTACACAGATAGCGTTGTAGATATTTCCATGTTTATACAGATAGCAGTGTAGATATTTCCATGTTTATACAGAGAGCGGTGTAGATATTTCCATGTTTATACAGATAGCGGTGGAGATATTTCCCTGTTTATTCAGATAGCGATGTAGATATTTTCATGTTTATACAGATAGCGGTGTAGATATTTCCATGTTTATAGAGATAGCGGTGTAGATATTTCCATCTTTATACAGATAGTGGTGTAGGAATTTCCATGTTTATACAGATGGCGGTGTAGATAGTTCCATGTTTTTGGAGATGGCGGTGTAGATATTTTCATATTTATAGAGATGGCGGTGTAGATATTTCCATGTATATAGAGATTGCAGTGTAGATATTTCCATGTTTATAGAGAAATCGGTGTAGGTGTTTCCATGTTTTTAGAAATAGCGAAGTGGATATTTCCATATTTATACAGATAGCGGTGTAGGTTTTTCCATGTTCATACAGATGGCGGTGTAGATATTTCCTTGTTTATACAGATATCGGTGTAGATATTTCCAGGTTTATACAGACAGCTGTGTAGATATTTCCCCGTTTTACAGATAGTGGTGTAGATATTTCCATCTTTATACAGATAGCGGTGCAGATATTTCCATGTTTACACAAATAGCCGTGTAGATATTTCTATGTTTACACAGATAGAGTTGCAGGTATTTCCATGTTTATAAAGATAGCTGTGCAGATATTTCCATGTTTATACAGATAGCGGTGTGGCTATTTCCATGTTTATACAGATAGCGGTGTGGGAATTTCCATGTTTATACAGATAGCGGTATAGATATTTCCATGTTTATAGAGATGACTGTCTAAATATTTCCATGTTTTTACAGCTTTCCATGTAGATATTTCCATGTTTATACAACTCGCAGTGCAGATATTTCCATCTTTATACAGATGGCAGTGAAGGTTTTTCCATGTTTATACAGATGGTGGTGTAGATATTTCCATGTTTATACAGATGGCGGTGTAGATACAGCCATGTTTCTGAAGATGGCGGTGTACATATTTTCATGTTTATAGAGACGGCGGTGTAGATAATTCCATGTTTATAGAGATTGCGATGTAGATATTTCCATGTTTATAGAGAAAGCGTTGTTGGTATTTCCATGTTTATAGAGATAGCGATGTAGATATTTCCATATTTCTACAGATAGCCGTGTAGTTATTTCCATGTTTATACAGATGGCGGTGTAGATATTTCCATGTTTCTACAGATGGCGGTGTAGATATTTCCTTTTTTATACAGATAGCGGTGCAGATATTTCCATGTTTATACAGATAGCGGTGTAGATATTTCCATGTTTTCAGAGATAGCGGTGTAGATATTTCCCTCTTTGGACAGATTGCCATGTAGATATTTCCATTTTTACACAGATACCTGTGTAGATATTACCAAGTTTACACAGATAGCTGTGTAGATATTTCCATGTTTACACAGATAGCGGTGTAGGTATTTCCATGTTTATACAGATAGCGGTGTAGATATTTCCACGTTTATGCATATAGCGGTGTAGATATTTCCATGTTTATACAGATAGCGGTGGAGATATTTCCCTGTTTATACAGATGGCTGTGTAGATATTTCCATGTTTATAGAGATAGCGGTGTAGATATTTCCATCTTTATACAGATAGTGGTGTAGATATTTCCATGTTTATACAGATGGCGGTGAAGGTAGTTCCATGTTCATGGAGATGGCGGTGTAGATATTTTCATGTTTGTAGAGATTGTGGTGTTGATATTTCCATGTTTATAGAGTTAGCGCTGTAGGTATTTCCTTGTTTATACAAACAGTTGTGTAGATACATCCATGTTTATACAGATGGCTGTGTAGATATTTCGATGTGTATAAAGATGACTCTGTAGATATTTGTATGTTTTCACAAATGGCGGTGCAGATATTTCCATATTTATACAGATAGCGGTGTAGATATTTCCATGTTTATACAGATAACGGTGTAGATATATCCATGTTTATACAGATAGTGATGTAGATATTTCCATGTTTGTACGGATAGTGGTGTAGATACTTCCATGTTTATAGAGATAGCGGTGTAGATATTTCCATCTTTGCACAGATTGCGGTGTAGATATTTCCATCTTTACACGGATAGCGGTGTAGATATTTTCATATTTATACAGATCGTGGTGTAGATATTTCCATCTTTCCACAGATGGCAGTTTAGATATTTCCATGTTTATACAGATGACAGTGTAGATATTTCCATGTTTAAACAGATAGCGATGTAGATATTTCCATGTTCATGCAGATGGCAGTGTAGATATTTCCATGTTTATAGAGATGGCGGTGTAGATATTTCTATGTTTATAGAGATAGCGGTGTAGATATTTCTATGTGTATAGAGATGGCGGTGTAGGTATTTCCATGTTTATAGAGATAGTTGTGTAGATATTTCCATGATTATACAGATGGCGGTGTATGTATTTCCATGTTTATACAGATAGCGGTGTTGGTATTTCCATGTTTATACAACTAGCATTGTAGATATTTCCATGTTAATACAGCTGGCGGTGTAGATATCTCCATGTTTACACAGATTGCGGTGTAGATATTTCCATCTTTCTACAGATGGCATTGCAGATATTTCCATGTTTATACAGATGGCGGTGTAGATATTTCCATGTTTATATACATGGCGGTGTAGATATTACCATGTTTTTACAGATAGCGGTGTAGATATTTCCATGTTTATACAGATCGTGGTGAAGACATTTCCATGTTTATACAGATTGCGGTGTAGATATTTCCATGTTTATACAGATAGCGGTGTAGATATTTCAATGTTTATACAGATGGCGGTGTAGATATTTCCATGTTTATACAGATGGCGCTGTAGATAATTCCATGTTTATAGAGATGGCAGTGTAGGTATTTCCATGCTTATTTAGATAGCGGTGTAGATATATCCATCTTCATAGAGGTAGCAGTGAGGATATTTCCATGTTTATACAGATAGCAGTGTAGATATTTCCATTTTTATAGAGATAGCGGTTTAGATATTTCATACTTATACAGATAGTGGTGTAGATATTTCCATGTTTAAACAGATGGCGGTGTAGATATTTCCATCTTTCTACAAATGGCAGTGTAGATATTTCCATCTTTATAGAGATGGCGGTGTAGATATTTCCATGTTTATATAGATGGAAGTGTAGATATTTTCTTGTTTATGTAGATGGCGTTCTAGATATCTCCATGTTTAAAGAGATGGCGGTGTATATATATCCATGTTGATGGAGATAGCGGTGTAGATATTTCCATGTTTATAGAGATAGCGGTGTAGTTATTTCCATGTTTATAGAGATAGCGGGGTAGATATTTGCATGTTTCTACAGATACCTGTGTAGATATTTCCATGTTTGTACAGATGGCATTGTAGATATTTCCATGTTTATAGAGATAGCGGTGTAGATATTTTCATGTTTATACAGATTGCGGTGGAGATATGTCCATGTTTATACAGATAGCAATGGAGATATTTCCACGTTAATACACATAGCGGTGTAGATATTTCCATGTTTATACAGATAGCGGTGTAGATATTTCCATATTTATACAGATGGCTGTGCAGATATTTCCATGAATATACAGAGTTCTCTGTAGATATTTCCATGTTTATATAGATGACAATGTAGATATTTCCAGGTTTATACAGATGACTGTGTAGATATTTCCATGTTAATACAGATGTCGGTGTAGATATTTCCATGTTTATAGAGATAGCGGTGTAGATATTTCCAAGTTTATAGAGATAGCGGTGTAAATATTTCCATATTTATACAGATAGTGGTGTAGATATTTCCATGTTTATACTGATCGTGGTGTTGATATTTCCATGTTTATACAGATTGCGGTGTAGATATTTCCATCTTTATTCAGAGAGTGCTGTACATATTTCCATGTTTATACAGATCAATGTGTAGATATTTCCATCTTTATATAGATAACGTTGTAGATATTTCCTTCGTTATACAAACGGTGGTGTAGATATTTCCATGTTCCTACACATGACTGTGTAGTTATTTCCATGTTTATACAGATGGCGGTGTAGATATTTCCATATTTATAGAGATAGCAGTGTAGATTTTTCCAGATTTATACAGATAGCGGTGTAAATATTTCCATGTTTATACAGATCGTGGTGTAGATATTTCCATGTTTATACAGATACCGGTGTAGATATTTCCATGTTTATACAGACTGCAGTGTAGATATTTCTATGTTTATACAGATAGCGGTGTAGATATTTCCATGTTTGTACAGATGGCGGTGTTGATATTTCCATCTGTACACAGATTGCCGTGTAGATATTTCCATTTTTATACAGATGGCGTTGTTGATATGTCCATGGATATGCAGATGGCGGTGTGGATGTTTCCATGTTTGTAGAGATAGCGGTGTAGGTATTTCCATGTTTATATAGATGGCGTTGTAGATATTTCCATGTTTATACCGATAGCGCTGTTGATATTTATACGTTTATACAGATAGTGATGTAGATATTTGCATGTCTATACATCTCGCGGTGCAGATATTTATATCTTTATACAGATGGCATTGTAGATATTTCCTTATTCACACAGATGGCGGTGTAGATGTTTCCATGTTTATACAGATGGCGGAGTAGATAGTTCCATGTTTATGGAAATGGCAGTGTAGATATTTTCATGTTTATAGAGATGGCGGTGTGGATATTTCCATGTTTATAGAGATAGCAGTGTAGATATTTACATGTTTATACAGATGGGTGTGTAGATATTTCCAAGTGTATACAGATGGCATTGTAGATATTTCCATGTTTATACACGTGACTGTGTAGGTATTTCCATGTTTTTATAGATGGCAGTGCAGGTATTTTCATGTTTATAGAGATGGCGGTGTAGATATTTCCATGTTTATAGAGATAGCGGTGTCTATATCTCCATGTTTCTACATATGGCGGTGTTGATATTTCCATCTATACACAGATGGCCGTGTAGATATTTCCATGTTTATACAGATGGTGGCGTAGATATTTCCATGGATATGCAGATGGTGGTGAAGATATTTCCATGTTTATACATATAGCGGTGTAGATTTTTCCATGTTTACACAGATGGTGGTGTAGATATTTCCGTGTTTATACACATGGCGGAGTAGATACTTCCAACTTTATGGAGATGGCAGTGTAAATATTTTCATGTTTATAGAGAAGGCGGTGTAGATATTTCCATATTTATAGACATAGCGGTGTAAATATTTCCATCTTTCTACAGATGGCAGTGTAGATATTTCCATGTTTATACAGATGGCGGTGTAGATATTTCCATATTTATATAGATGTCTGTGTAGATATTTCCATGTGTATACAGGTGGTATTGTAGGTATTTCCATGATTAAAGAGATGGTGGTGTAGATATTTCCATGTTTATTCAGATGACTGTGCAGATATTTCCATGTTTTTCCAGATGGCAGTGTAGATATTTCAATGTTTATAGAGATGGCGCTGTAGATATTTCCATATTTATACTGATAACGGTGGAGATATTTCCATGTTTATGCAGAGAGCAGTGGAGATATTTCCATGTTCATACACATAGCGGTGTACATATTTCCATGTTTATAGAGACAGCGGTGTAGGTATTTCCATGTTTATACAGATAGCGGTGCAGATTTTTCCATGTTCCTACACATGACTGTGTAGGTATTTCCATGTTTATACAGATGGCTTTGTAGATATTTCCATGTTTATAGAGATAGCGGTGTAGATATTTCCATGTTTATACAGATAGCGGTGTAGATATTTCCATGTTTATACAGATCGTGGTGTAGATATTTCCATGTTTATACAGATACCGGCGTAGATATTTACATGTTTATACAGACCGCAGTGTACGTATTTCCATGTTTATACAGATAGCGGTGTAGATATTTCCATGTTTGTACAGATGGCGGTGTTGATGTTTCCATCTATACACAGATTGCCGTGTAGGTATTTCCATGTGTATGCAGATGGCATTGTAGATATTTCCATGTTTATACAGATGGTTGTGTAGATATTTCCATGTTTATAGAGATGACTGTATAGGTGTTTCCATGTTTTTATAGATGGCATTGTAGATATTTCCATGTTTATAGAGATAGCAGTGTAGATATTCCCATGTTTATACAGATGGCGGTGTAGACATTTCCATGCTTATAGAGATAGCGCTGAAATATTTCCATATTTATACAGATAACTGTGTAGATATTTCCATGTTTAAACAGATAGCGATGTAAATATTTCCATGTTTATACAGATCATGGTGTAGATATTTCCATGTTTATAGAGATAGCGGTGTAGATATTTCCATGTTTATAGAGATAGCGGTGTAGATATTTCCATGTTTATACAGACCGCGGTGTAGATATTTCCATGTTTATACAGATAGCGGTGCAGATATTTCCATTTTTGTACAGATGGCGGTGTTGATATTTCCATCTATACACAGATGACCGTGTAGATATTTCCATGTTTATACAGATGGCGGCACTGATATTTCTGTGGATTTGTAGATGGCGGTGTAGATATTTCCATGTTTATACAGAGAGCGGTGTAGTTATTTCCATGTGTATATAGATAGCGGTGAGGATATTTCCATCTATATACACATGGCTGTGTAGATATTTCCATGTTTATACAGATGGCGGTGTAGATATTTCCATGTTTATACAGATAACTTTGTAAGTATTTCCATGTTTGTACAGATGGCGGTGTAGATATTTCCATGTTTATACAGATAACTTTGTAAGTATTTCCATGTTTATACAGATGGCGGTGTAGATATTTCGATGTTTATACAGATAGCAGTGGAGATATTTCCATGTTTATACAGATAGCGGTGTAGATATTTCCATGTTTATACTGATCGCGGTGTAGATATTTCCATGTTTATACAGATGGCGGTGTAGATATTTCTATATTTATACAGATGTCTGTGTAGATATTTCCATGTGTATACAGATGGTATTGTTGGTATTTCAATGTTTATACAGATGGTGGTGTAGATATTTCCATGTTTATTCGGATGACTGTGAAGATATTTCCATGTATTTACAGATGGCAGTGTAGATATTTCAATGTTTATAGAGATGGCGCTGTAGATATTTCCATGTTTATACAGATAAAGGTGGAGATATTTCCATGTTTATACAGACAGCAGTGGAGATATTACCATGTTTATACACATAGCGGTGTACATATTTCCATGTTTATAGAGAGAGCGGTGTAGGTATTTCCATGTTTATACAGATAGCGGTGCGGATATTACCATGTTTATACAGATGCCTATGCAGATATTTCCATATTTATACAGAGGGCTGTGTAGATATTTATACGTTTATACAGATGGCAGTGCAGATATTTCCATGTTCCTACACATAACTGTGTAGTTATTTCCATGTTTATACAGATGGCTTTGCAGTTATTTCCTTGTTTATAGAGATAGCGGTGTAGATATTTCCATGTTTATACAGATAGCGGTGTAACTATTTCCATGTTTTATACAGATCGTGGTGTAGATATTTCCATGTTTGTACAGATACCGGTGTAGATATTTCCATGTTTATACAGACCGCAGTGTAGATATTTCCATGTTTATACAGATAGCGGAGTAGATATTTCCATGTGTGTACAGATGGCGGTGTTGATGATTCCATCTATACACAGATTGCCGTGTAGGTATTTCCTTGTGTATACAGATGGCATTGTAGATATTTCCATGTTTATACAGATGGTGGTGTAGATATTTCCATGTTTCTACAGATGGCGTTGTAGGTATTTCCATGTTTATACTGATAATGGTGTAGATATTTCGATGTTTATACAGATAGCGGTGTAAATATTTCCATGTTAATACAGATCACGGTGTAGATATTTCCATGTTTACACAGATGACTGTATAGGTATTTCCATGTTTATACAGATGGCGGTGTAGATATTTCCATGTTTATTGAGATAGCGGTGTAGGAATTTTCCATGTTTATAGACATAGCGGTGTAGATATTTCCATGTTTATACAGATAACTTTGTAAGTATTTCCATGTTTATACAGATGGCGGTGTAGATGTTTCGATGTTTATAGAGATAGCAGTGGAGATATTTCCATGTTTATACAGATAGCGGTGTAGATATTTCCATGTTTATACTGATCGTGGTGTAGATATTTCCATATTTATAGAGATGGCAGTGTAGATATTTCCATGTTCATAGAGATAGCGGTGTTGATTTTTCCATGTTTATAGAGATAGCGGTGCGGATATTTCCATGTTTATACAGATAGTGGTGTAGATATTACTATGTTTTTACAGATATCGGTGTAGATATTTCCATGTTTACACAGATTGCGGTGTAGATATTTCCATCTTTCTACAGATGGCATTGTAGGTATTTCCATGTTCATACAGATGGCGGTGTAGATATTTCCATGTTTATGTAGATGGCGGTGTAGATATTACCATGTTTATACAGATAGCGGTGTAGATATTTCCATGTTTATACAGATCATGGTGAAGATATTTCCATCTTTATACAGATCGCGGTGTACATATTTCCATGTTTATACAGATCGCGGTGTAGATATTTCCATGTTTATACAGATAGCGGTGTAGATATTTCCATGTTTATACAGATAGCGGTGTAGATATTTCCATGTTTATAGAGATAGCGGTGTAGGTATTTCCATGTTTATAGACATAGCGGTGTAAATATTTCCATGTTTATATAGATGGCGTTGCAGATATTTCCATGTTTATACCGATAGCGGTGTTGGTACTTCCAGGTTTATACAGATAGCGATGTAGATATTTCCATGTTTATACAGATCGCAGTGCAGATATTTATATCTTTGTACAGATGGCATTGTAGATATTTCCTTATTCACACAGATGGCGGCGTAGATGTTTCCATGTTTATACATATGGCGAAGTAGTTAGTTCCATGTTTATGGAGAAGGCAGTGTAGATATTTTCATATTTATAGAGATGGCGGTGTAGATATTTCCATGTTCCTACACATGACTGTGTAGGTATTTCCATGTTTATACAGATGGCTTTGTAGATATTTCCATGTTTATAGAGAGAGCGGTGCAGATATTTCCATGTTTATGCTGATAGCACTGTATATATTTCTATGTTTATACAGATCGTGGTGTAGATATTTCCATGTTTATACCGATACCGGTGTAGATATTTCCATGTTTATACAGACCGCAGTGTAGATAATTCCATGTTTATAGAGATAGCAGTGTAGATATATTCATGTTTGTACGGATGGCTGTGTTGATCTTTCCATCTATACACAGATTGCTGTGTAGGTATTTCCATGTGTATACAGATGGCATTGTAGATATTTCCATGTTTATACAGATGGTGGTGTAGGTATTTCCATGTCTATACAGATGGCATTGTAGATATTTTCATGGTTATAAAGATGGTGGTGTAGATATTTCCATGTTAACACAGATGACTGTACAGGTAATTCCATGTTTATACAGATGTCGGTGTAGACATTTCCATGTTTATAGAAATAGCGGTGTTGATATTTCCATATTTATACAGATAACGGTGGAGAAATTTCCATGTTTATACAGATAGCGGTGTAAATATTTCCATGTTTATAGAGATCACGGTGTAGATATTTCCATGTTTTTAGAGATAGCGGTGTAGATATTTCCATGTTTATACAGATAGTGGTGTAGATATTTCCATGTTTATACAGACCGCGGTGTAGATATTTCCATGGTTATACACATAGCGGTGCATATATTTCCATGTTTGTACTGATTGCGGTGTTAATATTTCCAACTATACACAGAAGACCGTGTAGATATTTCCATGTTTATACAGATGGTGGCACAGATATTTCCATGGATATGTAGATGGCGGTGAAGATATTTCCATGTTTATACAGATAGCGGTGTAGATATTTCCATGTTTATATAGATAGCGGTGTAGATATTTCCATGTATATACACATGGCTGTGTAGATATTTCTATGTTTATAAGGATGGCGGTGTAGATGTTTCCATGTTTATACAGATAACTTTGTAAGTATTTCCATGTTTATACAGATGGCGGTGTAGATATTTCGATGTTTATAGAGATAGCAGTGGAGATATTTCCATGTTTATACAGATAGCGGTATAGATATTTTCATGTTTTTACTGATCGTGGTGTAGATATTTCCATGTTTATAGAGATGGCGGTGTAGATATTTCCATGTTCATAGATATAGCGGTGTTGATTTTTCCATGTTTATAGAGATAGCGGTGTGGATATTTCCATGTTTATACAGATATGGGTGTAGATATTTCCATGTTTATAGAGACGGCGATGTAGATATTTCCATGTTTATACAGATCACGGTGTAGATATTTCCTTGTTTATACAAATAGCGGTGTAGTTATTTCCATCATTATACAGATAGCGGTGTAGATATTTCCATGTATATACAGATGGCTGTGTAGATATTTCCATGTGTATACAGATGGCTGTGTAGATATTTCCATGTTTATACACATGACTTTGTAAGTATTTCCATGTATATACAGATCGTGGTGAAGATATTTCCATGTTTATACAGATCGCGGTGTTGATATTTCCATGTTTATACAGATCGCGGTGTAGGTATTTCCATGTTTATAGACATAGCGGTGTAGATATTTCCATGTTTATATAGATGGCGTTGTAGATATTTCCATGTTTATATAGATGGTGGTGTAGATATTACCATGTTTCTATAGATAGCAGTGTAGATATTTACATGTTTATACAGATGGCTGTGTAGATATTTCCATGTTTTTACAGATGGCAGTGCAGATATTTCCATGTTTATAGAGATAGCGGTGTAGATATTTCCAAGTTTGTACATATGGCGGTGTTCATATTTCCATCTATACACAGATGGCCGTGTAGATATTTCCATGTTTATACAGATATCGGTGTAGATATTTCCATGTTTACACAGATTGTGGTGTAGAAATTTCCATCTTTCTACAGATGGCATTGTAGATATTTCCATGTTTATACAGATGGCGGTGTAGATATTTCCATGTTTATATAGATGGTGGTGTAGATATTACCATGTTTATATAGATAGCGGTGTAGATATTTCCATGTTTATACAGATCGTGGTGAAGCTATTTCCATGTTTATACAGATCGCGGTGTAGATATTTCCATGTTTATACAGATCGCGGTGTAGATATTTCCATGTTTATACAGATAGCAGTGTAGATATTTCCATGTTTATACAGATAGCTTTCTAGATATTTCCATGTTTATAGAGATAGCGGTGTAAGTATTTCCATGTTTAAAGACATAGCGGTGTAGATATTTCCATGTTCATATAGATGGCGTTGTAGATATTTCCATGTTCATACCGATAGCGGTGTTGGTATTTCCATGTTTACACAGATAGCGATGTATATATTTCCATGTTTATACAGCTCGTGGTGCAGATATTTATATCTTTGTACAGATGGCATTGTAGATATTTCCTTATTCACACAGATGGCGCTGTAGATGTTTCCATGTTTATACCGATGGCGGAGTAGTTAGTTCCATCTTTATGGAGATGGCAGTGTAGATATTTTCATCTTTATTGAGATGGCTGTGTAGATATTTCCATGTTTATAGAGATAGCAGTGTAGAAAATTACATGTTTATACAGATGGCTGTGTAAATATTTCCATGTGTATACAGATGGCATTGTAGATATTTCCATGTTTATACAGACGACTGTATAGGTAGTTCCATGTTTTTACAGATGGCAGTGCAGATATTTCCATGTTTATAGAGATAGCGATGTAGATATTTCCATGTTTGTACAGATGGCGATTTTGATATTTCCATCTATACACAGTTGGCCATGCAGATATTTCCATGTTTATACATATGGCGGCGTAGATATTTCCATGGACATGCAGTTGGCGGTGTAGATATTTCCATGTTTATATAGATAGCGGTGTAGATATTTCCATGTTTTCACAGACGGTGGTGTAGATATTTCCGTGTTTATACACATGGCGGAGTAGATACTTCCATCTTTATGGAGATGGCAGTGTAGATATTTTCATCTTTATAGAGATGGCGGTGTAGATATTTCCATATTTATAGAGATAGCGGTGTACATATTTCCATCCTTCTACAAATGCCAGTGTAGATATTTCCTTGTTTATACAGATGGCGGTGTAGATAATTCCATATTTATACAGATGTCTGTGTAGATATTTCTTGTGTATACAGATGGTATTGTTGGTATTTCCATGTTTATACAGATAGTGGTGTAGATATTTCCATGTTTATTCAGATGACTGTGTAGATATTTCCATGTTTTTACTGATGGCAGTGTAGATATTTCAATGTTTATAGAGATGGCGCTGTAGATATTTCCATGTTTAAACAGATAACAGTGGAGATATTTCCATGTTTCTACAGACAGCAGTGGAGATATTTCCATGTTTATACACACAGCGGTGTACATATTTCCATGTTTATAGAGACAGCGGTGTAGGTATTTCCATGTTTATACAGAGAGCGGTGTAGATATTTCCACGTTTACACAGATGCCTATGCAGATATTTCCATATATATACAGAGGGCTGTGTAGATATTTCTATGTTTATACAGATGGCAGTGTAGATATTTCCATGTTCCTACAAATGATTGTGTAGGTATTTCCATGTTTATACAGATGGCTTTGTAGATATTTCCATGGTTATAGAGATAGCAGTGCAGATATTTCCATGTTTATACAGATAGCGCTGTATATATTTCCAAGTTTATACAGATCGTGGTGTAGATATTTCCATGTTGATACAGATACCGGTGTAGATATTTCCATGTTTACAGATCGCAGTGTAGATAATTCCATGTTTATAGAGATAGCAGTGTAGATATTTTCATGTTTGTATAGATGGCGGTGTTGATGTTTCCATCTATACACAGATTACCGTGTAGGTATTTCCATGTGTATACAGATGGCATTGTAGATATTTCCATGTTTATACAGATGGTGGTGTAGATATTTCCATGTTTACACAGATGACTGTATAGGTATTTCCATGTTTATACAGATAGCGGTGTGGACATTTCCATGTTTATAGAAATAGCGGTGTAGCTATTTTCATATTTATACAGATAACGGTGTAGAAATTTCCATGTTTATACAGATAGCGGTGTAAATATTTCCATTTTTATACAGATCGCGGTGTAGATATTTACATGTTTATTGAGGTAGCGGTGTAGATATTTCCATGTTTATACAGATAGTGGTGTAGATATTTCCATGTTTATACAGACCGCGGTTTAGATATTTCCATGGTTATACACATAGCGGTGCATATATTTCCATGTTCCTACATATGGCGTTGTTAATATTTCCATCTATACACAGATGACCGTGTAGATATTTCCATGTTTATACAGATAGCGGTGTAGATGTTTCCATGTTTATACAGATAACTTTGTAAGTATTTCCATGTTTATACAGATGGCGGTGTAGATATTTCCATGTTTATACAGACAACTTTGTAAGTATTTCCAGGTTTCTACAGATGGTGGTGTAGATATTTCCATGTTTATGGAGATAGCTGTGTAGATATTTCCATGTTTATACAGATAGCGGTGTTGATATATACATGTTTATACAGAATGTGGTGTAGATATTTCCATGTTTATACAGATAGCGGTGTAGATATTTCCATGTTTATACAGATAGTGGTGTAGATATTTCCATGTTTACAGAGACAGAGGTGTAGATATTTCCATCTTCACACAGATTGCGGTGTACATATTTCCATGTTTACACAGACAGCTGTGTAGGTATTTCCATGTTTACACAGATAGTGTTGTAAACACATGTTTATAGAGATTGCAGTGTAGATATTTCCAGGTTTATATATATAGCGGTGCAGATATTTCCATGTTTATACAGATAGCGTTGGAGATATTCTCATGTTTATACAGATAGCGCTGTAGATATTTGCATGTTTATGCAGATAGCTGTGTAGATATTTACATGTTTATACAAATAGCGGTGTAGATATTTCCATGAATAGAGAGATAGCAGTGGAGATATTTCCATATTTATACAGATAGCAATGTAGATATTTGAATGTTTATACAGATAGCGGTCTAGATAATTCCATGTTTATACAGATAGCGGTGTAGATATTTCCATGTTTATACAGATAGCAATGTAGATATTTCCATATTTACAGAGATAGAGGTGTAGATATTTCCATATTTGAACAGATTGCGGTGCACATATTAACACGTTTATACAGATAGCGGTGTAGATATTTCCATGTTTATACAGATAGCGGTGTAGATATTTCCATGTTTATACAGATAGCGGTGTAGAAATTTCCATGTTTATACAGATAGCGGTGTAGATAATTCCATGTTTATACAGATAGCGGTGGAGATATTTTGAAGTTTATACAGATAGCGGTGGACATATTTTCATGTTTATAGAGATGGCAGTGTAGATAATTCCAAGTTTATTGAGATAGCGGTGGACATATTTTCATGTTTATAGAGATGGCAGTGTAGATATTTCCAAGTTTATAGAGATAGCGGTGTCGATATTTCCGTGTTTATACAGATAGCGGTGCAGGTATTTCCATGTTTGTAGAGACAGCGGTGTAGATATTTCCTTTTTTTAAAGATGGGGATGTAGATATTTCCATGTTTATACAGATGACTGTGTAGATATTTCCATGTTTTTTACAGATGGCGGTGTAAATATTTCCATGTTACGCAGATAGCGGTGTGGATATTTCCATGTTTATACTGATAGCGATGTAGATATTTCCATGTTAATAGAGATGACTGTGTACTTATTTCCATGTTTATACAGATTGCAGTGTATATATTTCCATGTTTATACAGATAGTGGGGTAGATATTTCCATGTTTATACAGATGACTGTGTAGGTATTTCCATGTTTATACATGTGGCGGTGTATATATTTCCATGCTTAGAGAGATAGCCATGAAGATATTTCCATGTTTATACAAATAGCGGTGTACATATTTCCATGTTTATACAGATATCGGTGTAGATATTTCCATGTTTATACAGATAGCGGTTTAGATATATCCATGTTTATACAGATTGCGGTGTAGATATTTCCATGTTTATAAAGATAGCGGTGTAGATATTTCTATGTTTACACAGATTGCGGTGGAAATATTTCCATGTTTATACAGATAGCGATGTAAATATTTCCATGTTTGTACAGATAGCAGAGTAGATATATCCATGTTTATACAGATAGCGGTGTAGACATTTCCATGTTTATACAGATAGCGGTGTAGATATTTCCAGGTTTACACAGATAGCGGTGGAGATATTTCCATGATTAGACTGATAGCGGTGGAGATATTTCAATGTTTATACAGATGACTGTGTACATATTTCCATGTGTATACAGATGGCAGTGTAGATATTTCCATGTTTATACAGATGGCAGTGTAGATATTTTCATATTTATACAGATTGTGGTGTACATATTTCCATCTTTATACAGATGGCGGTGTAGATATTTCCATGTTTATACAGATGGCAGTGAAGATATTTCCATGTTTATACAGATAGTGGTGTAGATATTTCCATGTTTAGACAGATGGCGGTGCAGATACATCCATGTTTCTGAACATGGCGGTGTAGATATTTTCATGTTTATAGAGATGGCGGAGTAGATATTTCCATGTATATAGAGATTGCAGTGTAGATATTTCCATGTTTATAGAGAAATCGGTGTGGTTATTTCCATGTTTATGGAGATAGCGTTGTGGATATTTCCATATTTATACATATAGCGGTGTAGGTATTTCCATGTTTATACAGATGGCGGTGTAAATATTTCCTTGTTTATACAGATATCGGTGTAGATATTTCCAGGTTTTTACAGAGAGCGGTGTAGATATTTCCATGTTTTTTGTGATGACTGACTAGATATTTCCATGTTTATACAGCTTTCCGTGTAGATATTTCCATGTTTATACAGATGATGGTGTAGATATTTCCATGTTTATACAGAAGTCAGTGTAGATATTTTCATGTTTATAGAGATAACGATGTAGATATTTCCATGTTTATACAGATAGCGGTGTAGACATTTCCATGTTTAGAGAGGCAGCGTTGTAGATATTTCCATATTTATACAGATAGCTCTGTAGATCTTTCCAGGTTTATACAGATAGCAGTGTAGATATTTCCATGTTTATACAGATAGCGGTGTAGATATTTCCATGTTTATAGAGATGGCGTTGTAGGTACTTCCATGTTTATAGAGATAGCTGTGTAGATATTTCCATAATTATACAACACGCAGTGCAGATATTTCCATCTTTATACAGATGGCAGTGAAGTTTTTTCCATGTTTATACAGATAGTGGTGTATATATTTCCATGTTTATACAGATGTCGGTGTAGATACAACCATGTTTCTGAAGATGGCGGTGTAGTTATTTTCATGTTTATAGACATGGCGGTGCAGATAATTCCACGTTTATAGAGATTGCGATGTGGATATTTCCATGTTTATAGAGAAAGCGGTGTTGGTATTTCCATGTTTACAGAGATAGCGGTGTAGATATTTCCATATTTCTACTGATAGCGCTGTAGGTATTTCCATGTTTATACAGTTAGCGGTGTAGATATTTCCATGTTTCTACATATGGCGGTGAAGATATTTCCTTGTTTATACAGATAGCGGTGTAGATATTTCCATGTTTATACAGATAGCGATGCAGATATTTCCATGTTTTCAGAGATAGCGGTGTAGATATTTCCCTCTTTGCACAGATTGCCGTGTAGATATTTCCATTTTTACACAGATACCTGTGTAGATATTTCCTTGTTTACACAGATAGCGTTGTAGATATTTCCATGTTTATACAGATAGCGGTGTGGATATTTCCATGGTTATACAGGTAGCGGTGTAGATATTTCCATGTTTATACAGATAGCGGTGGAGATATTTCCATGTTTATACAGATAGCGGTGTAGATATTTCCATGTTTATAGAGATAGCAGTGTAGATATTTCCATGTTTATAGAGATGGCTGTGTAGATATTTCCATGTTTATAGAGATAGCGGTGTAGATATTTCGATCTTTATACAGATAGCGGTGTGGATATTTCCATGTTTATACAGAAGGCGGTGTAGATAGTTCCATGTTTACGGAGATGGCGGTGTAGATATTTTCATGCTTACATAGATGGCGGTGTAGATATTTCCATGTTTGTAGAGATTGTGGTGTTGATATTTCCATGTTTACAGGGATAGCGCTTTATGTATTTCCTTGTTTATAGAGATAGTTGTGTAGATACATCCATGTTTATACAGATGGCTGTGTAGATATTTCCATGTGTATGCAGATGAGTCTGTAGATATTTGTATGTTTACACAAATGGCTGTGTAGATATTTCCATATTTATAAAGATAGCGGTGTAGATATTTCCGTGATTATACAGATAACGGTGTAAATATATCCATGTTTATAAAGATAGCGATGTAGATATTTCCATGTTTATACAGATAGTGTCGTAGATATTTCCATGTTTACAGAGATAGCGGTGTAGTTATTTCCATTTTTGCACAGAATGCGGTGTAGATATTTCCATCTTTACACAGATAGCGGTGTAGATATTTTCATATTTATACAGATCGTGGTGTAGATATTTCCATCTTTCCACAGATGGCAGTTTAGATATTTCCATGTTTATACAGATGACAGTGTATATATTTCCATGTTTATACAGATAGCGGTGTAGAAATTTCCATGTTTATAGAGATAGCTTTGTAGATATTTCCATGTTTATACAGATAGCGGTGTAGATATTTCCATGTTTATACAGATAGCAGTGTTGATATTTCCATTTTTATAGAGATAGCGGTGTAGATATTTCCACGTTTATACAGATGGCGGTGTAGATATTTCCACCTTTCTACAAATGGCATTGTAGATATCTCCATGTTTATAGAGATGGCGGTGTAGATATTTCCATATTTATATAGATGGCAGTGTAGATATTTTCTTGTTTATGTAGATGGCGTTGTAGGTATCTCCATGTTTAAAGAGATGGCGGTGTGTATACTTCCATGTTGGTGGAGATAGCGGTGTAGATATTTCCATGTTTATAGAGATAGCGGTGTAGTTATTTCCACGTTTATATAGTCAGCGGTGTAGATATTTCCATGTTTCTTCAGATAACTGTGTAGATATTTCCATGTTAGTAAAGATGGCATTGTAGATATTTCCATGTTTATAGAGATAGCGGTGTAGATATTTTCATGTTTATACAGCTTGCGGTGGAGATATGTCCATGTTTATACGGATAGCAATGGAGATATTTCCACGTTAATACACATAGCGGTGTAGATATTTCCATGTTTATACAGATGGCTGTGCAGATATTTCCATGTTTATAAAGAGTTCTCTGTAGATATTTCCATGTTTATATAGATGACAGTGTAGGTATTTCCAGGTTTATACAGATGACTGTGTAGATATTTCCATGTTAATACAGATGACGGTGTAGATATTTCCATGATTATAGAGATAGCGGTGTAGATATTTCCATGTATATACACATGGCTTTGTAGATATTTCCATGTTTATACAGATGGTGGTGTAGATATTTCCATGTTTATACAGATAATTTCGTAAGTATTTCCATGTTTATACAGCTGGCGGTGTAGATATTTCGATGTTTATAGAGATAGCAGTGGAGATATTTCCATGTTTATACAGATAGCGGTGTAGATATTTCCATGTTTATACTGGTCGTTGTGTACATATTTCCATGTTTGTACAGATGGCGGTGTAGATATTTCCATGTTCAAAGAGATAGCGGTGTTGATTTTTCCATGTTTATAGAGATAGCGGTGTGGATATTTCCCTGTTTATACAGATAGGGTTGTAGATATTTCCATGTTTATGGAGATGGCAGTGTAGATATTTCCACGTTTATACAGATCACGGTGTAGTTATTTCCTTGTTTATACAAATAGCGGTTTAGATATTTCCATGTTTATACAGATAGCGGTGTATATATTTCCATGTTTATACAGATCGTGGTGTAGATATTTCCATGTTTATACAGATACCGGTGTAGATATTTCCATGTTTATACAGAGAGGGGTGTAGATATTTCCATCTTTATACAGATCGCGGTGTAGATATTTCCATGTTTATACAGATCGCGGTGAAGATATTTCCATGTTTATACAGATAGCGGTGTAGATATTTCCTTGTTTTTACAGATATCGGTGTAGATATTTCCATGTTTACACAGATTGCGGTGTAGATATTTCCATCTTTCCACAGATGGCATTGTAGATATTTCCATGTTTATACAGATGGCGGTGTAGATATTTCCATGTTTATATAGATGGTGGTGTAGATATTACCATGTTTATACAGATAGCGGTGTAGTTATTTCCATGTTTATACAGATCGCGGTGAAGATATTTCCAAGTTTGTACAGAATGCGGTGTAGATATTTCCATGTTTACAGATAGCGGTGTAGATATTTCCATGTTTATAGAGATAGCGATGTAGGTATTTCCATTTTTATACACATAGCGGTGTAGGTATTTCCATGTTTATATAGATGGCGTTGTAGATATTTCCATGTTTATACTGATGGCGGTGTTTTTATATCCACGTTTTCACAGATAGCGATGTAGATATTTCCATGTTTATAGAGCTCGCGGTGCAGATATTTATATCTTTATACAGATGGCATTGTAGATATTTCCTTATTCACACAGATGGCGGTGTAGATGTTTCCATGTTTATACAGATGGCGGAGTAGTTAGTTCCATGTTTATGGAGATGGCAGTGTAGATATTTTCATGCTTATAGAGATGGCGGTGTAGATATTTTCATGTTTATAGAGATAGCAGTGTTGATATTTACATGTTTATACAGATGGCTGTGTAGATATTTCCATGTGAATACAGATGGCATTGTAGATATTTCAATGTTCAAACAGATGACTCTGTAGGTATTTCCATGTTTTTACAGATGGCAGAGGAGATATTTCCATGTCTATAGAGATACCGGCGTAGATATTTCCATGTTTGTACAGATGGCGGTGTTGATATTTCCATCTATACACAGATGGCCATGTAGATATTTCCATGTTTATACAGATGGCGGCATAGATATTTCCAAGGACATGCAGATGGTGGTGTAGATATTTCCATGTTTATACAGATAGCGGTGTAGATATTTCCATGTTCATGCAGATGGCGGTGTAGATATTTCCATGTTTATACAGATAGCGGTGTAGATATTTCCATGTTTACACAGATGGTGGTGTAGATATTTCCGTGTTTATACACATGGCGGAGTAGATACTTCCATTTTTATGGAGATGGCAGTGTAGATATTTTCATGTTTATAGAGATGGCAGTGTAGATATTTCCATAATTATAGAGATTGCGGTGTAGATATGTCCATCTTTCCACAGATGGCAGTGTAGATATTTCCATGTTTATACAGTTGGCGGTGTAGATATTTCCATATTTATACAGATGTCTGTGTAGATATTTCCATGTGTATACAGATGGTATTGTAGGTATTTCCATGTTTATACAGATGGTGGTGTAGATATTTCCATGTTTATTCAGATGACTGTGTAGATATTTCCATGTTTTTACAGATGGCAGTGTAGATATTTCAATGTTTATAGAGATGGCGCTGTAGATATTTCCATGTTTATACAGACCGTGGTGTAGATATTTCCATGCTTATACAGATAGTGGTGTAGATATTTCCATATTTTTACAGATATCGGTGTAGATATTTCCATGTTTACACAGATTGCGGTGTAGATATTTCCATCTTTCTACAGATGGCATTGTAGATATTTCCATGTTTATACAGATGTCGGTGTACATATTTCCATGTTTATATAGATGGTGGTGTAGATATTACCATGTTTATACAGATAGCGGTGTAGATATTTCCATGTTTATACAGATCACGGTGAAGATATTTCCATGTTTATACAGATCGCAGTGTAGATATTTCCATGTTTATACAGATCGCGGTGTAGATATTTCCATGTTTATACAGATCGCGGTGTAGATATTTCCATGTTTATACAGATAGCGGTGTAGATATTTCCATGTTTATACAGATAGCGGTGTAGATATTTCCATGTTTATAGAGATAGCCGTGTAGGTATTTCCATGTTTATAGACATAGCGGTGTAGATATTTCCATGTTCATATAGATGGTGTTGTAGATATTTCCATGTTTATACCGAGAGCTGTGTTGGTATTTCCACGTTTATACATATATCGATGTAGATATTTCCATGTTTATACAGCTCGCGGTGCAGATATTTATATCTTTATAAAGATGGCAATGTAGATATTTCCTTATTCACACAGATGGCGGTGTAGATGTTTCCATGTTTATACAGATGGCGGAGTAGATAGTTCCATGTTTATGGAGATGGCAGTGTAGATATTTTCATGTTTATAGAGATGGCGGTGTAGATATTTTCATGTTTATAGAGATAGCAGTGTAGATATTTCCATGTTTATACAGATGGCTGTGTAGATATTTCCATGTGTATACAGATGGCATTGTAGATATTTCCATCTTTATACAGACGACTGTATAGGTATTTCCATGTTTTAACAAATGGCAGTGCAGATATTTCCATGTTTATAGAGAAGGCGGTGTAGATATTTCCATGTTTGTACAGATGGCGGTGTTGATATATCCATCCATACACAGATGGCCGTGTAGATATTTCCATGTTTATACAGATGGGGGCGTAGATATTTCCATGGACATGCAGATGGCGGTGTAGATATTTCCAAGTTTGTACAGATGGCGGTGTTGATGTTTCCATCTATACACAGATTGCCGTGTAGGTATTTCCAGGTGTATACAGATGGCATTGTTTAGTATTTCCATGTTTATAAAGATGGTGGTGTAGATATTTCCATGTTTATACAGATGACTGTATAGTTATTTCCATGTTCATACAGATGGCGGTGTAGATATTTCCATGTTTATAGAGATAGCTGTGTAGATATTTCCATGTTTATACACATCACGGTGTAGATATTTCCATGTTTATACAGTCCGCGGTGTAGATATTTCCATGTTTATACAGTTAGTGGTGCAGATATTTTCATGTTTGTACAGATGGCGGTGTTGATATTTCCATCTATACAAAGATGACCGTGTAGATATTTCCATGTTTATACAGATGGCGTCACAGATATTTCCATGGATATGTAGATCGCGGTGTAGATATTTGCATGTTTATACAGATAGCAGTGTAGATACTTCCATGTTTATATAGATAGCGGTGTAGTTATTTCCATGTATATACACATGGCATTGTAGATATTTCCATGTTTATACAGATGGTGGTGTAGATATTTCCATGTTTATACTGATAATTTTGTAAGTATTTCCATGTATATACAGATGGCGGTGTAGATATTTCGATGTTTATAGAGATAGCAGTGGAGATATTTCCATGTTTATACAGATAGCGGTGTAGATATTTCCATGTTTATACTGATCGTGGTGTAGATATTTCCATGTTTATACAGATGGCGGTGTAGATATTTCCATGTTCAAAGAGATAGTGGTGTTGATTTTTCCATGTTTATAGAGATAGCGGTGTGGATATTTCCATGTTTACACAGATAGGGTTGTAGATATTTCCATGTTTATGGAGACGGCAGTGTAGATATTTCCAAGTTTATACAGATCACGGTGTAGTTATTTCCTTGTTTATACAAATAGCGGTGTAGATATTTCCATGTTTATACAGATAGAGGTGTATATATTTCCATGTTTATACAGATCGTGGTGTAGATATTTCCATGTTTATACAGATACCGGTGTAGATATTTCCATGTTTATACAGAGAGCGGTGTAGATATTTCCATCTTTATACATATCACGGTGTAGATATTTCCATGTTTATACAGATAGCGGTGTAGATATTTCCATGTTTTTACAGATATCGGTGTAGATATTTCCATGTTTACACAGATTGCGGTGTAGATATTTCCATCTTTCCACAGATGGCATTGTAGATATTTCCATGTTTATACAGATGGCGGTGTAGATATTTCCATGTTTATATAGATGGTGGTGTAGATATTACCATGTTTATACAGATAGCGGTGTAGTTATTTCCATGTTTATACAGATCACGGTGAAGATATTTCCATGTTTATACAGATCGCGGTGTAGATATTTCCATGTTTATACAGATAGCGGTGTAGATATTTCCATGTTTATAGAGATAGCGGTGTAGGTATTTCCATGTTTATACACATAGCGGTGTAGATATTTCCATGTTTATATAGATGGCGTTGTAGATATTTCCATGTTTATACTGATAGGGGTGTTGGTATTTCCACGTTTATACAGATAGCGATGTAGATATTTCCATGTTTATAGAGCTCGCGGTGCAGATATTTATATCTTTATACAGATGGCATTGTAGATACTTCCTTATTCACACAGATGGCGGTGTAGATGTTTCCATGTTTATACAGATGGCGGAGTAGTTAGTTCCATGTTTATGGAGATGGCAGTGTAGATATTTTCATGCTTATAGAGATGGCGGTGTAGATATTTCCATGTTTATAGAGATAGCAGTGTAGATATTTACATGTTTATACAGATGGCTGTGTAGATATTTCCATGTGAATACAGATGGCATTGTAGATATTTCAATGTTTAAACAGATGACTGTATTGGTATTTCCATGTTTTTACAGATGGCAGAGGAGATATTTCCATGTCTATAGAGATAGCGGCGTAGATATTTCCATGTTTGTACAGACGGCGGTGTTGATATTTCCATCTATACACAGATGGCCATGTAGATATTTCCATGTTTATACAGATGGCAGCGTAGATATTTCCATGGACATGCAGATGGCGGTGTAGATATTTCCATGTTTATACAGATAGCGGTGTAGATATTTCCATGTTCATGCAGATGGCGGTGTAGATATTTCCATGTTTATACAGATAGCGGTGTAGATATTTCCATGTTTACACAGATGGTGGTGTAGATATTTCCGTGTTTATACACATGGCGGAGTAGATATTTCCATCTTCATGGAGATGGCAGTGTAGATATTTTCATGTTTATAGAGATGGCGGTGTAGTTATTTCCATATTTATAGAGATAGCGGTGTAGATATTTCCATCTTTCCACAGATGGCAGTGTAGATATTTCCATGCTTATACAGATGGCGGTGTAGATATTTCCATATTTATACAGATGTCTGTGTAGATATTTCCATGTGTATACAGATGGTATTGTAAGTATTTCCATGTTTACACAGATGGTGGTGTAGATATTTCCATTTTTATTCAGATGACTGTGTAGATATTTCCATGTTTTTACAGATGGCAGTGTAGATATTTCAATGTTTATAGAGATGGCGCTGTAGATATTTCCATGTTTATACAGATCGCGGTGTAGATATTTCCATGTTTATACAGATAGCGGTGTAGATATATCCATATTTTTACAGATATCGGTGTAGATATTTCCATGTTTACACAGATTGCGGTGTAGATATTTCCATCTTTCTACAGATCGCATTGTAGATATTTACATGTTTATACAGATGGCGGTGTAGATATTTCCATGTTTATATAGATGGTGGTGTAGATATTACCATGTTTATACAGATAGCGGTGTAGATATTTCCATGTTTATACAGATCGTGGTGAAGATATTTCCATGTTTATACAGATCGCGCTGTAGATATTTCCATGTTTATACAGATCGCGGTGTAGATATTTCCATGTTTATACAGATCGCGGTGTAGATATTTCCATGTTTATACAGATTACTGTGTAGATATTTCCATGTTTATACAGATAGCGGTGTAGATATTTCCATGTTTATAGAGATAGCCGTGTAGGTATTTCCATGTTTATAGACATAGAGGTGTAGATATTTCCATGTTCATATGGATGGTGTTGTAGATATTTCCATGTTTATACCGATAGCGGTGTTGGTATTTCCACGTTTATACATATATCGATGTAGATATTTCCATGTTTATACAGCTCGCGGTGCAGATATTTATATCTTTATAAAGATGGCATTGTAGATATTTCCTTTTTCACACAGATGGCGGTGTAGATGTTTCCATGTTTATACAGATGGCGGAGTAGATAGTTCCATGTTTATGGAGATGGCAGTGTAGATATTTTCATGTTTATAGAGATGGCGGTGTAGATATTTTCATGTTTATAGAGATAGCAGTGTAGATATTTACATGTTTATACAGATGGCTGTGTAGATATTTCCATGTGTATACAGATGGCATTGTAGATATTTCCATCTTTATACAGATGACTGTATAGGTATTTCCATGTTTTAACAGATGGCAGTGCAGATATTTCCATGTTTATAGACATAGCGGTGTAGATATTTCTATGTTTGTAGAGATGGCGGTGTTGATATATCCATCTATACACCGATGGCCGTGTAGATATTTCCATGTTTATACAGATGGCGGCGTGGATATTTCCATGGACATGCAGATGGCGGTGTAGATATTTCCAAGTTTGTACAGATGGCGGTGTTGATGTTTCCATCTATACACAGATTGCCGTGTTGGTATTTCCATGTGTATACAGATGGCATTGCAGATATTTCCATGTTTATACAGATGGTGGTGTAGATATTTCCATGTTTATACAGATGACTGTATAGGTATTTCCATGTTCATACAGATGGCGGTGTTGATATTTCCATCTATACAAAGATGACCGTGTAGATATTCCCACGTGTATACAGATGGCGGCACAGATATTTCCATGGATATGTAGATGGCGGTGTAGATATTTCCATGTTTATACAGATAGCGGTGTAGTTATTTCCATGTTTATATAGATAGCGGTGTAGATATTTCCATGTATATACACATGGCTTTGTAGATATTTCCATGTTTATACAGATGGCGGTGTAGATATTTCCATGTTTATACAGATAATTTTGTAAGTATTTCCATGTTTATACAGATGGCGGTGTAGATATTTCGATGTTTATAGAGATAGCAGTGGAGATATTTCCATGTTTATACAGATGGCGGTGTAGATATTTCGATGTTTATAGAGATAGCAGTGGAGATATTTCCATGTTTATACAGATAGCGGTGTAGATATTTCCATGTTTATACTGATCGTGGTGTAGATATTTCCATGTTTATACAGATGGCGGTGCAGATATTTCCATGTTCAAAGAGATAGCGGTGTTGATTTTTCCATGTTTATAGAGATAGCGGTGTGGATATTTCCATGTTTATACAGATAGGGTTGTAGATATTTCCATGTTTATAGAGATGGCAGTGTAGATATTTCCATGTTTATACAGATCACGGTGTAGTTATTTCCTTGTTTACACAAATAGCGGTGTAGATATTTCCATGTTTATACAGATAGCGGTGTATATATTTCCATGTTTATACAGATCGTGGTGTAGATATTTCCCTGTTTATACAGATACCGGAGTAGATATTTCCATGTTTATACAGATAGCGGTGTAGATATTTCCATGTTTATACAGATACCTGTGTAGATATTTCCATGTTTATACAGACCGCAGTGTAGATATTCCCATGTTTACAGAGATAGCATTGTAGATATTTCCATGTTTGTACAGATGGCGGTGTTGATGTTTCCATCTATACACAGATTGCCGTGTAGTTATTTCCATGTGTATACAGATGGCATTGTAGATATTTCCATGTTTACACAGATGACTGTATAGGTATTTCCATGTTTATACAGATGGCGGTGTAGTTATTTCCATGTTTATAGAGATAGTGGTGTAGATATTTCCATATTTATACAGATAACGGTGTAGAAATTTCCATGTTTATACAGATAGCGGTGTAAATATTTCCATGTTTACACAGATCACGGTGTAGATATTTCCATCTATACAAAGATGACCGTGTAGATATTTCCATGTTTATACAGATGGCGGCACAGATATTTCCATGGATATGTAGATGGCGGTGTAGATATTTCCATGTTTATACAGATAGCGGTGTAGTTATTTCCATGTTTATATAGATAGCGGTGTAGATATTTCCATGTATATACACATGGCTTTGTATATATTTCCATGTTTATACAGATGGCGGTGTAGATATTTCCATGTTTATACAGATAATTTTGTAAGTATTTCCATGTTTATACAGATGGCGGTGTAGATATTTCGATGTTTATAGAGATAGCAGTGGAGATATTTCCATGTTTATACAGATAGCGGTGTAGATATTTCCATGTTTATACTGATCGTGGTGTAGATATTTCCATGTTTATACAGATGGCGGTGTAGATATTTCCATGTTCAAAGAGATAGCGGTGTGGATTTTTCCATGTTTATAGAGATAGCGGTGTGGACATTTCCATGTTTATACAGATAGGGTTGTTGATATTTCCATGTTTATAGAGATGGCAGTGTAGATATTTCCAAGTTTAGACAGATCACGGTGTAGTTATTTCCTTGTTTATACAAATAGCGGTGTAGATATTTCCATGTATATACAGATCGCGGTGTATATATTTCCATGTTTATACAGATAGCGGTGTAGATATTTCCATGTTTATACAGATCGCGGTGTAGATATTTCCATGTTTATACAGATCGCGGTGTAGATATTTCCATGTTTATACAGATCACGGTGTAGTTATTTCCTTGTTTATACAAATAGCGGTGTAGATATTTCCATGTATATACAGATAGCGGTGTATATATTTCCATGTTTATACAGATAGCGGTGTAGATATTTCCATGTTTATACTGATCGTGGTGTAGATATTTCCATGTTTATACAGATGGCGGTGTAGATATTTCCATGTTCAAAGAGATAGCGGTGTTGATTTTTCCATGTTTATAGAGATAGCGGTGTGGATATTTCCATGTTTACACAGATAGGGTTGTAGATATTTCCATGTTTATGGAGACGGCAGTGTAGATATTTCCAAGTTTATACAGATCACGGTGTAGTTATTTCCTTGTTTATACAAATAGCGGTGTAGATATTTCCATGTTTATACAGATAGCGGTGTATATATTTCCATGTTTATACAGATCGTGGTGTAGATATTTCCATGTTTATACAGATATCGGTGTAGATATTTCCATGTTTATACAGAGAGTGGTGTAGATATTTCCATCTTTATACATATCGTGTTGTAGATATTTCCATGTTTATACAGATAGCGGTGTAGATATTTCCATGTTTTTACAGATATCGGTGTAGATATTTCCATGTTTACGCAGATTGCGGTGTAGATATTTCCATCTTTCCACAGATGGCATTGTAGATATTTCCATGTTTATACAGATGGCGGTGTAGATATTTCCATGTTTATATAGATGGTGGTGTAGATATTACCATGTTTATACAGATGGCAGTGTAGTTATTTCCGTGTTTATACAGATCGCGGTGAAGATATTTCCATGTTTATACAGATCGCGGTGTAGATATTTCCATGTTTATACAGATAGCGGTGTAGATATTTCCATGTTTATAGAGATAGCGGTGTAGGTATTTCCATGTTTATACACATAGCGGTGTAGGTATTTCCATGTTTATATAGATGGCGTTGTAGGTATTTCCATGTTTATACTGATAGGGGTGTTGGTATTTCCACGTTTATACAGATAGCGATGTAGATATTTCCATGTTTATAGAGCTCGCGGTGCAGATATTTATATCTTTATACAGATGGCATTGTAGATACTTCCTTATTCACACAGATGGCAGTGTAGATGTTTCCATGTTTATACAGATGGCGGAGTAGTTAGTTCCATGTTTATGGAGATGGCAGTTTAGATATTTTCATGCTTATAGAGATGGCGGTGTAGATATTTCCATGTTTATAGAGATAGCAGTGTAGATATTTACATGTTTATACAGATGGCTGTGTAGATATTTCCATGTGAATACAGATGGCATTGTAGATATTTCAATGTTTAAACAGATGACTGTATTGGTATTTCCATGTTTTTACAGATGGCAGAGGAGATATTTCCATGTCTATAGAGATATCGGCGTAGATATTTCCATGTTTGTACAGATGGCGGTGTTGATATTTCCATCTATACACAGATGGCCATGTAGATATTTCCATGTTTATACAGATGGCGGCGTAGATATTTCCATGGACATGCAGATGACGGTGTAGATATTTCCATGCTTATACAGATAGCGGTGTAGATATTTCCATGTTCATGCAGATGGCGGTGTAGATATTTCCATGTTTATACAGATAGCGGTGTAGATATTTCCATGTTTACACAGATGGTGGTGTAGATATTTCCGTGTTTATACACATGGCGGAGTAGATATTTCCATCTTTATGGAGATGGCAGTGTAGATATTTTCATGTTTATAGAGATGGCAGTGTAGATATTTCCATATTTATAGAGATAGCGGTGTAGATATTTCCATCTTTCCACAGATGGCAGTGTATATATTTCCATGCTTATACAGATGGCGGTGTAGATATTTCCATATTTATACAGATGTCTGTGTAGATATTTCCATGTGTATACAGATGGTATTGTAAGTATTTCCATGTTTACACAGATGGTGGTGTAGATATTTCCATGTTTATTCAGATGACTGTGTAGATATTTCCATGTTTTTACAGATGGCAGTGTAGATATTTCAATGTTTATAGAGATGGCGCTGTAGATATTTCCATGTTTATACAGATCGCGGTGTAGATATTTCCATGTTCATACAGATAGCGGTGTAGATATATCCATATTTTTACAGATATCGGTGTAGATATTTCCATGTTTACACAGATTGCGGTGTAGATATTTCCATCTTTCTACAGATCGCATTGTAGATATTTCCATCTTTATACAGATGGCGGTGTAGATATTTCCATGTTTATATAGATGGTGGTGTAGATATTACCATGTTTATACAAATAGCGGTGTAGATATTTCCATGTTTATACAGATCGTGGTAAAGATATTTCCATGTTTATACAGATCGCGCTGTAGATATTTCCATGTTTATACAGATCGCGGTGTAGATATTTCCATGTTTATACAGATCGCGGTGTAGATATTTCCATGTTTATACAGATAGCTGTGTAGATATTTCCATGTTTATACAGATAGCGGTGTAGATATTTCCATGTTTATAGAGATAGCCGTGTAGGTATTTCCATGTTTATAGACATAGCGGTGTAGATATTTCCATGTTCATATAGATGGTGTTGTAGATATTTCCATGTTTATACCGATAGCGGTGTTGGTATTTCCACGTTTATACATATATCGATGTAGATATTTCCATGTTTATACAGCTCGCGGTGCAGATATTTATATCTTTATAAAGATGGCATTGTAGATATTTCCTTTTTCACACAGATGGCGGTGTAGATGTTTCCATGTTTATACAGATGGCGGAGTAGATAGTTCCATGTTTATGGAGATGGCAGTGTAGATATTTTCATGTTTATAGAGATGGCGGTGTAGATATTTTCATGTTTATAGAGATAGCAGTGTAGATATTTACATGTTTATACAGATGGCTGTGTAGATATTTGCATGTGTATACAGATGGCATTGTAGATATTTCCATCTTTATACAGATGACTGTATAGGTATTTCCATGTTTTAACAGATGGCAGTGCAGATATTTCCATGTTTATAGACATAGCGGTGTAGATATTTCCATGTTTGTAGAGATGGCGGTGTTGATATATCCATCTATACACCGATGGCCGTGTAGATATTTCCATGTTTATACAGATGGTGGCGTGGATATTTCCATGGACATGCAGATGGCGGTGTAGATATTTCCAAGTTTGTACAGATGGCGGTGTTGATGTTTCCATCTATACACAGATTGCCGTGTTGGTATTTCCATGTGTATACAGATGGCATTGCAGATATTTCCATGTTTATACAGATGGTGGTGTAGATATTTCCATGTTTATACAGATGACTGTATAGGTATTTCCATGTTCATACAGATGGCGGTGTAGATATTTTCATGTTTATAGAGATAGCTGTGTAGATATTTCCATGTTTATACACATCACGGTGTAGATATTTCCATGTTTATACAGATAGCGGTGTAGATATTTCCATGTTTATACAGACCGCGGTGTAGATATTTCCATGTTTATACAGATAGCGGTGCAGATATTTCCATGTTTGTACAGATGGCGGTGTTGATATTTCCATCTATACAAAGATGACCGTGTAGATATTCCCACGTGTATACAGATGGCGGCACAGATATTTCCATGGATATGTAGATGGCCGTGTAGATATTTCCATGTTTATACAGATAGCGGTGTAGTTATTTCCATGTTTATATAGATAGCGGTGTAGATATTTCCATGTATATACACATGGCTTTGTAGATATTTCCATGTTTATACAGATGGCGGTGTAGATATTTCCATGTTTATACAGATAATTTTGTAAGTATTTCCATGTTTATACAGATGGCGGTGTAGATATTTCGATGTTTATAGAGATAGCAGTGGAGATATTTCCATGTTTATACAGATAGCGGTGTAGATATTTCCATGTTTATACTGATCGTGGTGTAGATATTTCCATGTTTATACAGATGGCGGTGTAGATATTTCCATGTTCAAAGAGATAGCGGTGTTGATTTTTCCATGTTTATAGAGATAGCGGTGTGGACATTTCCATGTTTATACAGATAGGGTTGTTGATATTTCCATGTTTATAGAGATGGCAGTGTAGATATTTCCAAGTTTATACAGATCACGGTGTAGTTATTTCCTTGTTTATACAAATAGCGGTGTAGATATTTCCATGTATATACAGATCGCGGTGTATATATTTCCATGTTTATACAGATAGCAGTGTAGATATATCCATGTTTATACAGATCGCGGTGTAGATATTTCCATGTTTATACAGATCGCGGTGTAGATATTTCCATGTTTATACAGATCACGGTGTAGTTATTTCCTTGTTTATACAAATAGCGGTGTAGATATTTCCATGTATATACAGATAGTGGTGTATATATTTCCATGTTTATACAGATAGCGGTGTAGATATTTCCAGGTTTATACTGATCGTGGTGTAGATATTTCCATGTTTATACAGATGGCGGTGTAGATATTTCCATGTTCAAAGAGATAGCGGTGTTGATTTTTCCATGTTTATAGAGATAGCGGTGTGGATATTTCCATGTTTACACAGATAGGGTTGTAGATATTTCCATGTTTATGGAGACGGCAGTGTAGATATTTCCAAGTTTATACAGATCACGGTGTAGTTATTTCCTTGTTTATACAAATAGCGGTGTAGATATTTCCATGTTTATACAGATAGCGGTGTATATATTTCCATGTTTATACAGATCGTGGTGTAGATATTTCCATGTTTATACAGATACCGGTGTAGATATTTCCATGTTTATACAGAGAGCGGTGTAGATATTTCCATCTTTATACATATCGTGGTGTAGATATTTCCATGTTTATACAGATAGCGGTGTAGATATTTCCATGTTTTTACAGATATCGGTGTAGATATTTCCATGTTTACGCAGATTGCGGTGTAGATATTTCCATCTTTCCACAGACGGCATTGTAGATATTTCCATGTTTATACAGATGGCGGTGTAGATATTTCCATGTTTATATAGATGGTGGTGTAGATATTACCATGTTTATACAGAGAGCGGTGTAGTTATTTCCATGTTTATACAGATCGCGGTGAAGATATTTCCATGTTTATACAGATCGCGGTGTAGATATTTCCATGTTTATACAGATAGCGGTGTAGATATTTCCATGTTTATAGAGATAGCGGTGTAGGTATTTCCATGTTTATACACATAGCGGTGTAGATATTTCCATGTTTATATAGATGGCGTTGTAGATATTTCCATCTTTATACTGATAGGGGTGTTGGTATTTCCACGTTTATACAGATAGCGATGTAGATATTTCCATGTTTATAGAGCTCGCGGTGCAGATATTTATATCTTTATACAGATGGCATTGTACATACTTCCTTATTCACACAGATGGCGGTGTAGATGTTTCCATGTTTATACAGATGGCGGAGTAGTTAGTTCCATGTTTATGGAGATGGCAGTGTAGATATTTTCATGCTTATAGAGATGGCGGTGTAGATATTTCCATGTTTATAGAGATAGCAGTGTAGATATTTACATGTTTATACAGATGGCTGTGTAGATATTTCCATGTGAATACCGATGGCATTGTAGATATTTCAATGTTTAAACAGATGACTTTATTGGTATTTCCATGTTTTTACAGATGGCAGAGGAGATATTTCCATGTCTATAGAGATAGCGGCGTAGATATTTCCATGTTTGTACAGATGGCGGTGTTGATATTTCCATCTATACACAGATTGCCGTGTTGGTATTTCCATGTGTATACAGATGGCATTGCAGATATTTCCATGTTTATACAGATGGTGGTGTAGATATTTCCATGTTTATACAGATGACTGTATAGGTATTTCCATGTTCATACAGATGGCGGTGTAGATATTTTCATGTTTATAGAGATAGCTGTGTAGATATTTCCATGTTTATACACATCACGGTGTAGATATTTCCATGTTTATACAGATAGCGGTGTAGATATTTCCATGTTTATACAGACCGCGGTGTAGATATTTCCATGTTTATACAGATAGCGGTGCAGATATTTCCATGTTTGTACAGATGGCGGTGTTGATATTTCCATCTATACAAAGATGACCGTGTAGATATTCCCACGTGTATACAGATGGCGGCACAGATATTTCCATGGATATGTAGATGGCGGTGTAGATATTTCCATGTTTATACAGATAGCGGTGTAGTTATTTCCATGTTTATATAGATAGCGGTGTAGATATTTCCATGTATATACACATGGCTTTGTAGATATTTCCATGTTTATACAGATGGCGGTGTAGATATTTCCATGTTTATACAGATAATTTTGTAAGTATTTCCATGTTTATACAGATGGCGGTGTAGATATTTCGATGTTTATAGAGATAGCAGTGGAGATATTTCCATGTTTATATAGATAGCGGTGTAGATATTTGCATGTTTATACTGATCGTGGTGTAGATATTTCCATGTTTATACAGATGGCGGTGTAGATATTTCCATGTTCAAAGAGATAGCGGTGTTGATTTTTCCATGTTTATAGAGATAGCGGTGTGGACATTTCCATGTTTATACAGATAGGGTTGTTGATATTTCCATGTTTATAGAGATGGCAGTGTAGATATTTCCAAGTTTATACAGATCACGGTGTAGTTATTTCCTTGTTTATACAAATAGCGGTGTAGATATTTCCATGTATATACAGATCGCGGTGTATATATTTCCATGTTTATACAGATAGCAGTGTAGATATTTCGATGTTTATACAGATCGCGGTGTAGATATTTCCATGTTTATACAGATCGCGGTGTAGATATTTCCATGTTTATACAGATCACGGTGTAGTTATTTCCTTGTTTATACAAATAGCGGTGTAGATATTTCCATGTATATACAGATAGCGGTGTATATATTTCCATGTTTATACAGATAGCGGTGTAGATATTTCCAGGTTTATACTGATCGTGGTGTAGATATTTCCATGTTTATACAGATGGCGGTGTAGATATTTCCATGTTCAAAGAGATAGCGGTGTTGATTTTTCCATGTTTATAGAGATAGCGGTGTGGATATTTCCATGTTTACACAGATAGGGTTGTAGATATTTCCATGTTTATGGAGACGGCAGTGTAGATATTTCCAAGTTTATACAGATCACGGTGTAGTTATTTCCTTGTTTATACAAATAGCGGTGTAGATATTTCCATGTTTATACAGATAGCGGTGTATATATTTCCATGTTTATACAGATCGTGGTGTAGATATTTCCATGTTTACACAGATTGCGGTGTAGATATTTCCATCTTTCTACAGATGGCATTGTAGATATTTCCATGTTTATACAGATGGCGGTGTAGTTATTTCCATGTTTATATAGATGGTGGTGTAGATATTACCATGTTTATACAGATAGCGGTGTAGATATTTCCATGTTTATACAGATCGTGGTGAAGATATTTCCATGTTTATATAGATCACGGTGTAGATATTTCCATGTTTATACAGATCGCGGTGTAGATATTTCCATGTTTATACAGATAGCGGTGTAGATATTTCCATGTTTATACAGATAGCGGTGTAGATATTTCCATGTTTATAGAGATAGCGGTGTATGTATTTCCATGTTTATAGACATAGCGGTGTAGATATTTCCATGTTTATATAGATGACGTTGTAGATATTTCCATGTTTATACCGATAGCGGTGATGGTATTTCCACGTTTATACATATATCGATGTAGATATTTCCATGTTTATACAGCTCGTGGTGCAGATATTTATATCTTTATACAGATGGCATTGTAGATATTTCCTTATTCACACAGATGGCGGTGTAGATGTTTCCATGTTTATACAGATGGCGGAGTAGATAGTTCCATGTTTATGGAGATGGAAGTGTAGATATTTGCATGTTTATAGAGATGGCGGTGTAGATATTTTCATGTTTATAGAGATAGCAGTGTAGATATTCACATGTTTATACAGAAGGCTGTGTAGATATTTCCATGTGTATACAGATGGCATTGTAGATATTTCCATCTTTATACAGATGACTGTATAGGTATTTCCATGTTTTAACAGATGGCAGTGCTGATATTTCCATGTTTATAGAGATAGCGGTGTAGATATTTCCATGTTTGTAGAGATGGCGGTGTTGATATATCCATCTATACACAGATGGCCGTGTAGATATTTCCATGTTTATACATATGGCGGCGTAGATATTTCCATGGACATGCAGATGGCGGTGTAGATACTTCCATGTTTATACAGATAGCGGTGTAGATATTTCCATGTTTTCACAGATGGTGGTGTAGATATTTCTGTGTTTATACACATGGCGGAGTAGATACTTCCATCTTTATGGAGATGGCAGTGTAGACATTTTCATGTTTATAGAGATGGCGGTGTAGATATTTCCATATTTATAGAGATATCGGTGTAGATATTTCCATCTTTCTACAGATGTCAGTGTAGATATTTCCATATTTTTACAGATGGCGGTGTAGATATTTCCATATTTATAAAGATGTCTATGTAGATATTTCCATGTGTATACAGATGGTATTGTAGGTATTTCCATGTTTAGACAGATGGTGGTGTAGATATTTCCATGTTTATTCAGATGACTTTGTAGATATTTCCATGTTTTTACAGATGGCAGTGTAGATATTTCAATGTTTATAGGGATGGCGCTGTAGATATTTCCATGTTTATACAGATAACCGTGGAGATATTTCCATGTTTATACAGACAGCAGTGGAGATATTTCCATGTTTATACTTATAGCGGTGTACATATTTCCATGTTTATAGAGACAGCGGTGTAGTTATTTCCATGTTTATACAGATTGCGGTGCAGATATTTCCATGTTTATACAGATGCCTATGCAGATATCTCCATATTTATACAGAGGGCTGTGGAGATATTTCTATGTTTATACAGATGGCAGTGAAGGTATTTCTGTGTTCCTACACATGACTGTGTAGGTATTTCCATGTTTATAAAGATGGCTTTGTAGGTATTTCCATGTCTATAGAGATAGCGGTGTAGATATTTCCATGTTTATACAGATATCGGTGTAGATATTTCCATGTTTTTACAGATATCGGTGTAGATATTTCCATGTTTACACAGATTGCGGTGTAGATATTTCCATCTTTCCACAGATGGCATTGTAGATATTTCCATGTTTATACAGATGGCGGTGTAGATATTTCCATGTTTATATAGATGGTGGTGTAGTTATTACCATGTTTATACAGATAGCGGTGCAGTTATTTCCATGTTTATGCAGATCGCGGTGAAGATATTTCCATGTTTATACAGATCGCGGTGTAGATATTTCCATGTTTATACAGATAGCGGTGTAGATATTTCCATGTTTATACAGATAGCGGTGTAGGTATTTCCATGTTTATATTCATAGCGGTTTAGATATTTCCATGTTTATATAGATGGCGTTGTAGATATTTCCATGTTTATACTGATAGCGGTGTTGGTATTTCCACGTTTATACAGATAGCGATGTAGATATTTCCATGTTTATAGAGCTAGCGGTGCAGATATTTATATCTTTATACAGATGGCATTGTAGATATTTCCTTATTCATGCAGATGGCGGTGTAGTTGTTTCCATGTTTATACAGATGGCGGAGTAGTTAGTTCCATGTTTATGGAGATGGCAGTGTAGATATTTTCATGTTTATAGAGATGGCGGTGTAGATATTTCCATGTTTATAGAGATAGCAGTGTAGATATTTACATGTTTATACAGATGGCTGTGTAGATATTTCCACGTGAATACAGATAGCATTGTAGATATTTCCATGTTTATACAGATGACTGTATAGGTATTTCCATGTTTTTACAGATGGCAGTGGAGATATTTCCATGTCTATAGAGATAGCGGCGTAGATATTTCCATGTTTGTACAGATGGCGGTGTTGATATTTCCATCTATACACAGATGGCCATGTAGATATTTCCATGTTTATACAGATGGCGGCGTAGACATTTCCATGGACATGCAGATGGCGGTGTAGATATTTCCATGTTTATACAGATAGCGGTGTAGCTATTTCCATGTTTACACAGATGGTGGTGTAGATATTTCCGTGCTTATACACATGGCTGAGTAGATGCTTCCATCTTTATGGAGATGGCAGTGTAGATATTTTCATGTTTATAGAGATGGCGGTGTAGATATTTCCATATTTATAGAGATAGCGGTGTAGATATGTCCATCTTTCCACTGATGGTAGTGTAGATATTTCCATGTTTATACAGATGGCGGTGTAGATATTTCCATATTTATACAGATGTCTGTGTAGATATTTCCATGTGTATACAGATGGTATTGTAGGTATTTCCATGTTTATACTGATGGTGGTTTAGATATTTCCATGTTTATTCAGATGACTGTGTAGATATTTCCATGTTTTTACAGATGGCAGTGTAGATATTTCAATGTTTATAGAGATGGCGCTGTAGATATTTCCATGTTTATACAGATCGCGGTGTAGATATTTCCATGTTTATACAGATAGCGGTGTAGATATTTCCATGTTTTTACAGATATCGGTGTAGATATTTCCATGTTTACACAGATTGCGGTGTAGATATTTCCATCTTTCTACAGATGGCATTGTAGATATTTCCATGTTTATACAGATGGCGGTGTAGATATTTCCATGTTTATATAGATGGTGGTGTAGATATTACCATGTATATACAGATAGCGGTGTAGATATTTCCATGTTTATACAGATCGTGGTGAAGTTATTTCCATGTTTATACAGATCGCGGTGTAGATATTTCCATGTTTATACAGATCGCGGTGTAGATATTTCCATGTTTATACAGATAGTGGTGTAGATATTTCCATATTTATGGAGATAGCGGTGTAGGTATTTCCATGTTTATAGACATAGCGGTGTAGATATTTCCATGTTTATATAGATGACGTTGTAGATATTTCCATGTTTATACCGATAGCGGTGTTGGTATTTCCACGTTTATACATATATCGATGTAGATATTTCCATGTTTATATAGCTCGCGGTGCAGATATTTATATCTTTATACAGATGGCATTGTAGATATTTCCTTATTCACACAGATGGCGGTGTAGATGTTTCCATGTTTATACAGATGGCGGAGTAGATAGTTCCATGTTTATGGAGATGGCAGTGTAGATATTTTCATGTTTATAGAGATGGCGGTGTAGATATTTTCATGTTTATAGAGATAGCAGTGTAGATATTTACATGTTTATACAGATGGCTGTGTAGATATTTCCATGTGTATACAGATGGCATTGTAGATATTTCCATCTTTATACAGATGACTGTATAGTTATTTCCATGTTTTAACAGATGGCAGTGCAGATATTTCCATGTTTATAGAGATAGCGGTGTAGATATTTCCATGTTTGTACAGATGGTTGTGTTCATATATCCATCTATACACAGATGGCCGAGTAGATATTTCCATGTTTATACATATGGCGGCGTAGATATTTCCATGGACATGCAGATGGCGGTGTAGATATTTCCATGTTTATACAGATAGCGGTGTAGATATTTCCATGTTTTCACAGATGGTTGTGTAGATATTTCTGTGTTTATACACATGGCGCAGTAGATACTTCCATCTTTATGGAGATGGCAGTGTAGACATTTTCATGTTTATAGAGATGGCGGTGTAGATATTTCCATATTTATAGAGATAGCGGTGTAGATATTTCCATCTTTCTACAGATGTCAGTGTAGATATTTCCATATTTATACAGATGGCGGTGTAGATATCTCCATATTTATAAAGATGTCTGTGTAGATATTTCCATGTGTATACAGATGGTATTGTAGGTATTTTCAGGTTTAGACAGATGGTGGTGTAGATATTTCCATGTTTACTCAGATGACTGTGTAGATATTTCCATGTTTTTACAGAGGTCAGTGTAGATATTTCAATGTTTATAGGGATGGCGCTGTAGATATTTCCATGTTTATACAGATAACCGTGGAGATATTTCCATGTTTATACAGACAGCAGTGTAGATATTTCCATGTTTATACATATAGCGGTGTACATATTTCCATGTTTATAAAGACAGCGGTGTAGTTATTTCCATGTTTATACAGATAGCGGTGCAGATATTTCCATGTTTATACAGATGCCTATGCAGATATCTCCATATTTATATAGAGGGCTGTGTAGATATTTCTATGTTTATTCAGATGGCAGTGAAGATATTTCTATGTTCCTACACATGACTGTGTAGGTATTTCCATGTTTATAAAGATGGCTTTGTAGATATTTCCATGTCTATAGAGATAGTGGTGCAGATATTTCCATGTTTACAGAGAGCGGTGTATATATTTCCATGTTTATACCGATCGTGGTGTAGATATTTCCATGTTTATACAGATACCGGTGAAGATATTTCCATGTTTATACAGACCGCAGTGTAGATATTTCCATGTTTATAGAGATAGCAGTGTAGATATTTAAAAGTTTGTACAGATGGCGGTGTTGATGTTTCCATCTATACACAGATTGCCGTGTAGGTATTTCCAGGTGTATACAGGTGGCATTGTTTAGTATTTCCATGTTTATACAGATGGTGGTGCAGATATTTCCATGTTTATACAGATGACTGTATAGGTATTTCCATGTTCATACAGATGGCGGTGTAGATATTTCCATGTTTATAGAGATAGCTGTGTTGATATTTCCATGTTTATACACATCACGGTGTAGATATTTCCATGTTTATACAGATAGCGGTGTAGATATTTCCATGTTTATACAGATAGCGTTGTAGATATTTCCATGTTTATAGAGATAGCCGTGTAGGTATTTCCATGTTTATAGACATAGCGGTGTAGATATTTCCATGTTTATATAGATGGTGTTGTAGGTATTTCCATGTTTATACCGATAGCTGTGTTGGTATTTCCATGTTTATACAGATAGCAATGTAGATATTTCCATGTTTATAGAGCTCACGGTGCAGATATTTATATCTTTATACAGATGGCATTGTAGATATTTCCTTATTCACACAGATGGCGGTGTAGATGTTTCCGTGTTTATACAGATGGCGGAGTAGTTAGTTCCATGTTTATGGAGATGGCAGTGTAGATATTTTCATGTTTATAGAGATGGCGGTGTAGATATTTCCATGTTTATAGAGATAGCAGTGTAGATATTTACATGTTTATACAGATGGCTGTGTAGATATTTCCATGTGCATACAGATGGCATTGTAGATACTTCCATGTTTATACAGATGACTGTATAGGTATTTCCATGTTTTTACAGATGGCAGTGGAGATATTTCCATGTCTATAGAGATAGCGGCGTAGATATTTCCATGTTTGTACAGATGGCGGTGTTGATATTTCCATCTATACACAGATGGCCATGTAGATATTTCCATGTTTATACAGAGGGCGGCGTAGATATTTCCATGGACATACAGATGGCGGTGTAGATATTTCCATGTTTATACAGATAGCGGTGTAGATATTTCCATGTTTATACAGATGGCGGTGTAGATATTTCCATATTTATGCAGATGTCTGTGTAGATATTTCCATGTGTATACAGATGGTATTGTAGCTATTTCCATGTTTATACTGATGGTGGTTTAGATATTTCCATGTTTATTCAGATGACTGTGTAGATATTTCCATGTTTTTACAGATGGCAGTGTAGATATTTCCATGTTTACACAGATTGCGGTGTAGATATTTCCATCTTTCTACAGATGGCATTGTAGATATTTCCATGTTTATACAGAAGGCGGTGTAGATATTTCCATGTTTATATAGATGGTGGTGTAGATATTACCATGTTTATACAGATAGCGGTGTAGATATTTCCATGTTTATACAGATCGCGGTGAAGATATTTCCATGTTGATACAGATCGCGGTGTAGATATTTCCATGTTTATACAGATCGCGGTGTAGATATTTCCATGTTTATACAGATAGCGGTGTAGATATTTCCATGTTTATACAGATAGCGGTGTAGATATTTCCATGTTTATAGAGATAGCGGTGTAGGTATTTCCATGTTTATAGACATAGCGGTGTAGATATTTCCATGTTTATATAGATGACGTTGTAGATATTTCCATGTTTATACCGATAGCGGTGTTGGTATTTCCACGTTTATACATATATCGATGTAGATATTTCCATGTTTATACAGCTCGCGGTGCAGATATTTATATCTTTATACAGATGGCATTGTAGATATTTCCTTATTCACACAGATGGCGGTGTAGATGTTTCCATGTTTATACAGATGGCGGAGTAGATAGTTCCATGTTTATGGAGATGGCAGTGTAGATATTTTCATGTTTATAGAGATGGCGGTGTAGATATTTTCATGTTTATAGAGATAGCAGTGTAGATATTTACATGTTTATACAGATGGCTGTGTAGATATTTCCATGTGTATACAGATGGCATTGTAGATATTTCCATCTTTATACAGATGACTGTATAGGTATTTCCATGTTTTAACAGATGGCAGTGCAAATATTTCCATGTTTATAGAGATAGCGGTGTAGATATTTCCATGTTTGTACAGATGGCGGTGTAGATATATCCATCTATCCACAGATGGCCGTGTAGATATTTCCATGTTTATACATATGGCGGCGTAGATATTTCCATGGACATGCAGATGGCGGTGTAGATATTTCCATGTTTATACAGATAGCGGTGTAGATATTTCCATGTTTTCACAGATGGTGGTGTAGATATTTCTGTGTTTATACACATGGCGCAGTAGATACTTCCATCTTTATGGAGATGGCAGTGTAGACATTTTCATGTTTATAGAGATGGCGGTGTAGATATTTCCATATTTATAGAGATATCGGTGTAGATATTTCCATCTTTCTACAGATGTCAGTGTAGATAGTTCCATATTTATACAGATGGCGGTGTAGATATTTCCATATTTATAAAGATGTCTGTGTAGATATTTCCATGTGTATACAGATGGTATTGTAGGTATTTCCATGTTTAGACAGATGGTGGTGTAGATATTTCCATGTTTATTCAGATGACTGTGTAGATATTTCCATGTTTTTACAGATGTCAGTGTAGATATTTCAATGTTTATAGGGATGGCGCTGTAGATATTTCCATGTTTATACAGATAACCGTGGAGATATTTCCATGTTTATACAGACAGCAGTGTAGATATTTCCATGTTTATACATATAGCGGTGTACATATTTCCATGTTTATAAAGACAGCGGTGTAGTTATTTCCATGTTTATACAGATAGCGGTGCAGATATTTCCATGTTTATACAGATGCCTATGCAGATATCTCCATATTTATATAGAGGGCTGTGTAGATATTTCTATGTTTATTCAGATGGCAGTGAAGATATTTCTATGTTCCTTCACAGGACTGTGTAGGTATTTCCATGTTTATAAAGATGGCTTTGTAGATATTTCCATGTCTATAGAGATAGTGGTGCAGATATTTCCATGTTTACAGAGAGCATTGTATATATTTCCATGTTTATACCGATCGTGGTGTAGATATTTCCATGTTTATACAGATACCGGTGAAGATATTTCCATGTTTATACAGACCGCAGTGTAGATATTTCCATGTTTATAGAGATAGCAGTGTAGATATTTCCAAGTTTGTACAGATGGCGGTGTTGATGTTTCCATCTATACACAGATTGCCGTGTAGGTATTTCCAGGTGTATACAGGTGGCATTGTTTAGTATTTCCATGTTTATACAGATGGTGGTGCAGATATTTCCATGTTTATACAGATGACTGTATAGGTATTTCCATGTTCATACAGATGGCGGTGTAGATATTTCCATGTTTATAGAGATAGCTGTGTTGATATTTCCATGTTTATACACATCACGGTGTAGACATTTCCATGTTTATACAGATAGCGGTGTAGATATTTCCATGTTTATACAGATAGCGTTGTAGATATTTCCATGTTTATAGAGATAGCCGTGTAGGTATTTCCATGTTTATAGACATAGCGGTGTAGATATTTCCATGTTTATATAGATGGTGTTGTAGATATTTCCATGTATATACCGATAGCGGTGTTGGTATTTCCATGTTTATACAGATAGCAATGTAGAGATTTCCATGTTTATAGAGCTCGCGGTGCAGATATTTATATCTTTATACAGATGGCATTGTAGATATTTCCTTATTCACACAGATGGCGGTGTAGATGTTTCCGTGTTTATACAGATGGCGGAGTAGTTAGTTCCATGTTTATGGAGATGGCAGTGTAGATATTTTCTTGTTTATAGAGATGGCGGTGTAGATATTTCCATGTTTATAGAGATAGCAGTGTAGATATTTACATGTTTATACAGATGGCTGTGTAGATATTTCCATGTGCATACAGAAGGCATTGTAGATACTTCCATGTTTATACAGATGACTGTATAGGTATTTCCATGTTTTTACAGATGGCAGTGGAGATATTTCCATGTCTATAGAGATAGCGGCGTAGATATTTCCATGTTTGTACAGATGGCGGTGTTGATATTTCCATCTATACACAGATGGCCATGTAGATATTTCCATGTTTATACAGAGGGCGGCGTAGATATTTCCATGGACATACAGATGGCGGTGTAGATATTTCCATGTTTATACAGATAGCGGTGTAGATATTTCCATGTTTATACAGATGGCGGTGTAGGTATTTCCATATTTATACAGATGTCTGTGTAGATATTTCCATGTGTATACAGATGGTATTGTAGCTATTTCCATGTTTATACTGATGGTGGTTTAGATATTTCCATGTTTATTCAGATGACTGTGTAGATATTTCCATGTTTTTACAGATGGCAGTGTAGATATTTCCATGTTTACACAGATTGCGGTGTAGATATTTCCATCTTTCTACAGATGGCATTGTAGATATTTCCATGTTTATACAGAAGGCGGTGTAGATATTTCCATGTTTATATAGATGGTGGTGTAGATATTACCATGTTTATACAGATAGCGGTGTAGATATTTCCATGTTTATACAGATCGCGGTGAAGATATTTCCATGTTTATACAGATCGCGGTGTAGATATTTCCATGTTTATACAGATCGCGGTGTAGATATTTCCATGTTTATACAGATAGCGGTGTAGATATTTCCATGTTTATACAGATAGCGGTGTAGATATTTCCATGTTTATAGAGATAGCGGTGTAGGTATTTCCATGTTTATAGACAGAGCGGTGTAGATATTTCCATGTTTATATAGATGACGTTGTAGATATTTCCATGTTTATACCGATAGCGGTGTTGGTATTTCCACGTTTATACATATATCGATGTAGATATTTCCATGTTTATACAGCTCGCGGTGCAGATATTTATATCTTTATACAGATGGCATTGTAGATATTTCCTTATTCACACAGATGGCGGTGTAGATGTTTCCATGTTTATACAGATGGCGGAGTAGATAGTTCCATGTTTATGGAGATGGCAGTGTAGATATTTTCATGTTTATAGAGATGGCGGTGTAGATATTTTCATGTTTATAGAGATAGCAGTGTAGATATTTACATGTTTATACAGATGGCTGTGTAGATATTTCCATGTGTATACAGATGGCATTGTAGATATTTCCATCTTTATACAGATGACTGTATAGGTATTTCCATGTTTTAACAGATGGCAGTGCAGATATTTCCATGTTTATAGAGATAGCGGTGTAGATATTTCCATGTTTGTACAGATGGCGGTGTTCATATATCCATCTATACACGGATGGCCGTGTAGATATTTCCATGTTTATACATATGGCGGCGTAGATATTTCCATGGACATGCAGATGGCGGTGTAGATATTTCCATGTTTATACAGATAGCGGTGTAGATATTTCCATGCTTTCGCAGATGGTGGTGTAGATATTTCTGTGTTTAAACACATGGCGCAGTAGATACTTCCATCTTTATGGAGATGGCAGTGTAGACATTTTCATGTTTATAGAGATGTCGGTGTAGATATTTCCATATTTATAGAGATAGCGGTGTAGATATTTCCATCTTTCTACAGATGTAAGTGTAGATATTTCCATATTTATACAGATGGCGGTGTAGATATTTCCATATTTATAAAGATGTCTGTGTAGATATTTCCATGTGTATACAGATGGTATTGTAGGTATTTCCATGTTTAGACAGATGGTGGTGTAGATATTTCCATGTTTATTCAGATGACTGTGTAGATATTTCCATGTTTTTACAGATGTCAGTGTAGATATTTCAATGTTTATAGGGATGGCGCTGTAGATATTTCCATGTTTATACAGATAACCGTGGAGATATTTCCATGTTTATACAGACAGCAGTGTAGATATTTCCATGTTTATACATATAGCGGTGTACATATTTCCATGTTTATAAAGACAGCGGTGTAGTTATTTCCATGTTTATACAGATAGCGGTGCAGATATTTCCATGTTTATACAGATGCCTATGCAGATATCTCCATATTTATATAGAGGGCTGTGTAGATATTTCTATGTTTATTCAGATGGCAGTGAAGATATTTCTATGTTCCTACACATGACTGTGTAGGTATTTCCATGTTTATAAAGATGGCTTTGTAGATATTTCCATGTCTATAGAGATAGCGGTGCAGATATTTCCATGTTTACAGAGAGCGGTGTATATATTTCCATGTTTATACCGATCGTGGTGTAGATATTTCCATGTTTATACAGATACCGGTGTAGATATTTCCATGTTTATACAGACCACAGTGTAGATATTTCCATGTTTATAGAGATAGCAGTGTAGATATTTCCAAGTTTGTACAGATGGCAGTGTTGATGTTTCCATCTATACACAGATTGCCGTGTAGGTATTTCCAGGTGTATACAGGTGGCATTGTTTAGTATTTCCATGTTTATACAGATGGTGGTGCAGATATTTCCATGTTTATACAGATGACTGTATAGGTATTTCCATGTTCATACAGATGGCGGTGTAGATATTTCCATGTTTATAGAGATAGCTGTGTTGATATTTCCATGTTTATACACATCACGGTGTAGATATTTCCATGTTTATACAGATAACGGTGTAGATATTTCCATGTTTATACAGATAGCGTTGTAGATATTTCCATGTTTATAGAGATAGCCGTGTAGGTATTTCCATGTTTATAGACATAGCGGTGTAGATATTTCCATGTTTATATAGATGGTGTTGTAGATATTTCCATGTTTATACCGATAGCGGTGTTGGTATTTCCATGTTTATACAGATAGCAATGTAGATATTTCCATGTTTATAGAGCTCGCGGTGCAGATATTTATATCTTTATATAGATGGCATTGTAGATATTTCCTTATTCACACAGATGGCGGTGTAGATGTTTCCGTGTTTATACAGATGGCGGAGTAGTTAGTTCCATGTTTATGGAGATGGCAGTGTAGATATTTTCATGTTTATAGAGATGGCGGTGTAGATATTTCCATGTTTATAGAGATAGCAGTGTAGATATTTACATGTTTATACAGATGGCTGTGTAGATATTTCCATGTGCATAGAGATGGCATTGTAGATATTTCCATGTTTATACAGATGACTGTATAGGTATTTCCATGTTTTTACAGATGGCAGTGGAGATATTTCCATGTCTATAGAGATAGTGGCGTAGATATTTCCATGTTTGTACAGATGGCGGTGTTGATATTTCCATCTATACACAGATGGCCATGTAGATATTTCCATGTTTATACAGAGGGCGGCGTAGATATTTCCATGGACATACAGATGGCGGTGTAGATATTTCCATGTTTATTCAGATAGCGGTGTGGCTATTACCCTGTTTATACAGATGGCAGTGTAGATATATCCATGTTTATACAGACAGTGGAGTAGATATTTCCATGTTTATAAAGATAGTGGTGAAGATATTTCCAAGTTTATAGATAGCGGTGGAGATATTTCCATGTTCATAGAGATAGCGATGGAGATATTTCCATGTTTGTACAGATAACAATGTAGATATTTCCATGTCTATGCAGATAGCGGTGTAGATATTTCCGTGTTTATGCAGATAGCGGTGTAGATATTTCCATGTTTATAGAGATAGCCATGTAGATATTTCCATGTTTATACAGATAGCGGTGTATACATTTCCATGTTTATAGGAAAAGCGGTGTGGATATTTCCATATTTATACAGATAGCGGTGTAGTTATTTCCATGTTTATACGGATAGCGGTGTAGATATTTCCATGTTTATACAGATAGCGGTGTAGTTATTTCCATGTTTATACAGATGACTGTGTACATATTTCCAAGTTTATACAGATGGCGGTGTAGTTATTTCCATGTTTATATAGACAGCGGTGTAGATATATCCATGTTTATACAGATAGCTCTGTAGATATTTCCATGTTTATAGAGGTAGCGGTGTAGATATTTCCATATTTGTACAGATAGCCGTGTAGTTATTTCCATGTTTATTCAGATGGCGGTGTAGATATTTCCATATTTATACAGATAGCGGTGTGCCTATTTCCAGGTTTATACAGATGGCAGTGTAGATATTTCCATGTTTATACATATAGCGGTGTAGATATTTCCATGTTTATACAGATAGCAGTGTAGATATTTCCATGTTTATACAGATTGCGGTGTAGATATTTCCATGTCTGTAAAAATAGCGGTGTAAATATTTCCATGTTTATACAGATAGCGGTGTAGATATTTCCATGTTTATACAGATAGCAGTAGAGATATTTCCATGTTTATACAGATGGCGGTGTAGATATTTCCATGTTTCTACAGATGACTGTGTAGATATTTCCATATTTTTACAGATGGCGTTGTAGATATTTCCAGGTTTTTACAGATAGCGGTTTAGCTATTTCCATGTTTATTCAGATAGCGATGTAGATATTTCCATGTTTATAGAGATGGTTGTGTAGATATTTTCATGTTTATACAGATGGCAGTGTAGATATTTCCGTGTTTATACAGATAATGGTGTGGATATTTCTATGTTTAAACAGATGACTGTGTAGGTATTTCCATGTTTATACAGATGGCAGTGTAGATATTTCCATATTTATAGAAATAGCCATGTTGATATTTCCATGTTTATACAGATAGCGGTGTAGACGTTTCCATGTTTATAGAGATAGCGGTGTAGATATTTCCATATTTATACAGATAGCGGTGTAGATATTTCCATGTTTATACAGATAGCGGTGTAGATATATCCATGTTTATACAGATCGTGGTGTAGATATTTCCATGTTTATACAGACAGCGGTGTAGATATTTCCATGTTTATATAGATAGCGGTGTAGTTATTTCCATATTTACAGAGATAGATGTGTAAATATTTCCATATTTCCACAGATTGCGGTGTAGATATTTCCACCTTTATGCAGATAGCGGTGTAGATATTTCCATGTTTAGAGAAATAACGGTGTAGATATTTCCATATTTATACAGATGACTTTGTAGATATTTCCTTGTGTATACAGATGGCAGTGTAGATATTTCCAAGTTTATGCAGATAGTGGTGTGGCTATTTCCATGTTTATAGAGGTAGCGTTGAAGAAATTTCCACGTTTATAGAGATGGCTGTGTAGATATTTCCATGTTTATGCAGATGGCAGTGTAGATATTTCCACGTTTATACAGATAGTGGTGTAGATGTTTCCATGTTTATACAGATGACTGTGTAGCTATTTCCATGTATATACAGATGGCAGTGTAGATATTTCCATGTTTATAGAGATAGCGGTGTAGTTATTTCCATGTTTATACAGATGGCAGTGTAGATATTTTCATGTTTATACAGAACGCGGTGTAGACATTTCCATGTTTATACAGATAGCGATATAGATATTTCCATATTTATACAGACAGCGGAGTAGATATTTCCATGTTTATACAGATAGTGGTGTTGATATTTCCATGTTTATACAGATTGTAGTGTAGATATTTCCATGTTTATACAGATTTTGGTGTGGATATTTCCATGTTTATACAGATAGCGGTGTAGACATTTCCATGTTTATACAGATAGTGGTGTAGATATTTCCATGTTTACAGAGATATAGGTGTAGATATTTCCATATTTGCACAGATTGCGTTGTAGATAATTCCATCCTCACACAGATTGCGGTGTACATATTTCCATGTTTACACAGACACCTGTGTAGATATTTCCATGTTTACACAGATAGTGTTGTAGGTATTTCCATGTTTATAGAGATTGCGGTGTAGATATTTCCATGTTTATACAGATAGCGGTGTAGATATTTCCATGTTTATACAGATAGCGGTGTAGATATTTCCATGTTCATACAGAGAGTGGTGGAGATATTTCCATGTTTATATAGATAGCGGTGGAGATATTTCCACGTTTCTAGAGATGGTGGTGTAGATATTTCGAAGTTTATGCAGGTAGCGTTGTAGATATTTCCATGTTTATAGAGATAGCGGTGTAGACATGTCCATGTTTATACAGGTAGAGGTGTAGATATTTCCATGTTTACACAGATAGCGGTGAAGGTATTTCCATATTTATAAAGATAGCAGTGTAGATATTTGTATGTTTATTCAGATGGTGGTGTAGATATTTCCATGTTTCTACATATAGCGGTGAGGCTATTACCATGTTTATTCAGATGGCAGTGTAGATATATCCATGTTTATACAGATCGTGGAGTGGATATTTCCATGTTTATAAAGATAGCAGTGCAGATATTTCCAAGTTTATTGAGGTAGCGGTGGAGATATTTCCATGTTCATAGAGATAGCGGTGGAAATATATCCATGTTTGTACAGATAACGATGTAGATATTTCCATGTTTATGCAGATAGCTGTTTAGATATTTCCGTGTTTATGCAGATAGCGGTGTTGATATTTCCATGTTTATAGAAATAGCCATGTAGATATTTCCATGTTTACAGATAGCGGTGTAGATATTTCCATGTTTATAGGGATAGCGTTGTGGATATTTCCATATTTATACAGATAGCGGTGTAGATATTTCCATGTTTACACAGATAACGTTGTAGATATTTCCATGTTTATACAGATAGCGGTGTAGATATTTCCATGTTTATACAGATAGCGGTGTAGTTATTTCCATGTTTATACAGATAGCAGTGGAGATATTTCCCTGTTTATACAGATAACGATGTAGATATTTAAATGTTTATACAGATAGCGGTATAGATATTTCCATGTTTATAGAGATAGCAGTGTAGATATTTCCATGTTTATACAGATGGCTGTGTAGATATTTCCATGTTTATAGAGATAGCGGTGTAGATATTTCCATCTTTATACAGATAGCTGTGTAGATATTTCCATGTTTATACAGATGGCGGTGTAGATAGTTCCATGTTTATGGAGATGGTGCTGTAGATATTTTCATGTTCATATAGATGGCGGTGTAGATATTTCCATGTTTGCAGAGATTTTGTTGTTGATATTTCCATGTTTATAGAGAGAGCGCTGTAGGTATTTCCTTGTTTATAGAGATAGTTGTGTAGATACATCCATGTTTATACAGATGGCTCTGTAGATATTTCCATGTGTATACAGATGACTCTGTAGATATTTGTATGTTTACAGAAATGGCGGTGAGGCTATAACCATGTTTATTCAGATGGCATTGCAGTTATTTCCATGTTTATACAGATGGCGGTGTAGATATTTAGATGTTTAAATAGATGGTGGTGTAGATATTACCATGTTTATACAGATAGCGGTGTAGATATTTCCATGTTTATACAGATCGCGGTGAAGATATTTCCATGTTTATACAGATCGCGGTGTAGATATTTCCATGTTTATACAGATCGATGTGTAGATATTTCCATGTTTATACAGATAGTGGTGTAAATATTTCCATGTTTATACAGATAGCGGTGTAGATATTTCCATGTTTATACAGATGGCAGTGTAGATATTTCCATGTTCATAGAGATAGCGGTGTAGATATATGCATGTTTATAGAGATAGCAGTGAGGATATTTCCATGTTTATACAGATAGCAGTGTAGATATTTCCATTTTTATAGAGATAGCGGTTTTGATATTTCATATTTATACAGATAGCGGTGTAGATATTTCCATGGTTATACAGATTGCGGTGTAGATATTTCCATGTTTATACAGATAGCGGTGAAGATATTTCCACGTTTATACAGATGGCGCTGTAGATATTTCCATCTTTCTACAAATGGCAGTGTAAATATTCCCATGTTTATAGAGATGGCGGTGTAGATATTTCCATGTTTATATAGATGGCAATGTTGATATTTTCTTGTTTATATAGATGGCGTTGTAGATATCTCCATGTTTAAAGAGATGGCGGTGTATATATTTCCATGTTGATGGAGATAGCGGTGTAGATACTTCCATGTTTATAGAGATAGCAGTGTAGTTATTTCCATGTTAATAGAGATAGCGGTGTAGATATTTCCATATTTCTACAGATGACTGTGTAGATATTTCCATGTTTGTACAGAAGGCAGTGTAGATATTTCCATGTTTATAGAGATAGCTGTGTAGATATTTTCATGTTTATACAGATTGCAGTGGAGATATGTCCATGTTTATACAGATCGCAATGGAGATATTTCCACGTTAATACACATAGCTGTGTAGATATTTCCATGTTTATACAGAGAGCGGTGTAGATATTTCCATGTTTATACAGATGGCTGTGCCGATATTTCCATGTTTATACCGAGTTCTCTGTAGATATTTCCGTGTTTATATAGATGACAATGTAGATATTTCCAGGTTTACGCAGATGACTGTGCAGATATTTCCATGTTAGCACAGATGGCGGTGTAGATATTTCCATGTTTGTAGAGATAGCGGTGTAGATATTTCCATGTTTATTGAGATAGCGGTGTAAATATTTCCATATTAATACAGATAGTGGTGTAGATATTTCCTTGTTTTTACAGATAGCGGTGTAGATATTTCCATCTTTTTTCAGAGAGTGCTGTACATATTTCCATGTTTATACAGATCACTGTGTAGATATTTCCATGTTTATACAGATAACGTTGTAGATATTTCCATCTTTATACAAATGGTGGTGTAGATATTTCCGTGTTCCTACACATGACTGTGTACTTATTTCCATGTTTATACAGATGGCGATGTAGATATTTCCATATTTATAGAGATATCAGTGTAGATATTTCCAGGTTTATACAGATAGCGGTGTAAATATTTCCATGTTTATACAGATCGTGGTGTAGATATTTCCATGCTTATACAGATACCGGTGTAGATATTTCCATGTTTATGCAGAATGCAGTGTACGTACTTCTATGTTTATACAGATAGCGGTGTAGATATTTCCATGTTTGTACAGATGGCGGTGTTGATATTTCCATCTGTACACAGATTACCGTGTAGTTATTTCCATCTTTATACAGATGGCGTTGTAGAGATTTCCATGGATAAGCAGATGGCGGTGTGGATATTTCCATGTTTATAGAGATAGCGGTGTAGGTATTTCCATGTTTCTAGACATAGCGGTGTAGATATTTCCATGTTTATATAGATGGTGTTTTAGATATTTCCATGTTTATACCAATAGCGGTGTTGGTATTTCCACGTTTATACAGATAGCGATGTAGATATTTCCATGTTTATACAGCTCGCGGTGCAGATAATTATATCTTTATACCGATCGCATTGTAGATATTTCCTTATTCACACAGATGGCGGTGTAGATGTTTCCATGTTTATACAGATGGCGGAGTAGTTAGTTCCATGTTTATGGAGATGGCAGTGTGGATATTTTCAAGTTTATGGAGATGGCGGTGTAGATATTTCCATGTTTATAGAGATAGCAGTGTAGATATTTACATGTTTATTCAGATGGCTCTGTAGATATTTCCATGTGTATACAGATGACATTGTAGATATTTCCATGTTTATACAGATGACTGTATACGTATTTCCATGTTTTTACAGATGGCAGTGCAGATATTTCCATGTTTATAGAGATACCGGAGTAGATATTTCCATATTTGTTCAGATGGCGGTGTTGATATTTCCATCTATACACAGATGGCCGTGTAGATATTTCCATGTTTATACAGATGGCGGCATAGATATTTCCATGGACATGCAGATGGCGGTGTCGTTATTTCCATGTTTATACAGATAGCGGTGTAGTTATTTCCATGTTTACACAGATGGTGGTGTAGGTATTTCCGTGTTTCTACACATGGCGGAGTAGATACTTCCATCTTTATGGAGATGGCAGTGTAGATATTTTCATGTTTATAGGGATGGTGGTGTAGATATTTCCATATTTATAGAGATAGCGGTGTAGATATTTCCATCTTTCTACAGATGGCAGTGTAGATATTTCCATGTTTATACAGATGGCGGTGTAGATATGTCCATATTTATACAGATGTCTGTGTTGATATTTCCATGTGTATACAGATGGTATTGTAGCTATTTCCATGTTTATACAGATGGTGGTGTAGATATTTCCATGTTTATTCAGATGACTGTGTCGATATTTCCATGTTTTTACAGATGGCAATGTAGATATTTCAATGTTTATAGAGATGGCGCTGTAGATATTTCCATGTTTATACAGATAACGGTGGAGATATTTGCATGTTTATACAGACAGCAGTGGAGATATTTCCATGTTTATACACATAGCGGTGTACATATTTCCATGTTTATAGAGACAGCGGTGTAGGTATTTCCATGTTTATACAGATAGCGGTGCAGATATTTCCATGTTTATACAGATGCGTATGCAGATATTTCCATATTCATACAGAGGGCTGTGTAGATATTTCCATGTTTATACAGATGGCAGTGTAGATATTTCCATGTTCCTACACATGACTGTGTAGGCATTTCCATGTTTATACAGATGGCTTTGTAGGTATTTCCATGTTTATAGAGATAGCGGTGCAGATATTTCCATGTTTATACAGATAGCGGTGTATATATTTCCATGTTTATACAGATCGTGGTGTAGATATTTCCATGTTTATACAGACCGCAGTGTAGACATTTCCATGTTTATAGAGATAGAAGTGTAGATATTTCCATGTTTGTACAGATGGCGGTGTTGATGTTTCCATCTATACACAGATTGCCGTGTAGGTATTTCCATGTGTATACAGATGGCATTGTAGATATTTAGATGTTTATACAGATGGTGGTGTAGATATTTCCATCTTTACACAGATGACTGTATAGTTATTTCCATGTTTATACAGATAGCGGTGTAGATATTTCCATATTTATACAGATAACGGTGTAGAAATTTCCATGTTTATGCAGATATCGGTATAAATATTTCCATGTTTATACAGATCACGGTGTAGATATTTCCATGTTTATACAGATAGCGGTGTATATATTTCCATGTTTATACAGATAGCGGTGTAGATATTTCCATGTTTATACAGACCGCGGTGTAGATATTTCCACGTTTATACAGATAGCGGTGCAGATACTTCCATGTTTGTACAGATGGCGGTGTTGATATTTCCATCTATACACAGATGACCGTGTAGATATTTCCATGTTTATATAGATGGCAGCACAGATATTTCTATGGATATGTAGATGCCGGTGTAGATATTTCCATGTATATACAGATAGCGGTGTAGATATTTCCATGTTTGTACACATGGATGTGTAGATATTTCCAAGTTTATACAGATGGCGGTGTAGATATTTCCATGTTTATAGAGATGGCGGTGTAGATATTTCCATGTTCATAGAGATAGCGTTGTTTTTTTTTCCATGTTTATAGAGATAGCGGTGTGGATATTTCCATGTTTATACAGATAGGGGTGTAGATATTTCCATGTTTATAGAGATGGCGGTGTAGATATTTCCATGTTCATACAGATCACGGTGTAGATATTTCCATGTTTATACAGATCGCGGTGAAGATATTTCCATGTTTATACAGATCATGGTGTAGATACTTCTATGTTTATACAGATCACGGTGTTGATATTACCATGTTTATAGGGATAGCGGTGCAAATATTTCCACATTTATACAGATAGCGGTGTAGTTATTAGCATGTTTATACAGATAGTGGTGTAGATATTTCCATGTATAAACAGATGTCTGTGTATATATTTCCATGTTTAAACAGGTGGCGGTGTAGATATTTCCTTGTTTATACAAATAGCGGTGTAGTTTTCTCCATGTTTATTCAGATCACGGTGTAGATATTTCCTTGTTTATACAAATAGCGGTGTAGTTATTTCAATGTTTATACAGATAGCGGTGTAGATATTTCCTTGTTTATACAAATAGCATTGTAGATATTTCCATGTTTATACTGATCACGGTGTGGATATTTCCTTGTTTATACAAATAGCGGTGTAGTTATTTCCATGTTTATACAAATAGCGGTGTAGATATTTCCATGTATATACAGATGGCTGTATAGATATTTCCTTGTTTATACAAATAGTGGTGGAGTAATTTCCATGTTTATACAGATACCGTTGTAGATATTTCCATGTATATACAGATGGCTGTGTAGATATTTCCATGTTTATACAGATAGCGGTGTAGATATTTCCATGTTTTCACAGATATTCGTGTTGATATTTCCATGTTTAGAGAGATTGGGGTGTAGATATTTCCATCTTTCTACAGATGGCATTGTAGATATTTCCATGTTTATACAGATTGCGGTGTAGTTATTTCCATCTTTCTACAGATGGCATTGTAGATATTTCCATGTTTATACAGATGTCGGTGTAGATATTTCCATGTTTACAGATCACGGTGTAGATATTTCCATGTTTATACAGATCAGGGTGTAGATATTTCCAGGTTTATACAGATCACGGTGTTGATATTACCATGTTTATAGGGATAGCGGTGCAAATATTTCCACATTTATACAGATAGCGGTGTAGTTATTAGCATGTTTATACAGATAGCGGTGTAGATATTTCCATGTATAAACAGATGTCTGTGTATATACTTCCATGTTTAAACAGATGGCGGTGTAGATATTTCCTTGTTTATACAAATAGCGGTGTAGTTATTTCCATGTTTATACAGAGAGCGGTGTAGATATTTCCATGTATATACAGATGGCTGTGTAGGTATTTCTATGTTTATACAGATGGCTGTGTAGATATTTCCATGTTTATACAGATGACTGTATAGGTATTTCCATGTTTTTACAGATGGCAGTGGAGATATTTCCATGTCTATAGAGATAGCGGCGTAGATATTTCCATGTTTGTACAGATGGCGTTGTTGATATTTCCATCTATACACAGATGGCCATGTAGATATTTCCATGTTTATACAGAGGGCGGCGTAGATATTTCCATGGACATACAGATGGCGGTGTAGATATTTCCATGTTTATTCAGATAGCGGTGTGGCTATTACCCTGTTTATACAGATGGCAGTGTAGATATATCCATGTTTATACAGATAGTGGAGTAGATATTTCCATGTTTATAAAGATAGTGGTGAAGATATTTCCAAGTTTATAGATAGCGGTGGAGATATTTCCATGTTCATAGAGATAGCGATGGAGATATTTCCATGTTTGTACAGATAACAATGTAGATATTTCCATGTCTATGCAGATAGCGGTGTAGATATTTCCGTGTTTATGCAGATAGCGGTGTAGATATTTCCATGTTTATAGAGATAGCCATGTAGATATTTCCATGTTTATACAGATAGCGGTGTATACATTTCCATGTTTATAGGGAAAGCGGTGTGGATATTTCCATATTTATACAGATAGCGGTGTAGTTATTTCCATGTTTATACGGATAGCGGTGTAGATATTTCCATGTTTATACAGATAGCGGTGTAGTTATTTCCATGTTTATACAGATGACTGTGTACATATTTCCAAGTTTATACAGATGGCGGTGTAGTTATTTCCATGTTTATATAGACAGCGGTGTAGATATATCCATGTTTATACAGATAGCTCTGTAGATATTTCCATGTTTATAGAGGTAGCGGTGTAGATATTTCCATATTTGTACAGATAGCCGTGTAGTTATTTCCATGTTTATTCAGATGGCGGTGTAGATATTTCCATATTTATACAGATAGCGGTGTGCCTATTTCCAGGTTTATACAGATGGCAGTGTAGATATTTCCATGTTTATACATATAGCGGTGTAGATATTTCCATGTTTATACAGATAGCAGTGTAGATATTTCCATGTTTATACAGATTGCGGTGTAGATATTTCCATGTCTGTAAAAATAGCGGTGTAAATATTTCCATGTTTATACAGATAGCGGTGTAGATATTTCCATGTTTATACAGATAGCAGTAGAGATATTTCCATGTTTATACAGATGGCGGTGTAGATATTTCCATGTTTCTACAGATGACTGTGTAGATATTTCCATATTTTTACAGATGGCGTTGTAGATATTTCCAGGTTTTTACAGATAGCGGTTTAGCTATTTCCATGTTTATTCAGATAGCGATGTAGATATTTCCATGTTTATAGAGATGGTTGTGTAGATATTTTCATGTTTATACAGATGGCAGTGTAGATATTTCCGTGTTTATACAGATAATGGTGTGGATATTTCTATGTTTAAACAGATGACTGTGTAGGTATTTCCATGTTTATACAGATGGCAGTGTAGATATTTCCATATTTATAGAAATAGCCATGTTGATATTTCCATGTTTATACAGATAGCGGTGTAGACGTTTCCATGTTTATAGAGATAGCGGTGTAGATATTTCCATATTTATACAGATAGCGGTGTAGATATTTCCATGTTTATACAGATAGCGGTGTAGATATATCCATGTTTATACAGATCGTGGTGTAGATATTTCCATGTTTATACAGACAGCGGTGTAGATATTTCCATGTTTATATAGATAGCGGTGTAGTTATTTCCATATTTACAGAGATAGATGTGTAAATATTTCCATATTTCCACAGATTGCGGTGTAGATATTTCCACCTTTATGCAGATAGCGGTGTAGATATTTCCATGTTTAGAGAAATAACGGTGTAGATATTTCCATATTTATACAGATGACTTTGTAGATATTTCCTTGTGTATACAGATGGCAGTGTAGATATTTCCAAGTTTATGCAGATAGTGGTGTGGCTATTTCCATGTTTATAGAGGTAGCGTTGAAGAAATTTCCACGTTTATAGAGATGGCTGTGTAGATATTTCCATGTTTATGCAGATGGCAGTGTAGATATTTCCACGTTTATACAGATAGTGGTGTAGATGTTTCCATGTTTATACAGATGACTGTGTAGCTATTTCCATGTATATACAGATGGCAGTGTAGATATTTCCATGTTTATAGAGATAGCGGTGTAGTTATTTCCATGTTTATACAGATGGCAGTGTAGATATTTTCATGTTTATACAGAACGCGGTGTAGACATTTCCATGTTTATACAGATAGCGATATAGATATTTCCATATTTATACAGACAGCGGAGTAGATATTTCCATGTTTATACAGATAGTGGTGTTGATATTTCCATGTTTATACAGATTGTAGTGTAGATATTTCCATGTTTATACAGATTTTGGTGTGGATATTTCCATGTTTATACAGATAGCGGTGTAGACATTTCCATGTTTATACAGATAGTGGTGTAGATATTTCCATGTTTACAGAGATATAGGTGTAGATATTTCCATATTTGCACAGATTGCGTTGTAGATAATTCCATCCTCACACAGATTGCGGTGTACATATTTCCATGTTTACACAGACACCTGTGTAGATATTTCCATGTTTACACAGATAGTGTTGTAGGTATTTCCATGTTTATAGAGATTGCGGTGTAGATATTTCCATGTTTATACAGATAGCGGTGTAGATATTTCCATGTTTATACAGATAGCGGTGTAGATATTTCCATGTTCATACAGAGAGTGGTGGAGATATTTCCATGTTTATATAGATAGCGGTGGAGATATTTCCACGTTTCTAGAGATGGTGGTGTAGATATTTCGAAGTTTATGCAGGTAGCGTTGTAGATATTTCCATGTTTATAGAGATAGCGGTGTAGACATGTCCATGTTTATACAGGTAGAGGTGTAGATATTTCCATGTTTACACAGATAGCGGTGAAGGTATTTCCATATTTATAAAGATAGCAGTGTAGATATTTGTATGTTTATTCAGATGGTGGTGTAGATATTTCCATGTTTCTACATATAGCGGTGAGGCTATTACCATGTTTATTCAGATGGCAGTGTAGATATATCCATGTTTATACAGATCGTGGAGTGGATATTTCCATGTTTATAAAGATAGCAGTGCAGATATTTCCAAGTTTATTGAGGTAGCGGTGGAGATATTTCCATGTTCATAGAGATAGCGGTGGAAATATATCCATGTTTGTACAGATAACGATGTAGATATTTCCATGTTTATGCAGATAGCTGTTTAGATATTTCCGTGTTTATGCAGATAGCGGTGTTGATATTTCCATGTTTATAGAAATAGCCATGTAGATATTTCCATGTTTACAGATAGCGGTGTAGATATTTCCATGTTTATAGGGATAGCGTTGTGGATATTTCCATATTTATACAGATAGCGGTGTAGATATTTCCATGTTTACACAGATAACGTTGTAGATATTTCCATGTTTATACAGATAGCGGTGTAGATATTTCCATGTTTATACAGATAGCGGTGTAGTTATTTCCATGTTTATACAGATAGCAGTGGAGATATTTCCCTGTTTATACAGATAACGATGTAGATATTTAAATGTTTATACAGATAGCGGTATAGATATTTCCATGTTTATAGAGATAGCAGTGTAGATATTTCCATGTTTATACAGATGGCTGTGTAGATATTTCCATGTTTATAGAGATAGCGGTGTAGATATTTCCATCTTTATACAGATAGCTGTGTAGATATTTCCATGTTTATACAGATGGCGGTGTAGATAGTTCCATGTTTATGGAGATGGTGCTGTAGATATTTTCATGTTCATATAGATGGCGGTGTAGATATTTCCATGTTTGCAGAGATTTTGTTGTTGATATTTCCATGTTTATAGAGAGAGCGCTGTAGGTATTTCCTTGTTTATAGAGATAGTTGTGTAGATACATCCATGTTTATACAGATGGCTCTGTAGATATTTCCATGTGTATACAGATGACTCTGTAGATATTTGTATGTTTACAGAAATGGCGGTGAGGCTATAACCATGTTTATTCAGATGGCATTGCAGTTATTTCCATGTTTATACAGATGGCGGTGTAGATATTTAGATGTTTAAATAGATGGTGGTGTAGATATTACCATGTTTATACAGATAGCGGTGTAGATATTTCCATGTTTATACAGATCGCGGTGAAGATATTTCCATGTTTATACAGATCGCGGTGTAGATATTTCCATGTTTATACAGATCGATGTGTAGATATTTCCATGTTTATACAGATAGTGGTGTAAATATTTCCATGTTTATACAGATAGCGGTGTAGATATTTCCATGTTTATACAGATGGCAGTGTAGATATTTCCATGTTCATAGAGATAGCGGTGTAGATATATGCATGTTTATAGAGATAGCAGTGAGGATATTTCCATGTTTATACAGATAGCAGTGTAGATATTTCCATTTTTATAGAGATAGCGGTTTTGATATTTCATATTTATACAGATAGCGGTGTAGATATTTCCATGGTTATACAGATTGCGGTGTAGATATTTCCATGTTTATACAGATAGCGGTGAAGATATTTCCACGTTTATACAGATGGCGCTGTAGATATTTCCATCTTTCTACAAATGGCAGTGTAAATATTCCCATGTTTATAGAGATGGCGGTGTAGATATTTCCATGTTTATATAGATGGCAATGTTGATATTTTCTTGTTTATATAGATGGCGTTGTAGATATCTCCATGTTTAAAGAGATGGCGGTGTATATATTTCCATGTTGATGGAGATAGCGGTGTAGATACTTCCATGTTTATAGAGATAGCAGTGTAGTTATTTCCATGTTAATAGAGATAGCGGTGTAGATATTTCCATATTTCTACAGATGACTGTGTAGATATTTCCATGTTTGTACAGAAGGCAGTGTAGATATTTCCATGTTTATAGAGATAGCTGTGTAGATATTTTCATGTTTATACAGATTGCAGTGGAGATATGTCCATGTTTATACAGATCGCAATGGAGATATTTCCACGTTAATACACATAGCTGTGTAGATATTTCCATGTTTATACAGAGAGCGGTGTAGATATTTCCATGTTTATACAGATGGCTGTGCCGATATTTCCATGTTTATACCGAGTTCTCTGTAGATATTTCCGTGTTTATATAGATGACAATGTAGATATTTCCAGGTTTACGCAGATGACTGTGCAGATATTTCCATGTTAGCACAGATGGCGGTGTAGATATTTCCATGTTTGTAGAGATAGCGGTGTAGATATTTCCATGTTTATTGAGATAGCGGTGTAAATATTTCCATATTAATACAGATAGTGGTGTAGATATTTCCTTGTTTTTACAGATAGCGGTGTAGATATTTCCATCTTTTTTCAGAGAGTGCTGTACATATTTCCATGTTTATACAGATCACTGTGTAGATATTTCCATGTTTATACAGATAACGTTGTAGATATTTCCATCTTTATACAAATGGTGGTGTAGATATTTCCATGTTCCTACACATGACTGTGTACTTATTTCCATGTTTATACAGATGGCGATGTAGATATTTCCATATTTATAGAGATATCAGTGTAGATATTTCCAGGTTTATACAGATAGCGGTGTAAATATTTCCATGTTTATACAGATCGTGGTGTAGATATTTCCATGCTTATACAGATACCGGTGTAGATATTTCCATGTTTATGCAGAATGCAGTGTACGTACTTCTATGTTTATACAGATAGCGGTGTAGATATTTCCATGTTTGTACAGATGGCGGTGTTGATATTTCCATCTGTACACAGATTACCGTGTAGTTATTTCCATCTTTATACAGATGGCGTTGTAGAGATTTCCATGGATAAGCAGATGGCGGTGTGGATATTTCCATGTTTATAGAGATAGCGGTGTAGGTATTTCCATGTTTCTAGACATAGCGGTGTAGATATTTCCATGTTTATATAGATGGTGTTTTAGATATTTCCATGTTTATACCAATAGCGGTGTTGGTATTTCCACGTTTATACAGATAGCGATGTAGATATTTCCATGTTTATACAGCTCGCGGTGCAGATAATTATATCTTTATACCGATGGCATTGTAGATATTTCCTTATTCACACAGATGGCGGTGTAGATGTTTCCATGTTTATACAGATGGCGGAGTAGTTAGTTCCATGTTTATGGAGATGGCAGTGTGGATATTTTCAAGTTTATGGAGATGGCGGTGTAGATATTTCCATGTTTATAGAGATAGCAGTGTAGATATTTACATGTTTATTCAGATGGCTCTGTAGATATTTCCATGTGTATACAGATGACATTGTAGATATTTCCATGTTTATACAGATGACTGTATACGTATTTCCATGTTTTTACAGATGGCAGTGCAGATATTTCCATGTTTATAGAGATACCGGAGTAGATATTTCCATATTTGTTCAGATGGCGGTGTTGATATTTCCATCTATACACAGATGGCCGTGTAGATATTTCCATGTTTATACAGATGGCGGCATAGATATTTCCATGGACATGCAGATGGCGGTGTCGTTATTTCCATGTTTATACAGATAGCGGTGTAGTTATTTCCATGTTTACACAGATGGTGGTGTAGGTATTTCCGTGTTTCTACACATGGCGGAGTAGATACTTCCATCTTTATGGAGATGGCAGTGTAGATATTTTCATGTTTATAGGGATGGTGGTGTAGATATTTCCATATTTATAGAGATAGCGGTGTAGATATTTCCATCTTTCTACAGATGGCAGTGTAGATATTTCCATGTTTATACAGATGGCGGTGTAGATATGTCCATATTTATACAGATGTCTGTGTTGATATTTCCATGTGTATACAGATGGTATTGTAGCTATTTCCATGTTTATACAGATGGTGGTGTAGATATTTCCATGTTTATTCAGATGACTGTGTCGATATTTCCATGTTTTTACAGATGGCAATGTAGATATTTCAATGTTTATAGAGATGGCGCTGTAGATATTTCCATGTTTATACAGATAACGGTGGAGATATTTGCATGTTTATACAGACAGCAGTGGAGATATTTCCATGTTTATACACATAGCGGTGTACATATTTCCATGTTTATAGAGACAGCGGTGTAGGTATTTCCATGTTTATACAGATAGCGGTGCAGATATTTCCATGTTTATACAGATGCGTATGCAGATATTTCCATATTCATACAGAGGGCTGTGTAGATATTTCCATGTTTATACAGATGGCAGTGTAGATATTTCCATGTTCCTACACATGACTGTGTAGGCATTTCCATGTTTATACAGATGGCTTTGTAGGTATTTCCATGTTTATAGAGATAGCGGTGCAGATATTTCCATGTTTATACAGATAGCGGTGTATATATTTCCATGTTTATACAGATCGTGGTGTAGATATTTCCATGTTTATACAGACCGCAGTGTAGACATTTCCATGTTTATAGAGATAGAAGTGTAGATATTTCCATGTTTGTACAGATGGCGGTGTTGATGTTTCCATCTATACACAGATTGCCGTGTAGGTATTTCCATGTGTATACAGATGGCATTGTAGATATTTAGATGTTTATACAGATGGTGGTGTAGATATTTCCATCTTTACACAGATGACTGTATAGTTATTTCCATGTTTATACAGATAGCGGTGTAGATATTTCCATATTTATACAGATAACGGTGTAGAAATTTCCATGTTTATGCAGATATCGGTATAAATATTTCCATGTTTATACAGATCACGGTGTAGATATTTCCATGTTTATACAGATAGCGGTGTATATATTTCCATGTTTATACAGATAGCGGTGTAGATATTTCCATGTTTATACAGATAGCGGTGTAGTTATTTCCATGTTTATACAGATAGCAGTGGAGATATTTCCCTGTTTATACAGATAACGATGTAGATATTTAAATGTTTATACAGATAGCGGTATAGATATTTCCATGTTTATAGAGATAGCAGTGTAGATATTTCCATGTTTATACAGATGGCTGTGTAGATATTTCCATGTTTATAGAGATAGCGGTGTAGATATTTCCATCTTTATACAGATAGCTGTGTAGATATTTCCATGTTTATACAGATGGCGGTGTAGATAGTTCCATGTTTATGGAGATGGTGCTGTAGATATTTTCATGTTTATATAGATGGCGGTGTAGATATTTCCATGTTTGCAGAGATTTTGTTGTTGATATTTCCATGTTTATAGAGAGAGCGCTGTAGGTATTTCCTTGTTTATAGAGATAGTTGTGTAGATACATCCATGTTTATACAGATGGCTCTGTAGATATTTCCATGTGTATACAGATGACTCTGTAGATATTTGTATGTTTACAGAAATGGCGGTGAGGCTATAACCATGTTTATTCAGATGGCATTGCAGTTATTTCCATGTTTATACAGATGGCGGTGTAGATATTTAGATGTTTAAATAGATGGTGGTGTAGATATTACCATGTTTATACAGATAGCGGTGTAGATATTTCCATGTTTATACAGATCGCGGTGAAGATATTTCCATGTTTATACAGATCGCGGTGTAGATATTTCCATGTTTATACAGATCGATGTGTAGATATTTCCATGTTTATACAGATAGTGGTGTAAATATTTCCATGTTTATACAGATAGCGGTGTAGATATTTCCATGTTTATACAGATGGCAGTGTAGATATTTCCATGTTCATAGAGATAGCGGTGTAGATATATGCATGTTTATAGAGATAGCAGTGAGGATATTTCCATGTTTATACAGATAACAGTGTAGATATTTCCATTTTTATAGAGATAGCGGTTTTGATATTTCATATTTATACAGATAGCGGTGTAGATATTTCCATGGTTATACAGATTGCGGTGTAGATATTTCCATGTTTATACAGATAGCGGTGAAGATATTTCCACGTTTATACAGATGGCGGTGTAGATATTTCCATCTTTCTACAAATGGCAGTGTAAATATTCCCATGTTTATAGAGATGGCGGTGTAGATATTTCCATGTTTATATAGATGGCAATGTTGATATTTTCTTGTTTATATAGATGGCGTTGTAGATATCTCCATGTTTAAAGAGATGGCGGTGTATATATTTCCATGTTGATGGAGATAGCGGTGTAGATACTTCCATGTTTATAGAGATAGCAGTGTAGTTATTTCCATGTTAATAGAGATAGCGGTGTAGATATTTCCATATTTCTACAGATGACTGTGTAGATATTTCCATGTTTGTACAGAAGGCAGTGTAGATATTTCCATGTTTATAGAGATAGCTGTGTAGATATTTTCATGTTTATACAGATTGCAGTGGAGATATGTCCATGTTTATACAGATCGCAATGGAGATATTTCCACGTTAATACACATAGCTGTGTAGATATTTCCATGTTTATACAGAGAGCGGTGTAGATATTTCCATGTTTATACAGATGGCTGTGCCGATATTTCCATGTTTATACCGAGTTCTCTGTAGATATTTCCGTGTTTATATAGATGACAATGTAGATATTTCCAGGTTTACGCAGATGACTGTGCAGATATTTCCATGTTAGCACAGATGGCGGTGTAGATATTTCCATGTTTGTAGAGATAGCGGTGTAGATATTTCCATGTTTATTGAGATAGCGGTGTAAATATTTCCATATTAATACAGATAGTGGTGTAGATATTTCCTTGTTTTTACAGATAGCGGTGTAGATATTTCCATCTTTTTTCAGAGAGTGCTGTACATATTTCCATGTTTATACAGATCACTGTGTAGATATTTCCATGTTTATACAGATAACGTTGTAGATATTTCCATCTTTATACAAATGGTGGTGTAGATATTTCCATGTTCCTACACATGACTGTGTACTTATTTCCATGTTTATACAGATGGCGATGTAGATATTTCCATATTTATAGAGATATCAGTGTAGATATTTCCAGGTTTATACAGATAGCGGTGTAAATATTTCCATGTTTATACAGATCGTGGTGTAGATATTTCCATGCTTATACAGATACCGGTGTAGATATTTCCATGTTTATGCAGAATGCAGTGTACGTACTTCTATGTTTATACAGATAGCGGTGTAGATATTTCCATGTTTGTACAGATGGCGGTGTTGATATTTCCATCTGTACACAGATTACCGTGTAGTTATTTCCATCTTTATACAGATGGCGTTGTAGAGATTTCCATGGATAAGCAGATGGCGGTGTGGATATTTCCATGTTTATAGAGATAGCGGTGTAGGTATTTCCATGTTTCTAGACATAGCGGTGTAGATATTTCCATGTTTATATAGATGGTGTTTTAGATATTTCCATGTTTATACCAATAGCGGTGTTGGTATTTCCACGTTTATACAGATAGCGATGTAGATATTTCCATGTTTATACAGCTCGCGGTGCAGATAATTATATCTTTATACCGATGGCATTGTAGATATTTCCTTATTCACACAGATGGCGGTGTAGATGTTTCCATGTTTATACAGATGGCGGAGTAGTTAGTTCCATGTTTATGGAGATGGCAGTGTGGATATTTTCAAGTTTATGGAGATGGCGGTGTAGATATTTCCATGTTTATAGAGATAGCAGTGTAGATATTTACATGTTTATTCAGATGGCTCTGTAGATATTTCCATGTGTATACAGATGACATTGTAGATATTTCCATGTTTATACAGATGACTGTACACGTATTTCCATGTTTTTACAGATGGCAGTGCAGATATTTCCATGTTTATAGAGATACCGGAGTAGATATTTCCATATTTGTTCAGATGGCGGTGTTGATATTTCCATCTATACACAGATGGCCGTGTAGATATTTCCATGTTTATACAGATGGCGGCATAGATATTTCCATGGACATGCAGATGGCGGTGTCGTTATTTCCATGTTTATACAGATAGCGGTGTAGTTATTTCCATGTTTACACAGATGGTGGTGTAGGTATTTCCGTGTTTCTACACATGGCGGAGTAGATACTTCCATCTTTATGGAGATGGCAGTGTAGATATTTTCATGTTTATAGGGATGGTGGTGTAGATATTTCCATATTTATAGAGATAGCGGTGTAGATATTTCCATCTTTCTACAGATGGCAGTGTAGATATTTCCATGTTTATACAGATGGCGGTGTAGATATGTCCATATTTATACAGATGTCTGTGTTGATATTTCCATGTGTATACAGATGGTATTGTAGCTATTTCCATGTTTATACAGATGGTGGTGTAGATATTTCCATGTTTATTCAGATGACTGTGTCGATATTTCCATGTTTTTACAGATGGCAATGTAGATATTTCAATGTTTATAGAGATGGCGCTGTAGATATTTCCATGTTTATACAGATAACGGTGGAGATATTTGCATGTTTATACAGACAGCAGTGGAGATATTTCCATGTTTATACACATAGCGGTGTACATATTTCCATGTTTATAGAGACAGCGGTGTAGGTATTTCCATGTTTATACAGATAGCGGTGCAGATATTTCCATGTTTATACAGATGCGTATGCAGATATTTCCATATTCATACAGAGGGCTGTGTAGATATTTCCATGTTTATACAGATGGCAGTGTAGATATTTCCATGTTCCTACACATGACTGTGTAGGCATTTCCATGTTTATACAGATGGCTTTGTAGGTATTTCCATGTTTATAGAGATAGCGGTGCAGATATTTCCATGTTTATACAGATAGCGGTGTATATATTTCCATGTTTATACAGATCGTGGTGTAGATATTTCCATGTTTATACAGACCGCAGTGTAGACATTTCCATGTTTATAGAGATAGAAGTGTAGATATTTCCATGTTTGTACAGATGGCGGTGTTGATGTTTCCATCTATACACAGATTGCCGTGTAGGTATTTCCATGTGTATACAGATGGCATTGTAGATATTTAGATGTTTATACAGATGGTGGTGTAGATATTTCCATCTTTACACAGATGACTGTATAGTTATTTCCATGTTTATACAGATAGCGGTGTAGATATTTCCATATTTATACAGATAACGGTGTAGAAATTTCCATGTTTATGCAGATATCGGTATAAATATTTCCATGTTTATACAGATCACGGTGTAGATATTTCCATGTTTATACAGATAGCGGTGTATATATTTCCATGTTTATACAGATAGCGGTGTAGATATTTCCATGTTTATACAGATAGCGGTGTAGTTATTTCCATGTTTATACAGATAGCAGTGGAGATATTTCCCTGTTTATACAGATAACGATGTAGATATTTAAATGTTTATACAGATAGCGGTATAGATATTTCCATGTTTATAGAGATAGCAGTGTAGATATTTCCATGTTTATACAGATGGCTGTGTAGATATTTCCATGTTTATAGAGATAGCGGTGTAGATATTTCCATCTTTATACAGATAGCTGTGTAGATATTTCCATGTTTATACAGATGGCGGTGTAGATAGTTCCATGTTTATGGAGATGGTGCTGTAGATATTTTCATGTTTATATAGATGGCGGTGTAGATATTTCCATGTTTGCAGAGATTTTGTTGTTGATATTTCCATGTTTATAGAGAGAGCGCTGTAGGTATTTCCTTGTTTATAGAGATAGTTGTGTAGATACATCCATGTTTATACAGATGGCTCTGTAGATATTTCCATGTGTATACAGATGACTCTGTAGATATTTGTATGTTTACAGAAATGGCGGTGAGGCTATAACCATGTTTATTCAGATGGCATTGCAGTTATTTCCATGTTTATACAGATGGCGGTGTAGATATTTAGATGTTTAAATAGATGGTGGTGTAGATATTACCATGTTTATACAGATAGCGGTGTAGATATTTCCATGTTTATACAGATCGCGGTGAAGATATTTCCATGTTTATACAGATCGCGGTGTAGATATTTCCATGTTTATACAGATCGATGTGTAGATATTTCCATGTTTATACAGATAGTGGTGTAAATATTTCCATGTTTATACAGATAGCGGTGTAGATATTTCCATGTTTATACAGATGGCAGTGTAGATATTTCCATGTTCATAGAGATAGCGGTGTAGATATATGCATGTTTATAGAGATAGCAGTGAGGATATTTCCATGTTTATACAGATAGCAGTGTAGATATTTCCATTTTTATAGAGATAGCGGTTTTGATATTTCATATTTATACAGATAGCGGTGTAGATATTTCCATGGTTATACAGATTGCGGTGTAGATATTTCCATGTTTATACAGATAGCGGTGAAGATATTTCCACGTTTATACAGATGGCGGTGTAGATATTTCCATCTTTCTACAAATGGCAGTGTAAATATTCCCATGTTTATAGAGATGGCGGTGTAGATATTTCCATGTTTATATAGATGGCAATGTTGATATTTTCTTGTTTATATAGATGGCGTTGTAGATATCTCCATGTTTAAAGAGATGGCGGTGTATATATTTCCATGTTGATGGAGATAGCGGTGTAGATACTTCCATGTTTATAGAGATAGCAGTGTAGTTATTTCCATGTTAATAGAGATAGCGGTGTAGATATTTCCATATTTCTACAGATGACTGTGTAGATATTTCCATGTTTGTACAGAAGGCAGTGTAGATATTTCCATGTTTATAGAGATAGCTGTGTAGATATTTTCATGTTTATACAGATTGCAGTGGAGATATGTCCATGTTTATACAGATCGCAATGGAGATATTTCCACGTTAATACACATAGCTGTGTAGATATTTCCATGTTTATACAGAGAGCGGTGTAGATATTTCCATGTTTATACAGATGGCTGTGCCGATATTTCCATGTTTATACCGAGTTCTCTGTAGATATTTCCGTGTTTATATAGATGACAATGTAGATATTTCCAGGTTTACGCAGATGACTGTGCAGATATTTCCATGTTAGCACAGATGGCGGTGTAGATATTTCCATGTTTGTAGAGATAGCGGTGTAGATATTTCCATGTTTATTGAGATAGCGGTGTAAATATTTCCATATTAATACAGATAGTGGTGTAGATATTTCCTTGTTTTTACAGATAGCGGTGTAGATATTTCCATCTTTTTTCAGAGAGTGCTGTACATATTTCCATGTTTATACAGATCACTGTGTAGATATTTCCATGTTTATACAGATAACGTTGTAGATATTTCCATCTTTATACAAATGGTGGTGTAGATATTTCCATGTTCCTACACATGACTGTGTACTTATTTCCATGTTTATACAGATGGCGATGTAGATATTTCCATATTTATAGAGATATCAGTGTAGATATTTCCAGGTTTATACAGATAGCGGTGTAAATATTTCCATGTTTATACAGATCGTGGTGTAGATATTTCCATGCTTATACAGATACCGGTGTAGATATTTCCATGTTTATGCAGAATGCAGTGTACGTACTTCTATGTTTATACAGATAGCGGTGTAGATATTTCCATGTTTGTACAGATGGCGGTGTTGATATTTCCATCTGTACACAGATTACCGTGTAGTTATTTCCATCTTTATACAGATGGCGTTGTAGAGATTTCCATGGATAAGCAGATGGCGGTGTGGATATTTCCATGTTTATAGAGATAGCGGTGTAGGTATTTCCATGTTTCTAGACATAGCGGTGTAGATATTTCCATGTTTATATAGATGGTGTTTTAGATATTTCCATGTTTATACCAATAGCGGTGTTGGTATTTCCACGTTTATACAGATAGCGATGTAGATATTTCCATGTTTATACAGCTCGCGGTGCAGATAATTATATCTTTATACCGATGGCATTGTAGATATTTCCTTATTCACACAGATGGCGGTGTAGATGTTTCCATGTTTATACAGATGGCGGAGTAGTTAGTTCCATGTTTATGGAGATGGCAGTGTGGATATTTTCAAGTTTATGGAGATGGCGGTGTAGATATTTCCATGTTTATAGAGATAGCAGTGTAGATATTTACATGTTTATTCAGATGGCTCTGTAGATATTTCCATGTGTATACAGATGACATTGTAGATATTTCCATGTTTATACAGATGACTGTACACGTATTTCCATGTTTTTACAGATGGCAGTGCAGATATTTCCATGTTTATAGAGATACCGGAGTAGATATTTCCATATTTGTTCAGATGGCGGTGTTGATATTTCCATCTATACACAGATGGCCGTGTAGATATTTCCATGTTTATACAGATGGCGGCATAGATATTTCCATGGACATGCAGATGGCGGTGTCGTTATTTCCATGTTTATACAGATAGCGGTGTAGTTATTTCCATGTTTACACAGATGGTGGTGTAGGTATTTCCGTGTTTCTACACATGGCGGAGTAGATACTTCCATCTTTATGGAGATGGCAGTGTAGATATTTTCATGTTTATAGGGATGGTGGTGTAGATATTTCCATATTTATAGAGATAGCGGTGTAGATATTTCCATCTTTCTACAGATGGCAGTGTAGATATTTCCATGTTTATACAGATGGCGGTGTAGATATGTCCATATTTATACAGATGTCTGTGTTGATATTTCCATGTGTATACAGATGGTATTGTAGCTATTTCCATGTTTATACAGATGGTGGTGTAGATATTTCCATGTTTATTCAGATGACTGTGTCGATATTTCCATGTTTTTACAGATGGCAATGTAGATATTTCAATGTTTATAGAGATGGCGCTGTAGATATTTCCATGTTTATACAGATAACGGTGGAGATATTTGCATGTTTATACAGACAGCAGTGGAGATATTTCCATGTTTATACACATAGCGGTGTACATATTTCCATGTTTATAGAGACAGCGGTGTAGGTATTTCCATGTTTATACAGATAGCGGTGCAGATATTTCCATGTTTATACAGATGCGTATGCAGATATTTCCATATTCATACAGAGGGCTGTGTAGATATTTCCATGTTTATACAGATGGCAGTGTAGATATTTCCATGTTCCTACACATGACTGTGTAGGCATTTCCATGTTTATACAGATGGCTTTGTAGGTATTTCCATGTTTATAGAGATAGCGGTGCAGATATTTCCATGTTTATACAGATAGCGGTGTATATATTTCCATGTTTATACAGATCGTGGTGTAGATATTTCCATGTTTATACAGACCGCAGTGTAGACATTTCCATGTTTATAGAGATAGAAGTGTAGATATTTCCATGTTTGTACAGATGGCGGTGTTGATGTTTCCATCTATACACAGATTGCCGTGTAGGTATTTCCATGTGTATACAGATGGCATTGTAGATATTTAGATGTTTATACAGATGGTGGTGTAGATATTTCCATCTTTACACAGATGACTGTATAGTTATTTCCATGTTTATACAGATAGCGGTGTAGATATTTCCATATTTATACAGATAACGGTGTAGAAATTTCCATGTTTATGCAGATATCGGTATAAATATTTCCATGTTTATACAGATCACGGTGTAGATATTTCCATGTTTATACAGATAGCGGTGTATATATTTCCATGTTTATACAGATAGCGGTGTAGATATTTCCATGTTTATACAGACCGCGGTGTAGATATTTCCACGTTTATACAGATAGCGGTGCAGATACTTCCATGTTTGTACAGATGGCGGTGTTGATATTTCCATCTATACAGAGATGACCGTGTAGATATTTCCATGTTTATATAGATGGCAGCACAGATATTTCTATGGATATGTAGATGCCGGTGTAGATATTTCCATGTATATACAGATAGCGGTGTAGATATTTCCATGTATGTACACATGGATGTGTAGATATTTCCAAGTTTATACAGATGGCGGTGTAGATATTTCCATGTTTATAGAGATGGCGGTGTAGATATTTCCATGTTCATAGAGATAGCGTTGTTTTTTTTTCCATGTTTATAGAGATAGCGGTGTGGATATTTCCATGTTTATACAGATAGGGGTGTAGATATTTCCATGTTTATAGAGATGGCGGTGTAGATATTTCCATGTTCATACAGATCACGGTGTAGATATTTCCATGTTTATACAGATCGCGGTGAAGATATTTCCATGTTTATACAGATCATGGTGTAGATACTTCTATGTTTATACAGATCACGGTGTTGATATTACCATGTTTATAGGGATAGCGGTGCAAATATTTCCACATTTATACAGATAGCGGTGTAGTTATTAGCATGTTTATACAGATAGTGGTGTAGATATTTCCATGTATAAACAGATGTCTGTGTATATATTTCCATGTTTAAACAGGTGGCGGTGTAGATATTTCCTTGTTTATACAAATAGCGGTGTAGTTTTCTCCATGTTTATTCAGATCACGGTGTAGATATTTCCTTGTTTATACAAATAGCGGTGTAGTTATTTCAATGTTTATACAGATAGCGGTGTAGATATTTCCTTGTTTATACAAATAGCAGTGTAGATATTTCCATGTTTATACTGATCACGGTGTGGATATTTCCTTGTTTATACAAATAGCGGTGTAGTTATTTCCATGTTTATACAAATAGCGGTGTAGATATTTCCATGTATATACAGATGGCTGTATAGATATTTCCTTGTTTATACAAATAGTGGTGGAGTAATTTCCATGTTTATACAGATACCGTTGTAGATATTTCCATGTATATACAGATGGCTGTGTAGATATTTCCATGTTTATACAGATAGCGGTGTAGATATTTCCATGTTTTCACAGATATTCGTGTTGATATTTCCATGTTTAGAGAGATTGGGGTGTAGATATTTCCATCTTTCTACAGATGGCATTGTAGATATTTCCATGTTTATACAGATTGCGGTGTAGTTATTTCCATCTTTCTACAGATGGCATTGTAGATATTTCCATGTTTATACAGATGTCGGTGTAGATATTTCCATGTTTACAGATCACGGTGTAGATATTTCCATGTTTATACAGATCAGGGTGTAGATATTTCCAGGTTTATACAGATCACGGTGTTGATATTACCATGTTTATAGGGATAGCGGTGCAAATATTTCCACATTTATACAGATAGCGGTGTAGTTATTAGCATGTTTATACAGATAGCGGTGTAGATATTTCCATGTATAAACAGATGTCTGTGTATATACTTCCATGTTTAAACAGATGGCGGTGTAGATATTTCCTTGTTTATACAAATAGCGGTGTAGTTATTTCCATGTTTATACAGAGAGCGGTGTAGATATTTCCATGTATATACAGATGGCTGTGTAGGTATTTCTATGTTTATACAGATGGCTGTGTAGATATTTCCATGTTTATACAGATGACTGTATAGGTATTTCCATGTTTTTACAGATGGCAGTGGAGATATTTCCATGTCTATAGAGATAGCGGCGTAGATATTTCCATGTTTGTACAGATGGCGGTGTTGATATTTCCATCTATACACAGATGGCCATGTAGATATTTCCATGTTTATACAGAGGGCGGCGTAGATATTTCCATGGACATACAGATGGCGGTGTAGATATTTCCATGTTTATTCAGATAGCGGTGTGGCTATTACCCTGTTTATACAGATGGCAGTGTAGATATATCCATGTTTATACAGATAGTGGAGTAGATATTTCCATGTTTATAAAGATAGTGGTGAAGATATTTCCAAGTTTATAGATAGCGGTGGAGATATTTCCATGTTCATAGAGATAGCGATGGAGATATTTCCATGTTTGTACAGATAACAATGTAGATATTTCCATGTCTATGCAGATAGCGGTGTAGATATTTCCGTGTTTATGCAGATAGCGGTGTAGATATTTCCATGTTTATAGAGATAGCCATGTAGATATTTCCATGTTTATACAGATAGCGGTGTATACATTTCCATGTTTATAGGGAAAGCGGTGTGGATATTTCCATATTTATACAGATAGCGGTGTAGTTATTTCCATGTTTATACGGATAGCGGTGTAGATATTTCCATGTTTATACAGATAGCGGTGTAGTTATTTCCATGTTTATACAGATGACTGTGTACATATTTCCAAGTTTATACAGATGGCGGTGTAGTTATTTCCATGTTTATATAGACAGCGGTGTAGATATATCCATGTTTATACAGATAGCTCTGTAGATATTTCCATGTTTATAGAGGTAGCGGTGTAGATATTTCCATATTTGTACAGATAGCCGTGTAGTTATTTCCATGTTTATTCAGATGGCGGTGTAGATATTTCCATATTTATACAGATAGCGGTGTGCCTATTTCCAGGTTTATACAGATGGCAGTGTAGATATTTCCATGTTTATACATATAGCGGTGTAGATATTTCCATGTTTATACAGATAGCAGTGTAGATATTTCCATGTTTATACAGATTGCGGTGTAGATATTTCCATGTCTGTAAAAATAGCGGTGTAAATATTTCCATGTTTATACAGATAGCGGTGTAGATATTTCCATGTTTATACAGATAGCAGTAGAGATATTTCCATGTTTATACAGATGGCGGTGTAGATATTTCCATGTTTCTACAGATGACTGTGTAGATATTTCCATATTTTTACAGATGGCGTTGTAGATATTTCCAGGTTTTTACAGATAGCGGTTTAGCTATTTCCATGTTTATTCAGATAGCGATGTAGATATTTCCATGTTTATAGAGATGGTTGTGTAGATATTTTCATGTTTATACAGATGGCAGTGTAGATATTTCCGTGTTTATACAGATAATGGTGTGGATATTTCTATGTTTAAACAGATGACTGTGTAGGTATTTCCATGTTTATACAGATGGCAGTGTAGATATTTCCATATTTATAGAAATAGCCATGTTGATATTTCCATGTTTATACAGATAGCGGTGTAGACGTTTCCATGTTTATAGAGATAGCGGTGTAGATATTTCCATATTTATACAGATAGCGGTGTAGATATTTCCATGTTTATACAGATAGCGGTGTAGATATATCCATGTTTATACAGATCGTGGTGTAGATATTTCCATGTTTATACAGACAGCGGTGTAGATATTTCCATGTTTATATAGATAGCGGTGTAGTTATTTCCATATTTACAGAGATAGATGTGTAAATATTTCCATATTTCCACAGATTGCGGTGTAGATATTTCCACCTTTATGCAGATAGCGGTGTAGATATTTCCATGTTTAGAGAAATAACGGTGTAGATATTTCCATATTTATACAGATGACTTTGTAGATATTTCCTTGTGTATACAGATGGCAGTGTAGATATTTCCAAGTTTATGCAGATAGTGGTGTGGCTATTTCCATGTTTATAGAGGTAGCGTTGAAGAAATTTCCACGTTTATAGAGATGGCTGTGTAGATATTTCCATGTTTATACAGATGGCAGTGTAGATATTTCCACGTTTATACAGATAGTGGTGTAGATGTTTCCATGTTTATACAGATGACTGTGTAGCTATTTCCATGTATATACAGATGGCAGTGTAGAGACTTCCATGTTTATAGAGATAGCGGTGTAGTTATTTCCATGTTTATACAGATGGCAGTGTAGATATTTTCATGTTTATACAGAACGCGGTGTAGACATTTCCATGTTTATACAGATAGCGATATAGATATTTCCATATTTATACAGACAGCGGAGTAGATATTTCCATGTTTATACAGATAGTGGTGTTGATATTTCCATGTTTATACAGATTGTAGTGTAGATATTTCCATGTTTATACAGATTTTGGTGTGGATATTTCCATGTTTATACAGATAGCGGTGTAGACATTTCCATGTTTATACAGATAGTGGTGTAGATATTTCCATGTTTACAGAGATATAGGTGTAGATATTTCCATATTTGCACAGATTGCGTTGTAGATAATTCCATCCTCACACAGATTGCGGTGTACATATTTCCATGTTTACACAGACACCTGTGTAGATATTTCCATGTTTACACAGATAGTGTTGTAGGTATTTCCATGTTTATAGAGATTGCGGTGTAGATATTTCCATGTTTATACAGATAGCGGTGTAGATATTTCCATGTTTATACAGATAGCGGTGTAGATATTTCCATGTTCATACAGAGAGTGGTGGAGATATTTCCATGTTTATATAGATAGCGGTGGAGATATTTCCATGTTTCTAGAGATGGTGGTGTAGATATTTCGAAGTTTATGCAGGTAGCGTTGTAGATATTTCCATGTTTATAGAGATAGCGGTGTAGACATGTCCATGTTTATACAGGTAGAGGTGTAGATATTTCCATGTTTACACAGATAGCGGTGAAGGTATTTCCATATTTATAAAGATAGCAGTGTAGATATTTGTATGTTTATTCAGATGGTGGTGTAGATATTTCCATGTTTCTACATATAGCGGTGAGGCTATTACCATGTTTATTCAGATGGCAGTGTAGATATATCCATGTTTATACAGATCGTGGAGTGGATATTTCCATGTTTATAAAGATAGCAGTGCAGATATTTCCAAGTTTATTGAGGTAGCGGTGGAGATATTTCCATGTTCATAGAGATAGCGGTGGAAATATATCCATGTTTGTACAGATAACGATGTAGATATTTCCATGTTTATGCAGATAGCTGTTTAGATATTTCCGTGTTTATGCAGATAGCGGTGTTGATATTTCCATGTTTATAGAAATAGCCATGTAGATATTTCCATGTTTACAGATAGCGGTGTAGATATTTCCATGTTTATAGGGATAGCGTTGTGGATATTTCCATATTTATACAGATAGCGGTGTAGATATTTCCATGTTTACACAGATAACGTTGTAGATATTTCCATGTTTATACAGATAGCGGTGTAGATATTTCCATGTTTATACAGATAGCGGTGTAGTTATTTCCATGTTTATACAGATAGCAGTGGAGATATTTCCCTGTTTATACAGATAACGATGTAGATATTTAAATGTTTATACAGATAGCGGTATAGATATTTCCATGTTTATAGAGATAGCAGTGTAGATATTTCCATGTTTATACAGATGGCTGTGTAGATATTTCCATGTTTATAGAGATAGCGGTGTAGATATTTCCATCTTTATACAGATAGCTGTGTAGATATTTCCATGTTTATACAGATGGCGGTGTAGATAGTTCCATGTTTATGGAGATGGTGCTGTAGATATTTTCATGTTTATATAGATGGCGGTGTAGATATTTCCATGTTTGCAGAGATTTTGTTGTTGATATTTCCATGTTTATAGAGAGAGCGCTGTAGGTATTTCCTTGTTTATAGAGATAGTTGTGTAGATACATCCATGTTTATACAGATGGCTCTGTAGATATTTCCATGTGTATACAGATGACTCTGTAGATATTTGTATGTTTACAGAAATGGCGGTGAGGCTATAACCATGTTTATTCAGATGGCATTGCAGTTATTTCCATGTTTATACAGATGGCGGTGTAGATATTTAGATGTTTAAATAGATGGTGGTGTAGATATTACCATGTTTATACAGATAGCGGTGTAGATATTTCCATGTTTATACAGATCGCGGTGAAGATATTTCCATGTTTATACAGATCGCGGTGTAGATATTTCCATGTTTATACAGATCGATGTGTAGATATTTCCATGTTTATACAGATAGTGGTGTAAATATTTCCATGTTTATACAGATAGCGGTGTAGATATTTCCATGTTTATACAGATGGCAGTGTAGATATTTCCATGTTCATAGAGATAGCGGTGTAGATATATGCATGTTTATAGAGATAGCAGTGAGGATATTTCCATGTTTATACAGATAGCAGTGTAGATATTTCCATTTTTATAGAGATAGCGGTTTTGATATTTCATATTTATACAGATAGCGGTGTAGATATTTCCATGGTTATACAGATTGCGGTGTAGATATTTCCATGTTTATACAGATAGCGGTGAAGATATTTCCACGTTTATACAGATGGCGGTGTAGATATTTCCATCTTTCTACAAATGGCAGTGTAAATATTCCCATGTTTATAGAGATGGCGGTGTAGATATTTCCATGTTTATATAGATGGCAATGTTGATATTTTCTTGTTTATATAGATGGCGTTGTAGATATCTCCATGTTTAAAGAGATGGCGGTGTATATATTTCCATGTTGATGGAGATAGCGGTGTAGATACTTCCATGTTTATAGAGATAGCAGTGTAGTTATTTCCATGTTAATAGAGATAGCGGTGTAGATATTTCCATATTTCTACAGATGACTGTGTAGATATTTCCATGTTTGTACAGAAGGCAGTGTAGATATTTCCATGTTTATAGAGATAGCTGTGTAGATATTTTCATGTTTATACAGATTGCAGTGGAGATATGTCCATGTTTATACAGATCGCAATGGAGATATTTCCACGTTAATACACATAGCTGTGTAGATATTTCCATGTTTATACAGAGAGCGGTGTAGATATTTCCATGTTTATACAGATGGCTGTGCCGATATTTCCATGTTTATACCGAGTTCTCTGTAGATATTTCCGTGTTTATATAGATGACAATGTAGATATTTCCAGGTTTACGCAGATGACTGTGCAGATATTTCCATGTTAGCACAGATGGCGGTGTAGATATTTCCATGTTTGTAGAGATAGCGGTGTAGATATTTCCATGTTTATTGAGATAGCGGTGTAAATATTTCCATATTAATACAGATAGTGGTGTAGATATTTCCTTGTTTTTACAGATAGCGGTGTAGATATTTCCATCTTTTTTCAGAGAGTGCTGTACATATTTCCATGTTTATACAGATCACTGTGTAGATATTTCCATGTTTATACAGATAACGTTGTAGATATTTCCATCTTTATACAAATGGTGGTGTAGATATTTCCATGTTCCTACACATGACTGTGTACTTATTTCCATGTTTATACAGATGGCGATGTAGATATTTCCATATTTATAGAGATATCAGTGTAGATATTTCCAGGTTTATACAGATAGCGGTGTAAATATTTCCATGTTTATACAGATCGTGGTGTAGATATTTCCATGCTTATACAGATACCGGTGTAGATATTTCCATGTTTATGCAGAATGCAGTGTACGTACTTCTATGTTTATACAGATAGCGGTGTAGATATTTCCATGTTTGTACAGATGGCGGTGTTGATATTTCCATCTGTACACAGATTACCGTGTAGTTATTTCCATCTTTATACAGATGGCGTTGTAGAGATTTCCATGGATAAGCAGATGGCGGTGTGGATATTTCCATGTTTATAGAGATAGCGGTGTAGGTATTTCCATGTTTCTAGACATAGCGGTGTAGATATTTCCATGTTTATATAGATGGTGTTTTAGATATTTCCATGTTTATACCAATAGCGGTGTTGGTATTTCCACGTTTATACAGATAGCGATGTAGATATTTCCATGTTTATACAGCTCGCGGTGCAGATAATTATATCTTTATACCGATGGCATTGTAGATATTTCCTTATTCACACAGATGGCGGTGTAGATGTTTCCATGTTTATACAGATGGCGGAGTAGTTAGTTCCATGTTTATGGAGATGGCAGTGTGGATATTTTCAAGTTTATGGAGATGGCGGTGTAGATATTTCCATGTTTATAGAGATAGCAGTGTAGATATTTACATGTTTATTCAGATGGCTCTGTAGATATTTCCATGTGTATACAGATGACATTGTAGATATTTCCATGTTTATACAGATGACTGTATACGTATTTCCATGTTTTTACAGATGGCAGTGCAGATATTTCCATGTTTATAGAGATACCGGAGTAGATATTTCCATATTTGTTCAGATGGCGGTGTTGATATTTCCATCTATACACAGATGGCCGTGTAGATATTTCCATGTTTATACAGATGGCGGCATAGATATTTCCATGGACATGCAGATGGCGGTGTCGTTATTTCCATGTTTATACAGATAGCGGTGTAGTTATTTCCATGTTTACACAGATGGTGGTGTAGGTATTTCCGTGTTTCTACACATGGCGGAGTAGATACTTCCATCTTTATGGAGATGGCAGTGTAGATATTTTCATGTTTATAGGGATGGTGGTGTAGATATTTCCATATTTATAGAGATAGCGGTGTAGATATTTCCATCTTTCTACAGATGGCAGTGTAGATATTTCCATGTTTATACAGATGGCGGTGTAGATATGTCCATATTTATACAGATGTCTGTGTTGATATTTCCATGTGTATACAGATGGTATTGTAGCTATTTCCATGTTTATACAGATGGTGGTGTAGATATTTCCATGTTTATTCAGATGACTGTGTCGATATTTCCATGTTTTTACAGATGGCAATGTAGATATTTCAATGTTTATAGAGATGGCGCTGTAGATATTTCCATGTTTATACAGATAACGGTGGAGATATTTGCATGTTTATACAGACAGCAGTGGAGATATTTCCATGTTTATACACATAGCGGTGTACATATTTCCATGTTTATAGAGACAGCGGTGTAGGTATTTCCATGTTTATACAGATAGCGGTGCAGATATTTCCATGTTTATACAGATGCCTATGCAGATATTTCCATATTCATACAGAGGGCTGTGTAGATATTTCCATGTTTATACAGATGGCAGTGTAGATATTTCCATGTTCCTACACATGACTGTGTAGGCATTTCCATGTTTATACAGATGGCTTTGTAGGTATTTCCATGTTTATAGAGATAGCGGTGCAGATATTTCCATGTTTATACAGATAGCGGTGTATATATTTCCATGTTTATACAGATCGTGGTGTAGATATTTCCATGTTTTTACAGACCGCAGTGTAGACATTTCCATGTTTATAGAGATAGAAGTGTAGATATTTCCATGTTTGTACAGATGGCGGTGTTGATGTTTCCATCTATACACAGATTGCCGTATAGGTATTTCCATGTGTATACAGATGGCATTGTAGATATTTAGATGTTTATACAGATGGTGGTGTAGATATTTCCATCTTTACACAGATGACTGTATAGTTATTTCCATGTTTATACAGATAGCGGTGTAGATATTTCCATATTTATACAGATAACGGTGTAGAAATTTCCATGTTTATGCAGATATCGGTATAAATATTTCCATGTTTATACAGATCACGGTGTAGATATTTCCATGTTTATACAGATAGCGGTGTATATATTTCCATGTTTATACAGATAGCGGTGTAGATATTTCCATGTTTATACAGACCGCGGTGTAGATATTTCCACGTTTATACAGATAGCGGTGCAGATACTTCCATGTTTGTACAGATGGCGGTGTTGATATTTCCATCTATACACAGATGACCGTGTAGATATTTCCATGTTTATATAGATGGCAGCACAGATATTTCTATGGATATGTAGATGCCGGTGTAGATATTTCCATGTATATACAGATAGCGGTGTAGATATTTCCATGTATGTACACATGGATGTGTAGATATTTCCAAGTTTATACAGATGGCGGTGTAGATATTTCCATGTTTATAGAGATGGCGGTGTAGATATTTCCATGTTCATAGAGATAGCGTTGTTTTTTTTTCCATGTTTATAGAGATAGCGGTGTGGATATTTCCATGTTTATACAGATAGGGGTGTAGATATTTCCATGTTTATAGAGATGGCGGTGTAGATATTTCCATGTTTATACAGATGGCTGTGTAGGTATTTCCATGTTTATACAGATGACTTTTAGGTATTTCCACGTTTATACAGATTGCGATGTAGATATTTCCATGTTTATAGAGATAGCTGTGTAGATATTTCCATGTTTATACAGATAGATGTGTAGATATTTCCATGTTTATAGAGAACGCGGTGTAGATATTTCCATGTTTATACAAATCGCGGTATAGATATTTCCATGTTCCTACACATGACTGTGTTGTTATTTCCATGTTTTTATAGATGGCTTTGTAGATATTTCCATGTTTATACAGATAGCGTTGTAGATATTTCCATGTTTATACATATAGCGTTGTAAATATTTCCATGTTTATACAGATCATGTTGTAGATATTTCCATGTTTATACAGATACCGGTGTAGATATTTCCATGTTTATACAGATAGCGGTGTAGATATTTCCATGTTTGTACAGATGGCGGTGTTGATGTTTCCATCTATACACAGATTGCCGTGTAGGTATTTCCATGTGTATACAGATGGCATTGTAGATATTTCCATGTTTATACAGATGGTGGTGTAGATATTTCCATGTTTATACATATGACTGTATAGGTATTTCCATGTTTTTACAGATGGCATTGTAGATATTGCCATGTTTATAGAGATAGCAGTGTAGATATTTCCATGTTTATACAGATGGCGGTGTAGATATTTCCATGTTTATAGAGATAGCGGTGTAGATATTTCGAAGTTTATACAGATAGCGGTTTAGATATTTCCATGTTTATACAGACCGCGGTGTAGATATTTCCATGTTTTTACAGATGGCGGTGTTGATATTTCCATCTATACACAGATGACCGTGTAGATATTTCCATGTTTATACAGATGGCGGCGCAGATATTTCCATGGATATGTAGATGGCGGTGTAGATATTTCCATGTTTATACAGATAGCGGTGTAGTTATTTCCACGTTTATATTGATAGCGGTGTAGATATTTCCATGTATATACACATGTCTGTGTAGATATTTTCATGTTTATACAGATGGCGGTGTAGATATTTCCATGTTTATACCGATATCATTGTAAGTATTTCCATCTTTATACAGATGGGGTGTAGATATTTCGATGTTTATAGAGATAGCAGTGGAGATATTTCCATGTTTATAGAGATAGCGGTGTAGATATTTCCACGTTTATACTGAACGCGGTGTAGATATTTCCATGTTTATAGAAATGGCGGTGTAGATATTTCCATGTTCATAGAGATAGCGTTGTTGATTTTTCCATGTTTATAGAGATAGCGGTGTGGATATTTCCATGTTTATACAGATAGGGGTGTAGATATTTCCATGTTTATAGAGATGGCGGTGTAGATATTTCCATGTTTATACAGATCACGGTGTAGATATTTCCATGTTTATACAGATCACGGTGTAGATATTTCCATGTTTATACAGATCGCGGTGTAGATATTTCCATGTTTATACAGATCGCGGTGTTGATATTACCATGTTTATAGGGATAGCGGTGCAAATATTTCCACATTTATACAGATAGTGGTGTAGATATTAGCATGTTTATACAGATAGTGGGGTAGATATTTCCATGTATAAAGAGATGTCTGTGTATATAATTCCATGTTTAAACAGATGGCGGTGTAGATATTTCCATATTCACACAGATTGCGGTGTACATATTTCCATATTTACACCGACAGGTATGAAGATATTCCCATGTTTACACAGATACTGTTGTGGATGTTTCCATGTTTATAGAGATTGCAGTGTAGATAATTCCATGTTTATGCAGACAGCGGTGTAGATATTTCCATGTTTATGCAGATAGCGCTGGAGATATTTCCATGTTTATATAGATAGCGCTGTAGATATTTGCTTGTTTATACAGGTAGCGGTGTAGATATTTCCATGTTTATACAGATAGCAGTGTAGATATTTCCATGTTTATAGAGATAGCGGAGGAGCTATTTCCATGTTTTTACAGATAGCAATGTAGATATATGAATGTTTATACAGATAGCGGTCTAGATATTTCCATGTTTATACAGATAACGGTGTAGATATTTCCATTTTATTCACATAGCGGTGTAGTTATTTCTATGTTTATACAGATGACTGTGTACATATTTCCATGTTTATTCAGATGGCGGTGTAGATATTTACATGTTTATACAGATAGCGGTGTAGATGTTTCCATGTTTATACAGATAGCGGTGTAGATATTTCCATGTTTATACAGATAGCGTTGGACATATTTTCAAGTTTATACAGATAGCGGTGGACATATTTTCATGTTTATAGAGATGGCAGTGTAGATATTTCCATGTTTATACAGATAGCGGTGTCGATATTTCCGTGGTTATACAGATAGCGGTGCAGGTATTTCCATATTTGTAGAAACAGCGGTGTAGATATTTCCATGTTTTTACAGATGGGGGTGTAGATATTACCATGTTTATATAGACGACTGTGTAGATATTTCCATGTTTTTTACAGATGGCGGTGTTAATATATCCATGTTCCGCAGATAGCCGTGTGGATATTTCCATGTTTATACAGATAGCGATGTAGATATTTCCATGTTTATAGAGATGGCTGTGTAGTTATTTCTATGTTTATACATTTTGCAGTGTAGATATTTGCATGTTTATACAGATAGTGGGGTAGATATTTCCATGTTTATACGGATGACTGTGTAGGTATTTCCATGTATATACATATGGCGGTGTAGATATTTCCATGTTTAGAGAGATAGCCATGAAGATATTTCCATGTTTATACAGACAGCGGTGTAGACATTTCCATGTTTATAGAGATAGCGGTGTAGATATTTCCATGTTTATACAGATAGCGGTGTAGATGTTTCCATGTTTATACAGATAGCGGTGAAGATATACCCATGTTTATACAGATCGTGGTGTATATATTTCCAGGTTTATACAGATAGCGGTGTAGATATTTCCATTTTTATAGAGATAGCAGTGTAGATATTTCCACATTTACAGAGATAGAGGTGTAGATATTTCCATATTTGCACAGAGTGCAATGTACATATTTCCACGTTTATACAGATAGTGGTGTAGATATTTCCATGTTTATACAGATAGCGGTGTAGGTATTTCCATGTTTATACAGAGAGGTGTAGATATTTCCATGTTTATACAGATAGCGGTGTAGATATATCCATGTTTATACAGATTGCGGTGTAGATATTTCCATGTTTATAAAGATAGCGGTGTAGATATTTCTATGTTTACACAGATTGCGGTGGAAATATTTCAATGTTTATACAGATAGCGATGTAAATATTTCCATGTTTATACAGATAGCGGAGTAGATATATCCATGTTTAAACAGATAGCGGTGTAGACATTTTCATGTTTATACATATAGCAGTGTAGATATTTCCATGTTTATACAGATAGCGTTGGAGATATTTCCATGATTAGACAGATAGCGGTGGAGATATTTCACTGTTTATACAGATGACTGTGTAGATATTTCCATGTGTATACAGATGGCAGTGTAGATATTTCCATGTTTATACAGATGGCTGTGTAGTTATTTCCATGTTTATACATTTTGCATTGTAGATATTTCCATGTTTATACAGACAGTGGGGTATATATTTCCATGTTTATACAGATGACTGTGTAGGTATTTCCATGTTTATACATATGGCGGTGTAGATATTTCCATGTTTAGAGAGATAGCCATGAAGATATTTCCATGTTTATACAGACAGCGGTGTTGACATTTCCATGTTTATAGAGATAGCGGTGTAGATATTTCCATGTTTATACAGATAGCGGTGTAGATGATTCCATGTTTATACAGATAGCGGTGAAGATATATCCATGTATATACAGATCGTGATGTATATTTTTGCAGGTTTATACAGATAACGGTGTAGATATTTCCATGTTTATACAGATAGCGGTGTAGATATTTCCATATTTACAGAGATAGAGGTGAGATATTTCCATAATTGCACAGATTGCAGTGTACATATTTCCACGTTTATACAGATAGTGGTGTAGATAATTCCAAGTTTATACAGACAGCGGTGTAGATATTTCCATGTTTATACAGATAGCGGTGTAGATATTTCCATGTTTATACAGATAGCGGTTTAGACATATCCATGTTTATACAGATTGCGGTGTAGATATTTCCATGTTTATAAAGATAGCGGTGTAGATATTTCTATGTTTACACAGATTGCAGTGGAAATATCTCCATGTTTATACAGATAGCGATGTAAATATTTCCATCTTTATACAGATAGCGGAGTAGATATATCCATGTTTATACAGATAGCGGTGTAGACATTTCCATGTTTATACAGATAGCGGTGTAGATATTTCCATGTTTATACAGATAGCGGTGGAGATATTTCCATGAGTAGACAGATAGCAGTGGAGATATTTCAATGTTTATACAGATGACTGTGTAGATATTTCCATGTGTATACAGATGGCAGTGTAGATATTTCCATGTTTATGCAGATTGCGGTGTGGCTATTTTCATGTTTATACAAATAGTGGTGTAGGTATTTCCATGTTTATAGAGATGGCTGTGTAGATATTTCCATGTTTACACAGATGTCTGTGTAGGTTTTTCCCTGTATATCCAGAAGGCAGTGTTGATATTTCAATGTTTATAGAGATAGCGGTTTAGTTATTTCCATGTTTATACAGATGGCAGTGTAGATATTTCCATGTTTATACAGAAGGCGGTGAAGATAATTCCATGTTTTTAGGGATAGCCATGTAGATATTTCCATGTTTATACAGATAGCGGTGTTGACATTTCCATATTTATAGAGATAGCGGTGTAGATATTTCCATATTTATGCAGATAGCGGAGTAGATATTTCCATGTTTATACAGATAGCAGTGTAGATATTAACATGTTTATACAGATAGCAGTGTAGATATATCCATGTTTATATAGATTGTGGTGTAGATATTTCCATGTTTATACAGATAGCGGTGTAGATATTTCCATGTTTATACAGATAGTGGTGTAGATATTTCCATGTTTACAGAGACAGAGGTGTAGATATTTCCGTATTCACACAGATTGCAGTGTACATATTTCCATATTTACACCGACAGCTGTGAAGATATTCCCATGTTTACACAGATACTGTTGTAGATGTTTCCATGTTTATAGAGATTGCAGTGTAGATATTTCCATGTTTATAAAGATAGTGGTGTAGATATTTCCATGTTTATGCAGATAGCGGTGGAGATATTTCCATGTTTATATAGATAGCACTGTAGATATTTGCTTGTTTATACAGAAAGCGGTGTAGATATTTCCATGTTTATACAGATAGCAGTGTAGATATTTCCATGTTTATACAGATGCCTATGCAGATATTTCCATATTTATACAGAGGGCTGTGTAGATATTTCTATGTTTATACAGATGGCAGTGTAGATATTTAAATGTTCCTACACATCACTGTGTAGGTATTTCCATGTTTATACAGATGTCTTTGTAGATATTTCCATCTTTATAGAGATAGCAGTGCAGATATTTCCATGTTTATACAGATAGCGTTGTATATATTTTCATGTTTATGCAGATCGTGTTGTAGATATTTCCACGTTTATACAGATACCGGTGTAGATATTTCGATGTTTATACAGACCGCAGTGTAGATATTTCCATGTTTATAGATATAGCAGTGTAGATATTTCCATGTTTGTACAGATGGCGGTGTTGATGTTTCCATCTCTACTCGGATTGCCGTGTAGGTATTTCCATGTGTATACAGAAGCATTGTAGATATTTCTATGTTTATACAGATTGTGGTGTAGATATTTCCATGTTTACACAGATGACTCTATAGGTATTTCCATGTTTATACAGATGGCGGTGTAGATATTTCCATATTTATACATATAACAGTGTAGAAATTTCCATGTTTATACAGATAGTGTTGTAAATATTTCCATGTTTATACAGATCACGGTGTAGATATTTCCATGTTTATAGAGATAGCGGTGTAGATATTTCCATGTTTATACAGATAGCAGAGTACATATTTCCATGTTTGTACAGACCGCGGTGCAGATATTTTCATGTTTATACAGATAGCGGTGCAGATATTTCCATGTTTGTACTGATGGCGGTGTTGATATTTCCATCTATACACAGATGACCGTGCAGATATTTCCATGTTTATACTGATGGCGGCGCAGATATTTCTATGGATATGCAGATGGTGGTGTAGATATTTCCATGTATATACAGATAGCGCTGTACTTATTTCCATGTTTATATAGAGAGCGGTGTATATATTTCCATGTATGTACGCATGGCTGTGTAGATATTTCCATGTTTATACAGATGGCGGTGTAGATATTTCCATGTTTATAGAGATAGCTGGGTAGATATTTCCATGTTTATACAGATAGCGGTGTATATATTTCCATGTTTATACAGATCGCGGTGTAGATATTTCCATGTTTATACAGATGACTGTATAGTTATTTCCATGTTTTTACAGATGGCATTGTAGATATTTCCATGTTTATACAGATAGCAGTGTAGATATTTCCATGTTTATACAGATGGCGGTGTAGATATTTCCATGTTTATAGAGATAGCGGTCTAGGTATTTCCATATTTATACAGATAACGGTGTAGATATTTCCATGTTTATACCGATAGCAGTGTAAATATTTCCATGTTTATACAGATCACGGTATAGATATTTCCATGTTTATAGAGATAGCGGTGTAGATATTTCCATGTTTATACAGATAGCGGTTTAGATATTTCCATGTATATACAGACCGCGGTGTAGATATTTCCATGTTTATGCAGATAGCGGTATAGATATTTCAATGTTTGTACAGATGGCGGTGTTGATATTTCCATCTATACACAGATGACCGAGTAGATATTTCCAAGTTTATACAGACGGCGGCACAGATATTTCCATGGATATGTAGATGGCGGTGTAGATATTTCCATGTTTATACAGATAGCGGTCTAGTTATTTCCATGTTTATATAGATAGCGGTGTAGATATTTCCATGTATATACGCATGGCTGTGTAGATATTTCCATGTTTATACAGATGGCGGTGTTGATATTTCCATGTTTATACTGATAACTTTGTAAGTATTTCCATGTTTATACAGATGGCGGTGTAGATATTTCGATGTTTATAGAGATAGCAGTAGAGATATTTCCATGTTTATAGAGATAGCGGTGTAGATATTTCCACGTTTATACTGATCGTGGTGTAGATATTTTCATGTTTATAGAGATGGCGGTGTAGATATTTCCATGTTGATAGAGTTAGCGGTGTTGATTTTTACATGTTTATTGAGATAGCGGTGGGGATATTTCCATGTTTATACCGATAGGGGCGTAGATAGTTCCATGTTTATAGAGATGGCGGTGTAGATATTTCCATGTTTATACAGATCTCGGTGTAGATATTTCCATGTTTATACAGATCGCGGTGTAGATATTTCCATGATTATACTGATCATGGTGTAGATATTTCCATGTTTATACAGATCGCGGCGTTGATATTACCATGTTTATACGGATAGCGGTGCAAATATTTCCACATTTATGCAGATAGCGGTGTAGTTATTAGCATGTTTATACAGATAGCTGTGTAGATATTTCCATGTATTAACAGATGGTGGTGTAGATATTTCCTTGTTTATACAAATAGCGGTGTAGTTATTTCCATGTTTATACAGATCACGGTGTAGATATTTCCTTGTTTATACAAATAGTGGTGTAGTTATTTCCATGTTTATAGAGATAGCGGTGTAGATATTTCCTTGTTTATAAAAACAGCGCTGTAGTTATTTCCATGTCTATACAGATAGCTGTGTAATATTTCCATGTATATACAGACGGCTGTGTAGATATTTCCATGTTTATACAGCTGCCTGTGTAGATATTTCCATGTTTATACAGATGAATTTGAAGGTATTTCCATGTTTATACAGATGGCGGTGTAGATATTTCCATGTTTATACAGATCGCAGTGTAGATATTTCCATGTTTATACAGATCGTGGTGTAGATATTTCCATGTTTATACAGATAGCGGTGTAGTTATTTCCATGTTTTTACAGATATTGGTGTAGATATTTCCATGTTTACACAGATTGCGGTGTAGATATTTCCATCTTTCTACAGATGGCATTGTAGATATTTCCAGGTTGATACAGATGGCGGTGTAGATATTTCCATGTTTATATAGATGGTGTTGTAGATATTGCCATGTTTATACAGATCACGGTGTAGATATTTCCATGTTTATACACATCGTGGTGAAGATATTTCCATATTTATACAGATCGCGGTGTAGATATTTTCATGTTTATACAGATCGCAGTGTAGATATTTCCATGTTTATACAGATCGCAGTGTAGATATTTCCATGTTTATACAGCTAGCGGTGTAGATATTTCCATGTTTATACAGATAGCGGTGTAGATATTTCCATGTTTACACAGTTGGCTGTGTAGATATTTCCATGTTTATAGAGATAGCGGTGTAGATATTTCCATGTTCATAGAGATAGCGGTGTAGATATATCCATGTTCATAGAGATAGCAGTGAGGATATTTCCAAGTTTATTCAGATAGCAGTGTAGATATTTCCATTTTTATAGAGATAGCGGTTTTGATATTTCATATTTATACAGATAGCATTGTAGATATTTCCATGTTTATACAGATTGCGGTGTAGATATTTCCATGTTTATACAGATAACGGTGTAGATATTTCCACGTTTATACAGATGGCGGTGTAGATATTTCCATTTTTCTACAAATGGCAGTGTAGATATTTCCATGTTTATACAGATGGCGGTGTAGATATTTCCATGTTTATATAGATGGAAATGTAGATATTTTCTTGTTTATGTAGATGGCGTTGTAGATACCTCCATGTTTAAAGAGATGGCGTTGTATATATTTCCATGTAGATGGAGATAGCGGTGTAGATATTTCCATGTTTATAGAGATAGCGGTGTAGTTATTTCCATGTTTATACAGATAGCGGTGTAGATATTTCCATATTTCTACAGATGACTGTGTAGATATTTCCATGTTTGTACAGGTAGCAGTGTAGATATTTCCATGTTTATACCGATAGCGGTGTATATATTTCCATGTTTATATAGATGGCGTTGTAGATATTTCCATGTTTATACCGATAGCGGTGTTGGTATTTCCATGTTTATACAGATAGCTGTGCAGATATTTCCATGTTTATACAGATGCCTATGCAGATATTTCCATATTTATACAGAGGGCTGTGTAGATATTTCTATGTTTATACAGATGGCAGTGTAGATATATCCATGTTCCTACTCATGAATGTGTAGGTATTTCCATGTTTATACAGACGGCTTTGTAGATATTTCCATGTTTATAGAGATCGCGGTGCCGATATCTCCATGTTTATACAGATAGCGGTGTATATATTTCCATGTTTATACAGATCGTGGTGTAGATATTTCCATGTTTATACAGATACAGGTGTAGATATTTCCATGTTTATACAGACCGCATTATAGATATTTCCATGTTTATAGGGATAGCAGTGTAGATATTTCCATGTTTGTACAGATGGCGGTGTTGATGTTTCCATCTATACACAGATTGCCGTGTAGGTATTTCCATGTGTATACAGATGGCATTGTAGATATTTCTATGTTTATACAGATGGTGGTGTAGATATTTCCATGTTTACACAGATGACTGTATAGGTATTTCCATGTTTATACAGATGGCGGTGTATATATTTCCAAGTTTATAGAGATAGCGGTGTAGATATTTCCATATTTATACAGATAACTGTGTAGAAGTTTCCATGTTTATACAGATAGCGGTGTAAATATTTCCATGTTTATAGAGATCACGGTGTAGATATTTCCATGTTTATAGAGATAGCGTTGTAGATATTTCCATGTTTATACAGACAGCGGTGTAGATATTTCCATGTTTATACAGACCGCAGTGTAGATTTTTCCATGTTTATACAGATAGCGGTGCAGATAGTTCGATGTTTGTACAGATGGCGGTGTTGATATTTCCATCTATACACAGATGACCGTGAAGATATTTCCATGTTTATACAGATGACGGCGCAGATATTTCCATGAATGTGTAGATGGCGGTGTAGATATTTCCATGTTTATACAGATAGCGTTGTAGTTATTTCCATGTTTATATAGATAGCGGTGTAGATATTTCCATGTATGTACACATTGCTGTGTAGATATTTCCATGTTTATACAGATGGCGGTGTAGATATTTCCATGTTTATTCAGATAACTTTGTAAGTATTTCCATGTTTATACAAATGGCGATGTAGATGTTTCGATGTTTATAGAGATAGCAGTGGAGATATTTCCATGTTTATACAGATAGCGGTGTAGATATTTCCATGTTTATACTGATCGTGGTGTAGATATTTCCATGTTTATAGAGATGGCGGTGCAGATATTGCCATGTTCATACAGATAGCGGTGTTGATTTTTCCATGTTTATAGAGATAGCGGTGTAGATATTTCCATCTTTCTACAGATGGCAGTGTAGATAATTTCATGTTTATACAGATTTCCGTGTAGATATTTCCATATTTATACAGAGGGCTGAATAGATATTTCTATGTTTATACAGATGGCAGTGTAGATATTTCCATGTTACTACACATGACTGTGTAGGTATTTCCATGTTTATTCAGATGGCTTTGTAGATATTTCCATGTCTATAGAGATAGCGGTGCAGATATTTAAAAGTTTATACAGATAGCGGTGTATACATTTCCATGTTTATACAGATCGTGGTGTAGATATTTCCATGTTTATACAGATACCGGTATAGATATTTCCATGTTTATACAGACCACAGTGTAGATATTTCCATGTTTATAGAGATAGCAGTGTAGATATTTCCAAGTTTGTACAGATGGCGGTGTAGATCTTTCCATATTTATACAGATGTCAGTGTTGATATTTCCATGTGTATACAGATGGTATTGTAGCTATTTCCATGTTTATACAGATGGTGGTGTAGATATTTCCATGTTTATTCAGATGACTGTGTAGATACTTCCATGTCTTTACAGATGGCAGTGTAGATATTTCAATGTTTATAGACATGGCGCTGTAGATATTTCCATGTTTATACAGATAGCGGTGCAGATATTTCCATGTTTATACAGATGCCTATGCAGATATTTCCATATTTATACAGAGGGCTGTGTAGATATTTCTATGTTTATACAGATGGCAGTGTAGATATTTCCCTGTTCCTACATATGACTGTGTTGGCATTTCCATGTTTATACAGATGGCTTTGTAGATATTTCCATGTTTATAGAGATAGCGGTGCAGATATTTCCATGTTTATACAGATAGCGGTGTAAATATTTCCATGTTTCTACAGATCGTGGTGTAGATATTTCCATGTTTATACAGATAACGGTGTAGATATTTCCATGTTTATACAGACCGCAGGTTAGATATTTCCATGTTTATAGAGATAGCAGTGTAGATATTTCCATGTTTGTACAGATTGCGGTGTTGATGTTTCCATCTATACACAGATTGCCGTGTAGGTATTTCCATGTATATACAGATGGCATTGTAGATATTTCCATGTTTATACAGATGGTGGTGTAGATATTTCCATGTTTACACAGACGACTTTATAGGTATTTCCATGTTTATACAGATGGCGGTGTAGATATTTCCATGTTTAAATAGATAGCGGTGTAGATATTTCCATATTTATACAGATAACGGTGTAGAAATTTCCATGTTTATACAGATATCGGTGTAAATATTTCCATGTTTATACAGATATCGGTGTAAATATTTCCATGTTTATAGAGATAGCGGTGTATATATTTCCATGTTTATACAGATAGCGGTGTAGATATTTCCATGTTTATACAGACCGCAGTGTAGATATTTCCATGTTTGTACAGATAGCGGTGAGGATATTTCCATGTTTGTACAGATGGCGGTGTTGATATTTCCATCTATACACAGATGACAGTGTAGATATTTCCATGTTTATACAGATGGCAGCGCAGATATTTCTATGGTTATGTAGATGGCGGTGTAGATATTTCCATGTATATACAGATATCGGTGTAGTTATTTCCAAGTTTATATAGAGAACAGTGTAGATATTTCCATGTATGTACACATGGCTGTGTAGATATTTTCATGTTTATACAGATGGCGGTGTAGATATTTCCATGTTTATACAGATAAATTTGTAAGTATTTCCATGTTTATACAGATGGCGGTGTAGATATTTCGATGTTTATAGAGATAGCGGTGGACATACTTCCATGTTTATACAAATAGCCGTGTAGTTATTTCCATGTTTATATAGATAGCGGTGTAGATATTTCCATGTATATACACATGGCTGTGTAGATTTTTCCATGTTTATACAGATGGCGGTGTAGATATTTCCATGTTTATAGAGATAACTTTGTAAGTATTTCCATGTTTATAGAGATGGTGGTGTAGATATTTCGATGTTTATAGAGATAGCATTGGAGATATTTCCATGTTTATACAGATAGCGGTGTAAATATTTCCATGTTTATACTGATCATGGTGTAAATATTTTCATGCTTATAGAGATGGCGGTGTAGATATTTCCATGTTCACAGAGATAGCGGTGTTGATTTTTCCATGTTTATAGAGATAGCTGTGTGGATATTTCCATGTTTATGCAGATCATGGTGTAGATATTTCCATGTTTATACAGATCGCGGTGTTGATATTACCATGTTTATAGGGATAGCGTTGCAAATATATCCACATTTATACAGATAGCATTTTAGGTATTAGCATGTTTAAACAGATGGCGGTGTCGATATTTCCTTGTTTATACACATAGCGGTGTAGTTATTTCCATGTTTATTCAGATAGCGGTGTAGATATTTCCATGTATATACAGATGGCTGTGTAGATATTTCCATGTATATACAGATGGCTGCGTAGATATTGACATGTTTATATAGATGACTTTGTAGGTATTTCCATGTTTATACAGATGGCGGTGTAGGTATTTCCATGTTTATAGAGATAGCTGTGTGGATATTTCCATGTTTATACAGATAGCGGTGTAGATATTTCCATGTTTATACAGATCGCGGTGTAGATATTTCCATGTTTATACAGACAGCAGTGGAGATATTTCCATGTTTATACACAAAGCGGTGTACATATTTCCATGTTTATACAGACAGCGGTGTAGGTATTTCCATGTTTATACAGATAGCGGTGCAGATATTTCCATGTTTATACAGATGCCTAGGCAGATATTTCCATATTTATACAAAGGGCTCTGTAGATATTTCCATGTTTATACAGACCGCGGTGTAGATATTTCCATGTTTATACAGATAGCGGTGCAGATATTTCCATGTTTGTACAGATGGCGGTGTTGGTATTTCCATCTGTACACAGATGACCGTGTAGATGTTTCCATGTTTATACAGATGGCAGCGCAGATATTTCTATGGATATGTAGATGGCGGTGTATATATTTCCATGTATATACAGATAGTGGTGTTGTTATTTCCATGTTTATATAGAGAGCGGTGTAGATATTTCCATGTATGTACACATGGCTGTGTAGATATTTCCATGTTTATACAGATGGCGGTGTAGATATTTCCATGTTTATACAGATACATTTGTAAGTATTTCCATGTTTATACAGATGGCGGTGTAGATATTTCGATGTTTGTAGAGATAGGAGTGGAGATATTTCCATGTTTATACAAATAGCGGTGTAGATATTTCCATGTTTATATAGATAGCGGTGTAGATATTTCCATGTATATACACATGCCAGTGTAAATATTTCTATGTTTATACAGATGGCGGTGTAGATATTTTGATGTTAATAGAGATAGCAGTGGAGATCTTTCCATGTTTGTACAGATAGCGGTGTAGATATTTCCATATTTTTACTGACCACGGTGTAGATATTTCCATGTTCATAGAGATAGCACTGTTGATTTTTCCATGTTTATACAGATAGCTGTGTGCATATTTCCATGTTTATACAGATAGTGGTGTAGATATTTCCATGTTTATAGAGATGGCGGTGTAGATATTTCCATGTTTATACAGATCACAGTGTACATATTTCCATGTTTATACAGATCGCGGTGTTGATATTACCATGTTTATAGGGATAGCGGTGCAAATATTTCCACATTTATACAGATAGCGGTGTAGTTATTAGCATGTTTATACAGATAGCAGTGTAGATATTTCCACGTATAAACAGATGTCTGTGTATATATTTCCATGTTTAAACAGATGGCGGTGTAGATATTTCCTTGTTTTTACAAATAGCAGTGTAGTTATTTCCATGTTTATACAGATAGCTGTGTAGATATTTCCATGTATATACAGATGGCTGTGTAGATATTTCCATGTTTATACAGATGGCAGTGTAGATATTTCCATGTTCCTACACATGACTGTGTAGGTATTTCCATGTTTATACAGATGGCTTTGTAGATATTTCCATGTTTATAGAGATAGCTTTGCAGATATTTCCATGTATATACAGATAGCGGTGTAAATATTTCCATGTTTATACAGATCGTGGTGTAGATATTTCCCTGTTTATACAGATACCGGTGTAGATATTTCCATGTTTGTACAGACCACAGTGTAGATATTTCCATGTTTATAGAGATAGCAGTGTAGATATTTCCATGTTTGTACAGATGGCGGTGTTGATGTTTCCATCTGTACACAGATTGCATTGTAGGTATTTCCATGTGTATATAGATGGCATTGTAGTTATTTCCATGTTTATACAGATGGTTGTGTAGATATTTCCATGTTCATACAGATGACTGTATAGGTATTTCCATGTTTTTACAGATGGCATTGTAGACCTTCCCATGTTTATAGAGATATCCGTGTAGATATTTCCATGTTAATACAGATGGTTGTGTAGGTATCTCCATGTTTATACAGATGACTGTATAGGTATATCCATGTTTTTACAGATGGCATTGTAGATATTTCCATGTTTATAGAGATAGCAGTGTAGATATTTCCATGTTTATACAGATGGCGGTGTAGATATTTCCATGTTTATAGAGATAGCGGTGTAGATATTTCCATATTTATACAGATCACGGTGTAGATTTTTCCATGTTTATACAGACAGCAGTGTAGTTATTTCTATGTTTATACAGATAGCGTTGTAGATATTTCCATGTTTGTACAGATGGCGGTGTTGATATTTCCAACTTTACACAGATTGCCGTGTAGATATTTCCATCTATACACAGATGAACGTGTAGATATTTCCATGTTTATACAGATGGCGGCGCAGATATTTCCATGGATATGTAGATGGCGGTGTAGATATTTCCATGTTTATACAGATAGCGGTGTAATTATTTCCGTGTTTATATAGATAGGGGTGTAGATATTTCCATGTATATACAGATGGCTGTGTAGATATTTCCAAGTTTATACAGATGGCGGTGTAGATATTTCCATGTTTATACAGATAACTTTGTAAGTTTTTCCATGTTTATACAGATGGCGGTATAGATATTTCGATGTTTATAGAGATAGCAGTGGAGATATTTCCATGTTTATACAGATAGAGGTGTAGATATTTCCATGTTTATACTGATCACGGTGTAGATATTTCCATGTTTATAGAGATACCGGTGTTGATTTTTCCATGTTTATAGAGATAGCGGTGTGGATATTTCCATGTTTATACAGAAAGGGTTGTAGATATTTCCATGTTTATAGAGATGGCGTTGTAGATATTTCCATTTTCATACAGATCACGGTGTAGATATTTCCATGTTTATACAGATCACGGTGTAGATATTTCCATGTTTATACAGATCATGGTGTAGATATTTCCATGTTTATACAGATCGCGGTGTAGATATTTCCATGTTTATGCAGATCGCGATGTAGATATTTCCATCTTTATACAGATAGCGGTGTAGATATTTCCATGTTTTTACAGATATTGGTGTAGATATTTCCATGTTTACACAGATTGCGTTGTAGATATTTCCATCTTTCTACAGATGGCATTGTAGATATTTCCATGTTTATACAGATAGCGGTGTAGATATTTCCATGTTTATATAGATGGTGGTGTAGATATTACCATGTTTATAAAGATAGCGGTGTAGATATTTCCATGTTTATACAGATCGTGGTGAAGATATTTCCATGTTTATAGAGATCGCGGTGAAGACAATTCCATGTTTATACAGATCGCAATGTAGATATTTCCATGTTTATACAGATAGCGGTGTAGATATTTCCATGTTTATACAGATAGCAGTGTAGATATTTCCATGTTTATACAGATGGCGGTGTAGATATAACCATGTTTATAGAGATGGCGGTGTAGATATTTCCATGTTCATAGAGATAGCGGTGTAGATATATCCATGTTCATAGAGATAGCAGTGAGGATATTTCCATGTTTATACAGATAGCAGTGTAGGTATTTCCATATTTATAGAGATAGCGGTTTCGATATTTCATATTTGTACACATAGCTTTGTAGATATTTCCTTGTTTATACAGATTGCGGTGTAGATATTTCCTTGTTTATAGAGATAGCGGTGTAGATATTTCCACGTTTATACAGATGGCGGTGTAGATATTTCCATCTTTCTACAAATGACAGTGTAGATATTTCCATGTTTATAGAGATGGCACTGTAGATATTTGCATGTTTATACAGATAACGGTGGAGATATTTCCATGTTTATACAGACAGCAGTGGAGATATTTCCATGTTTATACACATAGCGGTGTACATATTTACATGTTTGCAGAGACAGCGGTGTAGGTATTTCCATGTTTATACAGATAGCGGTGCAGATATTTCCATGTTTATACAGATGCCTATGCAGATATTTCCATATTTATACAGAGGGTTGTGTAGATATTTCTATGTTTATACAGATGGCAGTGTAGATGTTTCCATGTTCCTACACATGACTGTGTAGGCATTTCCAAGTTTATACAGATGGCTTTGTAGTTATTTCCCTGTTTATAGAGATAGCGGTGCAGATATTTCCATGTTTATACACATAGCAGTGTATATATTTCCATGTTTATACAGATCGTGGTGTAGATATTTCCATGTTTATACAGATACCGGTGTAGATATTTCCGGGTTTATACAGACCGCAGTGTAGATATTTCCATGTTTATAGAGATAGCAGTGTAGATATTTCCATGTTTGTACAGATGGCGGTGTTGATGTTTCCATATATACACAGATTGCCGTGTAGGTATTTCCATGTGTATACAGATAGCGATGTATATATTTCCATGTTTATACAGATGGTGGTGTAGATATTTCCATGTTTACACAGACGACTTTATAGCTATTTCCATGTTTATACAGATGGCGGTGTAGATATTTCCATGTTTAGATAGATAGCGGTGTAGATATTTCCATATTTATACAGATAACGGTGTAGAAATTTCCATGTTTATACAGATCGCGGTGTAGATACTTCCATGTTTATACAGATCGCGGTGTAGATATTTCCATGTTTATACAGATAGCGGTGTAGATATTTCCATGTTTATACAAATAGCGATATAGATATTTCCATGTTTATACAGACCGCGGTGTAAATATTTCCATGTTTATACGGATAGCGTTGCAGATATTTCCATGTTTGTACAGATGGCGGTGTTGATATTTCCATCTATACACAGATGACCATGTAGATATTTCCATGTTTATACAGATGGCGGTGCAGATATTTATATGGATATGTAGATGGCGGTGTAAATATTTCCATGTTTATACAGAAAGCGGTTTAGTTATTTCCATGTTTATATAGATAGCGGTATAGATATTTCCATGTATATACACATGGCTTTGTAGATATTTCCATGTTTATACAGATGGCGGTGTGGATATTTCGATGTTTATACAGATAGCAGTGGAGATATTTCCATGTTTATACAGATAGCGGTGTAGATATCTCCATGTTTATACTGATCGCGGTGTAGATATTTCCATGTTTATCGAGATGGCGGTGTAGATATTTCCATGTTCATACAGATAGCGGTGTTGATTTTTCCATGTTTATAGAGATGGCGGTGTAGATATTTCCATGTTTATACAGATCACGGTGTAGATGTTTCCATGTTTATACAGATCATGGTGTAGATATTTCCATGTTTATACAGATCGCGGTGTTGATATTACCATGTTTATAGGGATAGCGGTGCAAATATTTCCATGTTTATACAGATAGCGGTGAAGTTATTAGCATGTTTATATAGATAGCGGTGTAGGTACTTCCATGTATAAACAGATGTCTGTGTATATATTTCCCTGTTTAAACAGATGGCGGTGTAGATATTTCCTTTTTTATACAAATAGCGGTGTAGTTATTTCCATGTTTATACAGATACCGGTGTAGATATTTCCATGTATGTACAGATGGCAGTGTAGATATTTCAATGTTTATAGAGATGGCGCTGTAGATATTTCCATGTTTATACAGATAAAGTTGGAGATATTTCCATGTTTATACAGACAGCAGTGGAGATATTACCATGTTTATACACATAGCGTTGAACATATTTCCATGTTTATAGAGACAGCGGTGTAGGTATTTCCATGTTTATACAGATAGCGGAGGGGATATTTCCATGTTTATACAGATGCATATGCAGATATTTCCATATTTATACAGAGGGCTGTGTAGATATTTCCATGTTTATACAGATGGCAGTGTAGATAGTTCCATGTTCCTACACATGACTGTGTAGTTATTTCCATCTTAATACAGATGGCTTTGCAGGTATTTCCTTGTTTATAGAGATAGCGGTGTAGATATATCCATGTTTATACAGATAGCGCTGTAAATATTTCCATGTTTTATACAGATCTTGGTGTAGATATTTCCATGTTTATACAGATACCGGTGTAGATATTTCCATGTTTATACAGACAGCAGTGTAGATATTTCCATGTTTATTCACATAGCGGTGTAGATATTTCCATGTCTGTACAGATGGCGGTGTTGATGTTTCCATCTATACACAGATTGCCGTGTAGTTATTTCCATGTGTATACAGATGGCATTGTAGATATTTCCATGTTCAAAGATGGTGGTGTAGATATTTCCATGTTTCTGCAGATGGCGTTGTAGGTATTTCCATGTTTATACAGATAACGGTGTAGATATTTCCATGTTTAAAGAGATAGCGGTGTAGATATTTCCATGTTTATACAGATAGCGGTTTAGATATTTCCATGTTTATACAGACCGCGGTGTAGATATTTCCATGTTTACACAGATTGCGGTGTAGATATTTCCATTTTTCTACAAATGGCGGTGTAGATATTTCCTTGTTTATATAGACAGCGGTGCAGATATTTCCATGTTTGTGCAGATGGCGGTTTTGATATTTCCATCTATACACAGATGACCGTGTAGTTATTTCCATGTTTATACAGATGGCGGCGCAGATATTTCTATGGATATGTAGATGGCGGTGTAGATATTTCCATGTTTATACAGATAGCGGTGTAGGTATTTCCATGTTTATATAGATAGCGGTGTAGATATTTCCATGTATATACACATGGCTGTGTAGATATTTCCATGTTTATACAGATGGCGGTGTAGATATTTCCATGTTTATACAGATAACTTTGTAAGTATTTCCAGGTTTATACAGATGGCGGTGTAGATATTTCGATGTTTATAGAGATAGCAGTGGAGATATTTCCATGTTTATACTGATAGCGGTGTAGATATTTCCATGTTTATACAGATGACGGCGTAGATATTTCCATATTTATACAGATGTCTGTGTAGATATTTCTATGTGTATACAGATGGTATTGTAGGTATTTCCATGTTTATACAGATGGTGGTGTAGATATTTCTATGGTTATTCGGATGACTGTGTAGATATTTCCATGTTTTTACACATGGCAGTGTAGATATTTCAATGTTTATAGAGATGGCGCTGTAGATATTTCCATGTTTATACAGATAAAGTTGGAGATATTTCCATGTTCATACAGAGAGCAGTGGAGATATTACCATGTATATACACATAGCGGTGTACATATTTCCATGTTTATAGAGACAGCGGTGTACGTATTTCCATGCTTATACAGATAGCGGAGCGGATATTTCCATGTTTATACAGATGCCTATGCATATATTTCCATATTTATACAGAGGACTGTGTAGATATTTCCATGTTTATACAGATGGCAGTGTAGATATTTCCATGTTCCTACACATGATTGTGTAGTTATTTCCATGTTAATACAGATGGCTTTGCAGGTATTTCCTTGTTTATAGAGAAAGCGGTGTAGATATTTCCATGTTTATACAGATAGCGGTGAAAATATTTCCATGTTTTATACAGATCGTGATGTAGATATTTCCATGTTTATACAGATACCGGTGTAGATATTTCCATGTTTATACAGACCGCAGTGTAGATATTTCCATGTTTATACAGATAGCGGTGTAGATATTTCCATGTCTGTACAGATGGCGGTGTTGATGTTTCCATCTATACACAGATTGCCGTGTAGGTATTTCCGTGTGTATACAGATGGCATTGTAGATATTTCCATGTTTATACAGATGGTGCTGTAGATATTTCCATGTTTCTGCAGATGGCGTTGTAGGTATTTCCATGTTTATACAGATAGCAGTGGAGATATTTCCATGTTTATAGACACAGCGGTATCGATATTTCCATGTTTATACAGATAGCGGTGTAGATATTTCCATGTCTATAGAGATAGCGGTGTAGGTATTTCCATATTTTTACAGATTGCGGTGTAGGTATTTCCATCTTTACACAGATGGCGGTGTAGATATTTCCATGTTTATACAGATGGCAGTGAAGATATTTCCATGTTTATACAGATAGTGTTGTAGATATTTCCATGTTTATACAGATGGCGGTGTAGAAACATCCATGTTTCTGAAGATGGCGGTGTAGTTATTTTCATGTTTATAGAGATGGCGGTGTAGATATTTCCATGTTTATAGAGACGTCTGTGTAGATATTTCCATGTTTATGCACATAGAGGTGTAGATATTTCCATGTTTATAGAGATGGCGGTCTACTTATTTCTAAATTTATAGAGATAGCTGTGTAAATATTTCCATGTTTATAGAGATGGTGTTGTAAGTATTTTCATGTTTATAGAGATAGCGTTGTAGATATTTCCATGTTTATACAGATAGCGGTGTTGGTATTTCCATGTTTATACAGATGGCGGTGTAGATATTTCCATGTTTATACAGCTCGCGGTGTAGATATTTCCATCTTTATACAGATGGCAGTGTAGATATTTCCATGTTTATACAGATAGCGGTGTAGATATTTCCATGTCTATAGAGATAGCGGTGTAGTTATTTCCATATTTATACAGATTGCGGTGAAGATATTTCCATCTTTATACAGATGGCGGTGTAGATATTTCCATGTTTATACAGATGGCAGTGAAGATATTTCCATGTTTATACAGATAGTGGTGTAGATATTTCCATGTTTATACAGATTGCGTTGTAGATACATCCATGTTTCTGAAGATGCCGGTGTAGATATTTTCATGTTTATAGAGTTGGAGGTGTAGATATTTCCATGTTTATACAGACGTCTGTGTAGATATTTCTGGGTTTATGCAGATAGCGGTGTAGATATTTCCATGTTTATAGAGATGGCAGTCTAGTTATTTCTAAATTTATAGGGATAGCGGTGTAAATATTTCCATGTTTATAGAGATGGTGGTGTAAGTATTTTCATGTTTATAGAGATAGCGGTGTAGATATTTACATGTTTATACAGATAGCGGTGTTGGTATTTCCATGTTTATACAGATAGCGGTGTAGATATTTCCATGTTTATACAGACGGCGGTGTAGATATTTCCATGTCTATAGAGATAGCGGTGTAGTTATTTCCAAATTTATACAGATTGCGGTGTAGATATTTCCATCTTTATACAGATGGCGGTGTAGATATTTCCATGTTTATACAGATGGCTGTGAAGATATTTCCATATTTATACAGATAGTGGTGTAGATATTTCCATGTTTATACAGATGGCGGTGTAGATACATCCATGTTTCTGAAGATGGCGGTGTAGATATTTTCATCTTTATAGAGATGGAGGTGTAGATATTTCCATGTTTATAGAGATAGCAGTGTAGATATTTTCATGTTTATAGAGAAATTGGTCTAGGTTTTTTCATGTTTATACAGATGGCAGTGTAGATATTTCCATGTTTATACATATATCGGTGTAGATATTTCCATCTTGAAAGAGATAGCGGTGTAGGTATTTCTATCTTTGCACAGATTGCGGTGTAGGTATTGCCAAACTTACAGAGATAGCGTTGTAGATATTTCCAAGTTTACACAGATAGCTGTGTAGATATTTCCATGTTTACAGAGATAGCATTGTAGATATTTCCATGTTTATACAGATTGCGGTGTAGTTATTTCCATTTTGATACAGATAGCCGTGTACATATTTCCATGTTTATACAAGTAGCGGTGTAGAAATTCCCATGTTTATACAGATCGCTTTGTAGACATTTCCATCTTTCTACAGATGTCAGTGTAGATATTGCCAAGTTTATACACATGGCAGTGTAGATATTTCCATGTTTATACAGATGTCTGTGTAGATATTTCCATGTTTATTCAAATGGCGGTGTAGATATTTCCATGTTTACAGAGATGGCGGTGTAGTTTTTTCTAAGTTTATAGAGATAGCAGTGTAAATATTTCCATGTTTATAGACATGGTGGTGTAAGTATTTCCATGTTTATAGAGATAGCAGTGTAGATATTTCCATGTTTATAGAGATAGCGTTGTATATATTTCCATATTTATACAGATAGCGGTGTTCATATTTCCATGTTTATACAGATAGCGTTGTAGATATTTCTATGTTTATGCAGCTCACGGTGTAAATATTTCCATCTTTATACAGATGGCAGTGTAGATATTTCCATGTTTATACAGATAGCGGTGTAGATATTTCCTTGTCTATAGAGATAGCGGTGTAGTTATTTCCATATTTATACAGATTGCGGTGTAGATATTTCCATCTTTATACAGATGGCGGTGTAGATGTTTCCATGCTTATACAGATGGCAGTGAAGATATTTCCATGTTTATACAGATAGTGGTGTAGATATTTCCATGTTTATACAGATAGCGGTGTAGATACATCCATGTTTCTGAAGATGGCGGTGTAGAAATTTTCATGTTTATGGAGATGGAGGTGTAGATATTTCCATGTATATAGAGATAGCAGTGTAGGTATTTTCATGTTTATAGAGAAAGCGGTGTAGGTATTTCCATGTTTATAGAGATAGCGGTGTAGATATTTCCATGTTTACAGAGATAGCGGTGTAGATATATCCATCTTTGCACAGATTGCTGTGTAGATATTTCCATTTTTACACAGATAGCTGGGTAGATATTTCCAAGTTTACACAGATAGCTATGTCGATATTTCCATGTTTACACAGATAGCATTGTATATATTTCCATGTTTTTACAGATAGCGGTGTAGATATTTCCATGTTTATACACATATCGGTGTAGATATTTCCATGTTTATACAGATAGCGGAGGAGATATTTCCCTGTTTATACAGATAGTGATGTAGATATTTCCATGTTTATACAGATAGCGGTGTAGATAATTCCATGTTTCTAGAGATAGCGGTGTAAATATTTCGATGTTTATACAGATGGCTGTGTAGATATTTCCATGTGTGTCCAGATGGCATTGTAGATATTTCCATGTTTATACAGATGGCGCTATAGATATTTCCATGTTTATAGAGATGGCAGTGTAGATATTTCCATGTTTAGACAGATAGCGGTGTAGGTATTTCCATGTTTACAGAGATAGCGGTGTAGATATTTCCATCTTTGCACAGACTGCGGTGTAAGTATTGCCAAATTTACACAGATAGCGGTGTAGATATTTCCAAGTTTACACAGATAGCTGTGTAGATATTTCCATGTTTACAGAGATAGCATTGTAGATATTTCCATGTTTATGCAGATTGCAGTGTAGTTATTTCCATGTTGATACAGATAGCGGTGTAGATATTTCCATGTTTCTACAGGTAGTGGTGTAGAAATTCCCATGTTTATTCAGATCGCTTTGTATACATTTCCATCTTTCTACAGATGTCAGTGTAGATATTTCCAAGTTTATACAGATGGCAGTGTAGATATTTCCATGTTTATACAGATGTCTGTGTAGATATTTCCATGTTTATGCAGATGGCGGTGGAGATATTTCCATGTTTATACAGATGGCGGTGTAGATATTTCCATGTTTATACAGATGGCAGTGAAGATATTTCCATATTTATACAGATAGTGGTGTAGATATTTCCATGTTTATTCAGATGGCGGTGTAGATATTTCCATGCTTATACAGATGGCAGTGAAGATATTTCCATGTTTATACAGATAGTGGTGTAGATATTTCCATGTATATAGAGATAGCAGTGTAGATATTTTCATGTTTATACAGAAAGCGGTGTAGGTATTTCCATGTTTAAACAGATGGCAGTGTACATATTTCCATGTTTATACAGATATCGGTGTAGATATTTCCATGTTCATAGAGATTGCGGTGTAGGTATTTCCATCTTTGCACAGATTGCGGTGTAGGTATTTCCATCTTTATACAGATGGCGGTGTAGATATTTCCATGCTTATACAGATTGCAGTGAAGATATTTCCATGTTTATACAGATAGTGGTGTAGATATTTCCATGTTTATACAGATGGCGGTGTAGATACATCCATTTTTCTGAAGATGGCGGTGTAGATATTTTCATGCTTATAGAGATTGCAGTGTAGATATTTCCATGTTTATAGAGAAATCAGTGTAGGTATTTCCATGTTTATAGTGATAGCGGTGTGGATATTTCCATATTTATACAGATAGCGGTGTAAGTATTTCCATGTTCATACAGATGGCGGTGTAGATATTTCCTTGTTTATACAGATATCGGTGTAGATATTTCCAGGCTTGTACAGAGAGTGGTGTAGATATTTCCAAGTTTTAAAGATAGTGGTGTAGATATTTCCATCTTTATACAGATAGCGGTGCAGATATTTCCATGTATACACAAATAGCCGTGTAGATATTTCTGTGTTTACACAGATAGAGTTGCAGATATTTAAATATTTATAAAGATAGCGGTGCAGATATTTCCATGTTTATGCAGATAGCGGTGTGGTTATTTCCATGTTTATACAGATAGCGGTGTGGGTATTTCCATGTTTATACAGATAGCGGTATAGATATTTCCATGTTTATTGAGATGACTGTCTAGATATTTCCATGTTTATACAGCTTTCCATGTAGATATTTCCATGTTTATACAGACGGTGGTGTAGATATTTCCATGTTTATACAGATGACTGTGAAGTTATTTCCATGTTTATACACATGTCAGTGTAGATATTTTCATGTTTATAGATAACGATGTAGATATTTCCATGTTTATACAGATAGCGGTGTAGACATTTCCATGTTTAGAGAGATAGCGTTGTAGATATATCCATATTTATACAGATAGCGGTGTAGATCTTTCCAGGTTTATACAGATAGCGTTGTAGGTATTTTCATGTTTATACAGATAGCGGTGTAGATATTTCCATATTTATAGAGATGGCATTGTAGGTATTTCTATGTTTAGAGATAGCGGTGTAGATATTTCCATGTTTATACAACTCGCAGTGCAGATATTTCCATCTTTATACAGATGGCAGTGAAGATTTTTCCATGTTTATAGAGATTGCGATGTAGATATTTCCATGTTTATAGAGAAAGCGGTGTTGGTATTTCCATGTTTATAGAGATAGCGGTGTAGATATTTCCACATTTCTACAGATAGCGGTGTAGGTATTTCCATGTTTATACAGATCGCGGTGAAGATATTTCCATGTTTCTACAGATGGCGGTGTAGATATTACCTTGTTTATACCGATAGCGGTGTATATATTTCCATGTTTATACAGATAGCGGTGTGGATATTTCCATGTTTTCAGAGATAGCGGTGTAGATATTTCCCTCTTTGCACAGATTGCCGTGTAGATATTTCCATTTTTACACAGATACCTGTGTAGACATTTCCAAGTTTACACAGATAGCTGTGTTGATATTTCCATGTTTATAGAGATAGCGGTGTTGATATTTTCATCTTTATACAGATAGCGGTGTAGAATTTCCATGTTTATACAGATGGCGGTGTAGATAGTTCCATGTTTTTGGAGATGGCGGTGTAGATATTTTCATGTTTATATAGATGGCGGTGTAGATATTTCCAGGTTTGTAGAGATTGTGGTGTTGATATTTCCATGTTTATAGAGATAGCGCTGTTGGTATTTCCTTGTTTATACAGATAGTTGTGTAGATACATCCATGTTTATACAGATGGCTGTGTAAATATTTCCATGTGTATACAGATGACTGTAGATATTTGTATGTTTACACAAATGGCGGTGCAGATATTTCCATATTTATACAGATAGCGGTGTAGATATTTTTATGTTTACACAAATGGCGGTGCAGATATTTCCATATTTATACAGATAGCGGTGTAGATATTTTCATGTTTATACAGATAACGGTGTAGATATATCCATGTTTATACAGATAGCGATGTAGATATTTCCATGTTTATACGGATAGTGGTGTAGATATTTCCATGTTTACAGAGATAGCGGTGCAGATATTTCCATCTTTTCACAGAATACGGTGAAGATATTTCCATTTTTACAAAGATACCTGTGTAGATATTTCCATGTTTACACAGATAGCTGTGTAGATATTTCCTTGTTTACACAGATAGCGTTGTAGATATTTCCATGTTTATACAGATAGCAGTGTAGATATTTCCATGTTTATACAGAGAGCGGTGTAGATATTTCCATGTTTATACAGATAGCGGTGGAGATATTTCCCTGTTTATTCAGATAGCGATGTAGATATTTTCATGTTTATACAGATAGCGGTGTAGATATTTCCATGTTTATAGAGATAGCAGTGTAGATATTTCCATGTTTATACAGATGGCTGTGTAGATATTTCCATGTTTATAGAGATAGCGGTGTAGATATTTCCATCTTTATACAGATAGTGGTGTAGGGATTTCCATGTTTATACAGATGGCGGTGTAGATAGTTCCATGTTTTTGGAGATGGCGGTGTAGATATTTTCATGTTTATATAGATGGCGGTGTAGATATTTCCATGTTTGTAGAGATTGTTGTGTTGATATTTCCATGTTTATAGAGATAACGCTGTCGGTATTTCCTTGTTTATACAGATAGTTGTGTAGATATATCCATGTTTATGCAGATGGCGGTGTAGATATTTCCATGTTTATAGGGATGGCGGTGTAGTTATTTCTATGTTTATAGAGATAGCGGTGTAAATATTTCCATGCTTATAGAGATGGTGGTGTAAGTATTTTCATGTTTATAGAGATAACGGTGTAGATATTTCCATGTTTATACAGATAACGTTGTTGGTATTTCCATGTTTATACAGATAGCGGTGTAGAGGTTTCCATGTATATACAGCTCACGGTGTAGATATTTCCATCTTTATACAGATGGCAGTGTAGATATTTCCATGTTTATAGAGATAGCGGTGTAGATATTTACATGTCTATAGAGGTAGCGGTGTAGGTATTTCCATATTTATACAGATTGTGGTGTAGATATTTCCATCTTTATACAGATGGCGGTGTAGATATTTCCATGTTTATACAGATGGCAGTGAAGATATTTCCATGTTTATACAGATAGTGGTGTAGATATTTCCATGTTTATACTGATGGCGGTGTAGATACATCCATGTTTCTGAAGATGGCGGTGTAGATATTTTCATATTTATAGAGATGGCGGTGTAGATATTTCCATGTATATAGAGATTGCAGTGTAGATATTTCCATGTTTATTTAGATAGCGGTGTAGATATATCCATCTTCATAGAGATAGCAGTGAGGATATTTCCATGTTTATACAGATAGCAGTGTAGATGTTTCCATTTTTATAGAGATAGCGGTTTAGATATTTCATACTTATACAGATAGTGGTGTAGATATTTCCATGTTTCTAAAGATGGCGTTGTAGGTATTTCCATGTTTATACTGATAACGGTGTAGATATTTCCATGTTTATACAGATAGCGGTGTAAATATTTCCATGTTAATACAGATCACGGTGTAGATATTTCCATGTTTATTGAGATAGTGGTGTAGATATTTCTATGTTTATACAGATAGCCATTTAGATATTTCCATGTTTATACAGACCGCGGTGTAGATATTTCCATGTTTATACTGATTGCAGTGCAGATATTTCCATGTATGTACAGATGGCGGTGTTGATATTTCCATCTATACACAGATGACCGTGTAGATATTTCCATGTTTATACAGATGGCGGCGCAGATATTTCCATGGATATGTAGATGGCGGTGTAGTTATTTCCATCTTTATACAGATAGCGGTGTAGTTATTTCCATGTTTATATAGATAGCGCTGTAGATATTTCCATGTGTTTACACACGGCTGTGTAGATATTTACATGTTTATACAGATGGCGGTGTAGATATTTCCATGTTTATACAGATAGCGGTGTAGACATTTCCATCTTTATAGAGATAGCGGTGTAGGTATTTCCATGTTTATAGACATAGCGGTGTAGATATTTCCATGTTTATATAGATGGCGTTGTAGATATTTCCATGTTTATACCGATAGCGGTGTTGGTATTTCCACGTTTATGCAGAGAGCGACGTAGGTATTTCCATGTTTGTACAGCTCACGGTGCAGATATTTATATCTTTATACAGATGGCATTGTAGATATTTCCTTATTCACACTGATGGCGGTGTAGATATTTCCATGTTTACACAGATGGCGGAGTAGTTAGTTCCATGTTTATGGAGATGGCATTGTAGATATTTACATGTTTATACAGATTCCTGTGTAGATATTTCCATGTGTATAGAGATGGCACTGTAGATATTTCCATATTTATACAGATGTCTGTGTAGATATTTCCATGTGTATACAGATGGTATTGTAGTTATTTCCATGTGTATACAGATGGTGGTGTAGATATTTCCATGTTTATTCAGATGACTGTGTAGATATTTCCATGTTTTTACAGATGGCAGTGTAGATATTTCAATGTTTATAGAGATGGCGCTGTAGATATTTCCATGTTTATACAGATAACGGTGGAGATATTTCCATGTTTATACAGACAGCAGTGGAGATATTTCCATGTTTATACACATAGCGGTGTACATATTTCCATGTTTATAGAGACAGCGGTGTAGGTATTTCCATGTTTATACAGAGAGCTGTGCAGATATTTCCATGTTTATACAGATGCCTATGTAGATATCTCCATATTTATGCAGAGGGTTGTGTAGATATTTCTTTGTTTATACAGATGGCAGTGTAGTTATTTCCATGTTCCTACACATGACTGTGTAGGTATTTCCATGTTTATACAGATGGCTTTGTAGCTATTTCCATGTCTATAGTGGTAGCGGTGCAGATATTTCCATGATTATACAGATAGCGGTGTATATATTTCCATGTTTATACAGATCGTGGTGTAGATATTACCATGTTTATACAGATAGCGGTGTAGATATTTCCACGTTTATACAGATCTCGGTGAAGATATTTCCATGTTTATACAGATCGCGGTGTAGATATTTCCAAGTTTATACAGATCGCGGTGTAGATATTTCCATGTTTATACAGATAGCGGTGTAGATATTTCCATTTTTATACAGATAGCGCTGTAGACATTTCCATGTTTATAGAGATAGCGCTGTAGACATTTCCATGTTTATAGAGATAGCGGTGTAGGTATTTCCATGTTTATAGACATAGCGGTGTAGATATTTCCATGTTTATATAGATGGCGTTGTAGATATTTCCATGTTTATACCGATAGCGGTGTTGGTATTTCCACATTTATGCAGAGAGCGACGTAGATATTTCCATGTGTGTACAGCTCGCAGTGCAGATATTTATATCTTTATACAGATGGCATTGTAGATATTTCCTTATTCACACTGATGGCGGTGTAGATATTTCCATGTTTACACAATGGCGGAGTAGTTAGTTCCATGTTTATGGAGATGGCATTGTAGATATTTACATGTTTATACAGATGGCTGTGTAGATATTTCCATGTGTATACAGATGGCAGTGTAGATATTTCCATATTTATACAGATGTCTGTGTAGATATTTCCATGTGTATACAGATGGTATTGTAGTTATTTCCATGTTTATACAGATGGTGGTGTAGATATTTCCATGTTTATTCAGATGACTGTGTAGATATTTCCATGTTTTTACAGATGGCAGTGTAGATATTTCAATGTTTATAGAGATGGCGCTGTAGATATTTCCAAGTTTATACAGACAGCAGTGGAGATATTTCCATGTTTATACACATATCGGTGTACATATTTCCATGTTTATAGAGACAGCGGTGTAGGTATTTCCATGTTTATACAGATAGCGGTGCAGATATTTCCATGTTTATACAGATGCCTATGCAGATATCTCCATATTTATACAGAGGGCTGTGTAGATATTTCTTTATTTATACAGATGGCAGTGTAGTTATTTCCATGTTCCTACACATGTCTGTGTAGGTATTTCCATGTTTATACAGATGGCTTTGTAGCTATTTCCATGTCTATAGAGATAGCGGTGCATATATTTCCATGATTATACAGATAGCGGTGTATATATTTCCATGTTTATACAGATCGTGGTGTAGATATTTCCATGTTTATACAGATACCGGTGTAGATATTTCCATGTTTATACAGACCGCAGTGTAGATATTTCCACGTTTATAGAGATAGCAGTGTAGATAATTCCAAGTTTCTACAGATGGCGGTGTTGATGTTTCCATCTATACACAGATTGCCGTGTTGGTATTTCCATGTGTATACAGATGGCATTGCAGATATTTCCATGTTTATACAGATGGTGGTGTAGATATTTCCATGTTTACACAGATGACTGTATAAGTATTTCCATGTTTATACAGATGGCGGTGTAGATATTTCCATATTTATAGAGATTGCGGTGTAGATATTTCCATGTTTATACAGATGGCGGTGTAGATATTTCAATGCTTATAGAGATGGCGCTGTAGATATTTCCATGTTTATACAGATCGCGGTGGAGATATTTCCATGTTTATACTGACAGCAGTGGAGATATTTCCATGTTTATACACATAGCTGTGTACATATTTCCATGTTTATAGAGACAGCGGTGCAGATATTTCCATGTTTATACAGATACCGGTGGAGATATTTCCATGTTTATACAGACCGCAGTGTAGATATTTCCGTGTTTATAGAGATAGCAGTGTAGATATTTCCAAGTTTGTACAGATGGTGGTGTTGATGTTTCCATCTGTACACAGATTGCCGTGTAGGTATTTCCATGTGTATACAGATGGCATTGTAGATATTTCCATGTTTATACAGATGGTGGTGTAGATATTTCCATGTATACACAGATGACTGTATAGGTATTTCCATGTTTATACAGATGGCGGTGTAGATATTTCCATCTTTATAGAGATAGCGGTGTAGATATTTCCATGTATATGCAGATGGCTGTGTAGATATTTCCATGTTTATACAGATGGCTTTGTAGATATTTCCGTGTTTATACAGATGACTTTGTAGGTATTTCCATGTTTATACAGATGGCGGTGTAGATATTTCCATATTTATACAGATGTATGTGTAGATATTTCCATGTGTATACAGATGGTATTGTAGGTATTTCCATGTTTATACAGATGGTGGTGTAGATATTTCCATGTTTTCACAGATGGTGGTGTAGATATTTCCGTGTTTGTACACATGGCGGAGTAGATACTTCCATCTTTATGGAGATGGCAGTGTAGATATTTTCATGTTTATGGAGATGGCGGTGAAGATAATTCCATATTTATAGAGATAGCGGTGTAGATGTTTCCATCTTTCTACAGATGGCAGTGTAGATATTTTCATGTTTATACAGATGGCGGTGTAGATATTTCCATATTTATACAGATGTCTGTGTAGATATTTCCATGTGTATACAGATGGTATTGTAGTTATTTCCATGTTTATACAGATGGTGTTGTAGATATTTCCATGTTTATTCAGATGACTGTGGAGATATTTCCATGTGTTTACAGATGGCAGTGTAGATATTTCAATGTTTATAGAGATGGCGCTGTAGATATTTCCATGTTTATACAGATCGCGGTGTAGATATTTCCATGTTTTTACAGATAGCGGTGTAGATATTTCCATGGTTTTACAGATATTGGTGCAGATATTTCCATGTTTACACAGATTGCGGTGTAGATATTTCCATCTTTCTACAGATGGCATTGTAGATATTTCCATGTTTATACAGATGGCGGTGTAGATATTTCCTTGTTTATATAGACGGTGGTGTAGATATTAGCATGTTTATACAGATAGCGGTGTAGATATTTCCATGTTTATAGAGATGACGTTGTAGATATATCCATGTTTATACAGATCACGGTGTAGATATTTCCATGTTTATACAGATCGTGGTGTAGATATTTCCATGTTTATACAGATCATGTTGTAAATATTTCCATGTTTATACAGATCGCAGTGTTGATATTACCATCTTTATAGGGATAGCGGTGCAAATATTTCCACATTTATCCAGATAGCGGTGTAGTTATTAGCATGTTTATACAGATAGTGGTGTAGATATTTCCATGTATAAACAGATGCCTGTGTATATATTTCCATGTTTAAACAGATGGCGGTGTAGATATTTCCTTGTTTATACAAATAGCGGTGTAGATATTTCCATGTTTATACAGATAGCGGTGTAGATATTTCCATCTATATACAGATGGCTGTGTAGATATTTCCATGTTTATACAGATGGCTGTGTAGATATTTCCATGTTAATACAGATGACTTTTGTAGGTATTTCCATGTTTATACACATGGCGGTGTAGATATTTCTATGTTTATAGAGATAGCTGTGTAGATATTTCCATGTTTATACAGATAGCGGTCTAGATATTTCCATGTTTATACAGATCGTGGTGTAGATATTTCCATGTTTATACAGATCGCGGTGTAGATATTTCCATGTTTATACTGATAGCAGTGTAGATATATCCATGTTCATAGTGATAGCAGTGAGGATATTTCCATGTTTATACAGATAGCAGTGTAGATATTTCCACTTTTATAGAGATAGCGGTTTAGATATTTCATATTTATACAGAAAGCGGTGTAGATATTTCCATGTTCATACAGATTGTGGTGTAGATATTTACATGTTTATACAGATAGCGGTGTAGATATTTCCACGTTTATACAGATGGCGGTGTAGATATTTCCATCTTTCCACAAATGGCAGTGTAGATATTTCCATGTTTTTAGAGATGGCGGTGTAGATATTTCCATGTTTATATAGATGGCAGTGTAGATATTTTCTTGTTTATGTAGATGGCGTTGTAGATACCTCCATGTTTAAAGAGATGGCGGTGTGTATATTTCCATGTTGATGGAGATAGCGGTGTAGATATTTCCATGTTTATAGAGATAGCGGTGTAGTTATTTCCATATTTATAGAGATAGCGGTGTAGATATTTCCATGTTTCTTCAGATGACTGTGTAGATATTTCCATGTTAGTACAGATGGCAGTGTACATATTTCCATGTTTATAGAGATAGCGGTGTAGATATTTTCATGTTTATACAGATAGTGGTGTAGATATTTCCATGTTTATACAGATGGCTGTGCGGATATTTCCATGTTTATTCAGAGTTATCTGTAGATATTTCCATGTTTATATAGATGACAGTGTAGATATTTCCAGGTTTATACAGATGACTGTGTAGATATTTCCACGTTAATACAGATGGCGGTGTAGATATTTCCATGTTTACAGAGATAGCGGTGTAGATATTTCCATGTTTATAGAGATTGCGGTTTAAATATTTCCATCTTTATACAGATAGTGGTGTAGATATTTCCAGGTTTACACAGATGGTGGTGTAGATACAGCCATGTTTCTGAATATGGCAGTGTAGATATTTTCATGCTTACATAGATGGCGGTGGAGATATTTTCATGTTTTCAGAGATTGCGGTGTGGATATTTCCATGTTTATAGTGCAAGTGGTGTAGGTATTTCCATCTTTATAGTGATAGCGGTGTAGACATTTCCATATTTATACAGGTAGCTGTGTAGTTATTTCCATGTCTATACAGATGACGGTGTAGATATTTCCATGTATATACAGATAGTGGTGTAGATATTTCCATGTGTATACAGATAGCGGTGTAGATATTTCCATATTTACACAGATAGCGGTGGAGATATTTCCCTGTTTATACAGATAGCGATGTAGATATTTCCATGTTTACACAGATAGCGGTGTAGAGATTTCCATGTTTATAGAGATAGCGGTGTAGATATTTCCATGTTTATACAGATGGCTGTGTAGATATTTCCATGTGTATACAGATGGCGGTGTAGATATTTCCATATTTATACAGATGTCTGTGTAGATATTTCCATGTGTATACAGATGGTATTGTAGGTATTTCCATGTTTATACAGATGGTGGTGTAGATTTTACCATGTTTATTCAGATGACTGTGTAGATATTTCCATGTTTTACAGATGGCAGTGTAGATATTTCAATGTTTATAGAGATGGCGCTGTAGATATTTCCATGTTTATACAGATCGCGGTGTAGATATTTCCATGTTTATACAGATAGCGGTGTAGATATTTCCATGTTTTTAAAGATATCGGTGTCGTTATTTCCATGTTTTACAGATGGCAGTGTAGATATTTCAATGTTTATAGAGATGGCGCTGTAGATATTTCCATGTTTATACAGATCGCGGTGTAGATATTTCCATGTTTATACAGGTAGCGGTGTAGATATTTCCATGTTTTTACAGATATCGGTGTAGATATTTCCATGTTTACACAGATTGTGGTGTAGATATTTCCATCTTTCTACAGATGGCATTGTAGATATTTCCAAGTTTATACAGATGGCGGTGTAGATATTTCCATGTTTATATAGATGGTGGTGTAGGTATTACCATGTTTATACAGATAGAGGTGTAGATATTTCCATGTTTATACAGATCGCGGTGAAGATATTTCCATGTTTATACAGATCGCGGTGTATATATTTCCATGTTTATACAGATCGCGGTTTAGATATTTCCATGTTTATACAGATAGCGGTGTAGATATTTCCAAGTTTCTACAGATAGCGGTGTAGATATTTGCATGTTTATAGAGATAGCGGTGTAGGTATTTCCATGTTTATAGACATAGTGGTGTAGACATTTCCATGTTTATATAGATGGCGTTGTAGATATTTCCATGTTTATGCCGATACCGGTGTTGGTATTTCCACGTTTATACAGATAGCGATGTAGATATTTCCATGATTATACAGCTCGCGGTGTAGATATTTATATCTTTATACAGATGGCATTGTAGAAATTTCCTTATTCACACAGACGGCGGTGTAGACATTACCATGTTTATACAGATAGCGGTGTAGATATTTCCATGTTTATAGGGATAGCGGTGCAAATATTTCCACATTTATACAGATAGCGGTTTAGTTATTAGCATGTTTATACAGAGAGCGGTGTAGATATTTCCATGTATAAACAGATGTCTGTGTATATATTTCCATGTTAAACAGACGGCGGTGTAGATATTTCCTTGTTTATTCAAATAGCGGTGTAGTTATTTCCATGTTTACTCAGATGGCGGTGTAGATATTTCCATGTTTCTACTGCTCGAGGTATAGTTATTTCCATGTTTATATAGATGGCGGTATAGATATTTCCATGTTTATACAGATGGCGGTGTAGATAGTTCCATGTTTATTGGGATGGCGGTGTAGATATTTTCATGTTTATAGAGATGGCAGTGTAGGTATTTCCATGTTTATAGAGATAGCGGTGTAGTTATTTCCATGTTTTTAGAGATAGCGTTGTATATATTTCCATGTTTATACAGATGGCTGTGTAGATATTTCCACGTGTATACAGATGGCAGTGTAGATATTTCCATGTTTATACACATGGTGGTGTAAATATTTCCATGTTTACACGGATGACAGTTTAGATATTTCCATGTTTTTACAGACGGCGGTGTAGACCTTTCCATGTATATAGAGATAGCGGTGTAGATATTTCCTTGTTTATACAGATAGAATTGATGATATTTCAATGTGTATAAAGATAGCGGTGTAGATATTTCCATATTTATACAGATAGCGGTGTAGATATTCCCACGTTTATACAGAGTGTGGTGTAGATATTTCCATGTTTATACAGATGGCTGTGTAGCTATTTCCAAGTTTTTACAGATGGCTGTGTAGATATTTCCGTGATTATACGGATGGCAGTGTAGATATTTCCATCTTTATACAGATGACTGTGTAGATATTTCCATGTTAATACAGATGGCGGTGTAGATATTTGCATTTTTATACAGATGGCAGTGTAGATAGTACCATGA